>NC_077228.1:253215336-253952529 GCF_027887165.1 Monodelphis domestica
TAGGTTTCTAATATATTCCTATAATTTACCTCATGCCCTTTCTTCCTCTCTATATTATAAGTGCCTTTGGGAAAGGAAGTGTCTTGTTTCTCTGTATGCTCCACTCTTTGCTGATTAAGTAACCATCTGGATACCTGATTTTCTCCTCTTTGTTAGATGATACATTTTTTTTAAAAGCCTTACAATACTGTGTATTGGTTCCAAGGCAGAAAAGGGGTAAGGGCTAGGCAATGAGGGTTAAGTGATTTGCCCAGGTTACCACAGCTAGGAAGTGTCTGAGTCCAGATTTGAATTCAGGACCTCTTGTCTCTAGGCCTGGCTCTCAATCCACTGAGCCATCTACTTGCCCCCTACTTTTTCTTTTTAATTGTATAGAATCAAAGAATGCTTCATAGAGTCATCAGAACATACAGTAGGAAGCAGCACTGTAACTAGGATAGGGTGACTGAAGTTTTGTTCAGATGATGGAGATAGCACTTTAGGAGAAAGAAACAACTGAGCTTAGTACCCATTTCACAATAAAAATTAATTAAACTACAAATACCAGTTGTCCATCTCTCTGCCTCAGCTTTATTTTGTTTCTTTCTCTGGTTGTGGCCTCCTAAACAGTGACCTTAGAATGCCCTGAGATCTCTGCCCATAGTGACTAGAGTCCTAGGATCTTAAGGTTCTTACGTACCAAGGTTTGAATTCTTTTCCCAAGTTTCAGAATTGCTAGTTATGGCTCTGGATGGAAGTAACTTTATGGATTATCTAGTTCAACTCTCTTATCTTAGAGATGAAGAAACAGGTCTGGAAAAATCATGTGCCTGGGGCACTGGGATTAGAATCTAGGTTTCTTGTCTCTCTTTACTGCATTACAGGTGGAAATTGTTCCATGTGATATTCTGGGGTCTCACTTCTGCCATGCCTCCAGTGATAGTTTTCTGTTTGCCTCTTTCTGGATTTCCCCCCAGGTTGTAGATTTTGTAGAGAGGATATTATTCCTTTAACAAAGGTATGTAAACTAAATGAGTATAGGTCTTCAGGGTTTACAGAAATCTGGCATCTAAAACTTTTATTTAGAATTAACATGTGATCCAACCCACTTTTCTGTTTTGTACAGTTCCATATTTCTATTAGGAACTGGTGATGGATTAATGGAGTTAAAGATTTAGTGTTTGACAACTTTCCCAACTCTATCCATATGGCTACTTTATTTGGGAATCATTAAAGTTATCTTTCATTAGCATTTGAAGAGACACAGAGATTAGACCTGTGATTTCTTGGGTGTAGAGAACTTCTTTATGAGAAGCTCCCTCCACCAGTGCAAGTAGCACTTTTTCTGCATCTTAGGGAAGCCTAGAGTACTGAGAAGTCACGTGACTTGCTCAGGGTCACAATGCCAAATTGTGCTTAAAGCAGGACTTGAATTTCAGTCTTCTGGTTTTCCCATTACACCATGTTGCCTCTCTAGCATTTGGCAGATAAAATAAGATTGTTTTAGGCTTTCCTGAAAATACATGTGATCAGCAAGTTCCACTCTTCTTCACACCCCGCTTTGTATTCTTCCTCTTAAGACTGAACTGTTTTTAGGAATTAGAAATGACTTTTTATTTCTCCAACATAATCTGCTTGAATGGGATTTTGAGGGCAATACAGTTCTAGTCTTAAAAAAGAAAGAAATGAACTATGGTAATTATTTTAATTCACAACCAAGGTGAACAGTGCCATCTGGTGTTCTTGAGGAGGAAATTCTAATGCTCAATCATCAGGTTTCTGAAGAAAATGGGATCTGGACAACGCTGAGTTTTTAAAGAATGAGTTCTTAAAAAACAAACAACCGAGAAAATAGAACTTTACTTTTGTGATAATAGGAGTTTAAATCTCAGGTATTTCAAAAACGTTGCTATGCCAGAATTCTCTTTCAGCTTGGCCTGTAGGCATTTAAACTTAGAAAAGGCTTGATTTGAATTGAGGGTCTCAAAGTTTATATGCCTCTGGAAGAGAATGGAGAAGCAATGGATAGAAAAGTCACAAAAGTGACCAAATATGAAGTGGGATAGTGGTGAGCTTTTAATATATGATTTTCTTTCCTATCTTAGAATATATAGATTTTATTTATAATTCCATTTTGTGACTTGTTTGTTAATGGTTAGATTCTCCTCTCCTTGTTGCAAATTCTCAGACAAAATCTTCAAGCTGGAAGGGCCTGCAAATCACTCTTGGCAGCTTATACATGAATAATAATTCCCTCTACAATGTATTTAACAAGTGCTCATCTGGTCTTTGTATGAAGATCTCCAGGGATAAGGAAGTCACTATATGTCAAGATAGACTTTTCTACTCTTAGACCTTAACCAGTGAAAACCATATTTAACTTGGTAGAAAAGTGGAATGAAACCTGATTGCCTATGAATTTACTGAAATCAAACCATTTCCTTCAAAAATGTTTGTGTATGGTGGCAAAATACCATTCAGTTATTGTTTTGAGATTGCTATAAAGAAAAACATCCACCTACAATAGACTTGAGACTATTATTGATAACCTCCCCACTTCATATGGAGATAGGCTTAGCTCTGTGAGTGTGTGTGTGTGTGTGTGTGTGTGTGTCCATCCATGGGAAGTATGGCTATCATTTAAAGAAACAATTAAATTCAACTCAATCAAAATGCCACCCACCAGCTTTGTGAATGCAGAATGGGCAGAATAATTTTCATTTGCCTACCAAATAAATGTGAAGACTGAGAATTAAGAACAAGTAAAAAGTTTCAGGTTCAATACTAGGTTGTAATTCATTGAAAAGGAGTAATGTTATTGGAATATTTGAATAAACACGAGATACTTCATATACTAAAAAAGATCTATCATCCTAAACCTTGAATCAATTACCCACTTATAAAAAGCAAGGCAGAGATAGGCTAAAATAAGGCTAACTTTGGAGACAGGAATACCTAGGTTTAAATCTTGCCTCTGGCACATCTTGGCTGAGTAAAGGCAAATCCTTTAGATTATAAATTACTGCTGAATTGTCAGTCTATATTGGTAGAGGGAGTTTTCATACCAAGAGTTCTCTACATTGATAAAATCATAGGTTGTGATAAAAAATATATAAAAGCTGAGATGGAGGATATTGTCCATTTAGCATTTGTTGCAAAGAAGCCTAAATATCCCATATTTATAGGCCTTAGCTTTCAGCATCTGGAAGATAAGATCTTATTAAGGATAAAGAAGGCAGTTTTTATTTCGAGGGTAACTGAAGCCTAATTTCTTTAGATACCTTCAATTTCTACCTAACTGAATAACATCTACATGTATGTGCTATTTGCATATCAGGTTGAAAGACTAAAATAATTCAGATAGGGATCCCTTTTATAGTTGCTTTACCTTTGCCAACCAGTTAGAACGATTCCTTGCAGCATCTCAGTAGGTCCACTTTCGGCCACTTTCAACCATTGGATGTTATTTTTGAGATGATGGCCAATAATGGTCAAAGACTGATTCACCCCTGTGGCACCTTTAAAAGCACTGGCAACCCACAGTTTAGGGAATCCACACTTCCTGTATTTATCCATGAGGAGAACTAGAAACAAAAAGAACAAAGGGATTCAATATCCTAGCTCCCATGGAGGATCAGTGGTGGAGTGTATGCCAGTAAACACTAGCTTTTTCTAATGTTCTCCTTTAGCACATGATTAACTAAGCGAATTGGTTATTCAGCCTTCACAATAGCCCCATAACAATATACCTGACAAGCGATCATTGTGATAAGTAAATCCCTAAGCCCTTATTCCTTACCCTTCCAAAACAATAAAGTAGATTTTTATATGTTTTTTCCTCTTGTCCTTATCCAAAATCCTATCCTAACATCATCCAATCTTTCCTTGAATATTCCCCAATGAGATTCATTGCCCATGGTAGACTATTCCACTTTTTGAATAGCACAAACTGTTAGGAATTTTTTCCTTATTATCAAACATAAGCTTGCAACTTCCAACCACTGTTAATTCTGCCAAAAATTACAGAACTGAGGTCGTATAATTAATAAGGAGAGTTCTACTTCATTAAAAAGATCAATCATCAGGGAGGGAAAGAAATTGGTTTGCTCATACATGAGAGAAATAATTATATAAACACACATAAACTCTATACCCCTATACAACAAGCTCTTTGAAGGGATAAATTAAAAAAGACATCTAGATGTGAGATCCTTAGCCATACAGTACTGACCCTTTCCATATACATCCATATCCTCAATGTAGTCCCAGATCATTGGCTCCACCAGTTGTGCTATTCCAGATTCTGGAAAAAAAAAAAAAAACAGCATTATAAGGAGGATTTATAGTCTGAGATATAGCCATAATTGATGTTTCTATTAAAAATAGAATTTGGGGTTTTTTAAAAAAATGAAAAATAAAAATAAGGGGCAGCTAGGTGGTTCAGTGGATAGAGCAGCAGGCCTGGGGTTGGGAGATCCTGGGTTCAAATCTGGCCTTAGACACTTCCTAGTTGTGTGATCCTGGACAAGTCACTTAATACTAAATTGCCTAGCCCTTACTGTTCTTCTGCCTTGGATCTCAGTATCTTAGATACTCAGTATAAATTCTAAAACAGATGGTAAAGGTTTAACAAAAGAAAAAAAGAGGGGAAAAAAGGAAGATTGGGAAGATAGGATGAAGTATTTAAAATGAAAGGAACCTTAGAGAACATAAGATCTTAATTTTAGATTTCCTTCTTGTCTTTAATTCTCATAATGAGGCATAAACCAGGTTCCTTCAGCAAATTAAATTTGTTCATTTAAATGAATCAAATCAATACTCATTGCATACTGTGATAGGCTCTGAAGTATAAAATATAGAAGTGGGATAGTTCTGTACTCAAGTTCAACATATTCTAACTGGAGAGGATGCCACATGTTCATATAAAATATTTAAAAAGTAATTCAAGGAGAGAGTCTTCCCCAGGGGAATCAGGACTTGAGCTAAGCCTAAAAGGGAAGTAGGCAGAGGTGAATTTTCCAGTTTTAGAAAGGAAGGAGACAAGCATTTATTAAATGCCTATTTTGTATTAGGTAGTGTACTAAGTGATTTATTTTTATTTTTTTAAAATGCTTACCCTTTGTCTTAGAATCAATATTGTATATTGATTCCAAGACTGAAAGATGGTAAGGGCTAAGCAACGGGGGTTAAGTGACTTGCCCAGAATCACACAGCTAGGAAGAGTCTGAGACCAGATTTGAACCCAGGATCTCCTGTCTCTGGGCTTGGCTCTCAATCCACTGAGCAATCTAGCTGTTCCCTGCAAAGTAATTTCTAAATACTTTTTCATTTGATCTTCACAGCAACCTGGATTTTAGTACTAAAATAAAATGGTTTTAATATGAATTCTCTGAGGACCAATAAAGACTTCTTTTTTGTCAAACACTTTCTCATATTTATTACATTCAAAGGATTTCACTCCAATCTGAATTGTTTGATGTCCAATCACAGTCCCTCTATCACTCTAGATTTTCCAAATTACTTTTATTTTTTTTTATTTTATAGTATTTTATTTGATCATTTCCATGCATTTTTCATTAAAGACAAAGATAATTTTCTTTTCCTCCCTCCCACCCCCCGTGGCCGACGTGTGATTCCACTGGTATCATATGTGTTCTTGACTTGAACCCATTGCCATGTTGTTAGTTCCAAATTACTTTTAAAAGGCTCCTTCTCTCTACTATGACTTCTCTCATGCTTTGTCAAATGTCCTCTGTGACTGAAGGTTTTTCCACAAATCATTTACTACATTCATAATATTTTTCTCTAGTAGGAATTTTCTGATGTCCAGTCATAATGAATCTTATACCAAAAAATTTTCCATATCCACTGTGCTCATGTAACTCTTCTACAGACCGATTAGTTGTGTGAATTATAACTAAAAGGCTTCCTGAATAATGGATTAAAGACTAACCCCCTACTAAAACTTCTCCCAAATGAATTACACTGATATGCATTCATTTTGTTTAAAGTTCTTCTGTGAATGATTATTACTTGTCTGCAGCATGTCTCCTGATTACATGTCTTTCTAAACTGAGATCATATTCCACAACTTCCAGTCTGGAATGCAAGAGCTTAGGCTTGTGAAACTTCTTCTGGGATGATGCTCTCATGCAATGCCTGGCATCTCACTTGAGTTTTTGACTTCACATAGTATTCGTTTTCAGGAAATCTTTATAAGTGCCTCCTGTCTGGCATTCATAGGACTTCTCTTCTCTCTACTAGGAAGATCTCATATCGTTTGGAAATAGCAAGTCCCTCCCCTCCACTTCTAGATCTCATGATCTCTTGGGTACTGAAACTTTAGAAAAACCTCTCAGTATGACTAATGAAGTTTTGGGTCATGATCATGGTAACAGTTCTGATGCTGCCTTAATGCAACAAGTAGTGAAGAACTCTGGTAAATATTTCCATTACTATATACTATGCCCCTCGCAAAGTATCAAAGGCATTTAAGAGGGGCGTGTATCACTTAAAATAGCTTTAGGATTTTTCCTGGACAATCTTAATCTTGGGGATAAGAAAAACCTAGCATAGACAACACTAGAAAAGAAAAACTAAACTAAAAGACAAAAGCAAAGTAATGGTCTCTTGAAAGGGTAACAAAATGTGTGAGAATGAAGAGCTAAATGACTGAATCACATAGCTAAACAATTTTGTTCATATAGTAAATGCCAGATTTTCACAGTTCACAGGGAGTCTTCCTGATATAGAAAGTGACAATGAGCAGGAACATTAGAAGCTGAATGAAAATAAGGAAACCTCCTGCAGTTGACATAGCTTCCCTGAACCTATACTATCAGACTGGCCTTGTCAGCTTTGGCCTACTATATGCTATTTTGATTTTTGTTTAAAATTCAAAGGCTTCTTTTTAGAGCTTTTTAAAAACATAGGGTCCTTGGGCACTGTAAAGACAAATTTAGAGTTGTGACTTAAATCTAGATTTAATTGGTCGCCGGGGGAAATCTCAAACAAAATACCCAAGTCAGTCTGGTATTTTATGGTAATTTAATTAATATAGAGGGAAGGAATTAAGGAGAGAGAAGGAAGGAGATATAGGATTTCTCCCGCCTGGCCTGTGCCAGGAGGAAATTAAAAATCCCTGTCTCTAGGTCTCTGAAGAAGATTAGAGGCTTCTAAGAGGATAGAGTTGGAAAGTGAAGGAGGAAAACCTCAGCCAGAAACTCACCACCGAACTGGATAATAGCTTGTAGCCATGCTAAGATGCCGAAAGGCTCAACACGCTCCTTTCAGCTAACTCTCCACCACCAATAAGGGAAAGAGAGTCCCTCCAATCAAGATCCTCTTGGAGAAAGTAAGGAAGCCAAATATATAGACCTTTCACCTTTGTGTTTCCTCCTCTCAATGCCCATTCCTAGTTCTCATCTTCTTTTAATTAGATTATATCTTTTAGAGTTATTTCACACTTCTTTGTTAAGTTCACCTTTTGTTAGTTATTTGATCTTTTTGTGATAAATTTAACCTTTGTAGTTAATTAACACCTTTTTGTATTAGGATACTAAAAATAGACTTAGCTTAAAGTTCTAGCTTCACTATAAGTTGAGAACTAAGTATCTTCATTGTTCAATCAGGAGATTACAACTTTATCTTCCCCTAAAGTAAGGTTTAAGTAGGGTGGAGTAATTTAAGGTTTACAGCACTAAGACATCAGACTTGGGGGGTGGGGAGAAAACCTTTAGCAGCTTTTCTTTCTATGAGGAGGGTATGTCTCTTCTTAGAGACTTGGCTATAAACTGCTTTTCCTTTCTTAAGCATTCTCCTACTAGAAGCCAAGCTTTATGTACCATAAACAGTCCCAGATACCTATTTCCCAAAGGTTTAAATCTTTTTCTAACCCCAACAGGCTGCTAAAGGAAGTATCTCTATCAGAAGCCTCCATTTGATTTGGGGTTAGAAATTTCTTGAAACTGCCTGCTTAATGTTCATTTACTAAATGTACTATCTCGTCAACATCAATTTGGAAGCTACTCTTCTATCAAAATGACAGAGATACTGAGTGATATAGTCAACTTTTAAAACAATCTTTACAAAAAAGCTCAGAATTTATGTAAAGTAAGGGAAAAGTCTATTATATGGGATTAGCTGCAAATTTAGTTAAAAAATTAAGACTACACATATGCCTATACTATGTTAGGAACACAAAGAGGAAAAAACTATATATTCTTATGGAATTTGTAATCTGGTGAGGGAGAGAGGGAATATAATGGAGATACAAGTAAATATAATATGACAAATAATATGATAGTCAAAGCATTATAAGAAAATTTTAAGAGGGAAAGGCTTCATGGAGGAAGTAGTACTTGAAATGGACCTTGAAAGAAAAAAAATTATGTTAATAGACAGAGATGTAGAAGGAATTAGTGGGAGAGCCTGTGAGAATGCAGAGGTATTGGAAAAGTAGGCTGTGAATGGAAGTAAGAAGTCCAGTTTAGTTAAAATATAGAACATTAAGAAGCATAGTAGAAATAAAGTTCAAAAGACAGATTGGGGCCAGATTTAAATCTATTTGTATATACTTTAAGATTTGCAAGGTACTTTACAGACAATCAATAAAGGCTTTTAAGCAAGGAAGAGTATGGTCAAAGTATTTTGGTAGCTATGAGTAGTACGGCCTGGAAAGGGAAGAGATCTGTTTATAGAATCAACTGGATCCTTTTTATGTATAAATGAAGTGCTTCCCCTACATGACTGGGTACTGGGAAGTTATCAATACTTTCTATTTCTAGAAGACTCCTTCAGCAATCACTGTATTAATTACTTCAGGGATTCTCATGGCTAATCCTTACGTTGCAGTTCCCAAGCTATGCACCATGATACCCTGCAGTGCCACAGGGAATCCATGAGGGCACTGTGGAAAATCGTAAATTCGAGGGAAACAAAGCAATACTCTCAACATCTTTGGAACACTTAATGAACTACTAGTTCAAAGCAGATCACAGTTTCAACATTAGATCGCACTGCCTTCTTTTCAATGATGTTCTTCAATGTTTGATATGTGTTTTTGTTTAATTGTACTTTCAGTTACACCAGTAACTTCTCAAACTTCTTGTTTGCAACATTATATCTTTTTGCAAAGCTAAGTTTTTGACAGTTGCTGTGACAAAAAGCAACTATGACAAGAAAATCAGTGTGAAACAGGAAATGAGAGTGGCAGTATCTGCAAACCTTAAAATTTCTTAGACTTATGAATGTTGGACATTTCCCCATTGGGAAATTTCATACTTGAAAAAAATTTCCTACTGATAGTAAGAACTTTATTGGAATGTGAAACTCCTTGGCATGGGAGGATCCTTCTCCTCCCTACTTAAGACTACTTTAGGACAGAAACCTTTTAGATTCTCGATTTCTGACTCTCATTCTGAAGGAGAGTTCCTTGAGGAGCTCCTCTGAGGGACTCTGTCCCTCTGGGGTAGGAGCTCTGGAGGCTCTTGAGAGAGGCCCTTTGAAGCAATCTCTGGCTGGAAGACTCTTTGAGGAAGGATGCTGGCCTGGTGTCACTAAAATCCTTGTTTAGTCAGACCTTGTGGTGAGTGTTAAAAAACTGACTGATTTCTCTCTTAAGGCTCAGGTCTAGGCCATGTTGGTTTGAGGCCCTTCATACTTATTCCTTTCTTACTCTCTCTTTCCTTCTTTGATTACTCATTGTATTGTTAATTAAAATCTCTATAAAACCCAATTGACTTGGGTATTTGAATAATTGGGAATATTTCCCTGGCGACCATCTTATATTTGATTTTAAAACCCAAGACACTAGTGAAACATATTTCTGCTGTCAAATTTACTCACCCTCTCTTATATCTATCACAATGTATATCTTCCACTATTTTAATCACTACAGTTTAAGACTTCAACCATTTTAAATCTCATATATCCAATCTGATCCTAAGGTTTGAGAAGTTGTATCATACCCAAAAGATGGACACATCCCATTAGTAAGTAAAATGGCTGTCTTAAACAGTTATTTAAGAATGAAATTAAAAAAATATTTTTCCTCTCAATTTATAGCATTTCCCCCCAGATAGCTATGAAGTTGTGAGGACATAAATACTTCTTAAACTGTTTGGACTTAGCTTAATGAATGAAGTTGTTAGTGATTATTTTTGTCCTAAAGGTACCATAAAAAACTACTAAAATACCAATGGCACTGAGAACTGAGAAACGGTCCTTATTATTTCTGGTGCTGAGGTGGTGCTAGTTAATGGTCTTTTTACAGATGTGTTCCCTCTTGTATTGGAAAGCCTACTTCTTCAGATTTCTAATACTCCCAAGGGCAGCAACCTCTTATGGTTCTTCAGTTAATACTTATCACTTTTATATTCCTGCAAAAGCATTTAAAAAATTTTTCTGGGTAGATAATTTCAAATTTTATTTTTTATGCATAAGAAAACATTTCCCTAGATAAGATACTTTGGTGCAAATAAACAAGGAATGAAGAGACTTTATCATTCACCATTACTTTTGTGATTTAAGAGTAAATAAAACTTGCTTTAGCTTCTTTTGGTTTTGTTGTTCAGTTTTGATTTCATTATGGAGGAACTCCTAATATGGAAAACTGCCTCTACTAATGTGGATTAATAACCAATTTGTAGCCTATAATCTTAGTGAGATGCCTGATTGCATGGAGCAGTTATTATTTTTTCATGATTACATGGATGTGCCAAAGGTAGGACTTCAACTCATATCTTCCTGGCTCCAAGATCAGATATTTATCCACTATGTCATCCTGCCTCTCAACTACTTTGTATTCTTGAACATACTCTAAATAGAAATGATCTCAGTGTTGGTTATCTGAGAAATTAATATAATATTGTGCTATTAAGAGTGAAAATGAATAACTATATTCTGAAGTTGCACAATACCTGTGAGATATTCTTCACTAATGCCTCTAAGCATATCATCCCATACAATGGGCTTAACAGTGGGGTGGTGGATGAGCACATGCCTGGCAACTGCTTTCATCTGAGTCAGACACAGTTTTACCATATTGTTCTGTTCCTGCTGTAACCATTGTTTAGACAGTTCCCCTTCACCAAGGTAATATACCTGTGTAGGAAGGAAAAAGAAAGAGGTAGACTCTGGTTTGTGGTCTCATTCTCATATGAAAGTAGGCCAAATAAGTCAGAAAGACCATAAAACTTAAGATTTAAATAGGATTTGAGGTCATTCACATCTTACACCTCAGAAATACATAAGTTGTTTTTAAACTCTTGATTTCTGTCCTAGTAACAATTCTAGGACAAAAGGCTAGGCATGGGGTTAAGTGACTTGTCTAGGGTCACACTGCTAGGAAGTATCCAAGGCCACATTTGAACCCATATCCTCCTAGCTCCAGGCCTGGCTCTCTATCCACTGCACCACCTAACTGCCTGCACCTAAGTTTTGATGGTGGGCCGTGTGATCAAATATTCATGAGAGTGGGCCTCATTAATTTTTTTAATTTATTAATGAATAATAATAGCTCATATTTATATAGCTCGCTAAGGATCTGTAAAGTGCTTTGTATAGATTATCTCGTCTGATCCTTTCAACAACTGTCAGTTAGATGTTATTCTTATTCCCCTTTTAACAGATGAGAAAACTAAAGATCAAAGGGATAAAGTGATCTGTCTAGGGTCACACTGCTAATGTGTCTTCCACAGGATTCAAACACTCATCTCCCTCAAAGTCCAGCACTCTGCCTCTATCATGCTCCTAAACTGATCAAAGCCTAGTAACAATATATTACATAATTAATGTATATTTAAGGAAATCATATTAAAAGTTTTTTTGCTATACATTTTTGACAAGTTGAATTTCAGGGTCAAGTGGGCTACATGTTGGATGTTGGAATCAATCCTTGGTATATAGCCTAATGCATGCTCTGGAGCTACAATGAGATGTGCTGACTGAGAAAATTTCTAAAGGTGGCGGGTGGAGACAGTATAATTCCAGGGCCACTGAAAAGATCAAGTGGGGAAAACATGATTGAGAAAAGGGAGCAAGGGCTAGTGTCATGTTGGGTGGTGCTGGGCACCCTCTTCATCATGGATTCTGCAATAACTCCACAGGCTAGAAAAGGCTTTTGCTTGTTTAATATACCAATGTTTTGTATGACTTACTTACTCCTTGATTGTCTTGTGACACCAACCTAGAGCCTAGCTGTAAGGTTTCTATCCAAATTTTCACAGAACCAACTTATGTGGTAGAAATTGGGAGGAAGGAGTGAGATGGAAAAGAAGAGTGAGGAAGCTGTTAAAATGGGGCCAGGAAATAGCTCTGGGGAACTGAGGAAAGGAAGCTTTTCAGTGGTTGGGATACTCTTGTATCTCATGTTCGTGGTGGCCTCAGTCTGTCTAAAAACCTGCACCTAAACTTCAGATCATACTCCAAAATGGTATCTCCCTTTATCTGAATTCCTGTTTTCCTCAATGGACTAATTTAGCTAGGTATATAGAAAATATTATTTTTAGTTGTTCCTCCATTCTTCCACTTTTTACAAAAGGACTTCTAGTAACCCAAATTAGCCTGAAGTTGTTCAAATCTCAAAGATGAAATTCAGAATTTTCAGTGTGAATAAGAAGAATTTCAAATGTGTGAGAGTGTTTGCATGCATGTGTGTGTGTGGTGGGGAGAATACTTTGGAAAAGAGGTATAGACTTATTTGTTGAAGAAGTAAGAAGGCTCAAGTTCCTGGATTCTACCCAGTAGTTCCTATTAGTTATTCAGACCATCCACTTCTTTGCTTTTCTGGGGGGATAGGCTGTGACTCAATAGCAAATCACATGGTGTAATTCCTCCCAGACATTTTTCCAAAGTGAAATTAAGTCATAGTGATCACCATGGGCAGGATTAAATAAAGTCATCAATATGTAGTCTGAGTGCAAAGTGAAGGGTGTGGTCTCATCTTTTTCTGCCTTGGGGGGATAGTGAGGCTGATTTATGAGTTGACTCCCACCCTCACCCCCACCAGACTTTGATTTATTATATACTGTGATAGAGGCTGACACTAAAGAAAAAGTGCCAGACTGAAGAGTATATGAAATTGATCACCTCGATGAGGGAGGGGCCCCAGGAGTGAATTTCCTGAGGAAATTCTGAGGACTCTGGTGAGGAGAGCAGTGAGGGGTCTCTTCATCGTGAGCCGTGGAAGAGAAAAGGTGGATAAAGACTTTCTCCTGAGGGTTACCCATTTTTCCTGCTGGTGGCTGGAAATTTTTCCCACCAACACTTCCCAATTGAAGGGACTTTCTGAAGAGAAACCTGAACAGATTTTACCTCAGCTCTTGTTGCCCAGGGGTGAGTCAACTTGACTTTCTCTCAGGGGGGCTCAGGCTGCCAAGGCCTGAGTTCCCCCCAAACTCAAGGAGGGAGGGGAAAGGATTTAGATAGAGATAGGGACACCTTTTCCCCACTTTCCTTTTCCCATCCTTCCCTGCCCATTATTCCCTTTTGTATTACCTGATATGAGTTAATATTAAAAGTTATCTGTTCCCCAAGCTGAATGTGAGTGAACAGAATCAAGGGGAGACCTTTTGGTCTTGAGTAGTGGAGGGGGAACAAGAGTGAATTGGGGAGAGCAGCTTTAGCTAAGGAGGGGAGGCAGAAGGGGGAAAATCTTCAAACCCCCTCTCCTCTCTTTGAGCTAACCTGTTACATCTGCTATCTCCCCTGGACCCCACTTTGTGGAAGGAAGGTTCTCCTCTCTTTCCCCCTCTCCATACCAACGGTACAAGCTTCCCTTCCTTCTTTCATCTTTTTTTTTAAGACAATACTTTCTTCAATAATAATAATCAGTTACTTAATGTGTATGTCAGAATCAATTTCATTGTCATGCTATTTTCTGTGTTCAAGGTATCAAAATGAGCATCTCAGTTGGCTCCAAATATCATCATTTGTAAAGAGGACAACTGAAGGTGTCTAAAGTCACTCCTCACAGGATTTGAGAGTTGGAAGAGCCTTCAAGAGTACACTCATTCATTGCAATGCCAATACTTTTAAAAAATGTGTTTTTGCTTTAAAGGACAATAGTAATTTATATCTTATTTTCAACATACAGAGTACTTTTCTCCTCATGGAAAAACTTCTTTAACATAGCAGATCTGTTTCCTTCTTGGCTGGGGTGTAGTTTAAGAGGCTCTTCTTGGGTTGGGGCATAATCCACCTTAATCTCCGTGTGCCTGCAGTGAGTTTATTCTATTCTAGGTTGCCAGGCTATACAATTATATTTTCTTTTCCCTCCCTTCTGCATTCCAGGATCCCACTGTCATGGTCTCTCCCTCCTGAAACTGGACATCCTATCCCTTTAACAGTTAGATTGTATTAATGATCAATTATATTCTGTGAGGAACTGTGCTGTAGTGTCTCTCCATTTATGTGGATTCTTCTTTTATAGACAATTTTTGCCTAAAGGATTTTGACTTTATAACAAGGGATGGGAAAACTAAAGCCATTTCTGGCCTCAGTTCCATTCTAGGGAAGCCCCCATCTGGCCAGGTTGACTTATTGTGAGCTGACCTATGACCTATTTAGTACTTAAATAAAACTGTGTACTTGTATGCTCACTCTTTCTAGCATGTTGCTCACAAAGCTCACGTAGTTATTGTCTATAGTTATGATCAGCTTCAGGGAACAACCAGAGTGGATTCATGATGAGACATGCTAACTACTTTCTTATAGAAAGGTGATGGGTACAGATTAAGACATATTTTTAAAAAATGTGGCCAATGAGGATTGATTACACTAAAATGTGCTTTGTTTTTCTTGTTTTCTCACTGGGGGAAAGGGAGGTAGGAGGAAAGAAGGGTGGTCTTTCTTTGAAAATCACATAAGATTTAAATTTTTTAAATTTCAGGGACATTTGTCAGGTGAGGCTTGGCTTTTACTGGACTTGAAAGTTTTCTTAAGATAACCCTTTTGTAAAAACCTTTACCATTTTTCTTTTGGAAAAAAAAAAACAAAAAACAGGGTGTGGAGGAAAGTAAAAGTAAGGTCAAGAGGAAAATTCTTTAGTTAATTCTGTTTTGTTAGTAAGAATAGGTTTGAGGATAAGTGAGAATGTATACTTCAGGACAGGAATGGGGTGCCATACCTCATCACATCCTATGTGGAACCATCGAATGCCTTTGTGTAGCTCCATTACTTGATCAATCATTGTACCCACTAATGCCAGGGATTCCTCCTTGTGGGGATTTAAAGCATTTGGGAACAGCTCTACTTCACGGAGGTGAGCAAATTGCTTATGCTTCAGAACAAACTGTAGGAAGAAAGAATCAATTTGCTCAATCACAAAGCAAAATTAGAGACAGGATGCTTCTTGTCAGAGAGGTGGGGAACTACAAGGACAGAATATTGTATAAAATGTCAGGGTGTATATACTATGTAATAATAAGGTTGCATGTAGGGTGGGGGGAATTTTGGCTCAATTTGTATTCTTTGTTAGAAAGGAAGGTTCAATTCATACACAGTGGTGAAGAATATTTCTGGAAATGACTGTGATATAAGAACAAAAGGAACTTATTAAATGTCTACTATATAATAAGCATTATTAGTTGCTGGGCTTTATTTATATATATATATTTTTTTTGGTTAGTCATTTCAGTCAGGTCTGACTCTTCATGATCCCATTTGAAGTTTTCATGGCAAAGATACTAGGGTGGTTTGCATTTTATTCTCCAGCTCATTTTAGAGATGAAGAAACTGGGGTAAACAGGATTAAATGACTTGCTCAGATAACACAGCTGGTAACTGTCTGAGGCCAGATCTGAATTCAGGAAGATGAGTCTCTTTCTGAGCCCAGGCCTGGCACTCTATCCACTGTGCCACCTCTCTGCCCTAACTGCTTGGGCATACCAGTATAAAAATGAAACAGTCTCTACACACAGGAAACTTATATTCTGACAGGGGATATAACATGTGCATATAAGTATATTCAAAATGTATGCAAGGTAAATAGAATTTCATGCTTTCTGAGCAGAAAACAGAAAATCAGATCTGTGCTTTAGCACATTTTAGCAACTGTGTGGAGTATGTATTATTGCTGAGGGGAGAGACTTAAGGCATGGAGCCCAATTAGGAGTAAAATAAAGAGTCTAAGCAAGAGGTGATAAGGGCTTTCTGGCCCTCCTAGGGTGATAGTCATGTGCAAGAGAAGAGGACAGACGTAAAAGGCAGTAGAATTAAGATGCGTAACTGTACATGTTGGGGAAAGGGAGAAGAGAATGAGATATCAAGAATAATGCCAAAGTTATGAATCTGGGTGACTGGAAGGATAGTGATATATACATCAAAAATAGTGAAGCTCAAGTGGGAGGTAGATTTAAGGGGACTAGTTTTGATGATCATTAAGGTTCCATCCAGCTCTTCATCTATAAACCTCATTTCTACATTTCTACTTCTCTTAAATATTTAGTTTCTCACTTACTTCCATGTGTCCAAATGTTTGCACTAGGGGAATCACCTCTAAGTCATGTAGCTTGGCCAAATGAAGAATTTCTTTGATCTCAGAGTGGCTAGAGGAATGAATTAAGAGGGAAGTTAAATAAGCTGTTGAAAATCAGTCTTTGCCCATACCCTCACCAAGAAATGACAGTCTGTGCCAGTTTTCTGAAGGATGTTCTGAGAGAACTATATCAGTCTTCATTATTACAAAGCCTTCTCTTAAGGGGATGTTGGGGAAAAGTATTTTCTCCATGATATGAATGAAAAAGATGGTGCAAATAAGCACTTAAAACAAAAATTCTGAAGGACTTGAAAGAATTCTAAACTTAAGTTTCAAGGTAGGTTTATTATATATGTGCTTCCAGTTAAGGAAATAGAGGCTGTACCTTAAGTTTAAAAAATAATAACTTAAAAAAAATAAAACCCTTACCTTCCATCTTAGAATCAATACTGTGTATTGGTTCTAAGGCAGAAGAATGGTAAGGGCTAGGCAATGGGGGTCAAGTGACTTGCCCAGGGTCACACAGCTGGAAAGTATCTGATGCCAGATTTGAACCCAGGCAGGACCTCCCATCTCTGGGCTGGCTCTCAATCCATTGAGCTACCCAGCTGCCCCCTTAAAAAATAATAACCTTTAAAGGCTTATTAAGAAAAACTTTTACTTAGTCTCATTAAATAACCTCATTTAGGATTATAATGGATGAATTTATCTAACCTTTTTTGAAGCTATTTATATTTTCCGTATTTGTGCCCCTTCTTGGGTTAATTAGTACTATATCTGGTTACTAATACTATCTAGTATTATCTCTTAAATAAAGTAGGTATTCCTTTAATTTATCTTGAAAGTACCTTTTTCTGACTTCAAGGAGTCCTTGTTAGTTCTAAAATATCAGTCTGTCTACCAATCATGATTTTATAGATTTTAAACATTTTATTTATTTTAAAATTCTTACCTTCTGTCTTAATATTGATTCTAAGACAGAAGAGTAGCAAGGGCTAGACAGTCAGAGATAAGTGACTTGCCTCAGGGCACACAGCTAGGAAGACACTAAAGTGTCTGAGGTCAAATTTGAACCCAAGTCCTCCCAATTCCAGATCTGGCACTCTATCTACTATGCTATCTAGCTGCCCCTATATTGTAGATTTATCTTATCCCTTTTTAGCTTTTATCTTTTTGGTCTAAAACATTTTAATCTGACCATATAAAATCATATTCACATTGCATTAATCCTTATGGGTGGACTGGTTTTCTGTTAAAGGCACCTATGTAAACCTCGGAGACAATATAATATAGCATATAGAGAGATGGCCTCAAAGCACCTCGTCTAGGTCTTATCTCCAACACATTCATGATCCTGGGCAAGTCACTCAACATTTCAGTGCTCTATCAAATTCAAATAGAAATAGGGCCACTAAATGCTATATGAGGACCCCTAAGGATCACTGACTTAGAAAACCACATATTAACATCATTTATGTTCTATTGTATTTTTTTTTGTTAAGTACTTCCCAATTACACTTTAATTTGGTTCAACCTTCCCCTTCTCCTGCCCCTTCCCAAAGGGTTCTGCTGTAGGCTATTCATTAACATTACAAATTAAAGAGAAAGTGCCAACCTACAGTGGCTTTTCTTTATCTGAGAGTTTCCTCCCTATAGAAACCTTGGTAACATTGATTTTCCCATAATAAAATGTCATTGTCTTGTTACTACAGATTGCTGCTATGTCAAAAATAGTGTGCCCCCCCCAATGCTATATAACCATAAATATTAAATTCTTCATTTTCTAAGCACCCCTTCGAGTGTCTTTTTGTCCTGTGGATTTCCCTGGCTTTTCACTTTCAAGTCACTGTTAGTCTAAGATGAATCCATTCCTGGACCTCCTGGTTACCTCGAAGCCCTCAGGATACCTGTAGGCGTGCCTGGCCCTCAGGAGCTGTAGAGGTCCCTCATAGGGAAACATGTCCTCATATTCAATGAGGAGACCATTGGCACCAAGGGCATGGAAGAGAGGGAAGATCTGGAGGAAAAAAAGGCACAAAGTACTAAGCATAATTTGGACTAGATAAGTTCTTAGAATTGAAATTTCAAGTCTACTATCTACAAAAGGAATGCCAACTCATTCAAACCTTAGTGTTAATTCTTTTAATCAATTCAATATCTAGATATCAATATGTAAACAGGAATTTTGACTATAAATATAATGCTAAAGAATTAAACCAGCAAACAGGTAGGCTGGAGCTTAAGTCTAAAGACTCAAAGACATAATATATTTTGTAGCTAAAGGGAAGCTGTTAAGGCTGTTCTTTGATTTTGCTTCCTAATCTTTACTGATGACTGGTTGCCTGGATGCTGGAATGAGTTGGAGAAGGGAGGAAGAAAAAGATGAAAGTGAAGATTTATATCTATCACATCAATGCTAAGTTAATTTAAAGATAGAGGCCATGGTAATACATGTTAATATCTGTACATTGAGCATGAAACAGAGGTGGGATTGAATGACATTTGGGGAGGACCACCTGCTTATGTCAGGAAGGAGGGCTGTAGTTTACTGTGTATAATATCCAATGTTTAGATGTTACCAAAAATTAGAATGTTACCAAATCTGACCCCCATTTCTCCTTATTAGAAATCATTAAGTGCATAAGTATGTTGCATGTGTCTAGTTCTCTGTGAGATGGGGTGGTAGGGATGAGGTATGATGGAAAAAGGTCCCAGTGCTAACACAAGGGATACTGGTGATGGTGACAAGGCAAGTTGCTATGCAAGGTGCTTTCTTTAGTTCTAACAGTGTAAATAACTTGATGTACTCCTACTTTTATAGGAATCAGATTTTCACTGATATCCCAAAAAGTCTCCTTAAGTCAATATTTAGTCCCTTTCCTCTCAAAAAGCAAGAGATAAATTTACAATGGAAGAGTAAAGCTTTATATATATGTATATAATCGTGTGTTAAATATGCTGTATGCACATAATTATAATAAACATTTATATAATACTTATGTACTAGGCACTATGCCAAGTGGTTTTGACACAACAACCTATAATTATCCCCATTTTATAGATGAGGAAACTGAGGCAAACAAGTTTAAGTGACTTGCACAATGTTATATAGTTATAAGTAGATGTGAAGCTAGATTTGAAGTCAGAGCTTCCTTGTCTTTGTCCACTGCACTACCTAGCTGCATCTGCTATACAATCTAATTCTACCTGGAATCCCATGTAGGCCTAAGTGGTCATCTTTGTCCAGAAAAAAAGTGCCCGGAGGTTTACTTTAGTTAGCTGGGAATCTATTATTTGTTAAATTTTCAGTGTAACCATAGAAATAAGTGCTACAAATCAGAGCCTAATTTATTCTTCTGCTCATGTCTGTACTTAGGAAAGTGATGGAGAAAATGTTGATAATAAAGATTGAAATTAAAAGTAAGCCCTGAGAACATTTTTTTTAGAGCTGGTTGTTAAACATTTACCAGCACATTCTGGAAATACCTCTTTCTCTCTTCTAATCATCCATTCTAAGTCTCTTTCTTTCAAGGAAGGTTGGCTCTGCCCAGGTTCTCAGCTCCACCACTCTTCCTAGGAAAAAGCCAGCGACAATTTCTCTATTCTTTTAACCCAGCTCTCCAACTTAATATCAAGAGGCAGTAAGGGTATAGTAAATAGAGTGCTGCACTCTGAGTCAGGGAGACCCAAGTTTGAATCAGGTTCAGATAATATGCTCTTTGTGCGATCCTGGGCAATTACTTAGCTTCTGCCTGATTCATTTTCCTCATTAGTCTCCTAGGTTTATTGTGAGATTGCTAGTTGTTGTTAATTATTACTATAACCTTTAAAGAGGAAACTATCTGCCTACTTAGACTCTCCTTAGCTCTCTCCAACTTCTTTTTCACAGGTATTCATGGACTTTCCTTTCTGTACTACAATAATGTATTCCCTAAATTAGAATTGCCTTTTTTTATAGGTTAACAAATGTTCACTTAATTATTCTTTTTTTAAAGTTAATTTATTTTTAAAATAATATTTCATTTCCTCCCAATTTCAAGTAAAAACAATTTTTAAAATTCATTGTAAAATTATTGAGTCCCAAATTCTCTTCCTCTTTTCCATGCTCCCTGACTCCTCCCTGAAAGGGTAAATGTAGCATACCAGGCATGGAAATATGGTTGATGTATTAAATACTTGATCAGAGCAGTTAATGATCAATGTATAGGCAGTTCTAAGGGCAAGAGAATTCCTGGGCCTAAGCCACAAAGGCTTAGCTCTCTCCTTGTCACACCTCATTCCTCTGAAAAGTGCATGTCAGGTGAATCCCTACCTACTCTGACCTTGTTATTATCTATGCTACCAATGAGAATCAACTATGCTTTGTTACATATTCATTCATCCTCACAATCCACAATAAAGCCTGGGGTGAGTGCCTAGTTCCACCTCTTGTTTCCTACAACCTTGAAGTTCTCTCTGCTGTCTCTCTCTCTTTATCTTTCCTAGTGCCACTCTTGGCCATGAGCTTTCTATCTTAGAATTTTTACTTCCACGTGTCAGCATATTTCTCACATTTTCCTTTAATTATCTTTTCAAGGAGAATGTCATCAGGGATTCACGCCTTCCCTTGCTAAAAATTGACTTGTCTGTGTCTCTTATTTATCACCCATTTTCTCAGACTCCTTGTTCCTTCTCGAGCCCAAACCCACTAAGGAAAATTCTTTTTATGACAGTTGCTGGATGTCTGTTATAGTAATCAATCTGATATAGATTTTACAAGTTCAATCATCTAAATCATTTCCCCATATTAGTTATTTTGTAGAAAAGATCTCAAACAAAAAAAATTAAATATTCTTAGAAGTTAACATCAGAATTATAAACATGAAATAACTGTTAGTTCATGATTACTTGGATTAGCAAAGGAGAACCAGATATGTTAAAAATGAATAAAAATGAATAAAAAAATAATTTTTTTATGCCCATGAAGAGCAGTATATGCCCTCTGTTTATTTAAGAGCTCTTTGAAAGACAAAGGCCATTTAAAAAGTTCACAGCAATATTGACATAATATATTTACAACTTCCTAGAGATTTCTGGGTAAATGGCACCAAGAGTCCAAGACTTAGTGAAAATCCTGAGGCACAATGGGAGGGAGTCCTTGCTGCCTAGAAGAAAAGTTTCATGTCCCCAAGATACAGGAGAGGCCAGTGACAAGGCAGGCACCAGGAAAGCATTCAGGGCCAGGGCTGATGCTCCTCGATCCTGATGGCCACTTGCCCCCTCACTATGCCCAACGTCTTGCCGAGTTCCTGAGGTAGATGGAGCAGCAGGTGGAACCAAATATGGTTTGATTTGTTGTACTGTCTGGCTTCAAATAATAATGCAGTTAATTTTCCCCATGTATGCTGACTGATATTGTCAGGAAGACCAAAAAATATGCTGAGTGGAGGGGAAATCCAACCTCAGATTAAAGTTTGCTGCAAATAAAAAGTGATTTAATTTATATTAGATCTAATCTACTGGGAAAAGTGTTGAATTGTGAGTCAGGAGAGATTCAAATACTAGCTCTGCCACTTTCTTGTTGTATGGCTTTCTCCCAGTCCCTTAGACTCTCTGGATGGACCGATTTATATTCGCTTTTTGTAAAAACCTGTAAAAGGCTGAGGTTGGGCTGACAACCTCCAAAATTTCCTTCCAGATCTAAATTTATGATTCTATAAAACAGGGTATTTTCTTTTTAAATTTAAGTTGTTCCTTTTAGTTCCCTTTTCATGTTCCTCTGACCATCCTCGCATAAGCAGTTTCATTAGAAATGGTCTCTAAGCATTCCTCAAGCACAAAGTCTAGCATATATCAAAGCACATCCTTAATAAATGAATTTGGTAGTCAGATAGGGTACCCTAAGGAGACATCTGATAAATTCATTTTACCCCAAAGATTAGAAATACAACCTTATATATCATTTGGGTATTGGATTGATTCAGAGAAACTCAAACTTCCTGAAGAATAAAGAAGGAAAACTAACATTAAAATGTTACCACAAAGTTAAAGAACAAACCCCAGTTGACAAAGAGATGGAAACTGAGGGGATGCCCATCAATTGGGGAATGGCTAAACAAATTGTGGCAGATGATTATTATAGAATACTACTTTGCAGCAAGAAATGACAAGTAGATTAATTTAAAAAAAATGGAGAGACCTGCATGAAATTATGAAAAACAAGATGAGCAGAACCAAGAGAATGTAGTAATGTTGCTATAGCAACAGCAATATTGTTTGAAGAGTAACTGTGAATATCCACCTTCAGAGAAAGAACTGATGAAATATGCATGACATAGTTTTACATATACATTTTTCTTTTTGGTCACATAGTACCTTCTCTAGGGCAGGGTGTGGAGGGAGTAAGACGCTTTGGAACTTTAATGTAACCAACAAATCCCAAAGAGAAGTACAATCCTTACCTCTGCCAGGTATAAAACCTTGGGGGGAGCTCCTTTAAGGTCCAAGTGTACTAGCTGCATTTTGAATGGTGAAGAGCTTGACATTTTGATATTTATTAATGCTTTTTCTCCCAAGTTCTCTAGTATGGGCTCTTCTACCAAAAGAAGAAATTAAGAGTTAAAATTAGATGACTTCTTGGTCTTTTTGATAGTTCTTATATTGGCTATAGATTTATTTTATTCTCCAGGACAGGGATCTCCAAAATCTTTGTGGTTGTAGGGAATCAGAATGGGAAGGTTGGTCATATACTACCCTCTCCACAACAACTAGCTCTGTGGCACATATCTAACACAACCACATCTACTCTTTACATATTACAATTTAACAAGTTACCTTAGCTATATCACCTCCTAGCCAAGATTTTAAGGGCAGTTATACTCTAATCTCAACTCAGGTAGTAATAGTAATAGCTGTGTAGAAGTCACTGGGAAATCCTTTTTCTTCACTCCAGCATACCCACTACCACAAAACAAGATCAAAATAGGTGGTGTTCTATTGTTTGTCTAGGAGAAAGACCTTCTAAGACACTATGTAACTATAAATAGGTTTCAGCTTCCCTAACTGAAAAACTGAAGATTACTTATTATCTCATAGGATAGGAATAAAATATAACTAGTAAAGAAAGAAAAATCTTCAAATCTTAATATGGTAATTATATTTAAATGAAAGCAGAAGAATTTAAAAACAATTAAGATAGGTTTGAGTTGAATTATTTTGGGGGGAAAATTATGAATGGTAGGAGAAAGGAGTAAGTGTTTATATAGTAGGCAGTGTGCTAAGCACTTTTTACAAATGTTACCTAATTTCCTTATAACAATTCTAGGAAGGAGGTACTATAATTATCCCCATTTTACACTTGAGAAAACTGAGGCAAACAGGGGTTAAGTGATTTGCTTAGGTTGCATAGTTAGTAAGTATATGAGGCTGGGTTTTGAACTCAGGTATTTCTGACTCCAAGGCCTAGTGCTCCATCCACTATGATATCAGCTGCCTTAAGAAGGTTTATATATTTTGTTTAGGCTCATATTAAGGTTATTTAACATTCTTTGAATTCATGCCATTTAGAAAGGAGGGAAGGAGAAAGCCCTAGAACATACTGTGTTGGGCAGGAAAGCAGTATGGAAAAATAAAGCCAACATAATAAAAGTGAATAGGCAATCCAAGTTTTATAAACTGACTATATCTAAACCTAAATAAGAATTTTGGCTAGAGATATAACAAGGTTTTTTGGTACTTAAAATAAATTTTGAATGGAAACAAGAAAGCATAATCTCACTAAGCTTGTATATAATTCTACTAAAAAAAAATCTGCCCCCATGAAATCTTTTAGAATGACTATCATAAAGTGAGTTTAAACACACAGGGGCCACTGGTAAGTGTTTGGTAGAGAAATTGATGCTCTCTCAAATGTTGATTTTCTTTAAAACCTTATAAACTATTTCCATCTAAATGTGGTCTTGTCAATGAAACTTTTGAGAAGCAACACTTTTCATCAGTACAGAAATTCTATTATAACCTTCATATACATTCTAAATGCCTGCTCTCAGCTTTCATAAAGACCTTTTCCTTCTATTGTTCTTCCAACAGTAGTTACATAAAGAAATCAAGTCCAGAAACAGCATTTGCTAAGTTCTTATTATACACTAGTTATTGTTCTTAGACTCTCAAATATATGCCAAAAAAAGGGTCAGTCCCTGACCTTACATTCTATCAGAGGAAAACAACACATAAAAGGCAGCTGAAAAGGGGAAGAGGATAGATAGCAGAATTGGAGCATGGTGGTAAAGTCCAGAGAATGAAGGATATCTGGTCTGGGCCTTTTCTCAAAATGAGGGTTCTAGGAGTAACTCACCAGTGAGAGAAGAAGGCCACAGGAGAAGAGGGATAAAGCAGCTGAAGCACAGTGGCTAAATCTGGAGGGTGGATCATGGCTGGTCTGGACACTTCCTCAAAATGGAGGATATGAAAATGTTAGAGTGTTAACTGCAGCAAGCATGATCAGTTTCTTTAATAACATGAACTACTATGAAAACATAGTGAAAAGGAAAAAGAAAGAAGTAGATATTTTTCAGTCATGCTGACATTTCTTTAGGTTCTTTAGCATGGAGGAATATAAGTATGTACTTTGTGGCTAGTCTGGATGTACTTTCTCTATTCTTCTTGAGAGTGACTGGGGTCTGTTGGGGAAAATTTGGCCTTTCCCTACCTTGTCTATCCAGAACAACAGAAATCTCTGAAAGAACAGCAGGATTTTATACTTATTTGACATAGTTTCACATGCCATTGTACTTCCTCCACCTATTTATTGCTCTTTTTACATATAATGCCTAAGCCTGCCACAATATGGGCACCTCCTCTTCCTTCTCAAATTTCTTTTCAGCTACATTCAGTTTCATAAAGCTCTAAGAGAACTCTACTTTCCCAATGTTGATAATCTATATGAACTCTTTCCTTGATGATTGATTGACAAACACCCACCTGCCATAACATTCTATATTCCAGTGATTCTAACACCCCGTCATCATTTAAACCTGTTCTCTGACCCCAGTTACCCACTCCCTTATTTTCATTCCCTTCAACCTCAGCCCAGTACAAAAGTTGCATTCTAAAGCTACCCTTTTCACATGTTCCCTGGAATTCTTCTTGCACAGGTAACAAAATTGCACTCAGGTTAAACTGTTTCCTTTTCCATTCCTTCCATCTTTTGTCTCTTATTTCATGCCTGGCTCCCTCTGGATGCCATGGTCTTCCTGGGCACTCTTTCTAGCATTTATGCTCGTAACCCTGGACTCATTTGTCAAGTAAGAATACTTATTTCCTGTTGCCATTTCCAATTTTCCCCTCTTCTACTATCACCCAGTAACCTCTCTTCCTTTGACATTTACATTAATAAGGATTTTGGCAGTCATTACTGATTTCCAGGACATTCCTCTTTCCTCAATGAGTTCAATGCCTGGCTCACAGACTTTGTCTTCTTTCTAACTTCCGCCACATAACTAGGGGATTTCCAAAATATTGATATTCCTTCAAATACCTTAATCTCCTGACTCCTCAATTTTCTTAATTCACTTCCCAGGGTCTTCTTTTCAACCTCAACTCAGTTACACACAAAGATGGGCTTTTAACATCACATACAAATATTTTATTTTCTATGTTCATGAATTCTGAAGTTCATGAATTCTGAAGGTAATGACCTCACTCTTTCAGAGTCATCAAAGTCTAGTGGCAAGACAAAAAGTCAAGATGACTGTAATGGCTCAGGATGTAGTAGATGACCTTGGCTTTTTCCATGTCTAACCAAGCTCTAAGCAGTCCACAGCACCCACTTCCACCACTCTTCTGTCAGGGGAAGTTTTTACATGTTCCCAGTTCACTGAAAGGTTTGAGGTCTGTTGGTTACCTTAAACTTGTTTACCCTGCCTGTAGAGTTGGTTTATCTAGCAGATAATAGGCACTTAAATGCAAGAAACATATAGGATGGGCAGCCAGGGAAGGTTTGTATTTTGGCAGAAAATCCCAAATCGTTGTGATTATAGGTCTACTGTAGTAATAATGAATTTTTTTTTAAACTAACATGTAGCAACCACTTGTTAGTACTTATTTCATGCTAGATACTGTTCTAGATGCTAGGGATACAAATACAATGAATGAAATAACATTAAAAAACTGGGGAATAGGTCTTGTTATTATGATAGCATTGAACCATACCAATAGTTTTTTTTTTTAATCCTTGCCGTCTATCTTAGAATTGATACTAAGTATCAGTTCCAAGGCAGAAGAGTGATAAGAGTTAGGCAATTGGAGTTAAGTAATTTGGCCAGGGTCACATAGGTGTCTGAGGCCTACTTTAAACCCAGGACCTCCTGTCTAGGCCTGGCTCTCTACCCACTAAGCAGTCTAGCTGCCCCCATACCCATTGACTCTAATGGGTAATTTGTGGTTCTTGCTGTTCTCTAAACATAATTAATGCCTTTGCTGAAGTCTTTCTTCTACATTTGGAATGCCTTTGTCTTCTGACCTAATTGATAAATATTCTTTAAAACCTAGGTCAAACATCATCTCTTCTATGACTCATTCCTTGAGCTCTCTAATTGTAATCTTTCTCTTCTACCTCCAAATTACCATAATACTTTGTATCTCTCATACTTGCCTATTACATTTTGTAATATAGTTATTTATGTACATACTTGTCATTTACATAGGTGAGTAGGCCGACTTATTTTTGGAACATTTTATTCCTTCCTAGAATACTCTGCTCAATAAATTCTAATTTGTTACCATACATACCCATATATTTTACAATCATGTATTATATACATGTTGGGAATAGGGATAAAGATTCTAGTGATTTCACTGATATAGAAAACTCCCAGTTGAGAAAATTCCTTTAACCAATGCAAGGTGGGCTCTTCTCTTGGATTATGTCTTAGAGAGTTACCTAGAGCACTGAGAAGTTGATTTATTTGCCTAGGGCCACAGAATCTTTCTGGCTCCAAGGTCAGCTCTCTAGCTTTCTATCCATTATGCTGGGGTCGACTCTAGATATTATCATACATTATTTGCTATCATATGTCAGTACATATATGTAGAAAGAGTCAAACATCAATCAGACATATCAATAAATTTACCTCATTAATTACAACTAGCTAGTCAGTCAATAAACATTTATTAACTGTTAGGCACTGCACTAAGTGCTGGAGTTACAAGAATAGGCAAAAGATAGTCCCTGCTCATGGCCTAATGGTTATAAATGAACAAATAAGTACAAACAAGCTATATACAGGATTAACAGGAAATAATAGAGAAGAGAGGAACTAGAATTAAGGACTGGAAAAGGCTTCCTGTAGAAGACAGGAAGCAAGAAAACTAACAGGCAGAAATGAAGAGGGAAAACATTCCAGGAATGTGGGACAGCCAGAAAAAAATACTTGAAGTTGAGAACTAGAATATTTTGTTAATAGAACAGCAAAGAGGTCAGTGTTACTTCTGAAGAGTATGTGGTGGGGCATTCCAGTCTTTATACACTAGAAGGGGATGAGGGTGGGGGATAGATTATGAATGCCAAATAGAGAACTGATGGCAAAGAGAGGATTTCATATTTGATCCTGGAGGTGATAGAGGCTTAGAATCAGAAAGACCTGAGTTCACATTCAGCTTCAGACACTAGCTGTGCAATCCTGGGCAAGCCATTTAACCTGTATGCTTTAATACATTGGAGAAGGAAATGGTAAACCACCAGTATTTTTGCCAAGAAGACCCATGGACACTTTTGGTATGCTATAGCCTATAGGATCATGAAAAGTTGGATAGATCCAAAACAACCAGGAGGTGATAAGGAATGAGGAGTAGGGGAGTGATGGTCAGACCTCAATGGATGGATCCCAGTGGGAAGAGACATAAGGCAGGCAAGTGATTGCAGTAGTCCAAGAGTTATTTGATTAGGGCCTACACCAGAGTGGTGGTAGTGTCAGAGGTGAGAAGGATGCATATATAAAGAGATGCTGCAAAGGCGAAATCAATAGGTTTGGGCAATAGATTGGATATGGAGTAGGGGGATGGGGCTGAGAGATATCGAAGAGTTGAAGATGATACCTATAATGGAATGGAAGGATGGTGTTGTTCTCTACAGTAATAAGGAATGTAAGAGGGGGCAGGGTTTTGTGGAAAAGATAATGAGAATTTGGTCATTTACAAAAAGCTGATTTTATCATTGACAAAAATTTTTGCTAAACAAGGAAATAATGAAAACGAACCTTAAGGGACTTGCTTAACCTTTTAAGCAAAATAATTTCAAATATTTTAGCAAATTAATGACTTGCAGAATTCAAATCTTGTCCTGAACACTTGGTAGTTATAAGTGCCAGGACATATTGCTTTCCCTCTGAAACTTTTCCTCATCTGTAAAATGGGCTTAATAATCTACCTCCTATGGTTGTGAGGTTCAAATAAGATAACAAATGTAAAGTGTTCTGCATGCTTTACAGAACTATATAAATGCTATTATTTTGCATTTATTTCTTAATACGTAGGGGCCCTTTTTAGTTACTTACTATTTATTCTGAATCCTCTCAATTCCCCTGAGGGAAAGCTTTTCAGTAACTTAAACAGGAAAACAGAGGCTGATATATTAGCCAAAAAACTACAAAACTGATTTCTGAGGATAACAGGACAGCAGTATAGTATAAAAATTATTTTGTTGAAATGGATTTTTCAAAAGGGCTTAGAAATGGGTTCACTGTGCCTGGGCTTGGAAATTCCTCAGTTACGCAGGTTTTTCTAAATAATAGTATTTGAATTTAGTGCCATGGAAAAGCCATTCCTCCCCCCCTCCCCCTCGCCCCTTTCCTACCTAGTTGGACAAGAATCCACACAGTTTGGGAAAATAACCATATAACGCAATCGAAAAGGGAAGTGGGAAAAGCTACCTCGACTTGGAGGGTTCAACCTGGCTTTGGCAATTAACCTCGGGGATTCTGCTCTTGTAGGGCGCTTAGTTCTCGGGCCCCGGGAAGGCTCCATGCCCCAGCTACAAAGGAACCTAACTTGCGGCAGCGGGGGGAAGGGGCACCCCATCCGCATGTGGTCCAAAGTCTTCCGGGGCTGGGACATCCAGGGCCGGGCTTCGAGAGCCCGCGGGTCCGCCCAATGCATGGGCTAGGGTGGAGTGTTAGTCCAGGCAGCGAAGGGAAGAGAACTCCAAGCTCAGTGCAGCCGCACATCCTTTCCTCTTTTCATTTGATCAACATCAGCCCCCAAATACCCAGGCTTTCCTGAGAGCTCAGGAAGAGGAGCCTCTAAAGGCCCCGAAAGACCCGGAACGCTTCACCCGTCCCAGTTTCCCCGCGGCTCCACCGAGTGCTTTCAGCCTGCGTACCTACCGCGGCCCAGCCCCTCCGTCCCGGCTATGGCAAAGGTTGCTCTGGCCTAGGCTGCCAGTCCCCAAAGCCGATGGCCGATCGCATTGCTCTGAGATCCACCTAGAGTGTCGGTGCGCCAGGCTCCAGGGCTTCCTTTCTGAGGAGGCGTGACTGAAGCTCGCTCTCTCTGCACTTCTTAGGCTGGCGCCTGCACTATGGCACCACTGAGGAGGAGTGGGTCTAAAGCCACGGAAGGCAGCTCGTCGGCCGGGGTAGAGTTGGCAGAATCGAGGCGCCTGGACAGGTAGCGGCGGTAGTGGTTGTGCCGGTGCTGGGGAGGGATGGAGGAGGGAACAAAGGGAGGGGCAGTTCGGCTCGAGCCCTACTTGGTTTCCCTGTGCTGATCTGGACCGGAAAAAGAGCTGCTGGGCATTTTGGCGGTCATTCCTGACCCGGCCTCTGTCTTTCTCGATCTTTGTTAGAAGAGTTATGGGAGAGGACTGAGCTGTGCTGCTCCCTCTTCCTGGATCTTGTCAATTTAGGGCCTTGCTCTTTTTATGGAGTTATGCATAAAAAACGCTCAGTACAGATTTGCTGATTGATTTATTGTTGGATGACAACTTAAACATGGTGACCTAAGGGTACATCAGGCAGCTGGTGGCACAGTGGGCCTGGAGTCCGGAAGATTCATAATTCTGAGTTCAAATCCCATCTCAGACGTTTACTGACTGTGTGAACCAGAGCAAGTCATTTACCCCCTTCCTCCCCACTGTTTGTCTCTATTTTCTCATCTGTAAAATGAGCTGGAGAAGAAATAGCAAACTACTCCAGTGTCTTTACTAAGAAAACTCCAAATGAAGTCCCTGAGAGTGAAGTCAAGGACAAGTCTGAACAACAGCAATAAGAGTACATGTTTAAAATAGAGAAGAATATCTTTGTTTACTTTCGAGTTCAACCGCACAAGTTAATTAAGTTGTACTAAAATTTGTGGCTTTTTGACTTTTTCCCGGATCTCCTATAGATATTAATACAGGACAGAGAGGAAGGAATGCTTGGCTCAGTCAGGAGACACAAGGTTTTTTCCAGTTCTTGCTCTGCCACTAACTAAATCTGTGACTCTAAGCAAATTATTTGATCTTTTAAAATGTGTACACTTGATCCCTTTGATAATGATTTTTATTAAATGCATTTTTCTTTGCTCCTCTTCGCTCTTTGCACTGTCTCTATTTGCTTCCTCGTTCTCATCTGTAAAACAGAAATAAGAATATCTTCCACATAAATGATAATACATACATTTCTTTAATTGTTACAAGTTAATTGATTACAGCCTTTTCCCTTAATCTGCTACTTTAAGTATTGATCTTTGACTTCATTTGGTTTATTTCTTTTTGTTTTTTTGAGGAGTTAGAAGAGAGAATTGAGTATGGCCAGAAATTTCACCCTATCTTGGAGCTCTTTTTTAGACTTAGGACAACCTAGCATAGGAAAGCTTACAAGTCTAATAGTCCTTGCCTCAAAATCTATTAATTGATCAGTGATCTATTAATTGTAGGTGCTTTGACTTCCTTTAACAAAGCTATCAGCATTTTGGACTTTTTGTCTGATCTGATCTGTAGTACTTAAGGTTTATCTATTTTGATTCCTCAAAAATTCCAATTATCTTAAGATAACTGTGAGATCTTTAACTTTTGTTTTAGTTGTATGACTTCCTGCCTGTTTTGAACTTTGATTCCTATGCCTCTGTAGTATGTACTGTCCATCTTTCTGAGTTCTTTCATCAGCGAAAATAAGCTTGATTTACCTCCATCTTTAGGCTTGTCATGGCACCCCTAGTACATGAAAATAAGGATAACAAAATTTGTCAACAAAATAGTTTGCCAAATCAAGCAGTTTTTTAATGATTGATTTGGAGTTTGTGTATGTTTTCCCTTAATCTCAATAACTAATTTTCTTTTCATCTTTTTTAAAAAATCCTTGCCACCCACCTGGATTTGATTCCAAGGTGATTCCAGACAAAAAGTCCAAAATGCTGGGTTGTCCTAAGTCTAAAAAAGAGCTCCAAGATAGGGTAAAATTTCTGGCCATACTCAATTCTTTCTTCTAACTCCTCAAAAAGGGTAAGAGCTAGGCAATTGAGGTTAAGTGACTTGCCCAGGATCACACAGCTAGGATGTGTCAGAGGCCGGACTTGAACTCAGGATCTCGGGTTTTTAAATTTTAATTTAATTTTCAGAAAGGACAGATTTAAACTTCTAACAGGATTTGTAGTTAAATTTCATTTTCAATAACACACTGGCTCTTTTTTGTTTGTTACAAACATATATAGTTAAACAAAACAAATCATGCACCTTTAAGGAGGTGGATAGCATCATTAGTTATCTAAAATCACAGCTGGTCTTTATGTTGACCAGAATTTTTAATTCTTTCAAAGTTATTTGCCTGTACTATGTTGTTATCATTTTAAACATTGTTCTAGTTCTGATCACTTTATTCTGTATCATTTCATACACATCTTCCCAGGTCTTTCTAAAGCTGTCTCCCGTCATTTCTTTCTTTCCCTCCTCCCTCCCTCCCTCCCTCTTTCCCTCCTTCCCTCCCTCCTTCCCTCCTTCCTTCCTTCCGTCCGTCCGTCAATACTGTGTATTGCCTTCAAAGCAGAAGAGTGGTAAGGGCTAGGCAATAGGGGTTAAGTGCCTTGCCCAGGGTCACACAGCTGGGAAGTGTCTGAGGTCAGATTTGAAGCTAGGACCTCCCGTCTTTAGGTCTGACTCTCAATCCACTGAGCTACCCAGCTGCCCCTTCTCCCCTCATTTCTTATAGCACAATAATATTTCATCACATATACTACAACTCAGCCATTCTCAATTTATAGGGATACTTCTGATTGTCATTCTTTGCCATTTAAAAACGGGCTATAAATATTTTTGTATATCTTTAGAGTTTGTTTTATTTAGGATTTATACCTCCCTTAATCTACCTTCCTTTTAATTTTTTCTTTTTCCTTTTTCTCCTGTTTCCCCAATGAGTGAGATATGTTTTTGTATCTGTGTGTGTGTGTGTATTCTTCTTTCCTTTGACTCAATTCAGATGAGAGTGAAGTTGAAGTATCAGCTCTTCTTACCCCCTGATCCCTTTCTTGTTTGGATAGAACATTATTCAAAATTATTGAGAGAATTTCCATCCCTCCTTGCCACCAGTGCATTCTTCTTTCTTTTATTTTTCTTTTAAGATCATCAAGACATAATAGAATCATTAACAAATTTGGTTCATAGGGGACACCTGTATCATCTCTCCATATTTAATGATCACCAATTTGACTTTGTCTAGCCCTTTATATTAAATGTAGACTCTGTGTACTTCTGGAGGGAGGGTCTGGCATGTTCCTGTTGCTTTTTGGGAGATATTAAGTGTTTTGTTATTCTAGAATCTCAGGGACAGCTCAAGCTGGGGACATGCAGCCTGTCAGTGTTTCCAAAGTGGTCTGGTCTGATCCAGAATAAAGTCTAATTGCTGCCCCACCTTAGGCTCAGCTTTACACGTTTCTGACCTGGGTTTGAATTATTCTAGACTGCACTCAGCCAGCCAGGAAGCTCTGTTGATTTAAAATGACACCTTCTGTTTCACATTTCTCCTGGAATTCCTCCCCTACTTATTCTTCTGCAGGTTCACACTGGGCTAGGAGCCGGGATTGAGACTGCTCTTTTCCTGGTATCTGAGCCTCACTGCTGAACCTGTTCCTCCTATTTTTTCAAGTCTTTTTGACTTTATTTCTTGATTTCTGATAGAATAATTAATTTCCATATGACCAATTCTAATTTTTAGAAAGTTCTTTTCTTCAGTGAGTTTTTGTACCTCTTTTGCCATTTGGCCAATTCTAATTTTTATAGTTATTTTCTTAAATATTTTTTGCAACTCTTTTACTAAGCTATTAATTCTATTTTCATAATTTTCTTGCATTGCTTCTATTTAATTTCCCATTTTTCTATTACTCTTGTTTTATTTTTATTTTTTTAAACCCTTACCTTCCATCTTGGAATCAAGACTGTGTATTGGTTCCAAGGCAGAAGCATGATAAGGGCTAGGCAGTGGGGGTTAAATGACTTGCCCAAGGTCACACAGCTGAGAAGTGTCTGAGGCCAGATTTGAATCTAGGACCTCCTGTCTCTAGACCTGACTCTCAACCCACTGAGCTACCCAGCTGCCCCTTTTATTTGATTAAAAAAATTTTTTTTTCTCTTTTAAAAAAATCTCTTGTTTTAGCTCTTCTAATAATTCTTGTTGAGCTTGTGTACAATTTGCATTTTTTTCTTTGAGGCTTTACTTGTAAGTGTTTTCAAGTTATTAGCTTCTTCATAATTTGCTTTAAGCATTACTGTCACCATAGTAACATTTTATGGTCAGATTCTTTTTTGTTGGTGTTGCTTGCTTATTTTTCCAGTCTATCTCTTGATTTTAGACTTAATGATAGAGTTGGATTCTTTTCACTTCTGGAAATAGGGGAAACAACTAGGTTGAATGTCTGTCTTTTATATCTTTCTGTTGTTTTCACAGATCATTAGGTGCTTGTAAGTTTTTGGTGCTTTCAGTGTAGTGTGATATGAAAAGAGTTCTGGTCACTGCCCTCTTGGTCTATGCTCTGACTTTACACAGTATGCTCTTGTGACTACTATAATTCAAAATTTGGTAATAGGCAACAGTGCTGCCAAATGGCACCCAATACCCAATGGTATTCAATATTAGCATAGTGGTCTCCTGGGATCTCTTTCTGACCAAGTGTTCAGTTCCCTTACAATCCCTGGTTATTGCCACGGCTTTAACAGCCCAAGGCCAGTACTACTTCTGCCCCATCCACATCCATAGATCTTTCTGTCTTGTGAAGTTGCCCTGGGCAGGAGAAATGACTCACTGTGACTTTTTCTTTGTTTCCCTGCTCAGAATTTAGTTTGGTATTTTTTTTTGTTTGTTTTTTGTTTTTGTTCTTTTTAGTTGTAGAGGGAGTAGTTGGGAGAGTTCTGGCAAAAAATTCTCACTCCACTCTACCATCTTACCACCCATCCTCACTCCTCAGTATTCTTGATTATACAATTTTCTGCTGATCTATTTCCTATCTCTTTCCCTCTTTGCTTCAAAAATTTCCTCTCTGGGTTCATGCCCTTATACTCCTGGAAGTTCTAGTTGTTGGCAGGAGTTCTAATGCTCTTACTCTGGAGGCAGGATGCCTTTTCATGTGCCACATTCCTATAGACAAGAACCAGCATGTTGTCTATATTTTTCTTTCACAGAATATCTATCTTCACCCATAGGAGCATTTATCAGTATAATTTCCTCTCATCATCAAAACAAGATCTCTGTCTTCTCCCTTTTCATTTCTTTTCCAGTCTTCATCACCTACTCCCCTGCATGCTCTTCTTTTTCCAAGAGACCACAGAGATCACCTTTCTTTTATTGCTAGCCATAATGTGACAGAAACACCACATATTTACCTCTATTCTCCCCTCTCTCTTTCTGTGTTCTTTTTCTCCTTTATTGTATACATTTGATAAAAATGTATTGTTGTATTGTTGTTGCTATTGCTATCTTTGCCTGCTGTATTCACTCAATCTTCCTGTAGGACAGCTTAGATGGCTTAATGGACAGGAGTCTAGATTCAGGAAGACCGGACTCTAGCTTGTCTTTTAATGAGCTATGTGATCCTAGGTAAGTCAGTTAACCTCCATTTGCCTCAGTTTTTCTCATCTGTAAAATAGGGATAATAATAGCACTTAATTCCCAGGATTGTTGTAAGGATCAAATGAAATAGTAATTGTAAAACACTTAGAAATAGTGCCAGGCCCATGATAAGTATTTTATAAATGTTATTCTTCTTCCCATATTTCTGATGGCTGGAGAATTAGAGAAGATAATCTCTGTAGACCTGGTTTTCTTTTTAAAGTATGTTTTGAACAGCTCTCTTATTTGTTGAACATCTATCTTTTTTTTAATAGTTATATCCAGATTTACAGAATAGATAGCCTTTTTCTGCATTTGAAGCTCTACTACTTGTTTTGAACATACTATTCCATTCCCTTCTATATTTTATAATAGATGCTAAATAGTCTTGTCATTCTTTCCTTTTTATTTGAATATCTTTCTCTTGGCCACTTGAAAAATTTGTTTCTGAATTGAATTGTTAACTTTAATTCTGTGTATCTTGAAGTTTGCCACCTTGGATTTCTTTCTGGAGGTGATATATGCATTCTTTCAATTGGAAATTACTTGTCTGGGTTCAGAAGTTCTGGGCAGTTTTCTTTTATAATTTCTTATAATGTGGTATTCAGGTTTTTTTGACTTGTTTTCTCAACCTCTAATCATTAGATTGTCTCTGTGCAGTCTGGTTTTGATATTGGTATGCTTTACTTTCTTTTAAAAAAACAAACCTTACCTTCTGTCTTAGAATTGATACAAAGTATCTATTTCAAGGAAAAAGAGTGGGAAGGTCTGGGCAATTGTAGTTAAGTGACCTGCCAAGGATCACAAGCTAGAAAGTGTTTGAGGACATATCTGAACCCAGAAATTTCTGTCTCAGAACCTGGCTTGCTATCTACTGAGCCACCTAGCTGCCCTGCTCATTTTCTTTGGCCATTATTACCTTTTGTTTCTCTTCTTTGTATTTGTATTTCCAATGATTTGTCTTTTCTTGATGAGATTTGACATTGCCAATTAGAATTTTTCTATTCTGTCAGTTATTTCTGCTGCAGAGGCCACAAATTTTGTTCTCATAACGTTCACTTCTTTTTTAAACCACACAGAAATAGCATATTTTGGCTATGTTTCCCCTAAATTCTGCAGGCTTCTCTGTCTCTTCAAGTGTTGTCATTTTCTTTTGTTTTACATACAGAGATTCTTATTCTGTCTATTCTACCTATTATATAGAGGAAATATATTTATTCATAGAGGTCTGAACTTTTTTACTAGGTCTGGAGGCCTGTTTCTTCTGCTAATAATATTTTCCTTCTTGATTTATCCAGTTATGGCCAAGGCCTTTGAATTTTCTTCCTCCTAAGATCTTTGGTAATTTCAGTCTTTCTCCTCTTTATTTTCCCTGATTGCTCACTTTCTATCTCCTTTCTTTCTGATGATCTCCTGGGAGGGATCTCAAGATGTCTCGGCTTCTTCCCACACTGTGCAATTCAGTTCATCAGTCTCAATCTTTGCCCCAAGTGACTCTTGTGGGGATAGAACTGGTTTTGCCTAGATACTATACTCTTTTCCTTAGGCTTAGTGAATTGCTGCATTGCCCTTCATATTTGGTGTCCTATCTTGTTACTACCCCTGTTCCTTACTTCTCAGACATAACAGTTTATACTGCCATTGTTGTAGCCAGGAATATTTTCTGGCATTTGGAGTTTGAATCTCAGAAGGATTTAAAGGATAGTACTGTTGGGGTATAGAGTTGAACCCTTTGTCAAACTGGGATGTCAGTTAAATCCCAGGTCACCACACAGTTAAAACTTTGTTAGATATTGCCTTTTTCTCTAAGTTTTACATGTATATTTTTGCCCATCTCTGTCCATCCTGATTATTACTGTTTTGTGGAGAAGGAAAATATTTTATTTTATTTTTTTTAAAAATCTATTAGCTTCTTGATAATTATTTGTTTATTGACCTAATCTAGTTAAGTTTCAGTCAGCCCCATGGACTCTGGAAGTATTTTTGGTAGGAATAATATGATATAGCTAAAATATTGTTTTAAGAATTAGTATGTGAATTTAACATTGATGTTATTGGAATATTCAATGAAATGTTGAATGAAAATTGATATTACTTTTTTTTCTGTCCCTAGTATAAAGAAGAATCGAGTCCATCATGAATCCCAGAGGAAATGGTTGAAAATTTCATTGTTGGGATCATCTGGTCTACTTGCCAGTCTTTTATTGTGGAGCTTTTTGAATGGTGATGATGGTGTTACTGAAGTTCTAGCTCATCATAATGAAATTCTACAGAACAGGTTTATTGAGGTGATTTGTTCAGAGGATTATGACAGTCACAAAAGATTTGAAGGTACTGGTTCCCTTCATAGATGTTACTTTTTTCCCCATCACAGATAGCATAAAGGGGGTTATAAACTATTGGTTCAACAGTATGCATAGGATCTTGAAAAGTGGTGTAGGTCATCACTATGAACATTTAAGATTTAGTTATTTTCATTTTAGAAAACTTGGCAGTTATAAACTTCACATCATTAATTTAACATTTTAAACATATAAACATAGTTTATACCAAATACTACTTTAACAGCAATAATAATATTTTCAGCATAAAATATTCTGATCATCCACATGTGGTTAAGGGGATTACAAAAGTAGAGTTCACATTATGGTAACCAGTAATGGTGAAAATTTTACATTTTTTTTCCGCTTTAAACATTATTTTATTTGGTCAATTCAAAACATTATTCACTGGAAACAAAGATCATTTTCTTTTCTTCCCCCCCACCCCCCACTTCTCCCATAGCCGACCCACGATTGCACTGGGTATCACATGTGTTCTTGTTTTGAACCCATTTCCATGTTGTTGGTATTTGCATTAGAGTGTTCATTTTTAGTCTCTCCTCAGTCATATCACCTCCACCCCTGTAGTCAAGCAGTTGCTTTTCCTTGTTGTTTTTACTCCCACAGTTTATCCTCTGCTTGTGGATAGGGTTTTTTAGATCCCTGCATATTGTTCAGGGACATTGCATTGACACTAATGGAGAAGTCCATTACCTTCGATTGTACCACAATGTATCAGTCTCTGTATAATGATTTCCTGGTTCTGCTTTTGCTCTGCATCACTTCTTGGAAGTTGTTCCAGTCTCCATGGAATTCCTCTACTTTATTATTCCTTTTAGCACAATAGTATTCCATCACCTACATATACCACAATTTGTTCAGCCATTCCCCAATTGAGGGGCATCCCCTTGTTTTCCAATTTTTGGCCACCACAAAGAGTGCAGCTATGAATATTCTTGTACAAGTCTTTTTCCTTATTATCTCTTTGGGGTACAAGCCCAGTAGTGCTATAGCTGGATCAAAGGGCAGACAGTCTTTTATCACCCTTTGAGCATAGTTCCAAATTGCCCTCCAGAATGATTGGATCAATTCACAACTCCACCAGCAATGAATCAATGTCCCTACTTTGCCACATCCCCTCCAACATTCATTACTTTCCTTTGCTGACATGTTAGCCAATCTGCTAGGTTTGCTCAGAGTTGCTTTGATTTGCATCTCTCTGATTATAAGAGATGTAGAGCACTTTTTCATGTGCTTATTAATAGTTTTGATTTCTTTGGCTGAGAACTGCCTGTTCATGCCCCTTGCCCATTTATCAATTGGAGAATGGCTTGATTTTTTGTACAATTGATTTAGCTCTTTGTAAATTTGAGTAATTAAACCTTTGTCAGAGGTTTTTATGAAGATTGTTTCCCAATTTGTTGCTTCCCTTCTGATTTTAGTTACATTGGTTTTGTTTGTACAAAACCTTTTTAATTTGATGTATTCCAGATTATTTATTTTGCATTTTGTGACTCTTTCTAAGTCTTGCTTGGTTTTAAAGTCTTTCCCTTCCCAAAGGTCTGACAGGTATACTATTCTGTGTTCACCTAATTTTCTTATAGCTTCCTTCTTTATGTTCAAGTCATTCACCCATTTTGAATTTATCTTGGTGTAGGGTGTGAGGTGTTGATCTAAACCTAATCTTTCCCACACTGTCCTCCAATTTTCCCAGCAGTTTTTATGAAATAGTGGATTTTTGTCCCAAAAGCTGGGATCTTTGGGTTTGTCATATACTGTCTTTCTGAGGTCACTTACCCCGAGTCTGTTCCACTGATCCTCCTTTCTGTCTCTTTGCCAGTACCAAGTTGTTTTGATCACCGCTGCTTTATAATATAGTCTGAGATCTGGGACTGCAAGGCCCCCTTCCTTTGTATTTTTTTTTCATCATTTCCTTGAATATCCTTGATCCTTTGTTCTTCCAAATGAACTTTGTTATGGTTTTTTCTAAATCAGTAAAAATTTTTTTTGGAAGTTCCATGAGTATGGCACTAAATAGATAAATAAGTTTGGGTAGGATGGTCATTTTTATTATATTGGCTCGTCCTATCCATGAGCAGTTAATGTTTTTCCAATTGCTAAAGTCTAGTTTTAGTTGTGTGGAAAGTGTTTTGTAGTTGTGTTCATATAGTTCCTGTGTTTGTCTCAGGAGATAGATTCCTAGGTATTTTATTTTGTCTAAGGTGATTTTGAATGGGATTTCTCTTTCTAGTTTTTGCTGCTGAGCTGTGTTGGAGATATATAGAAAAGCTTATGACTTATGTGGGTTTATTTTGTATCCTGCAACTTTGCTAAAGTTGTTGATTATTTCAATTAGCTTTTTGGTTGAATCACTAGGATTCTTTAAATAGACCATCATGTCATCCGCAAAGAGCGATAACTTGGTCTCCTCTTTGCCTATTTTGATGCCTTCAATTTCTTTTTCTTCTCTAATTGCTACTGCTAGTGTTTCTAGTACAATGTCAAATAGTAGAGGTGATAATGGGCATCCTTGTTTCACTCCTGATCTTATTGGGAATGCATCTAGTTTATCCCCATTGCAGATGATATTGGCTGATGGTTTTAGATATATACTGTTTATTATTTTTAGGAATGGCCCTTCTATTCCTATGCTTTCTAGTGTTTTTAATAGGAATGGGTGTTGTATTTTATCAAAGGCTTTTTCTGCATCTATTGAAATAATCATGTGATTTTTGCTGGTTTGCTTGTTGATGTGGTCAATTATGTGGATGGTTTTCCTAATATTGAACCAGCCCTGCATCCCTGGTATAAATCCTACTTGATCATGGTGAATGACTCTTCTGATCACTTGCTGGAGTCTTTTTGCTAGTATCCTATTTTAAGATTTTTTGCATCTATATTCATTAGGGAGATTGGTCTATAATTTTCTTTTTTTGTTTTTGGCCTGCCTGGCTTTGGAATTAGTACCATATTTGTGTCATAAAAGGAATTTGGTAGAACTCCCTCTTTACTTATTATGTCAAATAGTTTGTATAGTATTGGAGTTAGCTGTTCTTTGAATGTTTGGTAGAATTCACTGTTGAATCCATCAGGCCCTAGGGATTTTTTCTTAGGAAGTTCTTTGATGGCCTGTTGGATTTCTTTTTCTGATATGGGATCATTTAAGAAATCTATTTCTTCTTCTGTTAGTCTAGGCAATTTATATTTTTGTAAATATTTGTCCATATCACCTAGGTTGGTATAATTATTGCCATATAGTTGGGTAAAGTAGTTTTTAATGATTGCCATAATTTCCTCTTCATTGGAGGTGAGATCCCCTTTTCATCCTTGATGCTGTTAATTTGCCTTTCTTCTTTCCTTTTTTTAATTAGATTGACCAGTACTTTGTCTATTTTGTCTGCCTTTTCAAAGTACCAGCTTCTAGTCTTGTTTATTAGCTCAATAGTTCTATCACTTTCAATTTTATTAATTTCTCCCTTAATTTTTAGGATCTCTAGTTTGGTTTTCTTCTGGGGGTTTTTAATTTGTTTGTTCTCAAGATTTTTGATTTGCATTTCCAATTCCTTGGTCTCTGCCCTCCTTAATTTGTTAATATATGCACTCAGGGATATGAATTTACCTCTGAGTACCACTTTGGCTGCATCCCATAAGGTTTGAAAGTATGTCTTGCCGTTGTCATTTTCCTCAACAAAATTATTAATTGTTTCTATGATTTCTTCTCTAACTAACCGATTTTGGAGTATCATATTATTTAATTTCCAATTAATTTTTGATTTGGCTCTCCATGTACCCTTACCGGTCAATATTTTTATTGCTTTATGATCTGAAAAGGTTGTATTTATTATTTCTGCTTTTCTGCATTTGAGTGCCATGTTTCTGTGACCTAGTGTATGATCTATTTTTGTGAATGTACCATGTGGTGCTGAAAAGAAGGTGTATTCTTTTTTGTCCCTATTTATTTTTCTCCATATGTCTATTAACTCTAATTTTTCTAAGATTTCATTCACCTCTTTTACCTCTTTCTTGTTTATTTTTTGGTTTGATTTATCTAAATTTGATAGTGGTTGGTTCAAGTCTCCCACAAATATGGTTTTACTGTCTATTTCCTCCTTCCATTCTCCTAGTTTCTCCATTAAAAATTTGGATGCTATACCATTTAGTGCATACATGTTGATTAGTGATATTTCCTCATTGTCTATACTCCCTTTTAACAGAATATGTTTACCTTCCCTATCCCTTTTGATCAGGTCTACTTTTGCTTTGGCTTTGTCAGATATCATGATTGCAACTCCTGCCTTCTTTCTATCAGTTGAGGACCAAAAGGTCTTATTCCAACCTTTAATTCTAACCTTGTGAGTATCAACCCACCTCATGTGTTTCTTGAAGACAACAAATGATAGGGTTTGGGGTTCTGATCCAATCTGCTATTTGTCTACGTTTTATGGGTGAGTTCATCCCATTCACGTTCAAAGTTATGATTGTTACTTGTGGATTCCTTGGCATTTTGATATCTTACCCTAGTTCTGACCTTTCTTCTTTAGCTATATTCTTTTGAACCAGTGATTTACTTTAGGTCAGTCCTCCTAGTCCCCTTCCTTGATATGCTTCCCTTTCTAGCCCCTCCCTTTTTATGCTCCCTTCCCCTCCCCCCCTCCTCTCCTTCCCTCCCTTTTTATACACCCTCCCTCCTTAATTTTCCTTTCTTTCTTACCCTGTTGGATAAGATAGAATTCAGGATCCCACTGGATCTAGATGTTCTTCCCTCTCAGATTTGATTTCACTGAGAGTAAGGTTTAAGTAATTCCACCTCACGCTCTCTTCCTCTCCTTCTCATATGAGAGTTCTTCCCCTCCCCTTCCCATGTGTATCTTTATATGGGAAAGATTATTCTATTTAGTCCCCCCCATTTCTTGAATTAAATCTTAGTATTATTGACAATTCCCCCCTCCCTTTTCCTTTCTTTGCCCCCACTTTCACCAAATCTTCTTGATGCCCCAATCTTTCCCTATGCATGTTTCTTCTAACTACTCTTATGATGAATACAATTTTTGACAGTTACACAAAACATTTTCCCCACATATTAATATATATATAATTTGATGTAAATGTAGTCCTTATAGAAGAGAGTTTGACTTAAAGAAAAAGATAAGATTTATCTCCTTTTCCCTTTCTTTCATATTTACCTTTTCATGTTTCTCTTGCTTTCTGTGCTTGGATATCAAAATTTCCACTAAGTTCTGGTCTTTTCTTAGCAAATCCTTGGAAATCTTCTATTTTGTTGAATGCCCATACTTTCCCCTGGAAGTATATAGTCAGTTTTGCTGGGTAGTTGATTCTTGGTTGGAGACCCAGCTCTCTTGCCTTTCTAAATATCGTGCTCCATGCTTTGCGGTCTCTTAGTGTGTTAGCCGCTAAGTCATGTGTGATCCTTATGGGAGCCCCCTTATATCTGAAGCTCCTCTTCTTGGCTTCTTGTAGGATTTTCTCCTTTTCTTGGAAGCTCTTGAATTTGGCAATTACATTCCTAGGGGTTGTCTTTTGGGGATTTAGTATAGAGGGTGTTCTATGAACCCTTTCTATTTCTATTTTGCCCCCTTGCTCCAGAACATTTTCTGGGCAATTTTCTTCTATAATCTCCTGTAGTATAGCATTGAGGTTTTTTTTTTATCTCTGGTTTTTCAGGCAGACCAATAATTCTCATGTTGTCTCTTCTTCCCCTGTTTTCCTGGTCTGTGACCTTTTCAGTGAGATATTTTATGTTTTCTTCTAATTCATTAATTTTTTGGCTTTGCTTTATTGATTCTTGCTGTTTTATGATCTCAGTTTCTTCTAGTTGCTTAATTCTGGTCGTTAGGGACTGGTTTTGCTTTTCAGCTTTGTCTGCCCTTCTATTGGATGCTTCCAGCTCTTTCTCCAATTATGAAGTCTTGTCTATCAGACTGCTGATCTCTTTCTCCCATTTTTCTTTCCAGAAGGTTTCCATCTTTTGGGTAAGCTCCAGTTTGAGATCTTCCAGAATTTGTTGATAGTTTCCATTTTGGGAGGCATGGTCTGATCTTGTTTGGATTTCATCCTCATTCTTTTCTTTTCCATGGGTACTCCCACCATAAAAGTTTTCAATAGTCCCTTCCCCCTCCCCCCCCTTTCTTCTTGGATGCTTGATTTTGGGCCATGTGAGCCATTCCCCTTTCCTTTTTGGTCTGGGATCTGGGTGATATGGGCGGGTTTTCTGTTAATTTAGGTTGCCTCAGACTAGTTCTTCCCAGCCTCCGAGGTTTCTTAGAGTGTTGTCCCCTGTTCTCAGCCCAACAGTCCAGGTGTTCAGCTCCGCCCTGATATTCAGCGCGTGGTCCTCCCCTGGTGTTTAGCTCTTTCCAGGTGCTCAGCGCAACCTCCCAGAGTTCAGCTCCGTGGGCCCCCTGTGCTCAGCGCAGGAATCTCCCGTGAAACCGCCCTGAGACGTTGTTTTCTGGCAGTTCCCAGATCCCAAGGACCCTGGTGTGCCCCCCCAGACATAGATGTTCCCCACTCACTCGCTGTCCCAGTGGGAGCTCCGATAGCTCACTCTGGTTTGGTGGGGGAGGTGGGGGGGGAGGGGCGGCTCAGTTCATGTTTCTGTGCAAGCTTTTCCTCCTTATAGTGTGGAAATGTTCAAACCCCATGTACCTTCACCTCTTTGGGGTACTGGAGAGTCCCTCCGTTCCTCCAAAGGTGATTTTTATGCTCCTTTGATGTAATCTATTTCGTTCGGTGCCGGGGAGAGGAAGCGAGTCGCATCTAGATTGCAGCCATGTTTACCTGGAAGTCTACATTTTTTTTTATATGCTTGGGAAGAGCAAAGTATACATTTTAGATGGATTTATTTCATATTTTATGATAGATCCTCTCTTATCTTCAATGTCTCCCTGTCTTCTACATCCTTCACTGCTCTCTCCAAATATTCTCAGACCTCTCACATTCTTAAAAAGTCTTCAGTTGATTTGAAAATATCTACTAGCCATTTTTTCATGCCTTTTCTCCTTCTTGTTTATATATTTCTTGAAACATTGTCTACATTTGGTGCTTCTTCCTTTCTTCTCCATTTCTTCTAAACCCTCTGCACTTTGGTTTCCTACTTCATTATTCAACTGAAAACTGCCTTCTCCAAAATTATCAGAACTTTCTTAATTGCCAAATCTAATGTTATTCTCAGTTTTTTTTTCTTAATCTCAGCAACATTTCACTTTGGCAGTCACCATCCCCTATTCTTTCCTCCTTATGTATCTTGGTTTTCTTTGCTCGGTAGATGTCCTCCAAGTTCTGTCTTGGGCATTTTCCTGTGTTGTCTCACTTGTAGATCTCATCGTTTTGAATCTTTTGACTTCTCTTGCTTGCATTTATTTTGGACTTCTTCATTATGTTCCCAGCAAACTCATCATTAGAAAATGTCATCATCTTGCAAAATCAGCACTGGTATTCATACCTCTGCCTCTCTGATTGGAGCGTGGCGCTGTAAACTCATCAACTTCCATTTAAAGGAGGAGGTGATAGGACAGACATCTCATTCCTGTCCTGTTGGACCCATTTGTAATTCTTTGGGTTTTCTGGCTGCATTCATTTAAGACTTTTCTTTTTTGACTTTTCCATCGTGTGCTCTCATTGGTTACCTTTTTCCTTTGCCCCCAAATTCCTTTTCATTTTCCATTTTATGTTATCTTTCCCTAATAGGTTATAAGCTTTGGAACAATTACTGTATTGTATCTGCAGCACCATTTAATAATGCTTACTGACTGACAATCAATACTAATAAGCTGAATGATATCAATACAGGTGATTCCCAAGTTCTATATATTCAGGCCTCTTCAATATCTCTAATTTAATAACCCATCAAATTCAAAACTCAAAATGTCCAAATAAGAATACCCCCAAAATCTCCCTTCTTTTCTTCTCTGTTAGGGTATAGCAATCTTCCCCAAACATCTAAGCTTATAACCTTGGTGGCATCCTCAACTGCTCACTCTCTTTTAACCTCCCATATCCATTTAGTTGCTCAATCTTATTGTTTCTCCCTTCTTAGCATCTTTCATATATGTCTCCCTTTCTTGCCACTCATATAGCCACAACTCTAGTTCAGGCTTTCTTCACTTCTCAGTTGAGTTAGTGTAACTGTAGTTTTCTTTTCTTTTCTTTTTTTAATTCTAGAGGTATTTAAAGTATTTTTTTATTTTACTTAGCAAATATTTATTTCTCTCCTATCCCCTCCTAATTGAACAATTAAAAAAAGACAACCCTGGGAGCAGCTGAGTAGCTCAGTGGATTGAGAGCCAGGCCTAGAAATGGGAGGTCCTAGGTTCAAATCTGGCCTCAGACACTTCCCAGCTGTGTGACCCTGGGCAAGTAACTTAACCCCATTGCCTAGCCCTTACCACTCTTTTGTCTTAGAACCAATACACAGTCTTGATTCCAAGACAGAAGATAAGGGTTTAAAAAAAAAAAGACAACCCTTATAACAAATATATAGTCAAGCAAGGCAAATTCCTATGTGGGTTCTTATATTTACATTTCTCATTCTGCATCTTGAGTCCATTGCCTCCTTGTCAGCAGATTCTTTAACATCATTTTTCTGCAGTCATAATTGATCATTATGTTACAAATAAAAATTCATCTGGAGGCTCATCACCAGATTTATAAGCCTTTATTAGTAAAGAGAGAGAGAAGAAAGGGAAAGAAGACAGAGAGAAACTTAGTGAGTGAAAAAATTTCTAGATCTGATTCTCCATTTGACTGGCTAAGGCTATGCTGTCATTCCTCAGCAGTACAGAGGGAAAAATGCCAGCCTGTGGCAAGTATGGAAGCCTAGAGAATAATTGGAATTCCTGCCTTTTCTTAAAAAAACCCTGTCAGCCCCACCTCCCTTTCCCTTGGCCAATGATTTTCAAACCTCAAGCTGTCTGCCCTTCCGTGGCAACTGTCATGCTGGCTCTGGCACATTGACACTAGAGAAGCCCACACTGATAGCTGGCTGCCCTGGAACACATTGCCAGAACTGGACTCTGTACTTGATATCAATATCCCCTAAATAATTTGCAACACACAATCACATTTATCAGAGTTCTAAAGTCTTTCAAACTTGCCTAGTATAAATTTGTCTATATAGTTGTTGTTATATAAATTGTTTTCTTGCTCACTTCATCTTGCAATAATTCATATAAGTCTTACTATATTTCTCAGAAAGTCTTTGAAAATTATCTTCTGTCATTTCTTATGGAGCAATAATATTCCCTTACATTCATCTATCATAATTTGTTCAACCATTACGCAAATGATGAATAATCCCTTAGTCTCCATTTTTTGCCTCTACAAAAAGAGCTGCTATAAATATTTTTGTATATATGGGTACTTTTTTCTTTGATTTTTTTTTTAGGGGATGACTAGTAATAATGTTTCTGAGTCAAAGGTCATGTACTATTTAGTAACATTTTGGTTTCATAAAGTAATAAATAAGGGCAGCTAGATCAGTGGATAAAGTGTTAGGCTTGGAGATGGGCAGTTTTGGTTTAGATTTGGCCTGAGATACTTTCCAGATATGTGATCCTGGGCAAACCAGTTAACCCCTAACTAAACTAACCCTTACTGCTTAGAACTGATATCAGCATCATAAGGCAGAAGGTAAGGGTTAAAAAAAAAAGAAATAAATTGCATTCCAGAATGTCTGCATCAGCAGTGAATTTCCCATTTCTCTGTAGCTCTTTCAACAGTTGTCATTTTTCTTTTTTTTTGTCAACTTTGCCAGTCTAATGAGTGTGAAGTGGGACCTCAGAGTTCCTTTTCCTTTAATTTGCATTTCTCTAAATCTTAGTGATTTGGAGCATTTTTCACATTCCTATTAGTAGCTTGAATTTCTCACTCTGAAAATTGCCTTTTCATAACTTTTGATTATTCCTCAATTGTGAAATGATTTATTCTTACAAATTTGAGTCATTTTCCTATATAACCTAGGAATGAGACATTTACCAGAGGAATTTGCTGGAAAGTTTGCTGGTACTTAACTTTTTCCATCTAACTTAGCTGCATTGATTTTATTTTTGTGAAACCTTTTCAATTTTATCTAACATTATTAATTTTAACTTGTATAACCTCTTTATCTTATAATCTTTGACTACTCTCCTTTCCATTAACATAAAGGGTTATTTCTGCATTCATTCTCTTATGATGTAACCTTTTATTTCTAAGTCAGGTAGCATTTTAAAATTAATTATAGTGTAGGATATATGTATTAGGCTAAACCTAATTTCTGCCATACTACTTTCTAATTTTCCCTGAAGTTATTGTCAAATAGTGATGTTGACTTGTAAATAACACAGAACTACCAAAGTAGTCAGAAAAAAAAACACTCTTTAATAAGGAAATAGTGATAATTGGCCACCACACAGAGCCCTGCACTAAATACCACACAGGGCCTGCACCCTGGGAACTCTCAGAACTGTATCCCTGGGAGAAGGTAGCCCGTTAAATGCCAGCTCCAATGCCAACTCCGCCCTGGGAGAGAATACCTTGCTAAGTGCCAACCCTCTGGAGAAACGAGCCTGGGTGTCCATTTATACCTTCTGGAGAATTAGGTATGGCAAGTTTTCATAGACAAACCAAAAATGGGCTGCGAAGAGTTCCATAGCCAGCCCCAGTGGTCAGCTGTAACAAATCAAAGGCAGTGGTCAAACTCATGAGCTGGGCTCCTGAGACAGGATTTTAACATAATAAGAGAAGCTTTTAAAACAAATAAAAGGCACTTAACATTTTACTATATCCACAGAATCCCACCCATGCTAGGGTTCCCAAACAGTTCTAAAGTCTATAGTTCAAACTGAAACAGGTGTGCCTGGTACTGTGGGTAAACTGAGGCATCCAAATTTTATGTCGACAGTGAGTACTTAGCCAAGTAGTGTGGGGCTTTAGGTTTACTGAACATTAGGCTACTATGTTTATTTTCATTGTGTAGAAAGTCTGTACCACTTATTGACCTCTGTTTTTTAATTAGTACCAAATAATTTTCATGATTACTGCTTTGAGTCTTGAACTATAAGACTCCCTTCTTTGTCAGTTTTTTTTAAATTAACTGTTAGACTCTTGGCCTTCTGTTCCTCCAGATAATTTTTATGAATATTTTTTCCAGGTCTATAAAGTATCCTTTGATAATTTAGCATAGCATAGAATTAGTAAATTAATTTAAGACAGTATTATAATTTTCATTATTTTGGCTTGACCTGTTGTTTAGGTCTTTATACCTACACATAGCATTTTGTAGTTGTATTTGAATAATTCTTGTCTGTGTTGGTAGGTAGATTCACAAGTGTCTTATATATTTGGTAGTAATTTAACACAGAATACTACATATTCTGGAGTAATATTAAATAAAATTTCTCTTTCTATTACTTCCTATTGGATTTTTGTTGTAATATATTCTAATAATTTACATGTATTTATTTTATATTCTGCAGCTTTGCTGAAGTTATTGTATCAGTAATTTTTAATTGGCTTTTTTTGGTAAACCATACTATCATCTTCAGAAAGTGATAATTTTTTTTCTCTTGACTTTGTTTCTTGTCTTATTGCTCTAACTAAAATTTCTAACTCGTGGAGTCACTGATTTCTGTTTGGTCCTTTCTGGTTCTCAGGGAGTCTTACTTGGGTGAGGTTTTATACTTTTTCTTTTAAGCTTTTATTTCTCTTGCTAGTTCTTTTCTCTAGAACTTTTATTTCACCTGTTTCTCTTTCTGGTTCTTTCCTCTAGAGCTTTTTCCATGTATTAATGTAGTTCTTATGGAACTTTTGAATCTCTGCTTGTAGTTGATATGCAACTACTAGCTTCCTTTTGAGTATCTCTATAATTTTTCATAATGGGTTGATGTTTTCTTTGATTTATTCATTTTTCCAGCTTTAATTCCTGAATTGGCATTTTGTGTCAGGTCTAGTTTCTATCCCCTGCTGTACTTTTGGCTTGAAGAGGTTGAATCGATGTTGTTTTGGTCCCCTTGATTCCTCTGCTGACCCTTTCCCCCTAGAGTTAGACCTTTCTGTGTCTTTGGGATTCATAATGTTGGATCTTTAGGATTTTTATGTGTGTGGTTTCCCAGGACACAATCCTTAGAGACCTTGCTCTGATTGGCAATATTCCCTAGGGCTTCCAAGCTCTCTATCCTTTGGATTTCTGATCTCCCTGGATTGTTTTAAGGGGATCCTTTATTGTTTCTGTCTACACACACAGAATCTTTTAGATTACATTTATATTTTGCCCACAGCTGGTCTTCCTGGCTTGTTTGCTTGTGGTGACGCTGACTTTGCTCGTGGCCCAATTTCTAATTTTGATTTGATTTGATTTAATGCTTTTTGACTTGAAAGATATGGCTATCTCCAAATGGAGGTAGATCATTTGGGAAAGGCCTAGATGGATGGGAGATGAGAAACATCCACCTAGGACCTCCCTAGGGTCAGCAAAGCACAAAATTGGGCTTTTGAAACGAAGTTTATTTTGATAGTTGTACTAAAGGGAAAGGGTAGGTAGGGTCCTAAAACTACAGATCTAGACTCAAACCAGCTTCTATGTACTTCATGAGAGGTACTCTTTGTTGCTCTGTAGGCCCTCCCTGCTCTTATTTAAAAACCCAAATGCTATCTGACTATTTGCTAATCTAACTACCCAGATTGTCTTTAAGAAGGCTAAGGAGACAGGACTCACTAGTAGCCTCAATCCCCTCTTAATCCTGGAGTAGGCTTCCTAAGTAACCCAGAGTCCCAGGTGATAAGCCCTTGGGATTACCTTAGCCAAGTGATCTCTGACTGGTAGCTCTCAGACAGGTGAATCTCTGTACTCCAGGGAAAAGGCAGTCTACTCCAACAGAAATTTTCCAACCCAGGAATCCCTAACCTTTCTATAAGATTAGTTCTTCCCAGGAGATGCCAGAGCAAAGATCCTCCTTCCAGCTCAGTAGAAAGCCAGTATTAGGAGTGATAGTTAAAAACAGTCAAATTCCAAGATCCTCCTCTCCTTCCAGAATCTTTCCCCCTAGGGCTTGATTCCAAATTCTCCTCCATTCCTCTTAATTTTTCCTCTATCACTTATCCCTTACATTCCTACAGACTGACATTTTGAGCAGTTCTGGGGTGGAAAAAGTCACTTAATTTGTTACTGAACTTTATGATTATTTGATTATTATTGGAAAAGAGATATGGAAACTTGGTGGTGTAAAGGGTGAAATTATGGTTGAGACTGAAAAAAATCTAAATTTAAGTGGTTGCCAAGGGAAATCCCAAATAATAAAATACCCAAGTCAGCTGCCAAATATTATGGTGATTTAATTGATAGTGGAGAAGATTAAGAAGAAGGAAGAAGAAGAAGGAGTAGGTTTTTTCTCTCCCTCTCCCCCTGCCTGATTAGTATCAGGCAGGGAGATCAGGAGATAAGGGAGTAAGGGTTTGGAGTATTAAGGGGGAAGGAATAAGCCTGACCTCCAAAGGGGGCTCAGCTAAGATGCCCGAACCTGAAATCAGTTCCAGGGCAAAACTCACCACCCAACACTCCCAGATGTCGGAATGCTTAGCACGCTGCCAGCCAGAGTCATCTCTCTAGGGAAAGAGGAGGGGCCAGGAAGTGCTGTGCCTTATATGGATGTTTTAAAATCATTTTTCTGTGTCTCATCTGTACCAATGAGGACTTAGCTTGACTTAGGACAGCCCAGAGGTCTGTCTTTTTTTTGCATATGTCCGTTGAAGGCCATCTCCTCAGATAATTAAATCTTTAGTTTGATGCAGATCTTCAAAATCTTGTTAAACTGAGCAGGCTGAAGAATGTAGAGCTTCCTAGACCTGATTCTGTTATTCCAAGTATCTCCATTGTTACTGATCAGGAAATAGCTAAATTATATCTTCTAAAGAATGGTCTGATTAGGTGGAGTAGTTTTGAAATTTTCACAAAAATCTCCCTGAGGCCTGAGGAAGACTAGTCTCTCCAATGGGTCTTGTAAACATACCACCTATGAAATTACAATAGTTAGAGATAAGGGGAAAATCAGAGAGATAGATAGATAGATAGAGGGAGAGACAACAAAACCAATGTTTTGCTGGGCACATTGAAAAGCTAATAAGGGGGCAGTCCCCTTTGGCATAAGAGTGTACATTCAAAATAAATATTCAATCATCCGTCAGTTCAATCAACCATACCCCAAGGTTCATTCTTGATTTTGATGTAATGTATGTTTTCTGGCATCTTTCTGCAACAGTTCATTCTCTAGATTTAGGAGTTAGGAAACTTCTTCCTTGAAGATCTTTCTCAAACAAAAAAAAAATTCAAAATCTTGGATTTTTATTAAAATACAATCCCCTCCACCCCCTAAAGTGGGTGTTAAAAAAAGTCCAGTTCAGCTCAGAATGCATTGTTGAGTTATGGGGGTGTATGAGTCAGTTACTAAAAGAATTCAAAAACAGTAAAAACAAAACAAAAAAAATATATAAAGGGAAAAATATGGAAGAAAGTTAAACTTTTGGGAGAAAGAAAAAATAAAATTCAAAATCAGAATCAAAATACCAAAATCTATGTACATAAAATGTTGAGTAAGCAAGAATAAATTCATATTAGGCCCTTGTACAGGTCCAATTTAAAGTAATTTTCTATCCCACAAGTCTGTAGGACAGAATGCAGTAATATTTCACTTACCCATTTGCAGCCAAGACTACAGGAAGTTGCCATACTATAAGAAGGAAAGGAACTAGAATTCTATTTTGATAGGGAAGCGTCATTCCCTGGTCTGATTTTTTGTCATTCTCAGGGATATAGGGAGCCAGGATGATAGTCAAACTTTGGTACTTCACAAAGAGTGTAGATACAAGGAAGTCCTACGACTTAACGTATGTCAAGCGTCATAACCTTGAGTCCACATTAGTATTTCCTGTGTGCTCTTTTGGCACTATTCAGGTTAAGTCTGTGCTTCTTGTTTTTATCCCATTTCCTAGAATCAGACACAAATATTAATCATAGTTTCATAACATTTTATCAATTAATGGCAGGTTCCCACAGTTTAAAGGTTTGGGGTATGTATTGATATTATAGCAAGTCAGTTGGTATTATAGCAAGTATATATATATATTAAACTTATATTACTGCAATACTAATTGTATGTAACTTTAGTACAAGAAAAGAGGAAAAGGGGAAAAATCAAATATTCTAATCAAAATAAAAGAAAAGCAATAATAAAAAATAAGGGAAAAATCAGGAATTCAATGTGTTCTTGAAAAATAGCATCCACTTGTTTATGGATTATTATCTTCAGTGCATGTGATAGGATACAGTCAATCAGTCTCAACAGAAGATGCTCTCTTTACATGTGAGCAATGATTCCAAGAGTCCTTCTCTCCAACCTTTATAGATGTTGGAGTAGTTAACAATATTTGGAATTTCCCTCCCAGGAAGTCTGAGTTGCTTCAGTGTGCTGGAAATTCTTAATATACACCTTGTCTCCTGGGTTCAGGTTGTGAAGTGAAAAGTCTCATGGTCCAGCTTGTACTGCAGTTCTGGATTCATGGAGTCGACGCAGTTTATGCTGTAATTCCTGTATATAGGAAGCAATAGTAGTATTTCTCTCTAATAGTGATATATATGTTAGGGAGAAAGGCTTAGTCTGTATAGGCAGATGTCCAAAAAGCATCTCAAATGGTGAGATGTTTAGGTCTCCTCTAGGCCTGCTTCTAAGATAAAATAGGGCCAGAGGAAGAATTTCAGGCCATTTTAAATGGGTCTCAGTGCATAATTTGCCAATCATAGTTTTAAGTTCTTTATTCATCCTTTCAACTTGGCCTGAGCTCTGGGTATGATATGGAACATGGAATTTGGGAGTTATCCCCAAGCAAGAATATATTTGGTTTAAGACTGAATCAGTAAAATGACTTCCACTATCTGAATCAATACGTGCTGGCAGGCCAAAGCGAGGAATAATTTCTTTTAAAAGCACCTTAGCAACAAAAGCCGCTGTGGCTCGGGTCGCAGGAAATGCTTCAGGCCATCTGGTCAGTTGATCTACTATGACTAGACAAAATTTATAATATCCGGCCTTTGGCATTGTTATGAAATATATCTGTAGGTGCTCAAAAGGTGTGTAATCCAGAGGACGCCCAACGAAAGCTTTGCCACGAAAGGCGTGTTGGTTATATGCCTGGCAGGTAGAGCAGGCTGAACACACTTTAGAGGCTATGATAGTTATACCAGGGGCTATCCATACTCTCTTAACAGAATCCATGGTGCCCTGGGTGACAAAGTGTCCATTTTTATGAACAGATTGGCAAATTTGGTGATAGAAATTTCTAGGGAGCAGGGGTTTCCCTTCAAATGACAGCCATACTCCATTATGTGTTTTGCTTTGGATTTTTGTTTCCATTTTTTCTACTTTCTTTTCATTATAGGAAAGTGATAAATTTAAATCATCAGTGGTTGTTAATGTTAAAATTAATTCAGGCCCTTCTATGGCTGCTAGCTTTGCAGCAGTATCTGCTTGGTCATTTCCGCTAGAGACAAGGTCAGTGCCACCTGTATGGTCAGAACAATGAACTAGAAGAACTGAAGCTAGGGCTTCAGGCAGTTTGAGAGCAGAAAGAACTTCATTAATAATTTCTGCATTAGCTATGGATTTTCCAGCTGAGGTTAAAAATCCTCTCTGGAGCCATAGCATCCCGACTGAGTGACAAATGCCAAAAGCATATCTAGTATCCGTATAAATTGTTGCCTTTTTACCCTTGGCAATTATACAGGCATGTTTCAGAGCTATGAGTTCTGGCCCTTGAGTGTTAATGTTAGAGGGCAGTGAAGCTGACCACTCAGTGGCAAATTCTGTGACTACAGCAGTTCCAGTGTAGCATATGCCATCTCTCATAAAAGAAGAATCATCAATAAATAAGACCCAATCTGAGTTGTTTAAGGGAATGTCCAAGAGATCATCTCGAGGCTTTTCTGCCATGGACAGTAGTGTTTTACAACTATGTAATGGTTCTCCTGAAGTTGGTAAATCTGGAAGCAAGGTGGCAGGGTTAAGGGTTGAACACCATTTCAAGGTAATGTTTTCATTTAACAAGGTTATTTCATACCTTGTAATTCGCTGATCAGAAAATACCTGTGTTCTATGTCTTAGCAACAATACTTCTACCTTATGTGGGCACATAATTGTTAATGGGCATCCCAATACTAGATCAACAGTTTTTGTCACTAGTAAGGCTGTAGCAGCTACTCCTCTAAGACATGGTGGTAGTCCTGATGCTATTGGGTCCAGTTGGGCAGAAGAATAAGCAATTGGGCACTGAGAAGGCCCCAAAGTCTGAGCTAAAACACCTGAAGCTACCCCTCTTCGTTCCTGTACATACAAAGTAAATGGTTTGTTGTAATCTGGGATGCCTAGAGTGGGGGAAGACAGGATAGCCTTTTTTAGATCTGATACAGCTGACAGGTGTTCTGGTTCTAATTTGAGGGGTTCAGGGATCAAATCCCCTGTTAGTGCTATAAGGGGTTTAATAATTTCCCCATAGCAAGGAATCCATTGTCTACAAAACCCTGTTGCTCCCAAAATTGCTCTCAACTGTTTCTTAGTGGTAGGAGCACTTAAATTTTGAATATTCTCAATTTGTTTGGGAGAAGTAAAGTGGGCACCTGCAGTCAGGATGAACCCCAAATATTCTGCTTTTGGGAGGCACCACTGAACCTTATCCTTCAAGCTCTTATGGCTTCTTTTGTGCAATTCCAAAAGAAGGTGCTTGCTATCTTCCTGACATGCTTCTGCACGTGTTGAAGCCAAGAGTAGATCATCTACTTTTATATTATCTGTATCTTGGCTCAAAATTTGCTCAAATAAGCTTGGGATGTCTACGAAACCTTGTGGCAAAAGACTCCAGGAGTTCTTGTGGCCCTGCCAGGTGAAAGCAAAGATATGCCTGGAGTTCTCATGTATAGGTATGGAAAAGAAGGCTGAGCACAGGTCTACTACTGTAAAGCATGTAGCTGTGCTAGGAATAGAAGAAATAATAGTATTGATGTTGGAGACTATGGAGTGTCTCTTTATAATGTGATTGTTCACAGCCCTCAAATCCTGCATGAATCTATAGAGGTGTTTGCCATCGGGCCCTCTTTTTGTTTTTTTAATGGGGAGGATTGTCGTGTTGTATTCAGATTTACAAGGGATTATTATTCCCTGTGTAATTAATGAGTTAATTACTGGGGTAATTCCCTCAATTGCCTCTTTTGAGAGGGGATACTGAGGAATGGGAGGAGGTGGGCTAGATTTAGTTTTTATCTACACAGGAATTGCTGACTTGAGTAAGCCTACATCGGAAGAAGATGAGGCCCAAAGAAACTCCAGTATATCTTCAGGTATTACAAAGGTGGGATGCTCTTTTTCCTCCTGACTCTCTGAGAGAATTACAGGGAGTAAATTTAAAGATTCCTTTGGTACTTCCAATGATAAGGAACCATCTGGGGAGCAAGTTATTGTGGCTCTGAATTTGTATAGAAGGTCCCTCCCCAGCAAAATTAAAGGGGAGTCAGGCATCAAAAGGAAGGAATGTTGTACCTTTAGGGTCCTACAGACAGTATTCTAGGGGGAAGTTGTTTTTTTTTTGAAATGATTTTTTAAAAATTTTAATTTGTTTTAATTTTAAACATTATTTTATTTGGTCATTTCCAAACATTATTCACTGGAAACAAAGATCATTTTCTTTTCCTCCCCGTCCCCCCTCCCACCACCTTTCCCTCTCCCATAGCCGACACACGATTCCACTGGTTATCACATGTATTCTTGACTTGAACCCATTTCCCTGTTGTTGGTATTTGCATTAGAGTGTTCATTTAGAATCTCTCCTCAGTCATATCCCCTCAACCTCTGTAGTCAAGCAGTTGCTTTTCATCAGTGTTTTTACTCCTACAGTTTATTCTCTGCTTGTGGATAGTATTTTTTAGATCTAGGGGGAAGTTTTTTAACTCTTTGGGGGTATTCCTGATACTCCCATTACATTCTCTGAGCCAATAGAATAACAATGTAAGTCAGGTGTTCTCTTTAATACAGACCAGGAAGCTCCAGTGTCTAAAAGACAATCATAATAAGTGTTACCCACTTTTAAGGTAACATGGGGTTCATTAGTATAGGGGGGCAGTGGATAGGGACAACGGGTAGTAAGACATCAGGGTCCGGAAAATCAAAAAATGTATCCTCTGATTCCTGTGTCCCAGACCCCCCCCCCCCCCCGTACCTTCATTGTGTTTGGGAAGTTCCTTGGGCACCTCCCTGAAAGGCACTCCCCTGAGGGATATTAGTACCCTGAGTATTTTTTGGACGAGCACCACTTAACTTATATTGTTGTGGAGTCATTTGGTTTGAGTTATCATTTCCCCAATATCTCTTCCTATAGTCATCATTCCTAAAGTTGTGGTTTCCATTGTCATAATTATAGTTATTTCTATAATTATCACTTCTGTAGTTGTTATTAAACTGCAGATTCCTTCTGATATTCTTGAGAAAAGCTTGCACTCTACCATTTTGTGGCCCTTCTTCTCACAGAAGTGGCAGGTACTGGATTGATAATTAGATTTCTGAAGAGGGGCAAGTGTCATTGGTTGATTATCATGCCCACTTTCTATTTTAGCCATCTTATCTTTTAAACATCTCAATTCTTTCTTCATTTCCTCCATGACATCATTATTTTCTTCCTCCTTTTCTTTGTTTTCCTTTAAAACATATATAGCTGTTTTTTCACAATTCTTCAAGGTCCATCTCTGGCCATCTTGGACAATGTGTTCTAAAATAATCCCTAATCACTTTGCAAGAGCTATTGACAAAATGCCTTCTAACTTGTCTTAAGGTATTTTCTTTAGATAGGTCAAAATCCAGGTATCTATCCCCGAACTCGATTATTCAATCCATGAATCTGGAGGGTGTTTCTTCCTCATTTTGCTTAATTTTTTCAAGTTCCAGCCACTTATCTGTACTGTCTGCACATTCTCTCATTGCTGTTAGGATGGGCTCTCTACAACGGTATAGTTGTAGATAATCCTCAGGGTTGTTATAGTCCCATTCGGGATCCTGAGATGGCCAAATTGCTGTATTACACCCCAGGTTTTGTTAACATGAGTAATTATTTTATTTTTCTCTCCTTCAGTTAAAAAAGCCTGTAGCAAGTTTTCAATGTCCTTGTAAGATGGATTACACTGAAAAAATATGTCCGCCATATTTTTTGTTACTAGAAAGGGATCTTGTTCATATGTGGGGATATTTCATGTAAATTCATTTATTTCTTGGAGAGTCAATGGTATATTGTGTCTTAAAGTCACCACATCCCCATTCCATCCTATTTCAGGTACTTAGAGGAAACAAGCCTCTAGTTGAATTTTGTACCTGTTGGTCAGTTCATCTAGGACGAGTTTTTCTAGGAAGATGAGATATCATTTGGGCTGGAATTTGGTTTTGTGTAGGAGAAGGAACATGAGAAACTGGGATTGTAGGGGAAGGATTTTGGGGATTAAATTAAGCCAAAATTTGCAGACCACGATAGGAGCAGTCTTTTAGCTGAGAGAAGCAGTCTGTTAACTGAGCTATAGGGAAGGTGTTTTCATTCAGAGATTCAGAAACAGGTCTGTTTCTGGTAGAGTGGATGTTTGCCAATTGATCCTGTGAGAAACATTTTAAATCTTCTAATTTTCTTGCATTTTATCTTCAATTTTTTTTATTTTAGCATCTCTAAACACAGTATTGAGGAGTACAAAAATTACATTACCTATTAATATAACAAATTGGAGGTATGCTGTATTCCTCAGTCCTTAATTCTTCAACCGCCATATAAATGTCAAAGAATGTAGTATTCATTATATATATTTTGTAATTATTTTTCTAATGGTCTTCACAAAATAAGTGGGGAGCAGGACAAAGCCAAAACTTTCTACGGGTTTTTTTCATTCCTAACCTAGGCAGTTTTTCCCTAAGGGAAAGGAGATTTAGAAATAGCTCTCCCAGCTAGGACCTTAGGGCCCTGTTGCTAAGATTTAAAACAGCTGTGTTCTATCTAATTTAAGGAGAGAGGGAGAAAAGAAAAAAAAAGAAAATTAAATCCAAATTCACTTACCTCTATAGCTGATCAAAATAAGCTATTAAAAAAATAGTCACAATAGAAAAAAGGTTTAGAAAAGTTAAGAGGATTGAGAATATTTCGTCACAACTGACGTGGTCAGCCAAACTGTAAAGGGTGAAATTATGGGTGAGACTGAAAAAAGTCTAAATTTAAGTGGTTGCCAAGGGAGGGAAATTCCAAATAATAAAATACCCAAGTCAGCTGCCAAATTTTATGATGATTTAATTGATAATGGAGAAGATTTAGAAGAAGGAAGAAGAAGAAGGAGTAGTTTTTTCTCTCCCTCTCCCCCCACCTGATTAGTATCAGGCAGGGAGATCAGGAGATAAGGGAGTAAGGGTTTGGAGTATGAAGGAGGAAGGAATAAGCCTGACCTCCAAAGGGACTCAGCTAAGATGCCCGAACCTGAAATCAGCTCCAGGGCAAAACTCACCACTCAACACTCCAAGATGTCAGAAAGCTTAGCATGCTGCCAGCCAGAGTCATTTCTCCAGGGAAAGAAGAGGGGCCAGGAAGTGCTGTGCCTTATATGTACTTTTTAAAAATCATTTTTCTGCGTCTCATCTGTACCAATTGTGAATTTCAAAACTACTCCACTCTATTCAGACCATTCTTTAGAAGATCGGGTTTAGCTATTTCTTGATCAATAACAATAGAGATACCTGGAATAACAAAATCAGGTCTTGGAAACTACATTCTCCACCCTACTCATTGTAACAAGATTAGTAGGGCTGCAGCAAACTGAAAGATTTAATCATTTGAGAATATGGCTTTCAGCAGACGTGTGCAAAAAAAGGACAGTCCTCTGGGCATTTGTAGGTCAAGCTAGAGCCACCATTGGCACATGTGAGATGCAGGAAGTAAGGTAGAGAACAGCCTCTGGAGTTCTTGGGACTAATTGTGAGGAGGGCTAGAGTCAGTTCCAGGCTGGTGCTTGGGGTTGGAGGAGCCCCGTGGACTGCTTTCCTTCAGATTGGTCACATGAGTGATAAGGACTGATCCCTTTCCCTCCCTTGGCTATCCAAGGCCTTAAAGCCTGCTTTGGCTCAGCCTGAGGCAGAGTGGTTCGGAGTTAAGCTTCTTTCCTTTTCTCTCTCCCTCTCTCTTCCTCCAATATTTTCTTTCTCCTGTTGTAATTATAACACCATAAAAATTTGGCAGCCGACTTGAGTGTTTTATTTAGGAATTACATATGTGAATTTCTAGGTGACCTTAAATTAATATTTATCAGTCTTTTAAAGTGATTTCAATATCACAAAATGAGGACTTAACTTGACTTAGGACATCCCAGAGGTCTGTCTTTTTTTTTTTGCACATGTATGTTGAAGGCCATCTCTTCAGATAATTAAATCTTGAGTTTGATGCAGATCTTCAAAATCTTGTTAAACTGAGTAGGGTGAAGAAAGTAGAGTTTCCAAGACCTGATTCCAAGTACCTCCATTGTAACTGATCAGGAATTAGCTAAATCACATCTTCTAAAGAATGATCTGATTAGGGTGGAATAGTTTTGAAATTCACAGTGGTCCACTTTGATTCAGGCAGCCATTTTGAATGTAAAATCCCCATGATCTCTTAAATTGTGAATCTAGAGGCCTTTTCTCAAACTTTACCCCTTTTTATTTCTCTTCAGTCTTTGACACTGTCAATTGTGATTTTCTCCTGAATAGTCTAAATTTTTTTTTCTAAATTTTTGTTTCTTGATGTTAATAGTTGTTAGCTTCCACCTGCCTAATTGTATTTTTTAAGAAATTATTTTCTTCAGTGAGGTTTTATACTTCCTTTTCTCCATTTAGCCAGTTCTACTTTTTAGGAAGTTCTTTTCTTCATAGAATTGTGTACATCTTTTTCCATTTGGCCTATTTTGCTTTTAAAGTGTTTTTTTTTCTTCATTGGATTTTTGTACCTCTTTTATAATTTGAAAATCATGTGATTATGTTAATAAATGCTAAAAAAAGTTGCTGCTGAATCATAGCTCATCTTTCTTTTAAAAACCCTAAAAAACATAAGAATTTGAAGTTTAAAACCTGGGAATTATCTTTGGCCCTTCTTTTTTTCATTTAAAAAATTATGAACTTAACAAATACCAAATAAAATTTCCACATTCAGGATAGAATAGAAAAAATATTGCTTATGAAGTTGCTAATCTATTTTAAGTATAACTTGATTTTCATTTTAAGTGTATAATAAATTCATCATATTACTTTCAAAACTATTCTGCTAGTCTATTTCCCATTGACCCTATTGTTTTTATGTGCATTTAAAAAATTGTTTGATGACCCCTTTTCATATTTTTTAATTTTGATAATCTCCCTAACCTATCTACTTTACCTTGTTCTACTCCTCTTCCTCTACCTTCCAACCCAATTAAAATAAAAATAAAATACTTGTATCAAATATGCATAATCCAGAAATATAAATCTCCATATTCACCTTGTCTGAAAATGTTTCCTAAATTCTGTGTTTTGGGGTGAAGTATGTGAAGTATGACCTTTCTGTCACATACTTTTTCTATGATCTCTTATGGTACTGATCAGAAAGTTTTTTATTCTTTGCAAGCTTAAAAATTAATATACAATCACTCTAAATATTATATTTCATAAGATTTACTAATACTAACTAAAAGAAAAAGCTAGAGTAAAAAGAGCTAACTCAGCTGCGGTCACAAGAGAAGAGAGAGAAGGTGGGGAAAAGCATTCAACTATATACAGTACACAAGCACACAAGGTGGGAATGAAAGAGGAAAGAGATTCTGGGAGATGTAGTTCAAAGGTACAAGATTTTCTAATTACACATTCCCGAATGTGTAATTCTAATTATGTGATGTGTAATGATGTGTAATTCGAATTACACATCACATTCTGTGATCCTAGAAAAAAAAAATACATCTCTCTGTACTGCTGATGAAAATCTTTTGGGTCTAAGACATCATTAAGAATCTAGATTGTTCTGGTGGAAGTAGATTAAACTGAAGAGTTAAAATATCATGCAGAAGCTACTTTGGCTTCAAAACTTGTGGCAGGACCTTCTATTTTGTTCCCTATCTTTAGTTCAACATTCTTTTATATATATCATTCAGAAGCTACTAGATATCTAAAAATTATTTCTGAAGAACCATTAAAATCAATTGAGATATTTAGCTATTAAACTCTCCAAAGATTGTATATAATTGTAACCAGTATTGATGGAGTCCATCCATCCATCATCTATGTGACAATTAACAAAGGCAAAATGGAACAAAAAGGCCATATAGGCAACATGTTACTTTGATGGATGTAGTGACAACCTCAGTTTCCCTATGAATCTATGGTTTTTCCGTGAAAGAGGGATTGTGCAAGGTGTTTATGGGCTTTTACAATATGTTCTTCAGTACAGTCATAGGGGAAAGGTACAAATAAAGATCATGTAACAGAATATATCTAATAGGCAAAAAGTAGCTTAAAATGATTCAGTGTAAAGATATTGATTAGATTAATATATGAACTTAAAAAAATTAAACCTTAAAGCAAACAATCAGCAAAATACAATAAGCATAACAGGCAGTGAATTTAAAAGCCCTTTCCAATTCCAATAGACTTCTTCACTATTATGGAGGGGAAATAAAACTCAAAAAGTTAACATCAATAAGCTTCTAGGTCTCTTTAAGGTTGCTTCCCCTCCCAAGTATTATCATCCATTTGCTTTTCTTTTATCACACCTCTGGAGTTCCTCATACATGCACTGGGCAGAATCTCCTGCATGTTGAGAGTATTTAAGATTTTAAAAACTTTGTCAGAAAATTCCAGTTTGCTCTATAATTCAACCAGCCTAGCTTGTTGCTGCATACTCTTTAGGAGAAGTAAATAAAATGGGAAATATCCAATGAAAATAAAAACTGCCAGTAAAAGAATTAAGCAGAGCCAATCTGCACTTGTTAGTTCTACCAATTCAAACTGTTCTTTCAGAGTTTCAAGCAAACTTTGTAAGAGCATTATTCCTCAAAAAAAAAAAGGTTGAATGGATTTTATTTACAAGGAAAACAGTAAGATCCTGAGGGAAAGGTAAAAGTCCTTTCAGGTGTTTGCTAAAGGACTTTTAAAGCTCTTCTCCAGTGCTCCCTTCCCTAGGGCAAAACTTGGAGGGAAAACAATAGTGTATTTGCATATGAGAAATTGGCTTCTTTTAGTGTTTTGGGATCAGGAGAAAAAAAAGGAAAAAAATCAGAGACAAAATTCCCTAAAACTCTAACTTCAAATCCATTGATTTGGGTTATCTGCCCTCCCTGCAATGTTGGGTTGTAAGGTGGGGAAAGAAACAATAACAAAAAACAGCAGGGTCAACTTTAGAATTCGTTTTAGAAACTAGAATGGGTGTGTGGGGCTGAATAGTGTGGTTTTTTTTTTTTCTGTTCCACACTTTGTTCCCCTGCTGAAAAACGGCTAATACTGGCTGGAAACCCACATTGGGAGAGAAAAATATGTCACCCTCTGTGCAGGACCAAGAAGGTGCTTCCAAACTCCAAATAGCTCTGAGACCTCCCAGCACACCTCAGCAGTAGGGAGGTGGGGCTGGGAGGGAGGGGCGTGGGGCATGATGACACAAACTGCAGTAGCTTTTGAACAGCAATAGCAGTAGGAGCAGCAGCAGCAGCAGCAGCAGTGGGAGATGAATTGCAGATTTTATCTAGGCTATCTGTTCTTTTCTCAAAGGCTTAAAAAAAAATTTTTTTTTTTGAGAATTCTATCCTGAAGTGGTAGCCATAATTGTAAGCTTAAAACTTAATATACAATAATTCCAAATATTATATTTTTAAAAATTTATTAATACTAATTAAAATAAAAGGCTAGAGTAAAAAGGGAACTAACTCAGCCACAGTTGCGAGAGAAGAGAGAGAGGGTGGGAAAAATATACAACTATATACAATACACAAGCACACAAGGTGAGGATGAAAAAGGAAAGGAATGCTGGGAGATATAGTTCAAAGGTACAAGATTTTCTACTTTGTTAAGATTAAAATTGCCAAACTGTGGCAGGTGAAATTAGTTTCTCTCTAAAAGTATTATATTTTATGAGGTTTATTATGATTAAGAATTTAAGAAAATACAAGTTAGAAAGCACATGCCTAGGTGGGCTGAGAGGCCCAATTAAATTTCACTTACATCATGAGAGATGCGTCTTCTTGGAGGTGGAAGTAGGAAGAGACCCCTGTAGGTGGAGCGCTCCTTTAAATAATAATTTGTTCTCGGCCCAGGTGAGAATTCAGGTGAGGTTACAAAGCATCCTGGGAACCAGAGCAAGGACTTCTGGGGATTGAAGTCCTAGGTTCAAATATCCATATTTACAACTTACGCATCTTTCTTAGTTGCTATTACTTGCTTTTACAATATTTTTGTTATTTATACAAATTGTTCTCCAGGTTCATCTCTCTTCATTCTATACCAGTTCATTCTTATCTTCACAGTTTGTCTAAAAGCATTCCTTTTATTATTCCTTTTTGCCCATTAGTTAGAATTAAATTCATAGAGGCAGCTGGGTAGTTAAGTGGATTGAGAGCCAGGCCTAGAGATGGGAGGTCCTAGGTTAAATCTGGCTTCAGACACTTCCTAGCTGTGTGACCCTGGGCAAGTCACTTGACCCCCATTGCCTAGCCCTTACCACTCTTCTGCCTTGGATCCAATACACAGTATTGACTCCAAGACAGAAGGTAAGGGTTTAAAAAAATTAAATTCATAAATCATAATTTGTTCTGTAATTTTCCAATTGATATATATATATATGTATATATATATTTATTCTTTTTGTTTCTTTGCTAATATAAAAAGAGCTGCTATAAACATTTTTTATAAATGTGGGTCCTTTTCTGCTTTTTTTGATCTTTTTGGATTATAGGCCTAGTATTCCTAGTAGTCTTACCACTGTTACATTCTGTTTAGTGACTTTATGTATGTAGTTCCAAATTGTTTTCCAGAATATCTGTACCAATTCACAAAACCACCAGCCATGTCTTTTTACAGTATTCATAAATATTGTCATGTTTTTTTTTTTTATAGAATTTGCCACTCTGATAGGTGTGTTGGCACTTCCTAATTGTTTTAATGAGTGTTTTTCTGATTTGCTTTTTCTTATACAATCTCTTATTCTCATTTTATTTGATTGTTTAATATGCACATATGTTTTTTTTTAAAACCTCTTACCTTTTATCTTATAATCAATACGGTATATTGGTTCTAAGGCAGAAGAACAGTAAGGGCTAGGCAGTGGGGGTTAAGTGACTTACCCAGGGGTCACACAACTAGGAAGTATCTGACACCAGATTTGAACCAATGATTTCCCATTTCTAGACCTGGATTTCAATGTCTTCAGCTATCTAGCTGTCCCCAATTCATGCATATTTAAGGTTATGGGAGTTGAAGCACAGAAAAAATTGCTGAGTTGGAGGAAACAATACAGTTCAGTTCTCTTTCAAATCTACTCCAATAAAGATTGAGACAGAGTTCAAGTTATGATTAGGAAATAAAAGGAAAAATCATAGTGATTCGTTTTTTCAGCCTGCATTGGCATAAGGAGATGGAGAGAGATTTATAAGTTTCTTCCAAGGGTCTAGCCAGGAAGGCTCTATGTGGAACCTTTCAATGCATGGATAAAACTGGGGCCTATTGTGTGCATGTTTGCTGCCTAACTAACTCAAGATTAGATTGCTTTGGACACAATGAAAGCTTGCAATGCCCTCTCCTTTCATATTTTTAGATCCTTGAAGAATATAACACTCAATAGCCAGATAAAATAACAGCAAGACGTGAGAAAAAATATTTAGTACCAGATAGTTCTATCTTCCTCACAAGTGCACAAAGTTTAGTGCTTATGCCAAGTCTCAGTTCAAGAAGCAAGTACTGGAAGAATGAATAAATAAAAAAGATTTCCCACAGTATCGAGTTATAGTGGAGACATGGATACCTGAGACACAAATTCTAAAAACAGTGTATGATTGTAAAACATTTGTAAGCAAAATCTCAAAAAACCACCCTTCTTAAATGTATGACAGATAGTGTTTTTGGATGAAATAAAAAAAGAACTAAAAAAGTGCAGAATAATTTTATAAGTTAGTTGAGAGCATATGCTGTAAAAGAAATGAGAATTTTAGAGAAAAGGAAGAATTAATAGCTTAGGACAAGAGACAAAAAAAACCCCAAAACAACAAAAAACAACAAACAAACCAAAAAATCTGGCCTAAGCAACAGATCTCTTTAGTATTAGAACAGACTAAACAGAAGTAAATGACTATATCATACAATAAGAAATTTTAAAACAAAATCAAAATATTGAAAAATAGAAGAAAATATATAATTTCTCACTGACCTGGAAAAGATTAAGGGGAGATAAGTCTGGAATCATTGGATTCCATGGAAACTGTAACCAAAAGCACAAAGGCTTAGACCTATTTGACCAATAAGGCAAAGCGAAAATATGAACAATTCTTGACCTTTTGAAGTAAACTCCAGAATTGAAAATTCCCAGGAGCATCATAACGAAAATCCAAAGTTTTCAGGTCAAAGGAAAAGTACTGCAACACCCGAAAAGTAAAAGTTCAAATACACAGAAGCCATTGGCAGGAATAGAAACCATGAAATGCAATATTCTAAAAAATCAATAAGTATAGTTATATATTAATATATTATAATTTTATGTTAATAATTACCCAGAATAAGATAATTTCTATAGTAGAAAAATAAATGGTCTTTTAATGAAGTAGAAGACTTTTAAGTTTGATGGCTGAGTGGATAAAGAGCCATTCCAGGAGTTAGAAAACTGAATTCAAATTTGACCTCAGATATTTACTATGTGACTCTAAGAAAGTCACTTAATTCTTTTTGCCTCCATTTCCTCTTCTGTAAAATGAGATGGAGAAGAAAATAACAAACCACTCCTGTATCTTTGTAAGAAAACCCCAAATGGGTTGGACGTGAATGAACAATAAATACTTTCCTGATAATAAATCAGACACAAATAAAAGTTTTGAATTCCTGTGATGAAGAGAAACTTATAAAAGGCAATGACATTGGGAAGGAAATAAACAATATTGACATTTTTATATTCTGATAGGGTTAGATGATACCCTAATGGTATCACAGTTAAATAAGAATAGTACCGATAGGAATTTTTGTTATCTTTCAAAGGAAAGAATGTTAATACAGATAATTTACTCAGCATTTTTAGGCTTATATTTACTGCAAAGAATTTTGTTTGTTTTACAATTAGTCCAAATATCCAAGCATGATGGCTTGGATTCCAAACTTTCACAGTCTCCCATACCCTTTAATATCTCTTTCCAATATCTCATGTAGTATTTATAGGAATATGGAATAAGGAAAAGTTGTTAAAATAGTTTTTGTTAACTTGCCAGAGTTTAGCCATACCATTTCAATGTAGCTCATCTTAGAGTTTGGCAAACTATGACATGCCATTTAAATCTAGGCTGCTTTCTGTTTCTGTATTGCTTTTGAGCTAAAGATAATTTTTACAGTTTTGAAGGTAAAAATAAATCAAGAGATTGTACTTTGTGATGTAGAAATCATATCAAATTAAAATATCAGCATATATAAGATACAATTTTATTGGAATACAGCCACTGACATTCACATATGTATTTTTCTGTCACTGTCAGAAGGCAGAGTTGAGTATTTGTGCCAGAGACCATGGTTGTGGAATTTTTTGTTTTATATGGCTGCTTACCATGCTACAAACTGCAGTGACAGTAATTATTTGACATGCTAATCATGAATATTGCTGTACCATTCCCCCCCCTTTTTTTTGGTACTAGTGCATACCCATCATGTTAAAAAAAAACAAACTTTTATTATAGTTTTTTTCAGCTCAGATCAAGAAATTGGAATTTTTCTAAAGGAGAGCTGTCCCCAGACAGTATTAGTGAACACTGAATGACTTTGAAAATTAGCTTTTGCTATTTTGCTTTACTCTTGATCTTGATAATGTTTCTTAATGAATTCAGTATAAAATTATAGACAACTGTTTATGTGTGAAGCTTACATTGCAGTAAGGTCAATGTAGTGACAACTAACATCTTAAAATTTTTATTTTTTTATTCAAAGATATTTTATTTTCCTAATTAAATGTAATGATTATTTTCAACATATATTTTCTGAAATGATAAGATCCATATTGCCTTCCTCTTTCTCTTTCCTCCTTTACTCTGATAATGGTAAGCAATTTGGACTGAGCCATATATGTATTATGCAAGACACATTTCCACTCCTACAAAACTAAAATCCCAAAATAAAATGATAAAAAACTGTGAGAGATAGTATGATTTGATCTGCATCTGATTCCAACAGTTCTTTCTCTGAAGATGGATAGCATTCACATCATAAATCATTCAGAACTGAGAGTAGCAAAGTCTTTTATAGCTGACCATTGTACAGCATTGTTGTTACTGAGTACAGTGTTAATCCTGGTTCTGCTTATTTTGCTCTGTATCAGTTCATGTAGATCTTTCCAGCTTCTTCTGAAACAGTCTTGCTTATCACTTCTTGTAGTACGTTAGTATTCTGTCATCAACATATACCATACACCACAATTTGTTCAGTCATTCCCCAGTTGATGCGCATCCCTTCAATTTCCAAATCTTTGCCACCACAAAAAAGGCTGCTCTAAATATCTTTGTACAGGTAGGTCCTTTTCCCTTTTTTATAATCTCTTTGGGATACAGACCCAGGAGTGGTATTTTAAGATTGAAGAATATGCTCAATTTTATGGCTTTTTGGACACAGTTTCAAATTGTCTTTCAGAATAGGACAACTAACATTTGAATCACAAGTAATTTCAAGTGACTTTATATATTTGTGTTCAAAAATTAGAACAAGAAACAAGATCTTTAGCCCTACTCCGATTTACAGCAAATATCTTTTCCAAATTCAAACTGGTTTTAGAAGCATTTTTCAGATCTTGATGCAAGTGCAAAAGTAACTCCTATATTTCCAAATCCATTTAACTGAAGTTGAGGAGCTTTCATATAACCTTTAACTTGAGGTGATTAATCTGCAATATAATGATAAACAATATAATGATAAAAGATAAACATCAAGAGAAGAATTTGATAAAATTCTATAAATGTCTTCCAAGCAGTGACTTTGCTCAACTAAAATCTTTGTGGATTGTTTTCAATACTTGGTAGTATGTGTAAGAAAATAATTTTTGAAATAAAATTAATATTTTAATTAGTAATAATTAATAAAAGTAACTAAATATAATTAACAAATATTTGCAATTATTTTTGATGATAGAGACCATTAATTATGAACCCTAATTAAACAAAACATTGTTTCCTCCAAAAGACTTCCATTCTTCTAGTTAGGGACCTATAGTGCCAAAAATATATATATCATACACTTATTATCATTTTGCATTTCACCAGTAAAGAAAATTGTGGAAATTTGTTCTCTCTCTTGCTATATAAATATTTAATATTGTAAGGTAAGGGGGGACAATTTTAAAGGGTTGGACTTGATTATTTAAGAGTTTGGTTGCCAGGAATTTAATTCAATCCAAAGAGATTTTATTTACAATTTATTTACAAAATGTAGAAAGAGTGAAGCAAGAAATCAGAGAGAGGATAAGGTAATATATCTAGACTAAACACTAAGTAATTTACTCCCAACCCCTGACTCAAAACTAGAACCGGGAGAATTTAATCCTCAACTGGATAGACCTCAGCCCTTGTAGCACAAGACCTGGGGAAGCCTCTTCAGAAAAATCCAGCAGTTAAAGGACAGCTTTCACTCACCACATGTCAGTCCACTCCGCAGATTCTTCTGCTCCTCCTCACCAACCTCAACTCAAAAGCATGAAGAATTCCTCCCGTCTCCACTTCCAAAAATGAAGAACTGTCCTCTCACAAGAGGTTCCTCTCTAAGTGTCTCCAAGTCAAACTCACAGAAGAACTGAGTCTCTTTCTTTTAAAGATCTTTTTTCTTGTGTCACTTCTGCTAATTCCACGTCTACCAATTAAACTCTCCAGGTTCTAGCTGATGCTCTGTTCTAGGACTGACCAGAAGGTAGGTAGTCGATTCTGATTCATTACCTACTATTTCACATGTGGGTCACAGACCTCCCACTAAATGATTAAGTGGGATGTTTACACCTTTGGTGATTAGATCTAACATGGGCAGATTTTCCCATTTAACTTTAAGTATTGTGTTTGTACTTTTTGTGATTGAATCTAAAAATAGGCAGGTCTCCATACTTAGCTTTTAAGTAGGGTATTTACACTTATGCAGATTAAAATCTAAAAATAGACATGAGTTACAATTTGAATCTTCACAATCAGGCATGAGCTAAGTACATTCATTGTTATAATTAGGGGAGAGTTAAATTTAATCTTCACAATATCCTTATTTTTTTCTGTTGGTCAATATCCTAAAATATTTACTCTCTAGCCCTTTGCAGAGAGAGTTTCCAGACCTCACTGAATAGGAGGAAAAGAGAGTACCACTCTTTTAATAGAAGTGTCTTCACCTTCCCTTACCTAGGTCTTAGAGCAAATAATTTCTTAGTGTAATGATGTTATTTTGGACAAGAGTCCAATTCACCTAGTGAAAGGCCTTTCCTTTCCCTTTTTTGTAGAATTAAATTACTTTTCTAAGATAATTTTATGGATAACTGAAAAAAGCTTTAGAGGAAAATATTACTTCTTAATATTTTAAATTTTATTTCACAAAATGTCTAATATTTCCACATAGGTTTTGATCACATTAAAAGAAAAAAAGAAAGGGAGGGGAAAAGGAATACACTAGAGAAAAAAGGGGAAGATGGGGGAAACTTATTTCATGTAATTAGGTTGCACAAACAGAACATTATACAAATGAGGAAGATAGGATTGGGGAAGCTGGCAGCTTAAGTAAATAGTAAATGAACATTTATTAGCTGGCAATTATATGTTGGGCACTGTGCTAAACTATGGGAATATAAGCATGGGTTTGTATTAGAGGGTTGGTTTGGGTATAATGGAGAAAGAGTTGATGATAAATGCCCAGAAGGTAGAAGGAGGGTGAGATGGATACCCCCCTTCAGTCTTCTTCAAATATGTCTCCCCACTGACCTTGCCTTTACTCCCCTCTAATAACTGATTTTAATAAGTGAACCTCTTCCCTTGGGGAAAGAAAAATCAGCTCTCTTCCTCTTCCACAATGACAAAGATGTCAAGTTAGGATAATTGACAACTTTATTCTAACAAATTTTAGTTAGGGATAAGGTAAGAAAAATGTCTGCAAGTTAGGGTCTATAGGAAAGAGGGTAAAGGAAATCTCTGGCTATCTAATATCTCTTTCCCTCCCTCCAAAGTTGAGACTCAGGCTTTTCAGCCTGGTCTCTGAGTAGTTCAAGTTTGTGACCTCTGGTCTCTATCACAGTACAGCCAATGTCCAGACCCAGGGTATCACAGGAACTGTGTGAAATCTTGCTATGCTGTTCTTTTTTTTCCTCAGATTTCTGCCACACTTCTTGGTATTTTTGGGGGGATATGGTGGTAAAATTCAATGAGGGGTTTTGAATAGCTCAGGAGACAATCTGATCAGACCTTTGCTGTCTCAAGATAGACAGAGAGATCAATTGCCTCTCTTTGGAATCTCTTCCCTCAAGATTCCAAGCCTTCTCAATCATCCCCCACTGTGGATGGAAACCAGGCTCTGTCATTAAAAGTCTCTGGATTATTCCTCTATCACAGGGGTGGAGGGGGGAAATAATCCTTGCTCTCAAAGAACTACAAACAGGGGAAGACATAACACAAATGGGAAGTTGGAAAGATGAGTGGAGAGAGAAGAAGGTATTTGAACAAGAGCATGGTAAGTCAGGGAAATCCTAAACTAGTGCAGCCAGGTAAGAAAAGAGGAGATGCCCAAATGATACCTTAAATAGAAGTTTGGATATATAATAATTAGAAATTAATAATATTCCTTCCTACCCAGAGATATATATTTTAATAAGTTTATTAGGAAGGGTAGACAATCATCACTAAGTAACCTGACCGCTTGATAGCTGTCTAGCCTGTATCTTACTCATTCTCCCTCACCTCCTGGTCTCTCTCTTCTCAAGTTTCTCTCCTCGTCTTTTACTCGGTCTCTCCTGATTCTGCCCCAAACCTTAACTTTTATTGATGTACAGAACATACACTGACACAATCCTGGCACAACTGTGATATGTCAGGAATGTTTGATAGTCAGGTAAAGTTACTCAGGAAGGGGAGGGGATGAGCTTCCTTGACACAATCTCCCCTGTGATCCTTTGGGAGACCCGTCTCCCCAATGGATCATTTAAATATAACTACCTTATAACTCTAAATACCTTCTAGCTAAAAGTACATACAATATTACATTTTTCTAAGAGGGAGTTTTAATAGTTAGAAATGGTAGTAAAATACAAAAATTGATTGATAGAAGCATTGACAAAACGCCAACTAGGGGGAAGTCCCCTTTGGCATAAGAGTTTACATTCAGAATAAGTATGTTCAATCCCCTTCAGTTCAGTTCATTATATCCCAAAGTTCATTCTGCATCCTTTGATGCAGTGTGTAGCTTCTTCAGGCATCTTTACAGCACCTTCTCCAAAAGGATCCACTTTCTTGATTTTGGATGTTGGCAAGTTTCTTTTCCTGAAATTTCTCCAAAAAATTTTAAACTTTAATTTTTAGGATAATTACACAATCCCCCCCTGAGGAGGGTGTTGGCCAACATCAGAATTACGCTAGGATATACGACTGAATCATGAGGTATACGAAACACCTGTCAAAAGAAAAACAAAACAAAAATAAACCATCCTCCAAAAAATCCCAAATAAAAGAGTAAAAACTAATGAAATTCTGTATAAAATATAAGAAATACAGAAATGATAAAAAACAAAATAAAAATCTTAAATTATAAAATTCTGAGTAAAAAATAATAAACTAACAGGTTCTTGAATCACAGCAAGGACCAATTAAAGTGACTTATATCTCACAAGCCCATAGGACAGGTAGGACTACAGAAAATTTCCAAACTATAAGAGAGAAAGGACTAAGTTTCAGCAGCAAATGGGAAATTCATTCCCTGGCTTGATTGTACCTTCACTGTCAGAGATAGGGGGAGCCAGGATGATAGCCAAACTGAGGTACTTAACTCAAGGTATGGTTCAAGGAAGTCCTGCATCTTAACATATGTCAAGAGCTGAAACCTTGATTCTCACACTAGATTCAAGTCCTTTTGTATTGGCATAGAAGTTCAACAATCCTCCCTGGATCGGAATTTGGTCTTTTTTGACCTTGTGCTACTTGACTCTGTATAGTGGTTCTTTTGTCCCCTTCTTTTGGAATCAGACAGAATCATTAAACAGAGTCCAATAACATTTATCAATAAATAGCAGGTGTCCATAGTCGAAAGCCTTTGGGTATGCATATTACTAGGGCTAATAGATATTGTAAACTTATTCTGTAAACTTTATCCTTCAAGTAAAAAAGAAAAACATTAATACTGATCTCATGTACTTCAACTATCACCAATGTTAGGAAAAAAGAAAGAAAAAAAATCAAATATCCTATTGCAAACATAAAGAGAAAAAAATGATGAAAAAAATCATAATTTCACAGTTCACATTCCATGTGACAATGTGTTAGCCAAGCAGAGGCACAACACAAAAGGTGCTCACTCAAAAATGAAATGTATATCACTCTTAACTTAGCCAGGATCCACAGTGTGAGTGTACATAATTTTTTCACCAGGTAAAAACCTTTTAAAAATAGTAGTACAACAACTAATACAGATTCTAAAAAGTACCAAAATCCCCCAAATTATAAGAGCCCATTTAAGGATAACTACAAACAAACCCATTACTTGCAGCCATGACAGGTTCCACCAGCTATCATTAGGATTCACGTGATTCTCTATAGCTACTTGCTGTGTGTCATTAAAAAGTTTCTGGAGCTCATGGATATTTGTCACAAGGTCTCCAGACCTATTTACATAAGAACAACAAGACTGATTAATAAATGCACAAGTACCTCCTGATGTGGCAGTGATCATATTGAGGGCTAGTCGATTTTGTAAGACTGTTTTTTCTAAGAAGTCAATCTCCTCCTGCAGATAAGAGGTGGCTTTAGTGGTTTGAGAGATGGCTTGAGCTGTGTCTTGAGCCAATCTTTCAACCTCAGCTGAGATATTCCTAACAGAGTCTATCACTGCCATCATTCCAAAATTTGGCAAGAGAGCCCAGAAAAACCTGCCCTGCTGATGAAGACTACTGAATTTGGTCTTGACCTTTTGGGTCTAGAATGCCACCCTGCACCTAGATCTTTGGCTATTAATTTGTCTATCCAGCCAGTATTGTGATCATGCACAGATATAAGTGGAATAACATAGGCCAAACCACAAGTACCATACCATCCTGGTGGCAGTGTAGAGTAAGTTGAGGAGTTACAAACTGTCCAGGGGTGACCAAACCCCACGGGAAATCCTCCCTCCTCTGGGATGAGATTGTTATAGCTGTTAAAGGTATGTACTTAAATGTCCCATCCATTTAATTTTTCAGTTGCACTCTAGCACAGATAAAAGTGGAGGTAGGGAATGCAATAGTGTGCTTTCACTGTGCTTTGTCTCCCATGTACTTACTACTACTCAATGGACCTTTACCTCTTCTTACACACAAGTCAAAGGTGGGTGTATGATCAGTCATAGGCAGTGATATGCCTAGATATCTGAAAATTACTTCTGAAAACCCACTAAAATCAACTGAGATTTTCATCTCATCAAATTTTTCAAAAGTCACTGACACAGGTTGTAACCATTTCAATGGGGTCCACTCAGCATCATTAATGTGACAATTAACAAAAGCAAAAGGAGCCAAAAGGCCATTCAGGCAACATGTTATCTCCTTGTGTTGCAAACTGTGGTAATGTCTCATTACTGTGGACTGGAATTGTTGCCCATGACAAAACAGAGCTCTGATGGATCTGGTGACACACCGAGCACCAGTGAAGACCAATGGCATGTCCCTGGAAAAGAGTTTTTCCAACTTGTCTGTGGACTTTTATAATGGTATTATCACCAGTCCAGTCATAGGGGGAGGGTACAAATAAAAACAGTATAACAGGACATATAGCTAATAGCCAAAATGCAGTAATTGAGGGTGACATAGTAACATGGAATATGATAGATTAGGTTGATATGCGAATACAAAACCAAAACCAAATCTTAAAACAGTTAGGAAATACAACAAATGTGACAAGATACAATCAGTCAACATCAACAGAAGGTACCTGTTTTACATGGGAGCAATGTATGCAGGAGTCCTTTTCTCCAATTTTAATAGCTGTAGGAGTGGATAACAGTACTTGGAATGGACCTTCCCAGGCAGACTGAGTTGCTCCAGCACACTGGAAGTTCTTTACATACACTTTGTCTCCTGGGTGTAGGTCATGGAACGAGAAGTCTAGATGTCCTGCTTGTACTGCAGCTCCAGGTTCATGGAGTTCTCGCAATCTGACCTGCAAATCTTGTCTATAAGAAACACTAGAAGTGTCCCTGCCTAGTAACGATGTGTATGCAGAAGGAAAAGGGTTAGCCTGCATTGGGGGATGTCCAAAAAGCATCTCAAATGGTGAGATATGTAAATCTCCTAGGCCTGCTTCTAAGATAAAATAAGGCCAGAGGGAGAATTTCAGGCCATTTTAAATGAGTCTCAGTGCACAATTTTCCAGTCATGGTCTTAAGTTCTCTATTCATTCTCTCAACTTGGCCTGAGCTCTGGGGGTGATATGGCACATGGAATTGGGGAGTGATCCCCAGATAAGAATAAATCTGGGACAAAACAGAATCAGTAAAATGGGTTCCCCTGTCTGAATCAATTTGTATTTGCAGGCCAAAGTGAGGGATAATTCCTCTTAAAAGCACTTTATCAACAAAAGCTGCTGTGGCTTGGGCAGTAGGAAAAGCCTCTGGCCATCTGGTCAGTTGGTCCACTATGACCAGGCAAACTTTGCAATGTCAAACTTTAGGAATGGTGATAAAGTCAATTTGTAAATGCTCAAAAGGTATGTCAGCCAAAGGACACCCACCAAAAGCCTTGCTTTGAAAAGCATGTTGGTTATATGCCTGGCAAGTGGAACAGGCTGCACATACTTTAGAGGCTACAGTAGTTATACCAGGGGCTATCCATACCTTCTTAACAGAGTCCACAATACCCTGAGTGCCAAAGTGACCATTTTTATGCACTGATTGGCATATTTGGTGATAAAAGCTTCTAGGGAGCAGGGGTTTTCCTTCAGAGGACACCCATACTCCATTTATCTGTTTTGCCTTAAACTGTTGCTTCCATTTTTCCACTTCCTTTTCAGTGTAAGAAAGTGACAAATCTACTTCATTTATTGTTGTTGTTAATGTCAAAATTAATTCAGGTCCTTTTATAGCTGCTAACTTTGCAGCAACATCTGCCCGGTCATTTCCCTTAGAGACAGGATCAGTTCCACCTGTATGGGCAGAGCAATGTACAGCAAGGGCTTCAGGTAACTGGAGAGCAGAAAGAAGTTCAGTAATAATTTCTGCATTTGCTATGGTTTTTCCAGCTGAGGTTAAAAATCCTCTCTGAAGCCATAACATACTGACTGCATGACAAATTCCAAAGGTATATCTCAAATCAGTATAAATTGTGGCCTTCTTATCCGTAGCAATCATAAGGCATGTTTCAGGGCTATCAGTTCTGCACCTTGAGCACTTAAATTTGAGGTCAGTGAAGCTGACCACACAGTGGAAAATTCTTGGACTACAGCAGCTCCAGTCTAATGTATACCATCCTTCATAAAAGAGTCAGTAAATAAGACTAGATCTGGATTGTCTAAAGGAGTGTCCAGGAGATCCTCTTGAGGCTTTTCAGCCATGGACACTAGAGTTTCACAGCTATGTAAAGGTTCTCCTGAGACTGGAAAATCAGGAAGCAAGGTGGCATGGTTAAGAGTTGTATAACATTTCAAAATTATATTTTCATTGTTTAATAAGGTTATTCTTGTGATTCTTTGATCAGAAAATGCCTGTGTCCTATGTCTGAGTAATAATGCCTCTACTTCATGTGGGCACATAATTTTTAATGGACATCCCACTACCAAGTCAGTCGCCTTAGTTGTTTATAAAGCTGTGGCAGCAATGCCTCTAAGGTATGGTGGTGCTCCTGAAGCTACTGGGTCCATCTAGGCAGAATAGTAAGCAACCAGATGTTGAGCCAGTCCTAGACTTTGGGTTAAAACACCCGAAGCTACCCCTTTTGTTCATGCACATATAAAGTGAATGGTTTATCATAATGTGGGATTCCTAGAGCAGGGGCAGATAAGATAGCTTGTTTCAAATCTGACAGAGCTGACAAGTGTTCAGGTTCCAATCTAAGAAGTTCAGTGACTGAGTCTTTTGTTAGCACTATTTTGTGATTTCCCATAACAAGGGATCCATTGTCTACAAAATCCTGTTTTCCCTAAGATTGCTCTCAACTGTTTCTTAGTAGTTGGAGCTCTTAATTTCTTAATATCTTCAATACACTTAGGAGAAATAGAACGGGTACCAGCAGTTAAAGCAAATGCTAAATATTCCACTTTGGGGAGACACCATTGAACCTTTGCCTTTGAGACTTTGTGGCCTCTCTTGTATAGTTCTAACTGAAGATGTTTGCTATCCTATGTTGGCATGCTGCTGCATTTGGTGAAGCCAAGTGTAAATCATCTACATATTTAATCAAGTGACTATGTTTAAATTGAATATTATCTGTATTCTGTCCCAAAATTTGGGCAAAGAGGGTTGGACTTTCCACGTACCCTTGGGACAAATGACACCATGTCCACTGGGAGCCTTTCCAGGTAAAGCAAAGATATGCCTGGAGTCCTCATGGATTAGTATCAAGAACAACTTTGAGCACAAATCCACTACAGTGGAAATTATTATTATTATTGTGTTTGGGTTTGCAACCACAGGATGTTGGTTTATGGCATGATTATTCACAACCCTCAAATCTTGTACAAATCTATATACACATTTCCCATCAGGGCCTAGTTTTGGCTTTTTTACAGGGAGAATAGATGTATTATAATAGGATTTGCATCAGATTATTATTCCTTGCTTTATTGATGATTCTATCACTGGGGAGATACCTTCAATTGCCTCTTTTGAGAGAGGATACTGAGGAATGGAAGGATGTGGGGAACATTTTGTCTTAATCTGAATGGGATCAGCTGATTTCAGTAGACCAACATCGGAAGAAGATCAGGTATATCAGCTGGGATTCCGAAGGTGGGGGTTTCTCCAACATCTTGACAGTCTGAAAGAAGTACAGAAAACAATTTTAAACATTCCTCAGGCAATTCTAGCTTCCTAGAGCCATCTGGAGAGCATATTATTGTGGCTCTAAGTTTGCATAAAAGATCTCTCCCTAGCAAATTTGTAGGTGAATTTGGCATTAAAAGGAAAGAATGTTCCACTGAGAGGGGTCCTACAGACACCATAAGAGAGTAAAACATTTCAACCTTTAGAGGTGCTCCTGACACACCTATTACATTGAAAGAGGCAATAGGATCCATGTAGAATCAGGTTTACTTATTAAAACTGACCTAGAAGCTCCTGTGTCTAACAGGCAATCATAATATATGTTCCCAACTTTTAGGGTCATGTGAGGTTCTTTACTTTGGGGAGGGGAATGGACTAGGATAACATACATTAACACATCAGTGTATGTGAAGTCAAAGGTTTCAGCTTTTGACTCTAGAACATCCCTTCTTCCCACACACCATCAGAAAGATTCTTGGTTATTTCTCTGAGTTCCCATACACTGAGTACAGGAGTTGAGTTGCTCTATTAGAATTGCTATTTCTCCTATTATTGACCTTATTCCTGAAGCTTCTATTTCTATTTCTTTTCATCTGATTTCTTTTCCTACAGTCCATAAATACATGATCCACCTTTCCACAAAAATAACATGTTAGTGGTTGTTTTGTGGATTCTTGTAAGGGAGCTATGACCTCTCCTTCCTTTGCCTTTAAAATTGTGTCAGTTAATTCCTTTATTTCCTTCCTCAATGTCTCTACTAAAGTCAAATTTTGGCCAGGTAAAAGATATGTCCATCCATGCCTTACAAAGCTTTCTAGCTTCTTTTTTTGTCATCCAATTCTCCTTAGCCAAATTTGGATCATTCCAGCAATTTAGAAGTCTATACAGGGCTGAATCAGGAGGAATGTTTCCTGATTTCCTTTGATGTGTTGCGCTATTTCCCTGTATGTCCTTTTTAAGCTGGTTTGAATATTGCTAAATTAGCAGCTTAAACAATGAAAAGTCCCTAAAACATAAACAAAAATGGAGACAAACAAAAAAGTTCTTCAATGTTATTGTGGAAGGCAATAAGAGAAAGTTTAAAACAAAAGGTTAATGTATGGAAACAGTAATTATAGCACAGCAATATTAATAATGAATGTGTATTTAGTGTAATAATTGCTACTATTAATAATTAATAACAATATGCATTTATTATAATTATCAATGATGTTATTAATAAGCTGCACTTATAATTATCGATGATGTTGCTCTGCGCTCTGTGTTTCTCCTCTATCTGCTTCCCCACTGCTTGTGTTGGATGCTCTGAGCTTGGCACAGCTTTTCCCACAAGGTACTCCCTCCAGACCAGCGCCTTTCCCTGCCCAGAGGTTCCAGCTGCCGCTGGAGGCTTAGTGCTCTAGGTTGGGGAAGGGTCCCAGGACCTTCCTTCTTCCTTCCTCTTAAACCCGAGAGTTCTCAAATTCTGGCTTTGGGGGGGCATACCTTTTAAGTTGAGTCCAACAGGAGGGTTCCTGGGCTCTGTCTTGTTGTTAGGTTTGATTTTCAGTCCCCTAGGAGCATTTAGTTTGCAATTGGTGAGGAAGAGTTTTCAGAGGTTTGAATGTTTGCTGCCTCTACGCCACCATCTTCAGAACTGGTAAGCCTAAATGACTTTAGATTATAAGTTCTTTTATAGAAGGAATTTATTTCATTTCCAAACTATAAAATTCCATGGGTCCTAGAAAAATGCCATAAATCTTTACTGTTGTGACACATAATATCCCCAGAGTAAATACTTGTTGCTTCATCCAGCAGGAAAACTATGAGATAGTTTGTCTTACAGATTTGAAAATTTGTTTTTATTTTCTTTATCTTTATTTTTGTTTTCTTCTCTAGGGTGTACACCTAGAAAATGTGGCAGAGGCATAACAGACATAGTAATCACCAGAGAAGAAGCTGAACAACTCCGTCGGTAATTATGTTTGTACATTTGTACAAGTTCTCCCTGGTCCTGGGACAGAAAAGTCATGGGTTCAGTTGTTATATTTTGGACATAAAAACTACTTCTGATTTATACTAAACTTATGGTCCCACCCCTAACTTTCCATCAGTTTCTATAAATCCTTTTTTTATTTTTAAGTCAACAAGCTTCTTTGTAGTTTTTTCTCAGTCAAGGCAAACTTTAAGAACATTGTTCCAGTTTAACATTATTATTATCAGAGTGAATGGGTTTAAAAATATTTTAATTTTTAAAAATTTAATTTTTTTTCAGTTGACACCCTTCACTTCCTTCAGTGAAAAAGAAAGAAAAACAAAACCTTTGTAAAAGATAGCATATCTTTCTTTATTATGCATAGTGAACAAAATAAATTTCCACATTAGCCTTGTTCAAAAAATATATTTCTCCTTTCATCTCTTTTTTGTCAGAAAGTAGGTAGCTGATATTGTTTCCATCTGTGACAATATATCAAGACTAATATGCCACCAGGCTCCATTCAGTATTGTTGGAGATTCAAGTAACTTTTCTTTCTGAGGTTTATATATATTCTATAAGAGGTAACTGAATAATATTCTTAGTTTCTTCTTTCTTACATTGGGTATAGAATACAGGTCATCAGCCAAGCTCTTTCCATTGTTAACCTCAAGCTAGCAACTGATATCAATGTATGGGAAATATTAATCTTGAAAAATTGAACCTGATATCTCCTTGTTGATTTTTTTCAAATCTATCATTAAAATCATTTGTCTTTCTGCTAAATATTTTGTTAGAACAAACAGTCTCTCACTTGTATGTGTTCCTTATTTAAGGGCAACCACCTAGAAATCACATATGACCATGGGAATCATCCTCTACCCATTTCTTTCTCTAAAATGAATGCTTAGAATATTTTCTTTCATTAACTGCTATGTGGTGCTATCCCTTCACTCTTTGTAGGTACTACAAAGATAGCTCTGTTTATTACTTTCTGAAAATTGGTCTAAAGAAAAATTTTTGGTATTGGGGAGGAAGAAAATTGGGGAGAAGGGGAGGATTCAGTAATTCCATAAGTTTTCTCTTTTCTTTTTTTCTTTCCTGCCCTGTCCCTTCAACTCCATTTTCTCTGTATCAACAGCCCCCAAACTAATCTCTTATTTCCTATGCAAGGGCAACCTAGCTAAACCCAGGCAGCTGATTAGTGTTGTCTGATGGCCTAGGATACCACTGCTCACTTCCCACCTTCTCAATATCATGTTCTTCTACTTAGGGGTAAAAATTATGGTTGGACTGAATATTTGAGAGTTGGTCACCTATGATTTAATTACTAAATCCCAATGAATTACTCAAGTCAGAATGGCTTTTATGGAAGTTTATTTACAAATAGAGAGAAGAAATTAAGGAAATAAGAGAGAGAAAGAAAGAGAGAGAGATAGCTGCCCCGGCCTGGTCTAAACCAGGAAGGAATTCAGAGGCCCTAGCAAGGAGGGGTGGGGGGGTAGAGGATTAAATTTAACGTGGCTTCAGCCACCAAGGCCTCCTCCAACATGAGGGGACTCTCCAGAGGCTAGTGCCTCCAGTAAAGCCAAGGAAAGGGATTCAGCCTTTTCACTCACCACATGACCATCAAAAGGGAAGCCGTCTCAGATCTCTAACCTGAGCTCCTCCATGGTCAAGTTCCAAGGCGAAGACTCTCTCACAGGAAGTGACCACAGGCAGTTCTTTGCATCACTTCCTGTGCCGTACGTGTACCAATGGTGGCTTAAACTTGGCTTTGGCCTGCCCAGGGGAAAGTCAATTTTTTTCTGATTTGTCTCTTGCTAGCACACGTGGGTCATAGGCCTTCCCCCCCCACTTAATTTTTAAGTGGGGGTGTATACATTCCGGGTGACTAAAATTCTAAAGAATAAGTAGGGTGGAGTTCATCTCAATTTCACAATCCCCCCTGATGATGACTGGGAGACTAGTCTCCCCAATTGATCACTTAACATAATGATCTTGTACCTCTAAAATCTTCTAACTACAGGTGCATACAAAATTTCCCCTTCTACGAGGAAACTATAATAGTTAGAGATAAGAGGGAAATAGAAGAGAGAGAAAGCAAAACCAATGTTTTGCTGGTGCATTGACAAAAACCATAAGAGTATACATTCAGAATAAATGTTCAATCCCCTACAGTTCAATCAACCGCACCCCAAAGTTCATTCTGGATCTTTTTGATGCAGTGTAGGTTTTGCAGGCATCTTTCTGCAACAGTTTATTTTCTGGATTTTAAGAGTTAGCAAGCTTCTTTACTTGAAAATTTTTTCTCGAACAAAATTTTACATCTTGGTTTTTGTGAAAATACAATCCCCCCTGAAGAGGGTATTGAGAAACACCCAGTTCAGCTTAGGATGCATTGTTGAGTTATGAGGTGTATGAGTAAATTATTAAAAGAAAAAAATCAAAAACATAAAAGAAAAACAAATGGAAGAAAAAACAAATTTTTTTCTGAGAAAGAAAAAATTAAAAAAGAATAAAAATATCAAAAATCTATATGTACTTAAAATTTTGAGTAAATAAGAATAAATTCATAATAGGCCCTTGTATTTTGGGTTCAACTTAATAAATTTCTAATAGGCTCTTGTATTAGGGTCCAATTAAAGTAATTTCTATCCCACAAGTCTGTAGGACAAAATGCAGTAATATTTCACTTACCCATTTGCACCCAAGACTACTAGATTTTTGTGTGATAGGGAAGTGTCATTCCCTGGTCTTATTTTACCTTCACTCTCAGGGATAGGGGGAGCCAGAATGATAGCCAAACTTCAGTACTTGTCTGTGAGTATTTCACAAAGAGTGTGTTACAAGGTGTCCTAAGTCTTAACATATGTCAAGCACCACAACCTTGTGTCTCACACTAGGTACAAGTCCTTTCGTATTGGCTTAGAAGTTCATCAATCCTACCTGGATTGGTTTGGTCCTTTTTGACCTTGTGATCCTTGGCACTGTGCAGATTCTCATAAACCCCATTGGGATTGGTTGGTCTCCTTGACCTTGTGCTTCTTGGCACTGTATAATGGCTCTTTTGTTCCCTTCTCCTGGAATAAGACACAATCTTTAATCACAATCCCATAACATTTATCAATAAATGGCAGGTTTCCATAGTCTAAATCTTTTGAGTATGCATTAATAATATAGCAAATATATATTTTAACTTATATTACTACAGAATAAAAATTAATATTGATTGTGTGTACTTTAAGTACAAGAAATGAGAAAAGGGGGGAAAATAAAATATTCTAATTAAAATAAAAGAAAGGCAATAATAAAATAAAAATTCAGGAATTCAACGTGCTCCCCAAAACAGCGTCCACTTGTCTATGGACTATTATCTCCAATGCATGTGATAGGATATAGTCAATAAGTTTCATTAGAAGATGCTCTCTTTACATGTGAGCAATGAATCCAAGAATCCCTTTCTCCAATTTTTATAGATGTTGGAGTGGTTAACAATATTTGAAATGGCCCTTCCCTGGAAGGCTGAGTTGCTCCAGTGCACTGGAAGTTCTTTATATACACCTTGTCTTCTGGGTTCAGAAGGTCATGAAGTGAAAAGTCTAGTTGTTCTGCTTGTACTGAAGCTCTGAATTCATAGAGTTCATGCAGTTTGTGCTGTAATTCCTATGTATAGGAAGCAATAGAAGTATCTCCCCCTAATAATGATGTATGTGGAGGAGAAAAAGGCTTAGCCTGTATACGGGGATGTCCAAAATGTATCTCAAATGGTGATATGTGTAGATCTCCCCTGGACCTACTTCTAAGATAAAATAGGGCCAGAGGGAGAATTTCAGGCCATTTTAAATGTATCTCAGTGCATAATTTGCCAATCATAGCTTTAAGTTCTCTGTTCATTCTTTAAACTTGGCTTGAGCTCTGGGGATGATATGTGTAAGGGGGAAAAGGAGTTATTTTTAAAACGTTTGGACTGGATTATTGAAGGAGTATGGTTGCCAGGAATTTAACTTATTCCAAAGATTTTTATTTACAATTCATTTACAAAATGTATAAAGAGCGAAATAAAATCAGAGAGAGGATAAGGTAAGTCTCTCCTGAGGTTAGTTTTTTCGGAAAATATCCAGGAAAGGAGTCATCTCTTTCACTCACCATGTGTCAGTTCAAAGGAAGAGATTTTAGAACAGCCTCATCAGGAAACAGGGTCTCATGTCCAGTCAGCACATTCATCACCAGCCTCCACTTCAAAGAATGAAGAACTGCCAGTCAAACTCCATTCAGGAAGCTGTAACTCCCTTTTAAAGACACTTTCTCTTGTGTCACTTCCTGTGCCTTCCTTTAATTCTACATCTACCAATCACAGTTGAAGTCCTGCTTTAGGATTGCCCAGGAAGCAGTCAGTCGATTCTGATTCGTCGCCCACTATCACTCACGTGGGTCACAGACCTCCCACTTAATTGGTGATTAGATATAAAAATGGGTAGATCTTCATACTCAATTTTTTTTAATGATGAATCTTTTATTTTTTTATTTTTTATTTTTATTTGGTCATTTCCAAACATTATTCATTGGAAACAAAGATAATTTTCTTTTCTTCCCTCCCCACCTTCCCACCACCTCTCCCATAGCCCATGCGCAATTCCACTGGGTATCACATGTGTTCTTGTTTTGAAACCATTTCGATGTTGTTGGTATTTGCATTAGAGTGTTCATTCAGAGTCTCTCCTCAGTTATAACCCCTCCACCCCTGTAGTCAAGCAGTTACTTTTCATCGGTGTTCTTACTCCCACAGTTTATCTTCTGCTTGTGGATAGTGTTTTTTAGATCCCTGCATATTGTTCAGGGACATTGCATTGCCACTAATGGAGAAGTCCAATACCTTCGATTGTACCACAATGTATCAGTCTCTGTGTACAATGTTTTCCTGGTTCTGCTCCTTTTGCTCTGCATCACTTCCTGGAGGTTGTTCCAGTCTCCATGGAATTCTTCCACTTTATTATTCCTTTGAGCACAATAGTATTCCATCACCAACATATACCACAATTTGTTCAGCCATTCCCCAATTGAAGGGCATCCCCTCGTTTTCCAGTTTTTGGCCACCACAAAGAGTGCAGCTATGAATATATTCTTGTGCAAGTCTTTTTCCTTATTATCTCTTTGGGGTACAAGCTCAGTAGTGCTATGGCTGGATCAAAGGGCCAAATTGCCCCCCAGAATGGTTGGATTAATTCACAACTCCACCAGCAATGAATTAGTGTCCCTACTTTGCCACATCCCCTCCAGCATTCATTACTTTCCATAGCTGTTATGTTAGCCAATCTGCTAGGTGTGAGGTGATACCTCAGAGTTGTTTTGATTTGCATCTCTCTGATTATAAGAGATTTAGAGCACTTTTTCATGTGCTTATTAATAGTTTTGATTTCTTTGGCTGAGAACTGCATGTTCATGTCCCTTGCCCATTTATCAATTGGAGAATGGCTTGATTTTTTGTACAATTGATTTAGCTCTTTGTAAATTTGAGTAATTAAACCTTTGTTGGAGGGTTTTATGAAGATTGTTTCCCAATTTGTTGCTACCCTTCTGATTTTAGTTACATTGGTTTTGTTTGTACAAAAACTTTTTAATTTGATGTAGTCAAAATTATTTATTTTATATTTTGTGACTCTTTCTAAGTCTTGCTTGGTTTTAAAGTCTTTCCCTTCCCAAAGATCTGACATGTATACTATTCTGTGTTTACCCAATTTACTTATGGTTTCCTTCTTTATGTTTAAGTCATTCACCCATTTTGAATTTATCTTGGTGTAGGGTGTGAGGTGTTGATCTAAACCTAATCTCTCCCACACTATCTTCCAGTTTTCCCAGCAGTTTTTATCGAATAGTGGATTTTTGTCCCAAAAGCTGGGATCTTTGGGTTTATCATATACTGTCTTGCTGAGGTCGCTTTCCCCCAGTCTATTCCACTGATCTTCCTTTCTGTCTCTTAGCCAGTACCAAATTGTTTTGATGACTGCTGCTTTGTAATATAGTTTAAGGTCTGGGACTGCAAGGCCCCCATCATATGTGTTTTTTTTTTTCATTATTTCCTTGGATATCCTTGATCTTTTGTTATTCCAGATGAATTTTGTTATGGTTTTTTCTAAATCAGTAAAGAAATATTTTGGGAGTTCAATGGGTATGGCACTAAATAGATAAATAAGTTTGGGTAGGATGGTCATTTTTATTATATTGGCTTGTCCTATCCATGAGCAGTTAATGTTTTTCCAATTGCTCAAGTCTAGTTTTAGTTGTGTGGAGAGTGTTTTGTAGTTGTGTTCATATAGTTCCTGTGTTTGTCTCGGGAGATAGATTCCGAAGTATTTAATTTTGTCTAAGGTGATTTTGAATGGGATTTCTCTTTCTAGTTTTTGCTGCTGAGCTGTGTTGAAGATATATAGAAAAGCTGATGACTTATGTGGATTTATTTTGTATCCTGCAACTTTGCTAAGATTGTTGATTATTTCAATTAGCTTTTTGGTTGAATCTCTAGGATTCTTTAAGTAGACCATCATGTCATCTGCAAAGAGTGATAACTTGGTCTCCTCCTTGCCTATTTTGATGCCTTCAATTTCTTTTTCTTCTCTAATTGCTACTGCTAGTGTTTCTAGTACAATGTCAAATAGTAGAGGTGATAATGGGCATCCTTGTTTCACTCCTGATCTTATTGGGAATGCGTCTAGTTTATCCCCATTGCAGATTATATTAGCTGATGGTTTTAGATATATACTGTTTATTATTTTTAGGAATGACCCTTCTATTCCTATGCTTTCTAGTGTTTTTAATAGGAATGGGTGTTGTATTTTATCAAATGCTTTTTCTGCGTCTATTGAGATAATCATGTGGTTCTTGCTGGTTTGTTTGTTGATGTGGTCAATTATGTGGATGGTTTTCCTAATGTTGAACCAGCCCTGCATCCTTGGTATAAATCCTACTTGATCATGGTGGATGACCCTTCTGATCACTTGTTGGAGTCTTTTTTCTAGTATCCTATTTAAGATTTTTTGCATCTATATTCATTAGGGAGATTGGCCTATAGTTTTCTTTCTCTGTTTTTGACCTGCCTGGTTTTGGAATCAGTACCATGTTTGTGTCATAAAAGGAGTTTGGTAGAACTCCCTCTTTGCTTATTATGTCAAATAGTTTGTATAGTATTGGGACTAACTGTTCTTTGAATGTTTGATAGAATTCACTGGTGAATCCATCAGGCCCTAGGGATTTTTCTTTGATGGCTTGTTGGATTTCATTTTCTGATATGGGATTATTTAAGAATTCTCTTTCTTCTTCTGTTAGTCTAGGCAGTTTGTATTTTTGTATATATTCATCCATATCACCTAAATTTGTGTATTTATTGCCATATAATTGGGCAAAGTAATTTTTAATGATTGCCTTAATTTCCTCTTCATCGGAGGTGATGTCCCCCTTTTCATCTTTGATGCTGTTAATTTGCTTTTCTTCCTTCCTTTTTTTAATTAGATTGACCAGTACTTTGTCTATTTTGTCTGCCTTTTCAAAGTACCAGCTTCTTGTCTTATTTATTAAATCAATAGTTCTATCACTTTCAATTTTATTAATTTCTCCCTTAATTTTTAGGATTTCTAGTTTGGTTTTCTGCTGGGGGTTTTAATTTGATCGTTTTCGAGTTTTTTTATTTGCATTTCCAATTGATTGATCTCTGCTCTCCATAGTTTGTTGATATATGCACTCAGGGATATGAATTTACCTCTAATTACTGCTTTGGCTGCATCCCAAAAGGTTTGAAAGGATGTCTCACCATTGTCATTTTCCTTGATGAAATTGTTAATTGTTTCTATGATTTCTTCTCTAACTAAATGATTTTGGAGTATCATATTGTTTAATTTCCAATTAGTTTTTGATTTGGTTTTCCATGTACCATTACTGAATATTATTTTTATTGCCTTGTGATCTGAAAAGGCTGCATTTATTATTTCTGCTTTTCTGCATTTGTGTACCATATTTCTGTGACCTAATGTATGGTCAATCTTTGTGAATGTGCCATGTGATGCTGAGAAGAAAGTGTATTCCTTTTTATCCCTATTTATTTTTCTCCATATGTCTATTAATTCTAATTTTTCTAAGATTTCATTCACTTCTTTTACCTCTTTCTTATTTATTTTTTGATTTGATTTATCTAAATTTGATAATGGTTGGTTTAAGTCTCCCACTAATATGGTTTTACTGTCTATTTCTTCCTTTAATTCTCCTAGTTTCTCCATTAGAAATTTGGGTGCTATATTATTTGGTGCATACATGTTGATTAGTGATGATATTTCCTTATTATCTAAAGTCCCTTTTAGCAAAATATAATTACCTTCCCTATCCCTTTTGATCAGGTCTATTTTTGCTTTGGCTTTATCAGATATCATGATTACCACTCCTGCCTTCTTTCTGTCAGTTGAGGCCCAGAAGGTCTTATTCCATCCTTTAATTCTGACCTTGTGGGTATCAACCCGCCTCATGTGTGTTTCTTGAAGACAGCATATGGTAGGGTTTTGGATTCAAATCCATTCTGCTATTCGTCTACGTTTTATGGGTGAGTTCATCCCATTCATGTTCAAAGTTATGACTGTCATTTGTGGATTCCCTGGCATTATGATATCCTTCCCTAGTTCTAACCTTTTCTTCTTCAGCTCTACCTTTTATTCCAGTGATTTACTTTAAATCAGTCCCCTTTGTTCCTTCCCTTGATAGGTTTCCTTTTTTAGTCCTTCCCTTTTTGTTCCCTCCCCCTCCCCCCTCTCTTTCCCTTCCCTTTTGTTTTCCCTTCCCTCCTACCCCCCCCTTGGTTTTCCCTTCTCCCTACCCTTGTTGGGTAAGATAGAATTCAAGATCCCAGTGAATCTGGGTGTTTTTCCCTCTCAGAGTTGATTTCCCTGAGATTAAGGTTTAAGTAAAAATCCTCTTCCTCTCCTTCTTATAGGAGTTTCCTTCCCTTCCCCTTCCCATGTGAATCTTTGTGTGAGAAAGATTATTTTATTTGGTCTTTCTTTTCCCCCTATTTACACATTACATTTCCCCCACATGTTAGTATACATAGATTGATATAAATGTAGTCCTTATAGAAGAGAGTTTGAGTAAAAGAAGAAGATAACATTTTTCTCCTTTTCCCTTTCCTTCATATTTACCTTTTCAGGTATTCCATGCTCTTTGTTTTTCGGTGCCAAACTTTCCACAGAGCTCTGGTCTTTTCTTTGCAAAAACTTGGAAATCTTCTATTTTGTTGAATGCCCATACTTTCCCTTGGAAGTATAGAGTCAGTTTTGCTGGATAGCTGATTCTTGGTTGACGACCCAGCTCTCTTGCCTTTCTGAAGATCATGTTCCATGCTTTATGATCATTCAGAGTAGAAATTGCAAGGTCTTAGGATTTTTTCTTTTGTTTGAGAGCTTTGGAATTTGGCAATTACATTCCTGTGAGTTGTCTTTTGGGGGTTTAGTGTAGAGGGTGTTCTGTGAGCTCTGTCAGTGGCTGTATTTCCCCCTTGTTCTAGAATCTCTGGGCAATTTTCTTTGATTATATCTTGTATTATGATGTGGAGTTTGCTGTTTATTTCTGGATTTTCTGGAAGCCCAATTATTCTTAAATTATCTCTTCTCCCTCTACTTCCCAAATCTGTCACCCTGTGAGTGAGATATTTCATGTTTTCTTCTAATTTCTTGGTCTTTTGGCTTTGCTTTATTAGTTCTTGCTTTAAAACCTGGTTTTCCTTTTCAGCTTGGTCAAACTGGTTTTGTAGATGTGTGAATTTCTTTTGCATTATTTCCCATTTTTCCTCCCAGAAGGCTTCCATCTTTTTGATCATTTCTGATTCATATTCTTAATGGGTTTGTGGAGAGTTTCCATTTCCTTTGGAAAGTTTCAGAGCATTTGCTTGTGTTTCCTCTTCTATCTCCTCTGTGTTTTGTATTTTTGCTCAATAAAATGTGTCCAAAGTCGCCCCCTTCTTCTTGGTGTGTAAGATCCAAGTGACTTTGCAATGTGAAAGACCTGGGAAAATATACTTGCATTTACCCCAAAATTCACTAAAACACTACCCATTGTTATACCTGGAGCAATTAGAAGAACCTGAGAAAATCCAAATTTTAACATCTTTGTATGAAATACCTAAAGATATTCCATAAGGGGGTGTTTGCAAAACATCAAAATGACATGGGTAGGATTAAGTCTGTGACACCAGTCAGAATTGAAGTCAGGGATGGAATGTTGCCTAAGATACCTCAGTACAAATTAAGTAAAGAAGCAAAGGAAGAAATAACACCAATCATAAATAGCTTGTTAGAACAAGGCATTTTAAGATCTACAGTGTCTGAATCCAAGAGTCCAATTCTAGCTATTAAAAAGAACAAGCTTAATGAAGATGGAATGCCATGTTGGAGATTTGTGAAATTATTATCTCCCACTTAAAATAATCCCCTAATACATTTCCTGAGTGGTATGTTCATCTCCACTTCATAAGTCACTCTTCCATTAAAATCTAGCTTAGAAACCATCTTTTTGGATGAAGATGGTCTTTCTCTATCCCTTCAGTAGCTGATACTCTCCTTCCTAAAGTGTTTAACTACTTTGTCTATATTTATATTCATTAACAATGTTTAATTGGTTCAGTAGGGTTCAAATCTTCATGACCCCATTTGGGCTTTTCTTGGCAATGATACTGGGATGGTTTGCCTTTAACTTCTTTAGCTCATTTTATAGATAAGGAAACTGAGGCAAATTGGGTTAAGTGGGTTTCCCTGGGACACATAGCTAGGAAGTGTCTAAGGCCCAATTTGAACTCAGGAAGAGTCTCTCCCAATTTAGATCCAGCATTTGTTTTCAGGTCCATGTAGGGTCTTTCCACCCCAAGATATGATAAAGCTTGTATTATATTAGGATAAACTCTGGCTGAACCAAGATTAACACTGAAGTACAGATTTGGAGGTAAGTGGAAAGATAGAGCATTTGTATAGCATTTGTCAGTTTTCAAAGTGCTTTCATATCCATTATCTCATTTGATTCTCTCTCTTTTTTTAAACCCTTACCTTCCATCTTAGAATCAATACTGTGCATTTGAACCCAGGACCTTCCATCTCTAGGTCTGGCTCTCAATGTACTGAGCCACTTAACTTCCCCCATTTGATTTTTATTAATAAGAATAAGATGGGGTAGTCAGGTCAATAATATTGTTCCCATTTTATTAGCTGAGGCTTGCAGAGAGTTATTTTTTCAAAGTCACACATTGGGTCTCAAACCCAATTCATTTCTCCTAATTTAATATATATTGCATCTCGAATTAAAGATTTATACCAATATAGTCTATGTTACTATAAAATAAAATCTGTTACCTTCAGGTTGTTCATTCTGAGTTATATTTTGTTTAGGGAAATATATTATAAATAGTAGAGTGAAAATTAAAAAAAAATATTCTCATATAAAATGTTTTCTCCACAGTGTAGCTGAGAAGGGATTGTCCCTAGGAGGATCTGAAGGAGGGGTAAGTTGTTTACTATTATTGTTTTGCTTTTTATTAGAAAAGAATTTAAAAAACTTTATTTGGGGGAGGCAGCTGTGTGGCTCAGTGGATTGAGAGCCAGGCCCTGAGATGGGAGGTCCTTGGTTCAAATCTGGTCTCAGACACTTCCCATCTGTATTGATCCCCATTGCCTAGCCCTTACCACTCTTCTGCCTTAGAACCAATACACAGTACTGATTCTAAGACAGAAGGTAAGGGTTTAAAAACAAACAAACAAACTTTATTGGAAGGATATGAGAAGTTACCAGGAAGAAGGGTATTTTTTTCTTTCTTGATCATCTTCCTATGTGGTTTGAAATATAGAAATACTTATTTGCCAAATACTCATTATTATTACCTAGTCACTATTAACTTATATGTGTATTGGTATTGTTCACCTTTCATTGCTTCTTTTAAAGGAAGCCTGCCTAGAAAGATTTTTTAAAAATTGAGACTTTACCACTTATTCTTCAAATAAATTCTAAGTAAGTAGTAGAATGCTATAAGGGTCAGCTACGAGGCACAGTGAATATAGTATTGGAGTCAAGAAGACTCATCTTTTGGGTTCAAATCTAGCCTCAGACATTTACTAGCTATGTGATCCTGGGCAAGTTACTTAAATCTGTTTGCCTCAGTTTCCCCATCTGTACAAAGAGCTAGAAAAGGAAATGGCAAAACACTCCAGTAACTTTGCCAAGAAAATCCCAAAAGGGGTCCATAGAATTGGACACAACTGAAAAATGATTAAACAATAATAGAAAAATAAGTTCAGAAAATAGGCTATATATTTATAAAGTTTCATGTAAAATTTAACAGTAGTAATGACGAAAGTGATTTTTCTTAAGCCAAAACAGCACATTTAGAGGTTAGATAGCTCTCTTTAGTAGATATTTTGTATCATTCTGAAAGGTATTGCCATCTATTTCAAAGCATGTAGTAGGGAACAGGGATAATTTAAGCAATTGATATAATGTCAAATGCAGCTTAATTTTAAAGAGCCTCCTGAATCAAGACTTCTTCTGTAAAGATTAAAATTTAGGGGAGACTGAGGCAAGATAGAAATTAGTTTCTCTCTGTAAGGAGTATTATATTTTTATGAGGTTTATTAAAGGTTAAGGATTAAAGAAAATACAGAATAAGAAAGCACATGTCTAGGCCAGAGAGGCCTAGACAAGATAACCTCACATCATGAAAGAGACACGTCTGCTCCAAAATGGAAGTCTAAAAGAGGCCGAGCCTATTCACAACCAGGTTTAAATACCCCATCTCGCTCTCAGCCCAGGTGAGAATTCAGTGAGATTAGAGGGCATTCTGGGGAAGTGGAGCAAGGATTTCTGGGGGGTTGAAGTCCTGGATTTGAGTCTATTTTTATACTTCACAGTATTGTCATAATTTTGAGCTGTTGAAGACACATCAACAAAGCAGTGTAATAGTGGAAAGAGCACAGGATTTAGAGTGAGAGAATAGGAATTCAGGTCCTGACTTTGCTATTTACCACCTCTGAGGGACTTTATACTAATTTTGCTTAACTCTTCTGAATATCAGTTTTTTCATCTTTAAAATAAGAGATTTGGGCTAGAATATTCATAAGTTTCTCTTATCTGTAAATTGATGAACCTTCTATAATTTCAAACACATGCGTTATACCATTTTCAAATATAAGTGAGGAGTTCCTCACTTATAATGAGACAATTTTTTTCTGACTATTTCATTTTGAAGTGGATTTTAAGAAGAAATCATGACTGCATGTATGCTTTATCCTGAATGTGAATCATTTACTTCATCTGATTGGCTGTCTCTCGAAATTGTGAGATAAGGAGATAATATTTCCCTTTTACATTTCTCTATAACATTTCCCTTTTAAGTGCTGATCAAAACCCTTAATAAGTATCCTCTACAGAAAACCCTTTTATAGACAGTATGTCTTATTCTTATTTTGTAGATGAGAAAAATTATATTCAGAACAAATAAGTTAGTAAGCAAGCATTTGGATATGACATCGTTCAGCTAGCTATTAAGTGATAGAGCCTGGACCAAAACGAAAGTCTCCTGACCTTGAGTCTAGTATTTTGTTTCCACTACAGTACAGAATCAAATAAACAGAGCACTGAAAAGTGGAAACTACCTATATGAAAAGATTTACTAAAATCAAGCACTTTTGGAATATTTGCTCTTTTGGTTTTTTCCCACTCATCATCTCTATTGCCATCAATATTGAGAGAATAACAATGGAACACTTTGAAAAAAAAAAACCAAACCTAAATCTAGTTGCTAGAAGACTAAAAGCAAAGGGCAACTTGGTGGCTCAATGGATAGAGGGCCAGATCTAGAACCAGGAGGCCCTGGATTCAAATCTGACCTCAGATACTTCATAGTTATGTGATCCAGCTCTTCTGCCTTGGTACTGATACTTAGTATTGATTCTAAGACAAATGTAAAGGTTTTTCATTTTATTTTATTTCATTATTTATTTTTTTAGTCTTAAATTTCATTTAATTAATTAATTTAAAATATTTTTCCATGGTTACATGATTTATATTCTTTCTCTCCCATCCTTCCCCCCCTCCTTTAGCCAACACACAATTCTACTGGGTTTTACATTGTCATTGATCAAGACCTATATCCACATTATTAATATTTCCATAGGGTGATCATTTAGAATCTACATCCCTGATCACATCCCCATTAACACATGTGCTCAAGCATTTGTGTTTCTTCGGTATTTCTACTCCCACAATTCTTTCTCTGGATGTGCATAGTGTTGTTTCTCATAAGTCCCTCAGAATTGTCCTGGATCATCGCATTACTACTAGTAGTCCATTACATTCGATTGTGCCACAGTGTATCCATCTGTGTATAATGTTCTCCTGATTCTGCTCCTCTTACTCTGCATCAATTCCTGGAGGTCATTCCAGTTCACATGGAATTCCTCCAGTTCATTATTTCTTTTAGCACGATAGTATTCTAACACCAACATTTACCAAAATTTGTTCAGCCATTCCCCAATTGAAGAACAGCCCCTCTTTTTCCAATATTTTTGCCACCACAAAGAGTGCAGCTATGAATATTCTTGTAAAGGTCTTTTTCCTTATTATCTCTTTGGGGTACAAACCCAGCAGTGCTATGGCTGGATCAAAGGACAGGCAGTGTTTTAGCACCCCTTGGGCATAGTTCCAAATTGCCATCCAGAATGGTTGGATCAATTCACAATCCCACCAGCAGTGCATTAATGTCCCAATTTTGCCACATCCCCTCCAATATTTATTACTTTCCTTTGCTGTCATGTTAGCCAATCTGCTAGGTTTAAGGTGATACCTCAGAATTGTTTTGATGTGCATTTCTCTAATAAGAGATTTAGAACACTTTCATGTGCTTATTGATAGTTTTGATTTCTTTATCTGAAAATTGCCTATTCCTGTCCTTTGCCCGCTGTAATATTTATAGGGAAAGAATGAGGTGGATATGAAGAACAGAGGATATGGAAGGTTTTGTAGTATGGAATGGAGTTGAAGGGAGAGAGGGAATATAGCTGTCAGCGAGGCAAAGGAGAGAGATGCCCCCTGCCGAGAGGCTATCTTTGAACAAAATGGGGTGTCCAAGAAATGAGCCACTTATGATAGCCTGCAGGGATGTCTTCTCTATGGATTGATGGTGAAGATGCCCCAGAGCAGGTAAACATGGACCCTCCTGAGGCACAAGCCTTTCCCCAGACTTTGGTCACCCAGCAGGGGTCTGATAAGGACCATTTCTAGTTGGGTGACTGAACTGAGGTTCAGCTCCCTCTATGCCCCAGAAAAGATGGTCCACTTATCTGACAGTGATATTCAAATAAGATACATTTTAATAACCAGTTCAGATTGGAGAGGTATCAGGGAAAAGGGAAGAGGGATGTCCCTAAATAAGATTGGAGTATTTCTCAGCTCTGGAGCTGAGGCCAGGCCTCACAGGCTGGTGGAGGGTTTCTCTTATTCCTGTCTATGCTATATCTGTGCTAGTTTTCTTAATCTCAATATCTTAGCACTAAATAGCAAGCAACAAGAAAGTTCTGACTTTCAGATCTGGTTGGGCCTTGGTTCAGATCTCTTTGGGCTGGAGAAAATAGAGGCACCTCTATCCGGAGACTGGGAAGCTAAGCCCCTCCCACTTCCAACTCCAGGAAGGAAGTGCTAGTTACAAGACCAACTGCCACTCCCAGTTGCCCCTTCCCCCACCAACTGTCAGTTTTTTCAATTTCTTCTCTCTCTAATATTCCCACTGTTGCTTGTTCCAACACAGTGGCAGAAAGTCCAGAACTTGTTTTAGTTTCTTTTCCACACCATTTATCAATTGAGGAATCATTTGATTTTTTTGTACAATTGATTTAGCTCCTTATATATTTGAATAATTAGACCTTTGTCAGAGGTTTTTGTTATAAAGACTCCTATCTCTTTTAATCAAATTTATTTTTACTTTGGCTTTGTCAGATATCATGACTGAGATTCCTGCCTTCTTTTTCTCAATTGATACCCAATAGATTTTGCTCCAGCCTTTTACCTTTACCCGTGGGTGTCTCATGTGTGTTTTTTTCCAAACAAAATATAGTAGGATTTGGGTTTCTAATCTGCTCTGCTATTTGCTTCCATTTTATGGGTGAGTTCATCCCATTCATATTCAGAATTATGATTACCACCTGTGTATTCTCCATCATTTTGATTTCCTCTCCTAGTCCTGCCCTTTCTTCTTTCACTATTTCCTTGTACACCAGTGTTTTACTTTTAATCAGTCCCCCTATTCCCCACCCTTGTTTTCCTTTTCTTTCCACCTCCTTCCTTATTATTCTCCTCTTATTTTTCTTTAGGGTCTATTAAATTACCCCCCCCCCTTCCCTCCATTTTTGTACTCCTCATCCCACTCTCCTCCTTGGTTTTTTCCTCTCAGCTTTCCTGTAAGGTAAGATAGATTTTGATACCCTAATGGATCTAGATGCTCTTCCCTCTCAGCATCAATTCCACTGAGAGTAAGATTTAAATATTACCTCTTCTTTTCCTTCTTATAATAGTATTCTTCCACTCCCCTTCCCATGCACTGTTTTATGTGGTATAGATGATCCTATTTTTCTTACTCCTTCAAGTTTCTCTTGGTGCCATCTTCTATTCCTCCCTTTTCTTTTATTGCATATCATCTTAAACCATTTAGTACCTTAACCTCTACCTGTGAATAATTCTTCTAACTGCTACAATAGTGAATACAATTTTTGAATGTTACAATTAACAATTTGTTCTTACTGAAGCCCTTAAAAAAAAAAAGAAAAAAATTCCCCCCCTTTCTTATTTACCTTTTCATGTTTCTCTTGATTTTTGTATTTGGATATCAAATTTTCCTTTTAGTTCTGGTCTTTTCTTTACAAATACATGGAAATCTTCTATTTTGTTAAATGTACATAGTTTTCCCTGGAAGTATTTAGTTAATTTTGATGGGTAGGTGATCCTTGGTTGTAGACCCATTTTTCTTGGCTTTATGAATATTGTATTCCAAGCCTTGTGGTCCTTTAGTGTGGAGGCTTCTAGATCCTGTGTAATCCTGATTGGTGTTCCTTGACATCTGACTTGTCTCTTTCTAGCTACTTGCAAAATTTTCTCCTTAGCTTGGAAGCTCTTGAATTGGCAATAACATTCCTGGGGGTTGTCTTTTGAGGATTTAATGAAGAGGGTGATCTTTGGACTCTTTCAATGTCTATTTTGCCATCTTGTTGAAGAACATCAGGGCATTTTTCTTGAATAATTCCTTGTAGTATGATGTCAAGGTTTCTGTTTATTTCCAGATTTTCAGGTAGGCCTTTGATTCTCACATTGTCTCTCCTGGACATGTTTTCAACGTCAACCATCTTCTTAATGAGATATTTCATGTTTCCTTGTATTGTCATTCATTTGATTTTTCTTTATTAATTCTTGCTGTCTTGTGAGATCATTGACTTCTACTTGCCCAATTCTAGTTTTTCAAGACTGGTTTTCAGCTAAGATCTTTTGATTTTCCTTTTTGGTTTAGTCAATTGTGCTCTTCATGGTTTCCATCAGATCAATTCTGGTATTCAATTTGCTTATCATTTAATTTCATTTCTGAGTTTCTTTTTCTGAGTGGGAGATTCTGTCTTTTAAACTGTTATTTTCTTTTTTAACTATGTCCCACTTTTTCTTTCCAAGTTTCTTTTATCTTTCTCATAATCACAAATCTGAATTCCTCAAGAGCTTGTGTCCTGTTTCCATTTTTTGGGGAATGTTTTGGATGTTTACTTGTGAGAAAAACTAAAAGAAAACTCTTTTCTCACTCTAATCTTTCTAAAGCTTTATTAAAAGCAAAAGCAACTGGAGTTTCCCCTGGCTGAAATTAACTAACTTTCACTTTGAATTGAGTACTACTAATCCCATACTACTAATCCCACCCTCATTCATGAGAGCGAGAGAGCTCTTGGTCTGGGATTGGTCCTTATATAGACCAATCCTGCTCCCAGAAGCAGGGGTGGGGGTATGGTCTCTCCCTAGCACAGGATTGGTTCATTCAAGACCAATCTCATTTCAGGAAATAGGGGGAGGGACCACTGGGGCATGCTGGGAAATGCAGTCCTCAGTCAGGATATATTTTAAAACCCACTCTTGTTTATAGCCCTCTTCACCTCTCTTGCTTGTCTCCTATCACTCTTCTGTCACTACCTCTTTTTTCATCCTTGTATAAGATGATGAAGTGACCTTACTTACCTGTTCAAAAAATCCTATTCCATGCCATTTCTTCCAATAAATAACCACCTCTATCATCTCTATTCTATGACTTATTTCTGTCTACTACTGGCTTCACAATCACCTACAAGTTTGATAGTGTCTCGATCATCATCAAAAAAATTGTCCCTTGATCCTGCCATTACTGCTAACTACCATCAAATACCATCTTCTCTCCTTTATAGCTAAATTTCTTGAACAGATAATTTATAATAAATGCCTACAACTTTCTTACCTCACATTCTCTTCTTAACCTCTTAGAGTCTGATTCCTAACCTCATCATTGAACAGAAACTACTCTCTCCAAAGTTATTAATAATTTCTTAGTTGCCAAATCCAATGACCTTAATTTACATTTCCCTTGACCTCTCTGCAGCCTTTTACATTGATCACTCTCTTCTCCTTGACACTCCTTTCTCTAGGTTTTCAGGACATCATCTCTCCTACCTTTCTGACCATTCTTTTTCTCTTTTGTTCCTTATTGTGATAAGGAAATGACCTTAAAAGACTGATATAGATTTATTTATGGTCACCAAGGAATTCAGCTATGTAATTCCTAAATGAAACACTCAAGTCAGCTGCCAATTTTTATGGTGTTTTAATTACAAACAGGAGGAAGAAAGTATTAGAGGGAGAGAAAGAGAGAGGGAAAGGGGAGAGAAGGAAATAGGGGTTAAATACCCACTCTGCTTAGGCTGAGCCAAAGCGGGCCCAAGGTCCTGGATAGCCAAGGCAAAGAAAGAGATCAGTCCCTATCACTTATGTGACCAAAATGGAGAAAACAGTCTGTGGGCTCCTCCATCTCCAAGCACCAGGCTCCAAGCACCTCTCTCCCTCCTCACAGGAAGTCACGAGAACTCCTGAGCTGTCCTCTACCTCACTTCCTCTGTCTCACATGTGCCAATGGTGGCTCTAGCTTGACCTAGGATCGCTCAGAGGTCTGTCCTTTTTGCACATGTCTGTTGAAGGCTATATTCTCAAATAATTAAATCTTGAGTTTTGCTGCAGCCCTTCCTAATCTTGTTACCCTGAGTAGGGTGGAGATTGTAGTTTCCAAGACCTGATTCTGTTATTCCAAGTATCTCTATTGTTATTGATCTGGAAATAGCTAAATCCTATCTTCTAAAGAATGGTCTGAATAGGGTTGAGTAGTTTTGAAATTCACATTATCCATATTGTGTCCTTTAATCATAAAGGATCCTCAGGGTTCTGTCTGGGCCCTCTTCTTTTCGTGTACTCCTTGGTGGTACCATCAGCTCCCATGGATTTAGTTACTTTCTTATGTAAGATTTAAAAATTAATGTTCAATATTTCAAGTATTATTTTTGTAAAGTTTATTTTCTGACAAAATAGAACCATGTGATTAAGATTTTCTACCTGCTCAAAAATCCCCAACCCACCAAAACCACAATGGGAAGGAAAGCAAGAGATGGAATTTCACCTAATTTATATCCTGTCTACATTAGCACGTAATGACAGGAAGTGAGTAGGGTGCTGGGAATCATAGTTTTGCTGGGGATTGTAGCTTTTAGGGTAACATATTCAAATTACACACTTGATGATTCTCAAATCTACCTAATCTTCTCCAACCTCTGCTGATCTCCAATCTTGCATCTCCACCTGCCTATTAGACAGGATGTTTAGTATACATACATCTTGAACTAAACATGTCTTAAAGAGAACTCATAATCTTTCCCCCTAAGTCCCCTTCTCCCATTTTCCCTATTATTATGGAAGACAACAGTATCCTCTTAGCCCCTCATTGCAACCTGTAAGTCATGCTTGACTCATCACTCTCTCTCAGGCTCCATATTTTTCCAAGTTGCCAGTTGCCAAGGCCTATCAATTTAATCTCTGTAATATCTCTCAAAAAAAATCCCTTTCTCTGACACAGTCATCCCTTCGGTGTAGGCTCTTATCATCTCATGCCTGGACTAATTCCTTGTAGTGGGTGTACCTTCCTCAAGCCTTTTTTCATTCTAATCCACTAACCTATTTGGCTGAAGAGCCAAATTTTCCTGAAGTATAGATCTGATCATATTGTTTGTTCTTTTTCAAAGATGTGACAAAGTTTAAGTGGAGCAGAATTGCACAAAGTTATTAGTCACATTCTCTCTTCCAGAGTCATCGAAGTCCAGGCAAAACAAAATTTTTTTTCAACTTAAGACAAAAGTCAGGGTGACTGCCAATGGCTTGGGATGCTGCCTGACCAAGCTGTAAGCAGTACAGTGCCTGCTTCCACAACTTTCATGCTGTGACAATAAAAATAAAGAAGACAGAAGGAAAAAGATCAGTTAAAAGGGTCTTCATTAAATGAAAGAAAAATGTCTTGTTGCAGCAAAGCTCCTCTCTTTTCCCCTGCTCCATTCCCCTGAACCAGCTCCCAGTCCAATTCAAAGGTCCCTCCTGGGGGAGGGGACCCTCCCTAGCATGGGACTGGCCCATTCATAGGCCAATCTTATACCAGGAAGTAGGGGGAGGAGGAAACCCTGAGAGGTGCAAGGCATGCTGGGGAATTTAGTTCCAGCATACAGTCTTTTTCTTTCAAATCCCACATTGGCTATCGAAATAAATTGTTTGCACCTGCCCATTCCATTGTAGGGTCCGAGAAATCCCCCAAGAATGGAGACATGGAGACAATGCAAGTAAGAAAAGGACCACCATTTATTTCTAGCATGCTAGCCCTGTTCCAAGGAAGGAACCGTGCCTGGCTCGGCTAGGGGCACACCTTATATAGCATAGGAGGCTCGAATGAAATGTGAATAACAGGGTATTTCAGTTTGGCAGTTGCAGCTAGCTGAGGGGTTACAATACAGGGAGTGTCTGCTTAGCTGCTGGAATGGTTATGCTGACTTGGGCAAGAGTTTATCCCTGACCCCCAGAGGGAGGTCATTTTGACCTCCTTCATTCTCCACTTCTTTTTATGAAACATGAGGAATTGTCCTCATGGAGATGGCTTCATCATAAGGGGATGTTGCAAGGGGTTGGTAATGCTGCCTGAGGACCATGACCTAGACTGAATTAATGTGATCCTTGACAAAGGCTACTCAGCAATTAACTAGCCTCATATGATCAGCATCACAAGGATGTAAGGGAGCAAAGGAATTTCCCTGACAATATAGTCTGCCTGAGTTTATGGAGGTACAATGCCCATGACATCTCCCCCCTCTCCAAATGTTTAAGGGAAAAGGGGTGATGATCTCTGTATTCTGAAGCTTCTTCAGAGCTGAGAATAGTTGTAGAACTGTCCCTGGCTATTGTTAGGAGAGAGGTATTGACTATAGGAAATGTCCAAGGTTTCAGGCTGGAATAGTTGCTGCAGTTACAGTGGCATCTGGGTGACTCCCATGAGTGCTTCTACCCTAGAAGCAACTAGAGAAGTGACAAGGTTACAAATGCATACAAATACATATCCCACAGGGGAGTAGCCAAAACTTGAACAGGGATGGAAAGGCTGCAGACTCAGGGTTTTTATGGGCATGTCCTCAGTGAATGCCTGGGTCCTAGGTAGGTGGGGATCTGCTTGGAGATCTGAAGGATGTCCCACGACTGCTTTCCTCATTGGAAAACAGGTCACAAGGGGGGAGAGTCAGCCCCTAACAAAGAAGTGTAAAAACCAGAACTGGGGCAAAAACTAGAACACCAGATAGAAACAGAGAAAATTAGTACAATAGTAATTGATATCACACATTTGCATTTGGGTATCTTAGCCAACAAACTTCTTTAGAAATAATCTTCTGACAGGAATAGATCCCTTTAGGAAATCAGATTTCTCAGTTGTTTGCAGAGTTGGTATGTGACGTTTCTGTTAAAGAATCTATAAACACTTGAGTAACAACATTTTACAGATGAATTTCTTTACCCCAGATTCTGGGGGAAATACAAGAAAGCTTTGAGGTATATATTCAAGCTCAAAATCCAAACTTCAACTGTGGTAAATTAAGGCTACAAGTACAAGCCATCTATTAAAAAACTTCACCTACTTCTCAAAGTATGTTCCCTAACAATTTAAGAATTTTCAATTATTAACCTAATAGGTTATTTGCAGAAAGGGAAACGTTAATTTTACAATTTGCATTATGTGCTGATTATGGGAATTTGTCACAAAGGAAAAGGCCTACAGGGAAAATATTTCCTCATGTCCCAAGGACACATAGTGAGGGCTTCACGTACAGGCCAAAGCTATCACTGGCACATGTCATCATTGTATCACTCAAGGACTATCAGCCTAGATGGTCAGAAAAGGTCCATTCCCAGGTGAGCCCAGAATATGCCTCTGTAACCATCCCAGGACATTCTCTGACCTTTGTGTACTTTGTCACCATTAGATCCCAGAAGCCTTCTTTTACCTTAAAAGACAAGTCTCACCCATTTCAGCTGAGAGAAATTCTGTTTATCAGCAGTCCAGAAACAAATTTCCATACCCACAAACAAGCCTTTTATATCCCTACAAGACTGATCACTCAATTATTCTTATGTATTTTGGCAATAATTTACATATACTTTAGTCACAAAAACCTGAAATAAAGAACATGAATGCTGAATTGAGTAGCTCCATAGTAATATAAAACAGAGCTGTATCATCTCTTGGACCTAGGCCATCTGAAAGACTAAGACAAGATCAGTCAGGAATCACTTCAGGGTAACTGTCCAGAGAAATTATAGAATCATATGTGATTTTCCCACAACACATACATTAATTTTAGAAATTATCCCTCGGTCAGGGATCCAATTATAAGAGTAGAACATCTATCTGTTCTCTTTCACCTCCCTGTGTGTCTCCTTCTCTCTCTCTCTCTCTCTCTCTCTCTCTCTCTCTCTCTCTCTCTCTCTCTCTCTCTCTCTCTCTCTCTCTCTCTTCCTTCAAAACCCTCTGCTTAAAAAGCAGAGCAAGATTTCCATTCTTCCTTCCGTTGGCATCACTTTAATTGCTAATCGGTAACCCAAAAGAATTCTGATTCAAAGGATTACATCATTGAACCACTGCATCTTTAGCATAGTGCTCATCAATTATAAATTACTGATAATTTTAGCAGCAAGTCATATAACAATCATAAAATTCTGAGCAAGCATTTTTCACAAATATGCCATTTTTAACATCCTACCCTCTCCTTGGCTACTGTTCTGCAATATATATCTTTACACAGATCAAAAATGTAATCAAAGTATCAACCAACATACTCCCAAAGTTCATGTGAGGTAACTTATCAATTACATATCACTCAACTCATTTTAACATTCTGGACATGGAATGCTTGCAGTAAGATTGCACAGCTTTCAAACAAGCCTCTTGGTCAGACAGGGCTGGCAAAATTTGCTTGCTTGAGCATCTTAAAACCTCTGAAATATGCAATTAAAATATACTCATCTTTAAGTTCTGTCACAGAGTGGTTGTCAACTCTGTGAGGTCCCTTTTTCAGTCCCTAAGTATCAGTGTGGAACAATTATAAGCACTTCTTTCTCCTTCCTGTGTGCAAGGAAGGGGTTAATAGCTTGTGAGCAATTTATCCTAAGGCTGCTTGGCTTGATTTACATTTTAACCTTGTCCCATCCTTCTTTAACCAGTGAGCTTCCTTACCACAATTTAAAATTTTGAATGTATCAAACCCCCTTCATAATAATTTACTCTCAGTGGAGTATAGTTTGAATTCCACGACTTCCAAATAAACTTTGATTAATTCTTTTCACAATCTTTCAGTGTGTAACCAAACTGAAGTGCAAAGCATTTACCTGTACTCCACTCATACCTCTGTCTAAAATAGAATAGAACCTCCAGTTTAATTTTCTTTTAGCTCAAAACATTGCCACATATCCGATTAAATTCCATCAGCATTATTCCAATTTATAATTTGTTGTATCTATTTCACACTAGAATTCATAGTATCAACTAGTAACTATCCATTACCCTTATTTCTTCTGGCTCCTCCTCTTTACCATTTTTGTAAGTAGAGGAAAAGTACTGTACTGAATTGGATTTAATCCTCATGACAAGCCCTTCTTGATTTCAGGGCTGGTCAAATTTGTCTTGTTAAGGACATACAGTTTGCATATCATATGAGCTTAACCTTTTTAGGTGGAAAACTTAATTCTCTCTATAGTACAAATCCACACATAATTTGTATCTGAATACATGTTCATCTCTAGATCACAAATTCCTTCCTATATATTGTGCACATTTTTAAACAATTCATATAACCTTAGTCAAAGACAACACCATTTAAAAATTCCCTCTTTTGTAAACAACCAAATTCTTAGTACTTGTATTATTAAATCCCATGCACAGATTAACCATTTTAAAAAACTTTGTGTGCCATATGATTTCTTATTGCTAGTTCTGACAAGCATTAAAGTACCATATGATTTTTAAAAATCCTAAGTTTAATTTCTAGAATAAGTTCTTCTCAACAACATAACTTTTTCTGGCTAACTTTTACATCTATAAAGTAGCCAGTAAAATTTCTGTCCTTATAGAATAAAACATTCCCTCTCTGTGTCAGGCTGGTTATCAATCACATTTAGACAATTCTCAAATTCACTGAAACCATTATGCATTGCAAGATCTAACAAAACAAACCTAACCATGAGTTTTGTTGTGCTCAAGAAAATCTGTCTAACATTTCATATTTAACTGACAAAAAGTTACCACAATACATGAAATTACATTTGTACCATATCAAAATCATTAGCAATCCTCCCACGTTTCATGCATCAACCTTTAGAATTAATCTTAAGTGAAAAGTGCCTCTAACTGTGGAGTAAGAGACGAGACTGTGATAAACAGAAACATCCCCAAAATAGGGGTGTCTCACCAGTTGTCTTTTTGTTCAGAATCAACCCTCTTGCTCCCTGGAGCAGAGGAGGAAGACAGATTTGATCAGTGAACTGATAGCTTCCAGGTTGCCTGTTTTTCTCATCATCTCTGCCTGGATTTCTCTGCAGGCCCTTCCTTGCCTTATAATCCAAGCAAGGAGTAAGGGGCTTCTATCCATATTATGCCTTCTTTCTTGTAAGATATTTCCAATTGCCACCTGGTGTTAGAATTTAGGGTATTTATTTAGCCAATTTCCTCATTTTTTCCCTGATGGTGCTCAGCTATTTAACATGAGAGAAAACAAACAAACAAAAAACCCAATTGAATTCTTGCTCCGGCTACTTAGATTTGATCTCTTCCCAACAGGAGGGGCCTGTGAGGAAACGTTTCCCTTTGTCTTAATTGGGTTCGCTAGTCCCTATCTGGCTCAGACTTCAGGCTTGGTAGCCACTCCACACCTGAGGCTTCCCAGACTGAAAAAGGGAGAAGTCCAGCACAGCTCTACCTGAGTAGAGGATGGCATTACAATTTTAGGGTGCCATGGATAGGCCATGCCTCTTGCTTATTGAAGGTGTAACATGGTCATTCAACATTAAAAAGTAATTAGATTTTTTTCCCCAAGCTATTTAGAGACAATTTTTACCAACACAAAAGCAGACAGGGTAATACGTGAAGGACTGGACAGTCAAGACAGACACAACAAATATGAACGTTGGGCTGGATGTGCTCTTCTACTCACCCCAAGGGGCTAGGGGTGAGTGGTCCCCAAAACAAACTGGTGTGACTGGGTTTCCCCCAAGGCCACACCCCGTTCCTCCAGTGTGTCCACTGGGTTTCCTACTTTCAATGGGGGTCTCTAACCACCCCAAGGTCCAACTGGGGGGCCTCTAACCCACCTGGAACTGGGAACTCTAACCTGGGCAAGGGCCTCTAACCCCTGTATTGGGGACTCTAACCCCTACCTCACAGGTGGGCTCCAAGGCCCAGGGGACTCTAACCCCTGTTAAAACTGGACTCTAAGCCCCAGGGGACTCTCACCCCTGTTACCGAGGTCCAACCTTAGTGCCTCAGTTCCAAACTAGGCAGAGGGACTCTCACCCCCTGTATTTTGGGCAAAAGATTCCTGGCACAACAAACAAGAATTCCTGGCCCCTCCGTATTCTGAGCAAAATTTCTTGGCGCCACAGACAAAAATTCCTGGTGGCAACACAAATGCAAACGTATACTCTCATCACCAAGTCTCTTCCCAGCCTTTCCGGCCTGGCCCCTCATAGGACACAGAAACTGCGTACTGAGCTGGTGCACATTCACACACAGGTGAAACTGGATCACTTAGCGGAACTGAACTTGACAATAGGCCCTCTTCGTATAAACCCTGAAGCCGGTGGAACTAGCTGGGCCACTTAGTCTTATGTCCTAATCCCATGATCAGTTTCCCATCAGTCACAATCACACAACAATCACACATCAATACCGCCAACAGTTACACTGACCTGTTGTCTGTGTTCTGGTGGTCCACTCATGGAGGATTCCCGGCCAATGCACCAAATGTAGGGTCCGAGAAAATCCCCCAAGAATGGAGTCACGGAGACAATGCAAGTAAGCAAAGGACCACCATTTATATATAGCGTGCTAGCCCTGTTCCAAGGAAAGAACCGCGTCCGGCTCGGCTAGGAGCACACCTTATATAGCATAGGAGGCTTGAATGAAATGTGAATAACAGGGTATTTCAGTTTGGCAGTTGCAGCTACCTGATGGGTTCACAATACAGGGAGTGTCTGCTTAGCTGCTGGAATGGTTATGCTGACTTGGGCAAGAGTTTACCCCTGACCCCCCAGAGGGAGGTCATTTTGACCTCCTTCACCATCAAGATTCTTTACATGCCTTATGTAGGTATCTTCTTAAATCACCATTAGGGTCCTCTCAGTTACCCTCAATTTGTTTAGCTTGCCTACTGAGATGTTTATATACCGGGGTGTCACTGCTATTCATACTAGTGTTTCATGGAGCCAAGGGTGAGATTTGGATGAAAGGTGGATACCAAAGGTGGATGAGCAGCTCTGAAAAGGGCTGACAGTTAACTCCTATCCAGTAAACTATTAGGCATCCAGTGGCTCCAGGATCAAAACTAGGCCCTCTCCTCCTTTACTAGTCTTTTTAAACAAACTCCCTGGTTTGTATTCTTTGATTAAGTGACACTGATATCCTTTTGGTTGTTCTGTGAAGATACTCTTGGCTTTGAGTATTTTTTCTATCTAATCTTCATTTCTGGAATAATCTCCCTTCTCAATTCTGCCTACTGATTTCTCTGCTTTCCTTTAAGTCCCAACTAAAAATCCCTTCCTTACAAGAAGCCTTTCTCAGCCCTTGTTAATTCTATTGATTTCCCTTTGTTAATTTTTTCCTATTTGTCCTGTCATAGTTTGATTTTTAATTATTTGTTTACATGTTGTCTCCCATACTAGATTGTAAGCTCTTTGAGAACAAGGATTGCTTTTGCCCCTTTTTGTGCCAGCTCTGGACTTGTTAGGGTCTGAACACTAAAAAAATGAATAGTCTGAGGCCAGTCAGGCAACTTCACAAAAGTTCCATTTATTGTACCAAAGAGATTTTTATAGAGAGTAGAGTGCTAAATCACAATAGCATTACATCATATTTAGGAGGCATTCCCCCCCACCCCCCAAAACACAGAATATTGTTTATGAAAAGGCATTGTCCAAAACTTTTCTAGGACTCCTCTGGAAACCCAAACAATTTAAGGGACCTGCTGCTTGAGTAAACAGCCTTGCTTAGAGACCTTTAGCAGAATACAGGCATCTCTGTGAGAATTATTTGTGCTTCCTTTCTCTCTGGGTCAAGCTGACTAGCACTTAACATCTAGCAATTAGCACAATGCCTGGTGCATAGTAGACACAATAAATTTTTTGTTTGGTTGAGTGATTGGTCTAGTGTATCATACATATTATGGGACTCTTGCTCAGAAAAATTGTTCCAGTCTTGGTGAGAGATAGAATTATACATATTATGATGCTTTTGATTTTAAGCAAAGATCTTTTAAACTTTTTAAAAAAGTATTGACATAGACCCACAGTTGTAGAATTTTTAGTATGAGTCTTGTACTTGTCAGATTTGTACAAGTACTGATATATAGTTTTGGATATTTTGGATTTCTTAATGATTATTTTAATTTTTTCCTAATGTTAAACTAGCTTTTCTTCCCTTCTATAAATCCAACTTGATTTAATAGATTATTTTTTTGTATAAAGTGCTATGATCTACTTCTTGCCAGGATTTTATTTAAAAAAATTAAAGTTGATATATTCATTGGCAATATTTATCCATGTTTTCCTTTTTTGCTTTATTCTTTTCTTGTTTTGGTACATAGTCATCTTATAAATCAAGTATGGTAGAATATTTTGTTTTTTAATATTTGATAATTTATGTAGCATATTAGCTGTTCTATTCATATTTTGTTCTTTGTGAGGATTTACTTATTTTTTTATTTTGAAAATTTCATATTAATTTCATTAAATTTTGTTTTGTTGTAGCTGAATACCATTAGGGCTGTAGTTTTTTCCTCTGAAGACTTCTGCTACACCCCAGAAATGTTTATATATTGTAATTATCATGCTCTTTCATATAGTTGTTTCTACATTATTTTTCTCTGATCCAATCATTCTTTATGAATTTGTTATTAAGTCTCTATTTAGCTCTGTCTTTTGCTTGTACTCTGTGGAAAGGAAAACTGAATCTAGCTTTGGCATTTCTACCATTGAAGTGGAGCAAACAGCAGTTGAAATGTGGGAATGAAGATATTGACAGCAAAGGCAGTTGGTGGGGGGGGTTGGGGAGGGCTGGAGAGGGATAGTTGCTTCTGAGTGTGACTCTTTCCTGGCCCTCGGACTGTCTCAGGATAGAAGTACTTCTATTCCTGGGCTTTTCCCAACTGTGTGCTCTACCTGGATTCATGTGATCCTGTCATCGAAAAAAGGATTTAAGGGGAGTGGTTTGAACTGTAGCACTTTAGGGCATTAGCCTGAAGAGACAGGCCCAACCAGCTCTGAAAGTGAGAACTTTTTCTTCCTTTTTCTGTCTACTGCTAAAAACTTTGAACTTAAGAAAGCTAGCACAGATATAGCATAGACAGGAATAAAAGAAACCTTCACTGGCCTCAGCTCAGAAACTGAGAGAGACTCAAACCCAATCTTTGGCAAAGTATTGGACAATCCCTATTCCCTCTACCCTGATACCTTTCCAGTTTGTATTTGTTATTACATTTATTTTTAGTTAAATAATACAGTCAGATAATCTTTATAAAGGTGAGGGGGCTCTTAAGGGAGTAAGGGTATTTTAGGGGAAAACCTCAATCTTGAGGTGCCTGTTTGCACCTTTCCCTCCTTTCACCCTGGTATATATTATCTGTAAGAAGACTATTTTCTTACAACTCTTGCACCTATGGGAGAGTTTTTCTGCTTTTAAGTATTTTTTTTTGCCCTTTTTCTGTGCCTTGATTTATGATTTTTGTTTATTAAGGTAGAGTGTGATACTGAGAAATATGTAGTGGTTATATTGATGAGATACTATAAATATTTCATCTCTGTTTCTCTCTCCCCTCTGTTTTTTCTTTGTTCTCCTTTTTCCACTAAGGGAAGAGTGAATTTTGTGGTGTATATGAGTGTTCTTTTAAATCCTACATAGACTTTCTTTTATAGCAAAGAAAAAAAAATATACAATGGACCCTTATTGTCAAACACTAGGGAACTCCTTAATTAAGTAATTAAGTAATTTCCTATAACTTTTATGTATTAAAAGTTAATTTATTTTTGACAAAAGTACCAGAAACTTTGAAAAGTGTGAATGTTTTTGAGAGAGTTACTGTGAGAGTTTTTCATGAATTTTTGGTAATGAATAAATTTACATAATAGTGTCTGCTCCTGACTGTATTGTAGAAATGTTTATGAAACAAATTCTTTGATAAAAGAAAAAAAACTTACACGTATCTTTAGGCAGAAAAAAAAGATTTTCAACAGATTTTCAACAAATATATATATATGCATATATATATATTTGCTATATATGGTATAAATAAAATGTTTATGAGTTTTTAAAATTCAGTTTTATTTTCAGTATCAAATTCTCTCTATTCCCTTACCTCTTGCTCATCCATTAAAAAGGCAAGAAATACAAAACCCATTACAAATATTCAGTCACAATGTGACTGCAAAAATGTGGGTTTCAAGACTTTGAATTGCCAAAACTGTAAAGATAATTTTTGGTGTCTTGAGTTAAATCAAAAATAAGTGGTCTCCTTGAGAAAAATTCCCAAATATGAAATACCCAAGTATTCTGGGTTTTATAGAGATTTTAATTAATACAAATGAAGGAATTAAGGGAAGGAAAAGAGACAGAGTAAGAGGAAATAGTAGGAAAAGGCTAGGGCCTAGGCCAATGGCCTAGGCTTTTTCTCTTTAAGAGAGAAACTAAGTCAGTCTTAAATCATTCACCACAAGGTCGTTCCAAGCAAAACTCTAGTGTTCAGAGACCCAGCTACTCCAATTAATCTGAGCTCCAGCTCCTTCAGAGAGCCTCCTCTGTCTCCTGACCTCCAATTCAGCTTCCAAAGCTGAACTCCCTTCAGAGGCCTCAAGCTCCTTCCTTTTAAAGAAAATTTTCTCTTGTGACACCTCCCCTAAATTTTCACATCTACCAATCACAGTAGATGCTTTTCCTAGGACTGCCCATTCTTAGTTTTCACCACTCATAATTGTTAATAGTTTTTGTCACTAGTAAGGCTGTAGCAGCTACTCCTCTAAGACATGGTGGTACTCCTGATGCTACTGGGTCCAGTTGGGCACAATAATAAGCAATTGGGTGCTGAGAAGGTCCCAAAGTCTGAGTTAAAACACCTGAAGCTACTCCTCTTCGCTCATGTACATACAAAGTAAATAGTTTGTTATAATCTGGGATGCCTAGAGTGGATAGACAGGATAGCCTTTTTTAGATATGATAGAGCTGACAAGTGTTCTGGCTCTAATTTGAGGGGTTCAGGAACCAAATCCTTTGTTAGTGCTATAAGGGGCTTAGTAATTTCCCCATAGCAAGGAATCCATTGTCTGCAAAACCCTGTTTCTCCTAAAATTACTCTCAACTGTTTCTTAGTAGTAGGAGCACTTAAATCTTGAATATTCTCAATTTGTTTTGGAGAAATATAATGAGCACCCACAGTCAGGATGAACCCCAAATATTCTACTTTAGGGAGGCACCACTGAACCTTATCTTTTGAGATCTTATGTTCTCTTTTGTGCAATTCCAAAAGAAGGTGTTTACTATCTTCTTGACATGTTTCTGCGTCTGTTGAAGCCAAGAGTAGATCACCTACATATTTGATTAATTTTCTATTTTTAAATGTTACATTATCTGTGTCTTGGCTCAAAATTTGCACAAATAAACTCAGGCTTTACACATAATCCTGTGGCAGACGACTCCATGTATATTGTGAGCCCTTCCAGGTAAAAGCAAAAATATGCCTGGAGTTCTTATGTTATAGGAATGGAAAAGAAAGCTGAGCACAAGTCTACTACTGTAAAGTATGTAGCTATGCTAGGAATAGAGGAAATAATAGTATTTATGTTGGAAACTATGGAGTGTCTCTTTATAATGTGGTTATTCACTGTCCTCAGATCCTGTACGAATCTATAGAGGTGCTTGGCATCAGGCCCTCTTTTTGTTTATTTAAATGGCAGGATGGGCGTGTTGAATTCATATTTACAAGGGATTATTATTCCTTGTTTAATTAATGAGTTAATATCTAGGGTAATACCCTCAATTGCCTCTTTTGAGAGAGGATACTGAGGAATGGAAGGAGGTGGGCTAGATTTAGTTTTTATCTGCACAGGAACAGCAGATTTAAGTAAGCCTACATCGGAAGAAGATGTGGCCCAAAGAGACTCCGGTATATCCATAGGTATTTCAAAAGTGGGAGGCTCCTTTGCCTCCTGGCTCTCTAAGAGAATTACAGGGAGTAAATTTAAGGATTCCATTGGTACTTCCAATGTTAAGGAACCATCTGGGGAACAAGTTATTGTGGCTCTGAGTTTGCATAGAAAGTCCTTCCCCAGCAAATTTAAAGGGGAGTCAGGCATCAAAACAAATTCCTGGATTAGCTGTGTAACCAAAAGAAAAAAAGAAAAAGAACTTGGAAAAATCTGCATTCTGAAATTGTCAGTTCTTTATTTGAAAGTGGTACACCATGAGTCCATTAAAATTGTGATGGGTCATTGTGTTCATCAAAGTTAGGTTCACAGTTTTATGATTTTGTAATTTTGCAGTTACTTTGTAAATTATTCTCTTTGTTCTGCTCACTTTAACTTTGAATTTGTTTATATAAGTCTTCCCAGGACTTTTGAATCTATCACCATCATTTTTTATGGCACAGTAGTATTCCATCACATTCATATACCATAACTTGTAAGTCATTCATCAGTTGATAATCATTCCCCTCAGTTTCTAAGTCTTTGCTACCTTAAAAAGTTGCTATAATATTTTTGTACATATCAGGCAGCTATGGGTGACAGAGTGGGTAGAGTGCTGGGCTTGGATACAGGGAAATTGGAATTCAAATCTGGTTTCAGATACTTATAGCTGTGTGACCTTGAGCAAGTCATTTAACCCTGTTTGCCTTGGTTTTCTCATCTGGAAAATGAGCTGGGGAAAGAAATGGCAAATCATTCCAGTGCCTTTGTGAAGAAAACCCTAATAAGTTGATCTCCAATGATCAGCCCATCAACATGTTGCCACTTTGATGTATTTTTAATAAATTCCTCTTTATTTCTTATATAAGAAAGAAAGAAAACTTTGATATTGAGGTCTCAAAGACTTATATATGCTGAGTATTCCCTATGAGAGACATGTGCTAGCAAATGACAAATCAGAAACAACTGACAGACCCCCTGAGCTGTCCTAAGTCAAGCTTAAGCTACCATTGGTACATGTGAGATGCAGGAAGTGATGTAAAAAACGGTTTATATATTTTGCATCACTTCCTCCCTCCGGACTCTTTTTGCGGAGAGGTGGCTCTGGCTCTTGTGCCAGAGAAGTGACTGGTGGCAGCGTGCTGAGTATCTTGGCATCATGGCATGGCTGCAACTATTGTCCAGGTTTGGCGGCAAGCATCCTTAATACAGTAACTGGGAGAAACTTAATATCGTAGGTCAGGTGAGGCATCTTCTCTGAGCTCTCTCTTTTAGGCTGATTCCTTTTTCTTTTACCTTCCAAAACAATATCTTCTTAGGAGGCCCCTACTCTTCTGAGGAGGCCTTGTGGCAGAGGTCTTTGAACTCCCCCTGGCACAGGCTAGGCTGGAGAAATCCTATACCCTTTTCCCTCCTGCTTCTTAATTCCTTCTCTCTATGTTAATTAAACCACCATAAAATTTCCAAACTGACTTGAGTATTTTATTTGGAATTTGAATTAATCCCCTGGTGACCAAATAAATTTATATTCAGTCTCAACCCCTAAATTTACCTTTACAGACACAACTGAAAATTATTAAACAACAATAACAAAAAATAGGCCTTTTTTGCTTGCTTTTCTGTCTTTTTGAGCCAGTTCCACCAAGTGTGTGTTAAAGTACCTATTTTCCTATGTTGCTTTCAAGAGTTTTTATGAATTTTTTACCAGAGAAATGTAAGCCAAAAATAGAAAATTTACTTTTGGTTTTTGAACTGTTTTGTTTTGAACTGAATTTTTTGCCCATTATTTGAATTTTGAAAAGAATTAGGGGATACAATTTAGAATCAAAATAGGAATGATATTTATATGACAGTTTACTTATAATTTCTTATACAGCTTATAGTATTCATATCTACTTCTCAGTCTATGTTCTACCACTTTTCCCCTCCTCTCCATTTCTAATGTGAAGATTGGAACTACAAGATTCCTATATATTGACAACTAACAGAAATACTAATTATGAAGGAAAATAAAAATAACTAATGTCTTATATATATATATATGAAAGTAGTGAATAAGTAAATGAATAAGTATATAGATCAAATTATAAAAGATAATTATTTTCATATGCAAACAAGATAGTTATGCTACTTGTATTCCTCAGCTGAGTCAATAAGTTATTTTTTTCTTCTCTTTCATTACTAAGCTTTCATTTCATTCTGAATCTTTTCCAGGCTTCCATCTTGGACTTACACTCTGGAGCACTTTCTTTTGGAAAACATTTTGTAAATCTGTACAGGTAATAATAAAACATGCCTACCCTGGCATTCTGTTTTTATCAGTGAAGTATATGGGATTGAATTTTTTAATAGAAGATATTACTCAGAATATGACTACTGTGGTATTTTGTTACAGTATTCCTCTTTATTATGAGGTTTATTATTAAAACTCATTTTTATTCATTTGGAAATTTTATAACCTATTAAACTCATTTATAAGTCTTTCCAAGGTTAGAAAGTATTTATTGAGCAAGGTTAACATTCTTAGAATTTGTTAAACTGCTCTGAAGGATTGAAAAAATATTAATACTTGGCCACTAAAACTCAAATAATTTAGAATCTAGTTGAGAACACAAGATGTGCACATATAGATTAGAGAACGGTTTAGGGTTAAAGAGTGGTCAGTACAATACCAGTTGACAAAACTCACTGTGGTGTAGAATAGATTAGAATGACTTCCTGGAGATAAGATTTCAGATGGGTCTTGAAGAACGAATAAGAAGGATGGGTAAGAAGGAAGGCATTCTAGATATCTAGAATCCAGGTCCTCTGACTCCAAACCTCTTTCTACTGTACTAAACTGATTAATTCTACTTCCTCTAATAAACTCAAATGCCTTTGATTTTGTTTGGTGAGGGAACCAATATTTATTTTTCTCAACCATGACAAATATTATTATTAGTGTAAATTTTATGTTCTCTTTGGAGATCTTTTTTTTTTTTTCTTTGTCACTGAATTAAAATAGCTTAAAATAACTTCTTTTCAAAGTTCAAGTTGGCTTTCAGGGATTTTCTTTTGCCACTTTAATTAGGTAATCAGTAAAGGAAAAGGAGACTTTAAAGGCAGTAAGGAAAATAGGAAAGAGATATTAAGATATTTTTCTTTTTTACAGATACTTTGGGGCAAAAATCCAAGATATTTTTTCAGAAGAGGATTTTCAGTTATATAGGTAAAACAACTCAAAGAAGTCAAAACAAAGTCTATTTTTGCACTTATTATTGTTAGGTTTTAGAAGAATTTCCTTGTTTAAATGTTCAAGTTATCTGTATTGAAGCTATTTAGAAAATATGATGTTTTCTTTAAATATATGCCTTTTTGGTGGGCAATTGACATTAATTAGATTAGTGTTAGGTAGCAATTAGCTACCACTTATTTAGGTGGGCAATTAGCAATTAGATTAAGTGTTAGGTGATCTTTGTGATCTCTGTAGAAAGAATGTTCTGGCTGCTAAAAGTAGATTTACATTGATGAGACTGGAAATTGTTCCAGAGAAAAAGGAATAGATTAATAACAGCTCATACCTATCTGAATTTCCTGACTACCTCTAGTGATCTATGAACTTCTATATCCAACTACTTAAGAAATACAATTGTATAATTATTTTTGGTAATATGTATTCACAGACTCACCTGTGAATGTGAACTGATCTTTTTGAGATCTCACACACAAATATGTACACTCAATTTTGAGTTTAACAATTTTTTTAATATTGTAGGAAAGTGAGGTAAAAGAAAAATCATCTTAGACTCATACTTTTCTACTTTGAATCTCAGAGTAGGTATTTTGTATGCTTTTCATGATTAGTGTTAAAATGTATTCAGTTTAATAGATTATTTTGAAATATTTGTATCCCATCTTTTTTTCTGTAGTTTTACCATGTATTCTGTTAATAATTTAGCTTCACAATTGCCACTGTGTTCCATATAATGTTAGTTGTGGTTCTAAAATAAAAATCTGACTTTTGTGTAATTTCTCTCCATAAAATATTAAAATGTAAAATTATACACATATCAGAAATACTTCTTATTTGGGACAAAATTTTCGGTATGAAAATAGGAATGGAAGGGAAAAGGAATAAATTTTATCAAGCACATACTGTATGTTACACACTGTTAAGTTTTTTACAAATATCTCATTTGATCTTCAAAATAACTTTGTGATGTTGTGAGATTTAAATTAATATCAATAACTCCACTTATTATTTTTATAAAGTTTATTGATAATCATTTAAAGTAGAAGAAGTTAAAAAAACAGAAGTTCAAAACCTAATATTCCAATTGAAGTATGACCACATGTGTAAATCCTCCTGCCTGGCTCTCACCCATCTTCTGCAGTTGCGTTCAGGGAAAGAGAGAGAGCAGAGCGGGGTCACACCAAAACTTTATCCTCCATATGTTCACTCAGTGTTCCAACACAGCATAAACATGCAAATGAGATGCTGGGTAAGAGTTTTGGGGAATAAATTCTATCTACACAATGTAGGTGCTGTTACTATTCCCATTTTACAGTTAAGTAAACAGTTGATGCAGGTAGGTTAATGTTAAGTGACTTACCCAGGGTCACAAAGCTATGAAGTGTCTGACATTAGATTTGAACCTATGTCTTCCTGGCTCCACTAGATTTCCTTCAAAATTTCTCCACTAGTTTAGATTTTCTCCACTAGTTTCCTTCAAAATTTCCTCTGTCCTTAACTAAGGAGATTACAGATTCTGAGCTTTCTGAGATTTTGTAGTATATTCCAAGCCCGATAAGATATAATAAAACATTGGTCTGTCTTTTTTCAATTATAGCTATATCTCTAGTGATCTTGATCTGAATATCCAACCTGGATATTTTTGTGTATATGAAATGTTTATTACTCATTGCTATTTTACACATTAAAGTAGCACTATAGCTACTTTTTTATTCTCTTAGTTTAAATGGAAAATGAAAGTAAGTATTCTCTTTAAGTCTTGTACATATTGGATGTTTTTAAAAAATCTGAAATAGAAATAATTGTACAAAGTAATATTCATATTGTAAGATTTAAATTAATATCAATAACTCCAAGTATTGTATTTTATAAAGTTTATTAACAAGCACTTGAATTAGAAAGAAAATAAACTAAAAGAAATAGAAGTTCAAACCTAATTATCTAACAAAAAGTAAACCCATATGTGTAGATTTTCCTGCCTGGCATAAAGCCTGCTTTCCCAGCTCAATCAGGATGAGGGGCAGAGCTACGTAAAACTTATATCCTCCCTACATTAGCACATAACGTGAGATGGAACATGGGAATCTGAGAGAGTTCTGGGGTTCAAATCCTAATTATACACTATATACTCTATACATTATATATACCATAAATATCACCTATATATAGGTATAGTCATTTTGGTGATCTAACTGGTAATATGACAGGAGTTATGAAATTGACTATAAAAGATATGAAACCAAAAAGGTTTAGTGATCCCACTGATGTATGCTGTTTCTCATCCTATGTAATTGTATAATATATATATTTTTAAAATCTGAAATTTTCCATCACTTCTTTTATTAGAAAATAGTTTTATCAAGGCATTGTACCACACATGCCATAAATTATTACCTTATTAATGATGAGTGTATCCCAGAATATATTCACCACACTAGCTAATGTACTGAGTTTGTTTGCCCTGCTAGTGCATGAAGACTTTTGGTGGAAAGTACTGAATGAATAAGTTAGGAATTAAAGTTCTCTGCTGTTAATTTTTTTTTTTAGTTTTGTTTTTAATATTTCATTCTGATGGAGTCAATTATTTCTGCTTGATGTACTCTGGTTTTTAGGGAGGTCATTTCTTTCTTTCTTTCTTTCTTTTTTTTTTACTTTTAAACATTATTTTATTTGGTCATTTTCAAACATTATTCATTGGAAATGGAGATCATTTTCTCCCCCTCTTCACCCCTCCCATAGCCAACGAGCAATTCCACTGGGTATCACTGTTGTGTCCTTGCTCTGAACTCATTTCCATGTTGTTGGTATTTGCATTAGTGTGCTCATTTAGCGTCTCTCCTCAATCATACCCCCTCCACCCCTGTAGTCAAGCAGTTGCCTTTCCTCGGTGTTATTACTGCTGGTAATTTATAAGGTTGTTTCCTTGTTGAGTTTCTTGCGGTCTTGGCCTATAGATCATGTGCCCAAACTGCACTTTCAATCTGCCTGTGAACCCCCTGCATTACCCCAGACAATAGATGGAGGAAGTGCTTTCATTCAGCTACTAGACAGAGGGGCATGGTATATATTGTCCTCAGGTGCTGTGGAGAGGGAAAATGGAGCAGCCCCCTCCATGGCTTTGCCAACACAAGTCTATAGAGACAGCTACAACTTTCTTTCCTCTGGCACAGTTCCCACTCTTTTAGAGGAGTTTTTGAGTCAGTAAGAGCATGACCCATATACATCTCTCTCACACATTTATTAATACCACATTGATATTACTATTATGACATTCTTTTTAATGTTTGTATCCCTAGCACTTAGAACAATGCCTGGCATAGAGTAATCACTTAATATATATTTACTGATTGATGTCAAACTCAACATGTCTAAAATTGAACTCTATTTCCTGCCCAAACACTCCCTCTTTCCACCCTTCCTTATTTCTGTTTCGGGCACTACTACCATTCTCTTAGTCCCATAGGTCCACAACCTGGGTAAACCCTTTACTCTTACCCTCCAGATCCGATTTGTTGACAAGGCTTTGTATTTGTAATCTCTTTTGAATCTGCTGCCTTCTTTCCTCTGACATCACCATACCCTGGTTCAAATTCTCATTTCCTTGTGTCAGGAGTATAGTAGTAGCCTGCTGGTTGGTTTACTTGCTAAAATTTTCTCCACACTCCAGGCCATCCTCTATTCACTTGCCCAAATGATTTTCCTAAAGCACTAGTCTGAGTATATTGTTTCCCACCCTAGTTTCCCCAATAAATTCCAATGGCTTCCCATTGCTTCCAGGATTAAACACAAAATATTCTGTTTGGTGTTCAAAGCCATAAAGCCTGTCATAATCTAGGACCCCATCCCCTGAAATCTTGCCAGTCTTCTTATACCTTACCTTATACCTTACTTTCTACCTATATACTCTTTGATCCAGGGACACTGGCCTCCTTGCTTTTCCACTAACATGTCCCTTGAATCCGGTATTTGCTTTGATATCTCTGGTGCCTGGAATGTTCTCCCTTATTCACCTCAGTCTTTTAGCTTCCTTGGCTTCAAGTCCTAGCTAAAAATTCTACCTTCTATAAGAAGTCTTTTCCAGTCCTTAATTCCAGTGCCTTTCTTCACTTATTTCTTATTTATCCCATATACACCTTTATTTATACATATTTTATGCTTGTTATATAAATCTCTACTACCTGGGAATATTCATGACCCCCCCCACAAACATTGTAAGCTCCCTGAGGACAGGGACTGTCTTTTGCCCTTCTTTTTGTATCCCCAGCATTTAGTAATGGTGCCTGACACATAGTAGATGCTCAATAAATGCTTATCAATTAAGTAACAGAAACAACATGAAGTTTAGAATGTTGATCACGTATGAAAACAGAAAAATTTTCTGTCTTAAAGTTCCCAAACTGATCAATAACTTGATCCATAATAAATATAACATGGTCCTTCAAGATTGCTTTTTTCCTCCAGTACCTTGGAGGTGCTTAATATATTTGTTGAATTAATTTATTAGCTTGTTTGCTACAGCAGAATTTGCAAGGAATCCTCTTCAGGAAATCAGATAACCCTAGATCAACCCTCCCCAAAGTATTAAATCCCCTAAATCTCTATAATGATGCTTCTCAGAATTTGAACTCATAAGTCCTCATGAATTTTGTATGTTGTTTCATCTTCTGAGTTGTTTCAATAAAAATAAAGCAGAAACTTCAGAATAAGATAAGAATTTTGTGTACTACACCATGGTACTATATGCCAAACCCCTTAAATATAGTCTCAAATATAGTTTCAAAACAAACAAACAAAAAATAGATAATTTTGAAAAGAAAGACAATGTAGATAATGAAAAGTAACCCTGATGATATAAACTAGATTGTGGAAAAACTTTGTCCTTTATTCAAATCAATATAACTTTATGTGATAGATTACAACATTGCTGCGTTTAATTGATATATGTTAGAAAACTTTCCATTATGAAGAGATATCATTTGAAGTAGAACATAGAATTCATTATCATTTATTTGAAAAATTGGTCTTTACCATCAATTTGAGAATGGCTCACCTAATTGTTACCTGAATGTAATGAAATATTATTGTGCAACAAGAAATGGAAAATATGAAGAATTAAAAGAAACATAGGAATTCATATAGGATCCAGGCATTGACGATTTAAATATGGAAAGGACCATAAGACTTTCCAATGTATTCCTTTCTTTTCATAGATATAGAAACTGAGGCACTAAGAAATTAATTGACTTTTTAAAAGTGACATAAGTATTAAGTGACAGAACCAGAAAGATGAACTGATATAGAGTGAATTTTAGTGAGCTAGGAAATAACATATACAGTTACTTAAATGAAGAATTGTACTGAATAAAGAATACTCTGACCAAGTTTGGCTCTGGAGAAGAAATGAGAAAATGTGTTTTTTCTCCTTTGTGGCATGGTGAGACTATAGGGCCATGAAACATTGTATACACTATTGGACACAGTTGATGTGTTGGTTTTGCTGAACCTTTCCCCCTCTCTTTTAAAGTACTTGTATACAAGATATGGCTCAATGGATATTGTAAGGAAATATATTTCAAAAATGTATATGTTGTAACAACTAAAGGGATCAATTAAAAATAAAATGATCTTTAAAAACAGCCCCATTATAAATAGTAGCTTGTTATTAAAAATCACTTTGTTATTAAAAAACACATTATTTCATTGTTCTTCACAGCAAGTACTCCTATTTTACATGCATGGAAATCAAAATTCTGAAGTTGTCATTTCCTATAGAAGTAGAAACTAGTCTGGAATCTTTTCCCCCTTCTTTTTCTTTCTCTTTCTCTCTCTCCTCCTCCTCCTTCTTCAATTTAAAACCCTTACTGTGTATTGGTTCCAAGACAGAAGAGTGGTAAGGATTAGGCAATGGGGGTTAAGTGTCTAACCCAGGGTCACACAACTAGGAAGTGTCTGAGGCCAGAGTTGAACCTAGGATGTCCTGTCTCTAGGCCTGGCTCTCAATTCACTGAGCTACCCAGTTGCCCCCTGGAATCCTTTTCTTCTAACTATGAGAGTGGGGGTTAGGAGTCACGTTGACCAGCATTTCTGACCAGCCTGACCCTGCCAGACTTTGGGGAAAAGGGGTTCAATTACTTTTAGGGACCTCCCACTCCCTCTTTCCCAATACCTCATTCCTCAATTCAATTGCCCTATCCTTCATCTGTTCCCTTAGAATAAATAGCTGTTCATAAGAGCAAGTGACTAGCTTCATAGTATCTAAGAAAAGAAGAAGACTTTGAAGATTGGGGAGGGGGAAGTGACATTTCTCTCCTTGGAGCTGTTTGTATCATATTTGTTTCAACCAAGTCTCTGAGGGAACAGAAGTTTGTGATCTTGAAGGCAACCAGAGTGGGGTTTGCCAGGGAGATGAGAGAGGGAAATCAATCCATCCCCTTTCTCTTTCTACTTGACTCCATTCTGCCTTTACCTCACTCTGGTTCTGACTCAGTAGGGGGAGAGTTCATTTTCTCTCACTATATTACATAAGCTGCCATTTTGACTCCACTCCTTCTAATGACTGAGACTGGTATTCTTTACACTATACCACAACACCTTTCTGTTTTACCATTTTTTTCCTTTGAGAAGACCAGATTCCATTTATATAATTTTAAATTATAACACACTTTCCAGAAATGTAAGTCAGGGTTTAATATCCAGTATTTGTGTAACAGATAGACAAAGTAACATGGTGGTAGCCTCAGGATCAAGAAAGTTTGACATATCTCTCAGGGTCCTAAGTTTATATGGAAAGCTCTTAAGTTGTAGATTTGCATTAGTATAGGAACTTTCTTCACCAAGAACTTCTTACACTGAAAATTTACTTGTTGTGAATCTTGTTAAAGATAATTAAAATATTCATTTTGCCCATGGAGGTTTTTTTTTTTTAATGCTTACCTTCTATCTTAGAATCAATTCTAAGTATCAACTCCAAGGCAGAAGATTGGGAAGGGCTAGGTAATTGGAGTTAAGTGACTTGCTTAGTGTTACATAGCTAGGAAGTGTCTGAGGTCACATTTGAACTCAGGACCTCCATCTCTTGTCCTGATTCTTTCTACTGAGTCATCTGAGTAACCTTGGAAGCAGTTTAAAAAAATTATTCTTATTGTCATGTAAAACACACTTCTGTGTTAATCATTGTTGGAAGAGCACACTCATACAAAACCAAAACCCCAAAACAAAACCATAAATGCAGTGATGTGAAAGATGACAACCCAACAGTTCTTTCTCTGGGGGTAGATAACATTCTCAATCATAAGTTTTTCAGGATTGCTGAGAGTAACCAAGTTTTCACATATAATCGTCCAATATTTTTGTTATTGTGTACAATGTTCTCCCCAGCTCTGCTTATTTCACTCTGCATCAGATATTTCCAGCTTTTTCTGAAATCATCTTGCTTATAAATTCTTTTTTTTTTAAACCCTTACCTTCTGTCTTGGAATCAATACTGGGTAGTGGTAAGGGCTAGGCAATGGGGGTTAAGTGACTTGCCCAGGGTCACACAGCTGGAAAGTGTCTGAAGCCAGATTTGAAACTAGGACCTCCCATCTCTAGGCCTGGCTCTCAATCCACTCAGCTACCCAGCTGCCCCCTTGCTTATAAATTCTGAAATCACAATAGTATTCCATCACCAAATGTACCACAATTTGTTCAACCATTCCCCAATTGATAGACATTCCCTCATTTTCCAATTCTTTGCTAGTTCAAAAAGAGCATCTATCTTATTTTTGTACAAGTAGGCGCTTTCCTCATTTTTATTATCTCTTTGGGATATAGACCAAGGAGTAACATTACCAGATTAAAGGGTATGCACAATTTATAGCCCTTTGAGCAAAGTTCCAAATTGTGCTCCAGAATCTTTGGATCAGTTCACAATTCCACCAACAAAGCATTAGTGTCCAAATTTTGCCACATCCTCTCCAACATTTACCATTTTCCTTTATTGCCATATTGATCAATCTGATAGGTGTGGGGTGCTTTGCAGGTTGTTTTTAAAGTTTTTAAAGTTGTTTTCTTTACAGGGATGTGAGACAAAAAATTCAGCACACAATTGGTCAAGCTTTTGATATCAACATTTCATCCATGTATCTGACAAAGCCTACCTTTTTCTCCCGGATAAACAGCACAGAGGCCAAGACAACTCATGATGAATATTGGCATCCTCATATTGATAAGGTGAGGTCTATATGTGTGTGTAGGAAATTTTCATGTGTTTCCTTTGAATATGTCATTGGTTTAATTATCTGCATATAACATGTAGAAATAGTTCTTTGATATTTTGTGAAATATATCAAAGCAGGATTTTATTGTAGGTTAATGGGAAACTTCCTTATTGTGGTTGTTAGTTCTTTTCTATATATCTGTTACTTCTCAATATTTCAGAATTTTATCTCCTACAATTTAGGTATTTATTCTAGATTCCCATATTAGCAAAAGGAGCAAATAGATTATGCCCATTAATGAAATACTTATTGGATGTAGCAGTATATTACTGAATTAAATTCAATGAGGCATACAAAGAAGTACTTATCATGTCTGCCTTGGAATTTGTGTTCTAGTGTGGGAGAAAAAAATATATATAGGTGGAAAGTCAAATAATAGTAAAAGTTTTAAATAATTATTGTGTGGAATAGAATTTTGGGGGAGCTTGTATCATTACTCTATGAGCAGACAGGAGACTTTGATAAAATCCTGGAGGCTGTAGCTTTATTTGGAGCAAAACAACAGATAGAGGAGAAGGGATGAAGAGGAAGGAGAAGGAAAAGAAAGGGGATTCTTCCCATACAAGCTGCTTGCTTGGAGCAAAAAAAATGTCCCCTCTCCTACATACAATCACAGGCTTTTATGATAATCCTGATGCAAGATTCTCCTCCTTCCCTCTGTCCAATCCCACAGAGGGAGGGATGGGGGTTGTGATATTTGAAATCCTTCAAATCCTGAGCATGTGATTTTCGACATTATGTACCCCTAAAAACCCCCATGATCAAAAAACTCATGACTATTGTAAAGGTTAAATTTAATGGTTGGATGCAGTTTTTTTTTCTTTTTGTTTTTGTTTTTTACCAAAATAGAGGGGAAACAAAGTAGAGAAATGTGAAAGGGGTTAAAGAAAATACCTACATTAGTCCTCAATCAGGAGGGCCAGTAGTGAGTAATCATGTGTCTTCCTCCAAGATGGAAGCTAGTCTCTTAGGAAACTAGGAAGGAATTGAGCCTTTTCACTCACCCAACCAAATAGTCCAGGAGTCAGAGTCTAAGTTGAAGTCAGGATCCATGCTGCAGTCTCTAATGAGTTCCCTTGAAGACTATCTCCAGAAGATACTTTCCACAAGACTCAACTTTACCAGACTGCCAGCTGAAGGATTTTGTAGCTCTTATGGTGGTTTTCTATCCCCACCCCTCTTCATAGTGGTCAATCACAGTTTCCAAAATTGTCACACCTCTCATCCTCTGAAGGTGGCAGCTCTTCTCCTAGGATTCAGACCTTTGGATTAATAGGTTTCTGAGTATGTGAACTCTTAAAAAAATTCAAAAGTTTCTGGCTGTTTGAGTTAGAAAAAAGGATGGAGCTCTTCCAAATATCTTGCTGGCTTTTCACCTCTAAAGGTGTTAACTTTCCTCCTAGAAGTAAGAGTTTGTGAACTTCCCTTACTATAGGGTTAAGTATGGGTGCATTCACTTTTGTTGATTAATTAAAAAATAGACAAAAGAGAGTTAGTCCTGTCTTCAGCCTAGTGAGGTACTAAGTAAGGGTACTTAAATTATTGTTATTTCAAAGTGTTAACTCCAAGTAGGCAAAGAGAACAAAGGATTCCCTTTTCACAAGTGCAAACTCAGAATAGATAAAGAGAAAATTGAAACGTGCTGCTCCTTCTTATCTTGCCCCTCTTCCTAGAGTTGACATCTTTTCCAGGCTCCAGATAAACTCTTCTTAAGGTTTTTGAAAATAGGTCAGGAAAACTAAAACTTTGACAGTTTTAGTCTAAGGAAAAGTAATACTTAGAAGTCCTTAAAAATTGGAATTACAAGCCAAATACTACTCTAATAATTACACACTGAATCTGATCCCACACAATCCTTCCTCTTTTAATTTCAGGGTTTGTAATTCGTAACTGCCTCAGTTTCCCCTATAGTGAACAACTAATAACATTGATTAAGCATAATGGATATTCTTCATCTTCATCTTCATAAATCATCTTCTGACAGCCAGAGATAGATCTTCTCAGGAAACTTGCTCCCTCTGCTCCAGGTTGCTTGCAGAAACTCTGCAGGGGAGGGTCCTCCTACTGACAAGAATTCTTTTGCAAAGCATGCATTTTATGAAATAAATCCATCTACTTCAGGTTCTGTAGGAGATATAGAAATTCCTGGGGCCCTGATCCTTAGTTTAAAGTTTTGGCTTCTCATAACTACTTCTATCCATTTCTATGGAATCTTAATTACAGTCTCTATTTATTGCCTTGTTTGTTTGGAAAATGGAAACTTTCCATCTTACAATTTGCATCCTGTGTTGATTGTAGGGATTTGTCACAAAAGAAGAGGCAGGGGAAAAGATCTTTAACTGTCCTCATGGTTCTTTTGAGGACAAAGAATAAGTCTGATTTCATATACAGGTTAGAGCTATCACTGGCTCATGCCATAACTGTTTTACTCAGAGACCATCAGAATCCAGCATATCTTATGAAGTCAAAAGGATCCTAAATCAGTTTCAGACTGAGATCGTTCTCTCAACTTCCCATAAGGACCTTCACTTGTCCCCTGAGTATCTTCTTGTTCTCTTCCAATGGTTCAATTATCAGACTTGAATTCCAAGCTCACAGTTAATACTAAGTGTGATTCCCATAAATCTTTTGTCTTAAATGGCAAAAATCCTACTCCATGATTTGATTGGATTTTGCTGTGATTAATTTTAATATTGATGTATATGATTTTTAAAAATCACAAATGATTCTGAAATATAACTGTGGAATTCTGTGAGATGTCTGTAAAGTGATTCAGTGTTGAAAATTGTCTATCAGTTTTATAAGATTCCAGATAGGTTTGATTCTCTACAAAACTTAATGATGAGAGAACTGTTAGTTCTCCCTGAGATTTGAAATGAACAATGATTAGAGATTCTTTTGCACTTGATTTAGTAACTCTACATTAACTATTTTTTTCCCCTTTGCTAGAAATCAGGACTCTCCTAGCATCTTCAAAGCTTGGTTGAATGCATATAATTTACAGGTTCGAGCTGACCAGGCCTCTGGAAAGCAGTGTCTATGCATTAGAGCCTCTTTGCTTTCCTCAATTGGAGCATATTCCTTCCTTCTTTTTCCATCTAAGACTCTAAGGACTCATTTGTACATAAGTTTACTTCCCCAGGTAGGGGAACTCTTGCAAATTCTTTCTCATGTTATACTTCTGTCTCAGTTTCCCTTTGCTTTTTATGATTTTCTTTCCCAGTTCCCCACAAAAACTTTTCAGTGTTCAAATTGTAATCTGATATCAAAACTAAGTCATCTTTCACTAACAAGATGGCCTCATACTTCAATATCTCTGAGTCTTCAGTCTCTGTAAGAGAGAGTATCTCCTGCTCTCTGTTGTTTGTAACAATTCTCTTTCAAGTAGTCAATTTTTTCCATAGCTATCACATATAGCCTCTGGAGGCCTTCCAAATTGATTGCTCCATTCTTCCTTTCTAGGAATCTGCCCATTCTTGGTCTAAGTTTTCTGGAAGAACTCTTTTAATGAGCTATTCACCCAATCTTCCATTTTTCAGAGCTTTCTACTACTATCTGGCCAAGGATTAGCAGTTATCTATAAGCAGGAATTTAAAAAAATCAGTGGAGATTTCATACTCCTGTTTGACTTCATTCAAGTCTTGATTATGGGACACATCTGTTCTTATGCCCTGAACAATATCCTCCAGAGGGACTGGAGTATTCTGTTTTTGAGAGGAGCATTCCTGCTCATCCTTTCTCTCTGCTTGTGAGAGAACAGGTCTTATGCTCTCTCTCTCTCTAATTTAGGGCATCTCCTTTTAATATGCCCCTCTCCCCACAGTAGTAGCATATTAAGGGAGCTCTTACTTTCTCTAGGGACTTTCTGTTCCCTTCATCTTTCTCTTTCTTTCAGAAGAGTATACCTCTCCTGACTTGTCTTTCTTTCCTGGCTTCCTCTTTCTCTTTATATCTAAGTTTGGCATACTCATTTGGTATCACTTCTCTGGTGATTTGAATAAGGATTTTGGCTCTGCTGTTATCTTCCTTTTCTTCTCTCCTGACATATAATATCTGAGTTTGCTGAAGTAATTTGTCAAGAGGTTTCATCATCCATTCTTCTATGCTGCTGAGCTTTTTACATATATCTAGCATGAAATCGTGACAAAAATGCTCCTTAAGAGATTTTGTCCACCAGGCTCAATCAGGCCCATTCCAGAATACTTGATAAATCCCTTTCTTAATCTATGTACAAACTCATTTGGAGTCTCATCTTTTCTCTGTTTGGTCTCATATATATTCTGACTTTGAGGTACTGCTGTCCTTATCCCTTGGATAATCATTTTTCTAAAATCTCTCATATTAATTCGGTGGATGGGGTTATTGTTTTCCCATCTGGGATCTGTTATTGGGTATTTGACCTTGTCCTTGGGACCTCCTTTCCCTTGTGGGTATTCATGGTCCCATGCTTTCATAGCTGCTCTTTCATAGAGCTTCATAGAGCTCTTTCATAGCTCAGTAGGAGGGCTGATGAAACTATAGATCCCACAGGAGAGACACTGGTACTGGATCTGACTATATTTGGGGTGCCAGTGTTGGTACAGGAGGAACAGGAGGAACTAAATATGGTGGGGGAGAGACTCAAATGAATCCCAAGTCTTCTCTACTTCATCCCATGATTCCTTTTCCTTCTCTGCTATAGTAACTGTACAGCCAGTTTCCTTCTGCCCTTTTTCTCATCATAAAAGTTTCTACATCTGGTAGCCATAGTGCAGCATAAGCTTTTTTTCTCATCATTTTTTAAATTTCTCTGGGTTAACAGTCAAATATAAGCTTCCACAAACAGAATTATCATTGGATCTCAATTTTGGCCACAGGGTAGGTGTCTGTGTTGTAGTGAAAATTTCACCTTTGAAGATTGTTATAATATTAAAACTATGGCCGCCAAGGAATTTACTTATGAAATTCCTAAAATGAAACACTCAAGTCAGAATGGAATTTATGGTGGTTTAATCACAATGGGAGTAAGAAAAGGGAGTGGGAGAGAAGGAGAGAGGACAAAAGGGAAAGGGGTTACTCAACTTCTGGCAGGGAGCCAGAGGGAGTTTAGGCCCAAAAGGCCAAGATAGAGAAGGAATCAGTCCTTGACTCACGTGACCGATCTGAAGGGAAGCTGTCTGCGGGCCTCCACCTTGCTCAAGCTTCTAGCACGAACTGGCGTCTAGCCCTGTCCACAGGAAGTGAGCGAATTCCAGAGGCTGCTTTCTCCGTCACTTCCTGTGCCTCACAAGTGCTCAGGCTTGGCTTAGGACAGCGCAGGTGGGCAGTTAGTTATTTCTGATTTGTCATTGACTTTGTCATGCCCGTGTAGTGTGGGTGTGCACAATTTTGGGTGCTAGACCAAGTGAGATGGAGGTTTTAAAATTCAGTGTGTCAATTTCTAGCTCTGACCACTGAAAACAATGGTATTCTATATGTATATATGTTTGTCAAAATTTTCATATCTAGGGGAAGCTTTCCAAGCTTTTAATTTTGTTCCTTAAGGACTATCCCTAGGAATCCTGGCTACTTCTCTCCTACCTTGGTTGATTTCTTCTATGTGGACTTTTGCTGCCCTTTCTTATGAACTGATGATTTTTGTCCCACATCTTTTTCTTGGAATTTCTAATCTTTGCTCTCTAGCCATAGCTCAGCTTGGTCCACTGCCTTATTTCTTACTGTTCTCTCTGCTGTCTTCAAAAATAAAATGTCTTCTTTTTTCTTTCCTCCTTGTTAAGAATTTTAGTATCTTACTTCCCTGTCTTCAACTGACTAATTCTTCCTCAATGTTCAAGGCTGCTTACAGGTCTCAAGACTAGCTCAGGGGATCTCTTACAATCACTAATCTTCCCAAGTGCCTTGGAACAAAGAGTTCCTGTATTTATACAAACAGCTCAAAATCTGCTGTACTACAACCTTGTGATTAGCTCAAATCTAGTAATTATTGATCACCATCCACTGCTATCTTAGCTCAGATGAATACTCTTTTTCTAGATTACAACCCGCTAACCAGCTCATGTGTAGCTTTAAGCTAACTTGTATCTATAAAGGAAACTGGGGGTTGTGGAGGGGGTACTTCTACTTTCTACCCTGAAAACCGCCCTTCAGCATGACCACATTCTGGCTCCTGACAAGATCCCAGCTCAAATTAACTAATTATACTTGCTAGGTCTCTCTATTCTTGGTGTTTGAAGTCGAGAGATTTCCCCTTTCCAGCCTGGAAGTTCAACTTTATTCTCTTCTTGTTCCACATAGCCTCATTATTTCTACTATCATCTTAAGCTTCCTAATTAGAAATCCCCTTTCTCCTGACTTGTCTTTCTCTCTAACTTATCTCTTTTTTTTTTATTTAAGCCACACACATACACAAGTATTGCACTGCTTTCTACTCAGCTGCTTTTCTCTGACCTCCATTCACACAAGCTTAAAAAAAGTGGATTGTGCCTTCCCACTGTCCCTTACACAAACAATGGTCTCCATGGATGTTGGCTCAAATCTTTTCTCTTTCATTTATCAGTCCTTATCTATTCCCTTGCTTGAAGGGTTTTTTAGAAGCATACAAAAGGTCTCAGATTTGCCCAGATGGGTATACTGAGGCATTTCTATCATTCTAGAATCTTGGGTGGGCCCCTATCTGTGTGGAGTGGAATTTTGGGGGAGCTTGCACCCCCAGAAATCACTCTAATGAGCAGACAGGAGACTTTGATAAGATGCTGGAGGTTGCAGCTTTATTTGGAGAAAAATAGCAGACAGAAGGGAAGGGGAGAAGGGAAGGAAAAGGGATTCTGCCCATATAAGCTGCTTACTTGGGGCAAAAATGTCCTCTCTCTTTCTATGTACAATCACAGGCTTTTATAATAATTCTGATGCAAGATTCTCTTCCTTCCCTCTGTCCAGTCCTATACAGGGGCAGGGGTTGTGACATTTCAAATCTTGAATGTGTGATTTTCAACATTATGTACCCCTAAAGACTTCCATGATCAAAAAACCCATGACTATCTTGGGATTTTCAGCCTAGGACAGTAAAGATACAATTGAGAAAAGATGTATACAGGTGGAAAGTCAAATAATAGTAAAAGTTTTAAATAATAATGAATGTGTACATAAATGAATGAATTGCCAGTACTAGATATAGAATTATATAATTTTAGAGTTAGAGTAGCTATGAGTAATCCTTATAGAGCATGTCCAAGTGGTTATTTAGCCTTCTCTTTCAAATAAAATGTGGATGCCAGTGAAGGCAGTTCAGTGACTGAGAATAATGACAGATGGACACAGAGCATTTTAGTCCAATAGCTCATTTGTATGTGAACTCAGAATTTTCAAGGTTATAACTGAGCAACTGCAAATCAAATAACTATTTGGAGAATATGGGGAGTTTATTCAGAGTATCTAAAGACTTATGGGGTCATATTTGGCAGAAAAATGGATCTTTTGAGATTCCTTTCATAAATTAGAGATAAATCACTTCTTATGAGAAGGTAATGATTTGAGACATTAAAAATAAACATGAGCCAGCAACAGAAGAAGCTACAGGAGAGACAGAGATGTCCAAATAGATGATAGAAGAACTGGAGAGAAATCTGAATATTGGAGGAATCAGTGACAAAAAACCCAGCAGGCAACAAGAGAAACTGTTTATAGAAGACAAACTACTGACAGGACCAGAATTAACAGAGAAATCTGCAATTTCTAGTTCTCTAAAAGAGAATGAGTGGAGTACTGGCTATTGTTTTCTGGCCCCATCTATAGACCAAGAGAAAGTAAACCTCCCTGGGGTTCCTATGCTTTGTTGTTTAGTCCTTTCAGTTGCTGTGTAGAACTCTTTGTGACCCCATGTGGGGTTTTCTTGGCAAAAAGTTTGTAAAAGAGAAATGGGGGTGTGTGGAGTGGGTTCTTGGGTGTGTGTGCACCCTTCTCTCCATCACTCAAATGAACAGACAGGAACCTTGATAGAATGCAGATAGAATCTGTTTTTTATTGCAGCTTCATGGCAGGGAAGTGAGGGGAAGGGAACAGAAATGGATACTGCTTTAAAAACCTAAGTGCTCAGGTTTAGGACAAAATCTCTCTCTCTTTCTTTGTATAAGCACAGGCTTTTTGTAATAATATTGATGCAAGATTCCCCTCCCTGCTCATCCAACCCCTGTTTGAGTGTGTGTGTGTATGGGGGCTGCCGCTTTGACATTCACATCCTTGAGCATGTGATTTTCAACATTACGTACCCCTAAAAACCCCCATGATCAAAAACTCGTGACTATCATTTGATTTTCAGCCTGGAATAGTAAAGATACATTTGAAACTCCTGCTCCTTCCTCCTTCAGTTTATCTTGCCCCTCTTCCTAGAGTTGGCATCCATCCTTCCCAGACTATAGATAACCTTTTCTTAAGGTTTTAAAAATAGGTCAAGAAAACTAAAAGTCCTTATTTGGGTGTGTGTGTGGGTGCAGATTTGTTCTAAGGAATAGTAATACTAAGAGGTCTTGAAAATTGGGGTTACAAACCAAATGATACTCTGAAAATTACTTAATCTCATCCCACACAGTCTTTCAATTTTAATTTTAGGATTACATAATTGTCACCTGCCTCATTTTCCTCTATGCAAAAATAATAATAATGAGCAACATTGATTAAGCATAATTGGACATTCTTCATCTTTATCCTCATATTCAGAAATCATCTTCTGACAGCCAGGGATAGATCTTCTCAGGAAACTTGCTCCCTCTGATCTAGGTTGTTTACAGAATCTCTGGGGATCCTCCTACCAACAAAAAAATCTTTTGCAAAGCAAACATTTCATGAAATAAATCCAGATTCTGTAGGATATACAGAAATTACTGGGCCCTAATCCTTAGTCTAAAGTTCAGATTCTACTCATAGCTAAAATTGGAAATTTCCTTCTCATAATTATGTTTACCTATTTCTATGGAATCTTAATTATGGATTATCAATAATCTCACTTGTCTAAAGCTATTACTTAATAAATTCTAATTTACCACTACTAATCTACTTGTTTGTTTGGAAAATTGAAACTTTCTCTGCACAATTTGCATTCTCTGTTGATCATAGGAGTTTGTCATAAAAGAAAAGGCAGGGAAAAGATCTTTAATTGTCCTTATGGTTTTTTTTTCAAGGAAATAGAGTGAGTGTCTTAACACTGTCTGATTTCACCTACAGGCCAGAGCTATCATGAGCCGAGTACCTCACCACTTTCTTCCAATGATGGTTCAATTATCAGATAGCCATACTTCAATTCCAAGCTCACAGTAATATTAGGTACGATTCCTATAAACCTTTTTCCTTAAATGGCAAAAAAAAATCTATTCATTACAGTTTAGAAAAAAAATTTGTTCTTTTGGTGGTCCAATTTCATTCTTCTTTAAAATCCATAATCCAAACAAGCTTTTTGTCTTACTTATTCTAATAACTTCTGAAAATTTTATTTCAAATTTATCTAAAAATGTAACTTTCTTAATAGTAAATGCCAACTTTGTATCTTCTCTAGCTGCCTACTGTGGTTTTCAAAAGACTTTCTTTCCTTTATCATGAATCTTATTAAAAATAGTTTGTCCCTACCTATTAAAATAAATTCACTTCTCTGAGAATAGTCAGTGCCCTGATGCTTGTCTCTCCTTCTTGGAAAGAGGGGGAGATGAATTAGTAAATTGCTTAAATTCACTTAATCTCTAAACATCCACTCCCCCCCCCCAAATCTCTGCTTCGTGCAGAATCAAAGCTCTCCATTTTCCTTCTGATGCCTCTTAAATGTCCTACATATATTGTTCATACATGTCTGTCTTCTGGCTCTCATAAAGAGGCCCCATATTCTAAATAAGGTCTCCTATACCTTATGTCTTTCATATGCTTACACTTACACAGCGACTTACTGCTGCCATCACTAAACTTAACCTCCACCAGGTATTTTGTTACCTGTTATTAGTGGCTCAGAAGAGCCCTGGTTATCATTCTTTTTATCAATTGTATCATTCACATATATCAATTACATATGTACATTTTTGTACAGTTATCTTATCCAATTCACATAAAAAATTAAATTTGTTCACAATACAAATTCATAAACCATTTGTGGTTCAACAAAATTACATTTTAACAAATTGCATTTAAACACATTTACACTCAACTCATGAAATTATTCTTGCCCTCAAGGTACATACTTTGGTAACAATCTATATATCCCAATCAGTTACAAATTCAGAAATTCTTTAGCAACAATTCCAATCTCTTTATATGTGTTCCATTTCAATTTACAACTTCTTCCCCAGTGTTCATTACATCTTCACTTATTGCTTATTTTAACAACACATGCATATTAAAATAACATCTTCACATTCTCATTTGTAAATCCTAAATTTTTATATCATACCAAATCTTAATATTATATCATATCTTTTTCTAATAAGGTAGTATTGAATTCTTATACACTTCACATTCATCTTATTGAACTCTGATATTCTACAGCTAGGACATATTAGGAGTTTGCTTTTCACCTGCTATTTTAAAGCAAAAACCCTTTTCTGCCAATTAGGCTGGTCCCCTTTACATTGATTAAGGAAAACATTATATTTCCAATTTCAATTGACTCAAATAACAAACCTTTTAGGTTATGTTCAAACATTCAAATCTCTAATCATTGTTCATCTTAAATCTCAATAAGAATAGACAATTTTCTCATCATAAGACTGGTACAGAATAAAACTTCTGGAATCTTATTAACTGATAGACAATTTTTAACATTGAATCATTTTACATTCATTTCAATCAATTTCACAAATACATTTCAGAATAATTTTCAAAACCACATATATCAATATTAAATTAACACCATCTAAGAAAATACACTACCTTCTCTTCAAATTTTCTTCTTCCCATTCAGTGGCCAACTGAAGAGGGAAAGGGAAAAATATTGAACAGATCTTTTTCTGCCTCTTTCTTTTACAAAAGAGAGGGCAAAGTTCCTTTTCCACTTAGTTAAATGATCTTAATGTTTAAAAGGCCCCAAAATTCACATTGAAGTATTTCTTTTTGAATCTCTCAAACACATTTTCTGATCTGTCAACTCCCTCATTTTCTGGAATAATAAAAGGCATGAGAGACAAAATTACCTCAAAATCACATATAGGTTTCTTCCCAAACCTCCCCAGTGCACACTGTGTACAAGGGAATGACCAGAAGCAAAGAAAAATTGAATTCTGAAGAAATGCCTCAGAAGATGAGCAGATGGAACCCCACAAGACCTGGGGGGGATGGGATGAAATTCCAGCTAGGCTCAAAAGCAGTTGGAGGAAAAACCAGGGTTCTTCTTGTCTTGGACTCTTTAACCTTTACAGGAACTTAATACCTTTTTGTATTAGATCTAAAAATAAAACTAGCTTAAGGTTCTAGCTTTACTATAAGGTATGAGTTGGGGACTTTCATTGTTCAATCAGGAGTTTACAACTTTATATTCCCCTAAGGTACTGTCTGAGTAGGGTGGAGTAATTTTAAAAGTTCCCAAGACATCCCTGATTAAGTATCTCCATTGTTACAATAGGAGAATAGCTTAACCAAATCTTCTAAGGTACAGTCTGAGCAAATTTTAATATTCACAGTACTCTGGCAGGTCCTGGCTCAAGTGTATGTGATCTTTATGGATGTCCTTCAAACTTTAACCCAACTTAAGAAGATCTTTAGATTTGTGGTTCCCCTTAAGGCAGAAAAGATATTGGCTATTGACAACAACCTTGAAAGCATGATTAACGCCGTGTTTGAGCAATTGATTAAGGAAAAAGGGTTAGATCAGGTTATGGGCAAGGACAATGGACAAACTGAGAATGTACCTAAGAAAATGGAGATGAAACTGAGAACAAACCTGACTGTGAACCTGAAAAACTCTGTTCACTAAAAGAGGTCACTCAATTGTCCAGTAATGCTGGTGTGATACACTCCAAAGCCCATAGACAATTCTTAACACAGGAACTTGAATCCATAAAGTGCTGTTTCCCAAAATTTGTAGAAAATCCTTTCAAATCTCAAAAGGTGTTGAAACAGGCTTTCAGGATCTTTGATCCTGATTTTGAAGATGTCAAGTTCCTACCATCAAAACTGTTCAGCCCCCATGAACAGAGGCAATTCCTGGAAAAAGACAAGATTTGACAGCAATTTGACTAGTTAGCCAACTGTAGAACAAAGGGTAGATATGGACTTTGCTAACCCTACTTGCATGTCCTACCTAATAAAATGCAGGGAGGATTTGCTACAGGCCATAAAACAATGCTGTTCAAAACCGAATGCATGGGAAAGACAAGATCTTGCAGAATAAAGGGAAACATGCTACTACATACATAGACCATCTGTCAGAGATGGCAGATTCAATCTTAGGTCTAGAAGCTGATAGTGAGGAATCTGCTGGCCATGTCCGTAGACAATTTCTAAGTGGTTGCACACGTCATTTAAAAACTTTCAAACACTATTTCCCCAAGTATGATTCGGTCTCTCTGTTAGAACTGTGTGAGTCAGCAAGTTACTTGCATGAGAATAATTCAGAACAAAGTAAGCAAGTTCAGGACCTAAAAGAAAAATTAGAAATGACAGAAAATAATCTTAAACAAAAGGAGATTGAAGAAATCAAAAGACTGAACACAAAAGACTTACACAACATCTAGTTACAAGAAACCTGGTTACAAGGAAAAACCAGTGCAAAGAGAAAGTAGGGAATGTTTCTTTTATCACAGGAAAGGTCACTTGATTAGGAATTGTTTTTTAAAGAAGAAACATGAGATTAATAACAAGAACACACAAAATATAATGAATCTTAAAACTGCTCAGACTCTATCTTATAAGATTTGGTTAAGCTATTCCCCATTTTAAACAATGCAGGTACTTGGTCAGGAATGTATTGAGAACTTTAAAATTACTCCACCCATACTTAGACAGTGCCTTAGGGGAAGATAAAGTTGTAAACTCCTTACTGAACAATGAAAAGTCCCCAACTCATACTTATAGTGAAGCTAAAACCTTAAGCTAGGTCTATTTTTAGATCTAATACAAAAGGGTGCTAAGTACCTATAAAGGTTAAATTAATCACTAAAAGGTCAAGCAACTTACAAAGGGCAAGCTTAGCAAGAGGTGTGAAGTTTTAGTCTACTCAGGGAAGGGGATAACAAAAGAAGATGTGAATTAAGAATGGACAGTCCTGTGGAAAACGTCTACTGTGATTGGTAGATGTGAAAATTTAGGGGAGGTGACATAAGAGAAATTTCTCTTTAAAAGGAGCTGTCTGAACCCAGTTCAAGGAGTTCAAGGGGTTGGAGTTTTTGGAGTTAGTGTGGAGGATCTGGCTCTCTGAACTTAGGGAGTTGAGTTTGGAAGCTGAATTGGAGGGTCTCTCTGAACACTAGAGTTTTGCTTGGAATGACCTTGTGGTGAGTGATTAAAGACTGACTAGTCTCTCTTAAGGCTAAAGGAATTCAAGACACTAAAATTATTTTTATAGTTTTGGCAATTCACAGTCTTGAAACCATATTTTCGTGGTCACAATACACAAACTAGGTACAAGAAGTCCACTTGTTCACATTGCAAATTAAAGTCCTCACAGCAAGCCCCAGACTTGCATGAGATGCAAAAGGCAATTAACTCCGGAGCTAAACCTAAATACTCTGATATGGTTAGGAAAGAGTTATGAAGCCAGGCCCATAAGATATATAGTGTGACTAATGAAGATAGAAGAAATAGTGAGAATCAGGCTGTAGTTGGAAATAGAAAAAAGTTGGGAAATAGTGAAAATTCAGTGCAAGAAAGTGAATCTGTGAATGATAGTACATGCATTAAAGCAAGAGAAAGGCAGAGACAGATAAAGAGATAGAAATAGAAATACAAGGAATTATTTCAGAAATTGCAACTGAGATAAGAGACTTTGAAAAGAGCTGTATAGTAACCACACAGGAAAGAAGTCTTAAGGAAATCGAATCTTCCTTAGAGAACTTTTTCCAGTGTAGGGTGGATAATGAGATTGAATTATGCAATAGAAAGAGAATGAATAAGTCAGAAGAACTCAAGCAAAAGTTTGTGACAGATACAGAGACACATAATTTCAATTCCCTAAAGGTTACTGTTGCTAAAGATAACAATGCTCTAAAACCATTCACAGATGACCTCCCACCAAACCTAGTTAATTCTATAAATAGCTTTATGGCACAGGTACCCTTAGAAAATACATCTGATTTCAATCCAGGAGCTGAAACTTTCCATTCAACAATGAGTGATATAGATAAGGAAAAATTAACTGAAAATGAAGCTGAAATTACTTTTGAAAATAATTATCTTATTCAAAGTAATGGAGGTCTAATGACAGTTAAATTTGAAGAGGCGTATAGAATGGAGTTCTTACCAACTGAAAAAAACTACCATGGTTTCAAAAGACAGGCTTGAAGCCAACATTCTAAGGGGCAAAGGGGTATCCAGACAAAGCAACTGCTGTGATTTAGGTTCATGTTCCATTGAATATACAACCTCTAATGTAGACTTCATAGGAAATGAATCAAATCAAGAAGAATTAGCTGCAACACACATACAACTGGCAGAGAGTAGCAAAGAAATGGACACTGATTCAGTGGTTATGAACATCTTAGCTACAAAGCCAGAAACACATGTTTGTATTGTGAGACAGTATGAAGGCACACATCCTGGTGCAGGGGGACATGCCAACTTATTCCCAGAAGAAAATAATAGAATAGAGGGAAATATTCCTATTCTACACAGTCAAATGAGAATGAAGATAAACATAAACCTCAGAATACTGGTAGAGTAGGATCTATGAATTTTAACAATATAGCAGATTTGCATGATCCCATACCATCAAGTTCACCAATTCAAAATGAAATTCTAAAGCTTAGTAGTGAGAAACACACTGAAACTGATTTGAGAAACACAAAAGCTGGTGACATAGACTTAGATCAAAATGCAAAGCCAGAGTTATCAACATCTGACAAAACTTTACATTGCATTGAGCAAAATCCAAAGAACATAGTGATTGGATTTAGTGAATCAGATTCAGTGAATCTGAAGGAATACCAGAAGGTGTGATAATAATGGATGAAGATGATTTAGAACAAATGCCTTATCAATTTTTAAAGCTTCCCAGCCAGCGAGAAGCTTTATGGTAGGAAAATAGAAACAGGATAGAAGTTTTTGAATCCCGCGAAGGGCGTGAAAGAGCCGACCTTTGAGATATGAATAATGAGTCAGTAATCAATTATTATTAATATTCAGGAGCCACAGCCATGCTCTGACCACTGGATGTTACTTTTAAGGCTATTCCCATCCAGTGATCCCAATTTAACACTGCACTGGTCAGAGGATAATACTAGCTCAGTAGGGAGAGAGATTAGAGACTGAAAGAATTAGACAATGCTAGGTATTAGCAGAGGAAAAGAAAGAGAGACAGAGAGAGAGACCTGACTGAAGGGCCAGGCCTCAGGAAAGAAAAAGAGGAGAGAGAAAGGGGAGAAGTTAGTCTGTAGGGCAAACCTGTCGATGTCCTCAAAGTGGAGGGAGCTGGCTGTGTTTCTCCGTTTTATTCTCTTTGATATGCAAATGAACTCAATACATATTGATAAGTTACATGATGCCTCAATACATATAGATAGATGAGTTACATAGTGTATTGCCATTGGATAATTGCAAATTATGACAAGGTGAAGGTGGGGTTATTATCCTCAGGTGAATGAGACAAAGGGAAGCAAGGTTTTGCGCCCTAACTTCAGCCACGCTGGGAATAGAGTTCATTGCCATGCACAGAATGGTCATGTGCTCACTCACAATCCTTGTCTCTCCACAATACCTATGGGCTGGACTGCTACAATTTTATAAGCTTTATGAAGAGGTAGTTGAAGAAGGGGATGTGTGGGACACAAGTGAGAAGACTGAATACCTGGAACCAGTACAAACTAAATCTTATCAAGAGTATGAGGAGGAATTATTCTTTGGGCACAGAACAAGTTGCATACCATTAGAAGAAATTTATGCAAACTTAGGGGTTGATAATGAATATGACTTTATAGATAAGTTGAATTACATGGAATGTACAGATACAGATTTTGAATGGGAAGGAGAATATGAAAGAACATATTGAGAACTGGAGGAGAGATAGATACACAATTTCACTTCTATTCTCTAACTTCATAAATATGACAAGTACCATTCATGCTGTAACAGTGAAACTTAGGTTAGTTGTAGTTCCATAGGGCAGCATACTACATAAAACCTTATGAGAATGAAGACTGGCCTAAGGGTTGCATAGAAAATATGTTATTCTAGCAAAAGAAAAACTAGTAAGTAATTCAACAAGAACACTCCTAAACTTGTAGCATAAAACTTCAACGTCATAACTAGGACAGATACAAACATCTAGAATGCTAGAGAAGCATAGATTCACATTGGATGGATTTGTTATCAAAGACTTTAACAGCAAGTTGTAGATTGAGACCTGAAAGAGAAAGGTTCCATATCTTTCAACCTTCACCCCTAAAAGAGTTTCTACCGGGGGAAGGAAGAGAGATAGGGTATACCATGAAGATGTTACTTCTTATCTTCAGACACCTCAATAGACACAACAATGTGATCATGTCATCAGTGAAGGTACATACAGATAACATATGAAAAGAAAACATCCTAGTTATGAAAAGCAATATGAATAGCCGAAGAAGAAATCAATAACAGTCCTTGTAAATGAAAGCCTACTAAAAACAAAGGAAAGCACTAGAGAGTACTTGCCACCAGAATACAAATAAGAGAGCACTGCACATGTTGATATGATAAAAGGATAGCACCCCTGAAGAAATGTAGCCAGTAACACAGACAAAAAGAGAAATATACACTTAAAAGACTAGTAGACATAAGAAGAAAGCCTCTATATAATTTTCATATGATGTCTCTGCCGGCCAACCATAGTTACAGAAGAGAAACAAGGTTATTGCAAATGAATGCATAATTTTCTAAATTCTATCTCCAAGAAATAAATACAGTAACTATCCAAGAAATACATATAATAACCATCCAAGAAATAATTATAGTAAACATTCAATAAATCTCCTAGTAAAAGGTGAAACAACAAGACTTAGCAAATTTCAAATCATTATTTTCCTTCTTCTTTTTCTGTTGTTTGCTCAAATTCACCCCTTCTTTACTCCCCTTATTTGTCTGTGCTCTTGTTCCTCTCATTTTTTTGTTTTTTGGGGACTTCTATCAGTCTCCCCTCTTGGAGCTTTAACAGAAGATCTCTTGGTGTAGTCTCTGGGGGAGGGTTGTTGGGGGTTTGAGCTTCCCTGTCTTCTGGAGGCTTTTGATTGGCTTAAAGTCCAGCAGTCAATGAGGATGGGTGGGGAGCCTGGGCTTCCCTGTGTTCTGGAGACTTTTGATGGGATTGAGTTCAGCTTGGTTGGTCTGAGTTTGCTCTGAGTTTTAAACTTCCTGGACAGCTGGAGCAAATATGGAGGATCTCCAAAGCTCTGGCCAGGCTGCCAGGTTTATGCTCCTTCTAGGTTGCCCTCTTGACTCTGCATCTAGGTTTCTGTTTTTTCAGAAGACCCTGCTCTCTAAGGGGGGGAGGGGTCGTGGCTTCCCTGGGCTCTGAGGACTCCTGATGGGATTAAGTTCAGCTGGTTTGGGCCGAATGAGCCCTGAAGCAAAAAACCTCCTCCTCCACAATCTGTGTTGAATGCCCGGAGACTGGCCCAGGTTACTTTCAAGGTAAGTTCTTCAGAGCAACCCCTTTGCAGGCCCTGAGGTTTCTGTCCTTTCAGTAGCTCTGAGGGCTCCTGATGTGATTGGGTTCAGCCAATGCCCTAAAGCTGGAACCTCCCTTGAGACTCAGATGGAAGGACCCAGCCAGGGGGCTACAGGCTTCCCCCTTCTCTCTGTGTTTCCCTACTGTCTTTGTTGGGCACCCCAGAGACTGGCTCAGGTTGTTTTCAAGGTGAGTCCTTCAGAATAGCCAGCCCTGAGGCCCTTTTGCCGGCCCTGAGGTTCCTGCTGCTGCCATGGGCTCAGCACTCTGGGTTGGGGGGGATGGGTCCTGGGACCTTCCTTCTGCCTACCCCTTTGATCTGAGTGATCTAGGGTTCTGGCTTTTGGGGGGCCATACCTTTTGATCCAGGTCCAGGAGAAGGGTTCCCCAGGTCTGTCCTGTTGTTCAGCTTGAATTTTGGTGTCCTAGGAGCACTCAGTTTGAGATCAGTAAGGAAGGGTTTCCAAGGTCTGAACTTTCGCTGCTTCTAAGCCGCCATCTTGACCAGAAGTCCAAATCATTATTCTTAACAAAATCTTGAGAATGTTAGCATAATGCTCACACCCATCCATGACAAACACATGTACAGCTTACTTGCAGGCATGAAGATGTACATATGCAAATCTTACCCTCCTACACGAAGAGAACACATGTAAATCTTACTTTCAGATATGAAGATTAATAAATTCTGACAAACATTCATGAAGATTCCATCTTCCATGCATTTGTAAATTTCACTCTCACACTTGCATGCACACGTAAAAACCTGACTTGCATACATGTTCCCATGTGTTCCGGATTCCTGATTAGTCCAGTGGATCCTTATTTGAAGAACTTGTCTTCAATCAAGACTGGAAGATGAAGAGTGGCATGCTGACCAGAGAGGAAGACAGAGTTCTACAAGCAGCATAAATGGACATGGAAGGACTTTGGAACTTTGGAATTTTGGACTTTTGAACATGAATATATGTAAGAGTGCGTCATACATGGTAACATCACATATAAGCATGCACATGCTATATAGAATACACTTTAGGAAGATCTTTTATGGAATGAGTAAGTATACAACATGCATAGTTGCATGACAAAAAGATACACTGATAAAAGTCTGGGAAATTCAAACAGATAAAGATATTTCTTTTCTGCATGAGTTTGCACAGAAATTTAGAATGATGTACATATGTAAATCTGTACTAAGTACAACCTATGTACACATGTAAATATTAAGTTACTAATGAACTAATTTAATTAGAATAGTTTATTAATATTCTAACTACTAACAATAGTGGCAGCCTAGTGAATTTGTTCAAGTCTTAGGAAAGTAGAGACTGAAGTATAGAATTAGATTGTATTATGATTGTAGGTTAGCATTTGTTAGAATTAGAAGATTTTACTTAGTGAATTTATAGATATTAGTAAATAGAACAATTGCATATTCTGAATGTTAGTGAAATTGTTGGAATGATTTGAAAATTGTTATGTAATTTGTTGTTATGTAAAACCATGTTCATGTAAATCCCTTACCTAAACCATTTTCCTATAACCCATTCTTAGCTTAGCACTAGGTTGACAGAATAGCTAAAGATAAGTTAGGATTTTGTTATTTTGGGGGGGGCGTGGTAAGGGAATACTTAAGATAGCATAGAGCTGAGAATAGAGTTATATAAATAAAAGTAAGTATCATTAAAATGCAAGGTGCATTTTTTTTAGAGTAGAAAATGGGGGGTTGTGGAAAGGGCATGAAGAAAGAGAGGATTTACAAGCCAAGACAAGCATGAAAACCAAAGTAAAGGACCTGATCTGTCAATCAAGGTGAAGATTCCAAAATAGAATGTTCCCAGGAAAAGGCAACTGGGGCATGGCCAGAGGAGATGAACTGAGATTTCTTCTCTGGGGTTTCCTGTCCAAGGGAGACTGGTTTCATCTGTCCTAGGTTGAAGGACCTTTGGGAGGGCTTCTGAAATTAATCTGAGAAGAAATTTACTTTTGTCAGTGGCTTTGTGTAATTGGAAGAAGAAAGAAGAGTTAACAGTTGTCCTCTATCTCTCTGGCTGTCTCTGAGTCACAGTTGTGACTGGACTGACATTTCCCAAGCCCTCCTATTTCTCCTTGTATACTAGGGATACACCTATCCCTTTTACCTCAGTTCTCCATCCAGTTGTTCCCAATAAACCCCTTTACTTGAGAAAGAAGGAGTGAAGAATATTTCTCTGAAATCCCATAGTTCCCCTGAGTTACTTAGAAGGTGACTGACTAAGATCAGGGGAGGGGAAAAGGAGACAGAAAGGGCATGGGTGGAAACTGGGAGGTGAAGGGAGGAGAAGGGTAGGAAATATCTTGACTTATTAGCCATTAGTGATCAATAGGCAACCCCAGAATACACCAGAGTAATCCCCTCTAGCAGCATCTTTATATCTCTCATCTATCTCCATTATAACTAGGCAGCCTCAGGTTCCACTAGTATCTCTCTAGTCACTGCCAGAGTATCCATTTACTGCAACAAGAAATAGTTCCTACAGATTATTTTTTTTTTATTACAGATAGAACTGGGGGGGGGGGGGAACAAAATGGAAGCCACAATGAAGATGGAGAACAAGAACAATGCATAAGGAAAGATGGAATGATAAAAGTTTATGATTATATGAGGAATTTCAGAGTTTATAAATGTGGAAGCGGAATATTTGTGGGTAATATGTGGCAAAATCAAAGGTTTAATAATTTCTATGTGTGGTTGAGGTGGAATAGAGTGTGGGTTGTACATTGCCAGCCATGGGTAGAGATTATGGTATTTAAGTAGTTTGAGGAACTGGGTAGTTAGAGTATTTGAGTGGGCATTAAGATGAATGTTGAAATTCCCTAATATGGAAAATGGGGGAAATATTTCCAGCAAGTTTCTATGATAAAGGACTCATTTCTAGACTGTGTAGCCCATGAACTATGTATATAGAACAACTCCTACAGAAGGTAACTGTCCATATTCTGACAGTAAGAAACACATTATTCTATATTTGGAAGTTCTATCCCATAAGGATGTTAGAGAGCAGCAGGTTCAGGTTTTGGGGGGAAAAGTGGTTTTTAGGTAAGTCAGGACTAGTAAGAAATGGAAAATCTTGAACATGACTTTTGAGATTTCATTTCCATAGATAATTAGAAAATAGTCTGATTTCATCAACTTTTCTTTGGTTTACAGATAACGTATGGTTCCTTTGATTATACCTCATTGCTGTATCTCTCAGATTACATGAAAGATTTTGGTGGAGGAAGATTTGTGTTTATGGAAGAAGGTGTTAACAAGACTGTAGAACCTAGAGCTGGTAGGTCTCTTTTAAAAACTTGATAGGATACAAGATGAGTTTTGAATTTATATTGGATTTTAATAATATCTAGTCTATCTCTTTATCTTAGGGAAATACATGTAAACAGATTTTTACTTAAGACTAGATGGAGAATCTATCCTCACCTCTCCCTGCCTCTTTTTTAACATATGGAGAAGATAATATGTTTCTATAGCTCCCAGCTCAAAAATCTTCCTACTTCTTTTTCCATATGGAAAGATCTAAATTATCCTCTAGCTAGGAAACACAAAACAATAACTTACTAGTTTTCTTACAATCACATAATTTCCACTTTGGTCTTCCTCTCTGTATTCTTTTTTCATTTATTTAATTGAGACCAGTTATATGTAATTTAATGTACAAAACTAAAATTTTTCAATTAAGTTTCACAAGTTTCCCTTGGCAATTTTCCATGACTTTATTTTCAAACTACCTTACAAAACTTAAGTAGGTATTCTTTATTTAAGGAAAATAAATCAGTACCCCATGAGGAAGGTATAGCAGGAGGTCCAAGAAAGGAATAAGAATGGTGGCAGTAGAATGGCCTGCACAGCAGATATAATTGTCCAAAAGGGGCGAAAAAAAGCTTGAATCCACAGTGTGAAAAAAGGCAAGAGAAAACAATTGGTTGGAATTGCAAATGGAATAATTAAAGAACTATCTGGAAGAAGAGAAGCAAAAAATCAGCAATGTTTAAAAAAATGCAGTTTATCTACATCCAAAATACAGTCAGAAAATAATAGATTTACTACTATTACTACTATAAACATGTTTGTGTAGCTATATAAATATATGTTAAGCCTTCAAAATTAGATGAGATGGTAGATTATTAATTTTACATACATTATTACATCCTATCTATGGATTAGAATGAGCTATATTTTAATTTTTGATTCACATGTGCACCTAGACAATAGTTTTGAAATATTGTTGGCAAATTCAGGAAAAATAATTGAAATCAAGAAGTAGTTTATATAGAGTATCAGCTTTAAGTGCTGAAGGGAAAATTTGAAGCTTTCTTATTGGAATAATAATAACTAATGTTTATATAGCCCTCATTATGTGCCAGGCACTGTGCTATGCACTTGATCATTTATCTCATTTTGTGCTTACAATAACACTTGAAGGTTATCTAGAAGGTTAATTAGCTATCATGAGGGGAGATCAGCTTCTTAAGTCTTTAAATCCTGAAGAAATAGAAAAGTATGTGGCCAATATTGAAAAAGAAAAAGAAGAAAATTAAAAATAGGAAACAAAACAAAGCATCATGATGAATGAAATATCCAGTTGCTTTAGCTATTTGTTTTTAATCCAATCACATCATGGTAATTCTATAAATGATAAACAGCCCATTCATATTGTATCTCTAAGTGACCTATGTATTTTTTAAGCCTTTCCCCACCCTAAATAGTGTTTATTATTTGGACTTCTAAATGTTTTTTTAAAAATATGAAGTTTTTACCACTTCAAACTGTATATCTGAATGTTCATTCTTTAGTACAAGTTTCCCTGATCATTACTCATCTATGCCTTTATTTTCCAACTGTATACTAGCTTTTTTTCTTTGACATAAGCATGTATACTTAACTCCCAATTAATATTCAAGCTATTCTTTTTCCTCTTTCCTTTGGCCCTTTCACATCTAGGCCACTAGTCAGATGTGAAGTTAAATTTACAGATGGGGAAACTTGAGACAAAAAGAGGTTAAATGACTTGCCGAGGATCACACAACTAATAAATATTTGAGTCTGAATTTGAACTCAGATCAAAAGATTTCAGGTTTTTTTCTTTTCTTTTTTTAAAATTTTATTTAATTAGTCAATTTAGAACATTATTCCACAAGAATCATATTCTTTCCTTCCCCTCCCCCAACCCCTTCCTGTAGCCAACATGCAGTTCCATTGGTTTTTACATGTGTCCTTGATCATAACCTATTTTTATGTTGTTGATGTTTGTACTAGGATGATCATTTAGAGTCTACATCCCCAATCATATCCCCTTCGACCCATGTAATCAAGTAGTTGTTTTTCTTCTGTGTTTCTATTCCCACACGGTTTTCCCTCTGAATGTGGATAGTGTTCTTTCTCGTAAATCCCTCTGGGTTGTTCAGGATCACTGCATTGCCACTAATGGAGAAGTCCATTACTTTTGATTGTACCACAGTGTATCAGTTTCTGTTTTTAATGTTCTCCTGGTTCTGCTCCTCTCACTCTGCATCAATTCCTGGAGATCATTCCAGTTTCCTCCAGTTCATTATTCCTTTGAGCACAATAATATTCCATCACCAACATATACCACAATTTGTTCAATCATTCCCCAATTGAAGGGCATACCCTCATTTTCCAATTTTTTTGCAACCACAAAGAGAACAGCTATGAATATTATTGTACAGGTCTTTTTCATTATTATCTCTTTGGGGTATAAACCCAGCAGTGCTATGGCTGGATCAAAGGGCAGACAGTGTTTTAGTGCCCTTTGGGCATAGTTCCAAATTGCCCTCCAGAATGGTTGGATCAATTCACAACTCCACCAGCAATGCATTAATGTTCCTACTTTGCCACATCCCCTCCAGCATTCATTACTTTCCTTTGCTGTCATATTAGCCAATCTGCTAGGTATGAGATGATACCTCAAAGTTGTTTTGATTTGCATTTCTCTTATAAGAGATTTAGAACACTTTTTCATGTAATAATTATATATCATGTATAATCATGTAATTTTATTTTATTTATTTCTTCTTTAATTTTTAGGATCTCTAATTTAGTTTTCATCTGAGGATTTTTAATTTGTTCACTTACTAGTTTTTTAATTTGCATGCCCAATTCATTGATCTTTGTCCCCTCTAATTTGTTAATATATGAACTTAAGGATATAAATTTCCCCCTAAGTACTGCTTTGGCTGCATCCCATAGATTTTGAAAAGGTGTCTTATCATTGTCATTTTCTTCAATGAAATTATTGTTTCCAAGATTTGTTCTTTAAGTAACTGATTTTGGAGAATCATATTATTTAATTTCCAATTAATTTTTGATTTGCCTCTCCATGTACCCTTACTAATTATTATTTTTGAGACTGAAAAAATCTAAATTTATATGGTCACAAAGGGAAATCCCAAATAATAAAATACCCAAGTCAGCTGCCAAATTTTTATGGTGATTTAATTACAACAGGAGGAAGAAAATATTAGAGGGAGAGAAGGAAAGAGGGAGAGAAGGAAAGGAGCTTAACTCAGAACCACTTTGGCTCAAGTTGAGCCAAAGTGTGTGTTAAGGCCTTGGAAAGCCAAGGCAAAGAAAGAGGTCAGTCCTTATCACTCACATGACCAGTCTGAAGGAAAGCTGTCTACGGGGCTCCTCCAAGCTCAAGCTCCAGGATCGAACTGAACTCTGGCCCTCTCCACCGGAAGTCTCGGGAACTCCAGAGGCTGTTCTCTACCTCACTTCCTGCACCTCACATGTGCAAATATTGGCTCAACCTTGACTTAGGACATTCCAGAGGTCTGTCCTTTTTTTTTTTGCATATGTCCGTTGAAGGCCATCTCCTCAGATAATTAAATCTTGAGTTTAATGCAGACCTTCCTAATCTTGTTAAACTAAGAAGGGAGGAGAAATGTAATTTCCAAAACCTGATTCTGTTATTCCAAGTATCTCTATTGTTATTGATCAGGAAACAGCTAAATAAGATCTTCTAAAGAATGGTCTGATTAGGGTGGAGTAGCTTTGAAACTCACACCTGTCTCTTTTGTCTAGATCTATTTTTACATTGGCTTTGTCAGGTATCATGATTGCAACTCCTGTCTTCTTTTTCTCAGTTGATTCCCCAATAGATTTGGCTCCATCCACTTACTTTTTTACCGTCTGTGTGTCTATCTTCCTCATGTGTGTTTTTTGTAGACAACATATGGTAGGATTTTAGTTTCTAATCCATTCTGCTATTTTATATAAAAATCTCTGGATTTTATGGGTGAGTTCATTCCATTCACATTCAGAGTTATGATTACCAGCTGTGTATTTCCCAGCATTTTGATTTCTACACCTAGTCCTGCCTTTTCTTCTTTCACTTTTTCCTTCTATGCCTGTGTTTTGTTTTTAATCAGTCCCCCTAATTCCCACCCTTATTGTACTTCCTTTTCTACCCCCTTCCCTTCTTATTCCCCTCTTATTTTCTTTATAGTCTTTTTAAACTACTCCACCACCTTCTCCTTCCCTTGTATTGCTTCCCTCCCCACCAGTCCATTTGTTACCCTTCTACTTCACTATAGGGTGCAAATCAATTCTCTGCCCCAATGAATTTGATCATTCTTCCCTCTTTAAGTCAATTTCAATGCACATAAGAATTGAGTATTTCCTATTTCCAACCTCTTTATCCTTCCAGTGTATTGGTGTTCTCCCTCACTCCCACCATGCCCTTCTTTATGACATATAAATTTACCCCATTTTGTTTCTTTTCCCATTTCTCTTAGTATTAACCTCTTATTTTTATGTATATATGTATATTTATACATATATATTTATGCATACATTTATCTATGTACATATTTATGTCTTGGCATTTCATCCCTTACAGTTGATCACTGTTGCCTCTAAGCATAATTCTTCTAGCTACCCATGTGATAATAACAATTTTTAAGAGTTACCAATATCCACTTTTCTTGTAGGGATACATATCATTTTAATTTATTGGGTCTGTTAAAAAGAGTTTTTTGTTTGTTTTTTCGCCTTTTTTAATTATCGTTTGATGATTCTCTTGAATTCTGTGTTTGGGCATCACATTTTCTGTTCAGGTCTGGTCTTTTCTTTATGAATGCTTGGAAGTCTTTTATTTTATTAAATGACCATACTTTCCCCTATAAGATTATAGTCAGTTTTGCTGGGTAGTTGATTCTTGGTTGTAGACCTAGTTCTCTTGCTTTCCGGAATATCTTATTCCATGCCTTTTGGTCAGTGCAGATGCAGCCTGATCCTGTGTTATCCTCATTGTAGTTCCATGGTATCTGAATGACTTCTTCTTAGCAGCTCGTAGTATTTTTTACTTGGTCTGGTAGTTCTTGAATTTGGCTATAACATTCCTGGGTGTTGTCAGTTGGGGATTAAGTACAGGAGGTAATCTGTGGATTCTTTTAATCTCTGCTTTTATCTCTTGCTCTAGAATTTTGGGGCAGTTTTCTTGGATAATTTTTCTGTATTATGATGTCTAGGCTTTTTCTTTTGTCATGACCTTCCAGTAAACCAATAATTCTCAAGTTGTCTCTCCTGGACCTGTTTTCTATATCTTCTATTTTGTGTTTGAGATGTTTCATATTTTCCTCAATTTTTCATTCTTGTAATTTTGTTTTATTGTTTCCTGTTGCCTTATGAAGTCATTTGCTTCTAGTTGTTGTATTCTAGTTTTTAAAGACTGAATTTCATCCCTGGCTTTTTCTTTATCCTTTTCCTTCTGATCTGATTTTCTTTTTAGAAGTCATTTTTCATCTTTTTTGCTTCATTTTCAAGCTGGTTAATTTTGGCTTTCAAGACACTATTTTCTCATTTTAGTTCAAGTGCCTCTGTTTCCTGATGACTTATCTTTTAAGTTCTTTCCCCTCTTGCCTTCAGCCTCTCTTTATTGTGTTTTGAATTGTAGTTTGTGTTCTTCCAAAGCCTGTGTCCAATTTGCTGGAGTTTCTGTGTTTTTGCTTGGTGTTCCTCTGTTTCATTTACCCTTTGTTCATTGCCTGGATAGAAGGTGTTGTTTGTAATTTCTTTTTTCTTTTTCTGTTGTTTGCTCATATTTGTCCCTTCCTTTCCCTCTGTAATTGCCAGTAGTGTTGCTCCTCTCATTATGTGCTGGATCTGTGGGGTTGGGCTATTCTGTCCTATAGGGGCTTCTTCTCTGCTCTGCTGTTTGGATAGGGTGAGCCCTGATGCCAGATCTTCAGCTGTCAGCAGAAGCTAAAAAGGAGCTGGGATTCCCACTTTGTTGTTAAGGTGTTCTATAGTAATTGCAGCCTTTACCCTTGGAGTTTAGTCAGCAGGTTCTCAGTAGAGGCAGAGGGGGAGGGGTTTTGGAGCTTGAGCTTCCCTGTCCTCTGAAGGCTTCTTATCTGCCCTATTGATAAGATTAAGCCAGGGCGGAGTTGATTTTACAGAGCTGTATGTACCCTGAGGTAAAAACCTCTGGAAAGGGGAGGGGGGGGAGTGGAACAATGTGGAGTGTCTGTGATTGGGCTGCCTTCTCTGACCTTCTCTTCCAGCTGCCTCTCCACAGCCTGTGTTCAAAGCCCTGAGCCAAGCACAACTGTGCCCTCAAGGTACTCTCTCTGGACTAGCGCCCTTGCCAGCGCAGAGATTCCAACCACCACTGGAGACCAAGCACTGTAGGTGGTGGAGGGGTCCTGGGGCCTTCCTTCTTCTTTCTCCTTAAACTTGAGTGTTCTCAAATTCAGGCTTTTTGGGGGTATACCTTTTTAGTTGAGTCCAGCAGGTGGGTTCCTTAGCTCTCTCCTGTTGTTAGATTTGGTTTTCAATCCTTTAGAAGCATTTTGTTTTTAATTGGTGAGGAAGGGTTTTCAGAGGTCTGAACTTTCACTGCCTCTATGACACCATCTTGACTCTGCCTCCAGGTTTTTTCCCCCCCCTATGGACCATTCACCCAGACTTTCACATTTGAAACCTTATTAATAAGGTCTCATTGATTGCCTCTCCACCACTTCACTCATATTTATCTCCTTTCTTTTTCTGCTTTCACTGCCCTATTATAGGTTTTCATTACCTATTGATAGCCTCTTAATAAGTCTTCACACCCAAACTCTGTTTCCTTTTTAGTCTATCCTTAATACTATTCCAGAATAATCTTTTTTTTTTGTGCCCAAATCTAGTCTAACATAACTAACATAACTTCTCTTTTAAAAAATTGTAATTATTTTACTAAAATGTGCTGAATATATTTTACTTATTTGTTCCTTTGCTGGATAATTAAAGGCTCTTCACAATCTGGAGCAATTCCTCTTATAGTTTTATTTTATATTATTCCTCAGTATAATGATATGTTCCAGTCAAGCTGGACTATCTTTTTGTTCTGTTTTCTCACCTCTGCCTTTGTTCTGTTGTTTGTTATATCTAGAAAGTCCTACCTCCAGCTTCTTTCCTTGTGGACTAAAAATTGTCATCACAACGGCAGTATGTCTATTGAGTTGAATTTTTTGAAAGAATGCCATTCACCCATATAGATTATGTTTGTAAGTTATATATTGTCGACCACCACCAATATTAATACTTACCTGTTGGTTAGAAAATGGCACATATTATTAATTGATTGCCATATTAAAGCAAGTGGGAAAAATTATTTGATTTGAAGCCAAGAAGAGTGTATTTGCAATTGTGAGCCCAAATTCTTCCTGAAAATACCAAAACAAGTCATCAGAGGCTCATGGGTGTAATAGAAAACTTAAGGCTTAGAATTTCCTCAGAGCTGTATAACTAAAAAATCAATCCAGATCAGAAAGTATCATTTTTTATTTTTCCAAAAAATATCACAAAGTTTCACATGATTTTTGAATACTGTCTCCTTTGGTGTACTGAATAAGATTTTTCCTCTGGTTTGACCATCATCACTTCCAATAATGCTCAACAGCTTCTCTACTTTTAAAAGCAAACTTTTTTTCCTGTTTACTGTTTTAACTGCTTGAAATGATTTGCCCTTCATGGTATATACAAACTACTGTTGTAATGTAGTAACATTACAGAAGTAACAAAACAGAACAGAAGTAACAAAACATCAAATACATCTATACATATATCCACACATGCTTGTGATTAAAAGTAAGGTAAACAGTGGCACAAAGTTCTGAATAGTAGCAGTTTATTGATAAAGCATGAATTTATTAATAAATAATGGCTGCCTCAGCTATCCCATAGACTTTGAGGAAGGGAGATAGTTCTTTTTTATAAGCCTAGAACAAAGAACAGTGAAGTTAGACAGTAAAGCACTATGATTGACTCCCAGGCTGAAACATGGGGTTAGGAACATTATGATTGGATTTCCTAAGTAATACAGGCTAGTATCCCGTGGAGCTAGTGATCATTTCCTATGTCATTTAAAGAATGATGATTAACAGACTTCCTGGCAACTAGAAGATTGGAGGGGGAGCGCGGCGTGATAATGCTTTCCTTAATTGTACAAAGACAGTCCAAGAACAATATATTTCTTAGAGCTAGCTTTAGGACTTAAAGATAACACCTGATGTCTTGGTATTTGGCCAAGAGCTAATGATGTAGAAGATGCCATTCCTTTTCTTTAGATTACAGTGATTTATATGTAAGAAATAACAAGGCCTGGGCCAGATTCCTGATCCAAATATCTGACTTTAATTTACAGGCACAAATAGAAAAGTCAGAGGTCTGTTGCCATGCCCAGATTATAGCAGAGACCTCTTTTTTAAGTTGACAGGTTGTTTTATAAGCTTTTGACTGTTGTTAACAGAGTTAATTAACAGAGACAATATGCAAACATGTTCCTAAGTGAGTTGGGAAAATATTGTTGAAATGGTTAACAAATTCCAGTAAAAAAAAGTTAAAACTAGGTCAAATCTTTTGTTGTTCTCCTGAAGTGAGTTAGTAAGGTTAGAATTACTTTTTTGAATGTCCTAGTCAAGAGGTTGCAAAGTCAGAGCCTCTTACCTCAATGTCTCAACCTCTAGAGTGTATGGCACAGGAAATGTCATAATTTCTAGCATTGCAGAATCTTTTTATTATCACTTGCTATTAATTCTGTCTTTCTTTACCCTATCATTAAGATTAATAATTTCCTTCTCTATTATTATGCTTATACATAGTTAATGAATAAGTGGGGCTAACTCTATAAATCATAGATGTAGTTTAGTACTAACTAAAGGATTACATATGATCACTCAGCTTATGATTAATAATATAAAAGCAATAAATGGCAATTTCCTTTTCATATGGTCAGGCTCAGAGGGAAAAAACAAAATTCCTGAACTTAAGTAAATGACATAGAAAGTAGATACAAAATCAATTAAAATGTAAAACTAATACAATATAGAATTAGTTGCAATGTAGAATTAATTTGAATTTCTCACACTTCTATTATTAAAACATTTTTATAACCCTCTTTACAAAGAAAACTTTAAATTAATTACTGGTCACCAAAAAGCTTCCCATATGTGTAATTAGAAATCTGTTACCCTAAAAACTACATTTCCCAGGAGCCCACTGACTTCCTGTCATTATGTACTTCCTGTAGACAAGAGTATATATTGAGTGGGGTTCCTGGTTTCTGCCTCTTTGCTTCCTGGATTGCATGAATGGCTCCTGCCTTGGTCTAGGGGTGGTGATCAAGATTAGTCCCTTTCTTCAAGGAACTCCAGGACTCTTCTGGTACTGTGTTTTGCCTATAGTCTCTTTTTGCCTACAGGGTTCCAGGGATGCAGTCAAATTGTCAATTAGGCTATATCTTAGGCCTTTCCTGTTAAGCCCTGGGGTAGTTCCATGTGATGTTCCCATCACAGGACTTTGAAGGTTACTCTGGGCTGGTCTTTGTCGAGGGCAGTTCTGCTACTCATTTTGGGGCTACTCTCCACTGAACATCTCTGAGCTGGACTTCTCTAATTGCCCTGGAGTTGCTTCATGCCATATTTTCTACCCATGGAAATGGTAGTTCATCTGAGTTTGAATGGCAGAATCTTCAAGTTATTTTCCTCATCTCTTTTTAACTATGTACTTTTAAATGTTTACCATAGTGTTTTGAAGGGGGTCTGGATTCATCTCATTTATAGTGAACTGCCATTTTCCTACAATCGCCATCAAATTTAGATTTTCTAAATAAACTAAAACTTGAGTCACTCTAATCTTGTATTCTGCCCTTTTATCCTGCCTTTGTTTTCTGTTATCTCTTCCTAATTTGACTTCCCTATGTACAGAATTAAAGCATTTTGCCCTCTGCACATTAACCCATTTTTTGTAGTTTCCATTGCATGAAATTAGTTACTTTTATGTCAAACCTCCTTTACCACCACCAATATAATCCTGAATCCAGTGCATAAATTTAAATGGTACTAATGACACTTGCTTCCTGCTTCTTTCAGGTCGAGTCTCCTTCTTTACCTCTGGTTCAGAAAATCTCCATCGAGTAGAGAAGGTCCATTGGGGTACTCGATATGCAATCACTATCTCTTTTACCTGCAATCCTGACCATGGCATTGGGGATCCAGCAGACCTTTAAGAGAAGGGTCCAAGGAAATGTTAGCAGCAACTTTGTTGGAATGGCACTGGAGAATCATCACCATACATACAAGTTGGAAGTAATAAAATGATAAATTTGAGTGATAAATCAGTCCCATTTTAACACATATATTATTCATATAAATATAGTGTTTAACCTTCTGGGATGGGTGGTGTGAACATAAAAAAATCACAACAATTAACCTATTAGACAGTACAGTTGAAGGAATTAATTTTTCAGATTGTTTATCCTGCCCAATCTAAGTTAGAGATAAAATTTTATTGCCTCACATATGAGCCTCTAAGTCAATGATGGTGTGCCAGAAAGGAGTCCTCTCTGTGGGCATGCCTGTAGTCGTCCACCAGTTAGTTACTAGAAAGCCAGAGGGGCTCAGGGCAGAGTTCCTCTGTCCATACACCTAAACATTCTCACTTCCCTCACCCCTCTGCCCAACAGCCCAACAGGGAGTGCTTCTTCCTCCCCTGTCTGGGGTAAGGTGCTGGGGGTGGGATGCATATGCTGTTTGAAGGTGTAGTACAGATGGCAGTCTGTTGAGTCTGTGGTGAAGGTGATTCCCTTGGTGGGGTTGGAGAGGAACTAGGTTTGAGGGGAGCATAGCCCATGGTGTGGTACATTGCTGAAGGGGAGCAGAGTGTGTGAGCCAGTCTCCTCCCCCTCTCCACATCACCCCCACCCCCGTCCAACCCAATGGGAGTGCTTCCTTTCTCCCCTGCCTGGGGTATGGTGGGGCTGGAGGATAAAAGGGCTGGTGGTGGGGCATGGAACTTGGCTGGGTGGTGGGGTCCAGCACTTCTCTAAAAGATTTGCCATCACTGCTCTAAATAAACACATTTATGCATATGGGCCAAAATATATCACAATGTTGTCTTTGTACAGGTTTATTTTGATTACAATAATGGTATTTTATTTAACCTCTCTTAAGATGATATTTAATAGATAAAATTAACCATGAGAAGAGAGAAAAGAAGACATTTTTTAGAGAAACAGATCTTTATAAGGAGCTTGTATTCATGTGATAGTAGAAGTGTAAGATAATATACAAAATTTGAGAGGTGAGTTTGTAGGTAGTGGTTGGGGACACCCTCTTTCATAAAGAGGTTGTATCATTTGAAATATTTCAGAATTTTAAAAATTTATCCAATGAAAAGAACTGTATTTTAAGGGCTGTTAAAAATAGTAAAACTGCAAGTCAAATGCAAACTGCCAACAATGGTTACTTTACTTTGTATTAACAAGAAGAAAAATTTACTTTTTAGATTCTAGTTGTAATAGAGGGTATTTTTTTCAGTTGGTAAAGAATCAGGGAGGGAGAATAGAGTACTCTCCCCCTCAAGGCAAGGCAAAGGAGATATCTCTGTTGTTAAAGTTGACCCAGGAGGAGGAGGGTTAGTCTGTTTTGTTTTCCCTTTAACCTTCCTTAAATATGGCCCCTCATCTAGCCTGCCAGATTATTACCCTCTATCACTTTGAGCAACAAAGTTCAGCAAGCCCCTCTTCTTAAATGAAGAGAGGTCACTTCACTCCCAATTCAGTTTGAGATGTCCCTCACTCAATCTTTAGACCAGTTAATAATAAAATCATAAGTTTATTCTACTGAGATAATAAACAAGGTGGAGTGAGGAAAAAGGGCATGAATTGAGGTAAAGGAAAGAGGAAAAGAGGGGTCCCTCACTATTTAAACCCATTTCTCCCAAAGCTGGGGTGACTTGAGCTCAAAAGCCTCAAGAGCCTGAGGGGTTCAAGGTGATGAACCCTGACTTTTAGCTCTGCCCAGCAGAAGCCTCAGTTCAGGAGAGGAGACTGTGATTTCTTCTTGTGGACCTTTCTTCTTTCTCAATCTTTGTTTTGGGGTGATAAATATCAGGAGTGAGTGAAAAGAGAGATTTATTGGAGTCTGGACCCAGTCAAAGACTGTACCTTATCCTTAGCTGTCTCAAAGCCAAAGACACAGGCACCAACTGTCTCAGAGCTAGAGAGCGAGTGTCTCAGATTCAGAGTCCAACTGTCTCTCTGAATTCCTTTCTCTCAGAATTCCAAGATCACTTCGCCCATACCCCGTTCCTGTAGCTGTGATCTTTGCATCCATTCCAGGCTCTTTGCATGTCCAAAAACAGTCTCTGGATTTCCTCCTCTTCCACAATCAGAAATAACATTGAGAGTTTGTGTCTTACTCAAACAAAAATATTATTTTACTTGAAAATCCTCTTTACCTATTCTTTACCAGTTTAGATTACTTAGCAACGTACAGACCTCCTCATTCCTCTCCCTTTACATTTAGCCCACATTATTTAATATCATAAAAATATAGACTATTGAAGAATTACTGTGTAATTTTACATTAATATTTGGGTGAGGAGAAGCTCAGGATATAGGATAAGGTGGAAGGAAATCTTAATATGATGACGTGAAGAACTTTTGAATAAAATTACATATTTTATCTCTTTTTCTTTTATTTCTTCTAGTTCTTTACTTTTTAAAGATTGTGGTTCAGTTGTTTTAGTCATATCTGACTCTATGAACCCATCTGAGATTTTCTTGGCAAAGATATTGGAATGGCTTGGCATCTCTCCAGCTTATTTTATAAATGAGTAAACTGAAGCAAACAGGGTTAAGTGACTGGCTCTAGTCCTACAGCTAGTAAGTGTCTGAGTCCAGATTTCAGCTCAGGAAGATAAGTCTTGCTGACTCCAGGGCTGGGCCTCTATTCACTGTATACCACCTAACTCCCCTTTTAAAGACTATCTCTACAGTAAACACTTTGCATCTTGTCCCTAATGTGAATTTACATTGAAGGAACAGAAAGAGTGACAAGAATTTCACTTTGTTTTATGTTTAACTTACACAAATTTTTGACCTTTTAAATTATTTGAAAGATTAAAATCTCACTGGTAAACTGTTTTGTATACTTTACTGATTGCTTTATGGGGAACCATGGATATTTGCTGTGTCTGAGAAAAGTAATAAATGCATTTTATTATATTTTTGCCTATAAATATTCTCTCAATTGAATTTTCTTATCTTATAGCTATTACTTGCATTTTTAGTAATGTTTTAAATAGAAATGGCAATAATGGACATCCTTGTTTTTCCTTTAGCCTTTCTCCATTACATATGATGTTTGTTCTTGAATTTAGATGGATACTATTTACCATATTAAAGAAAGATTCATTTGACCTTATTGATATCTTACAAGCTTACATCAGTCCTTTAGGGTTCTAGGGAATCCTGACACATCTGTGGGTACTTCCTCTGCTACTGGCCCAAGTTCTCACTGGCTATGTTCTTCCTATTTTAAGGGAGCAAGTAATTTGTAAGAATTAAAATTAGGACTTGGGTCCTTAGAATTCTTATAAAGTTTATTAGAATTACTTGGATAGGTAAAGGCAGAGAGATAGAGAGAAAAGCCTATTCCAGCTAGCCATGTGGCTTCGACAACATCACTCCAGCATGCCAGTTCCTTGGCAGAATGTCTGAGACAGAGAGTACTTCCTGAATCACCTCTTTTATTCTTTCTCTTTACATCCGAGTTAATTTCAGTCATGTCCGGATCAAGTCACCATTCTGTGACTCACACTTGGTGACATAGGTGACACAAACACACACTCATGTGGACTCAGGTGACCTGTGTTACCTAGAAACTGGAGGATAGAACTTTCCTCCCACACATTTAACCACTTAATTCCAGTGGCTTAAAAAAAATTTATTAAAGCAATATAGGAAGAAAAACTATTCAAACATTTTCCCCAACACTTCAGAGCATTATTACCTTTACACAGCCTCAGTTTCTGAAAGGGATTTGATTGATTACCTAGTTTCATTCCTACATTGAATGGAACCCACAAAGTTAACATTTAAAGGTTGAATCATTGCTGGATGAGTCTTTCTACTGGGCTATGGTCCCTAAGGACACTCTTGGTGATCATTTCTTGCTCATAAGGAAAATGATGTGCTGCTTGCCACATTTGATCAGAATTTCTACTCTCAGTTTCCTGCGGCTCTTGGTCCTAGCAAAGAAACAAGATTCTGTGAATAAGGAAGTGACCTTGCTCCCCCAGATGCAAATTCAGCAAAACAATGACTGAAAGTGACTCATGCTTTTTTATAAAACCACTGAAGTTCAAACTATAAAGTCAGTGAAAAAGATTCCTTCTAGCTATGTAGTACACCAACCAAAACCAGTTACAGAATATCCAACCTCTTCAAGCTACTTTTCTAACACAACAATCACCGCCAATTGTTGCTTTCTGTAAATGTACCAGATCCCCATTATGTTTGGATATCATGGTTTTGGGGTTTTGAGAACTGTCCAGTAGTATCTCTGAGAGTCCAGAGTCCACTCTGTCTAGGTGTGACAATTTTGGTCAAATAATGGAGTGAGAAACACTGTGTGCTCAGTCCCACATGTGTAGACATCACATAGTGTTCTGCTATAGCACAAGATTGGTTGTTGGTTCAGTAAATACATGCTTTTCTGGCACACAATCCATTTTCTACATACATGTTTCCATAGAACTTAACAACTGAGGTGAAGCCTAAGAAGATAGTCAATGAACCATTGTTGCTACAACAGAGATGGAGATAAATGACACGAGTAGGGTGATTTGGAGGTTAATCCCTCTTGACCTAAGGAGAATGGTCAGCTTTCACAATCAATAATAATTACTTAGGAGATGGATAACAAAACATTTTGTAGCTAGGTACATGGTTAGAGGGTAATTTAATGACAAACCAGAATTGGGGTTTTCCTCAATTTAAATAGAACCTTTCTTGTGTTACTTTAAAGCACCTGGCAATGTTGCCTGGTTTCTGTCTGCTGTGAAGAGCGTCTTGAAGGTGATTGATGTTCTTGGCTTGTAATGGGAGTGAATGTAACTCTGGAGAGGGAAAGGAGGGGGGTAATGGGTAGTGATCTTTGGGTTTTAATTCTGTGAATGTAATCTTTTAGGGTAATAATCTGGGGGGGGGTTAAGGGGGGATATATGTTTATTCTAGAAATCTTTGCTCTTATATAATTTCTTTTGCATTGGAGAGAAAATAATAATCATCCATTAGTGAGTGAAGTTAAAGAGAGAGAAGTCACAGAAGGGGATCAGTGGGTGCCTCATTTTCTTGCAGCCCCATTTCCCAAACTGTGACTTTGTCAGCCAGTGGGGGGTCTGAAGGCTCCCTACATTGGGGATTGAGGAAAAGGTGCATTTATTATCCATTCAATTCTTGGTCTGATAATTAGGCTAGTCAAATAAACTAAATCTTCTATCAATCTAAGTATGCTATATTTTGTAAGGAATCATAATTTATTTCATAAGGGCAAAATCATTTCTGAGAGGTTCGTTTATTTCATCTTCAATTAACAAAAAGTCCTTATTTTTTATACATTCTGATTTACCTTTCTCTGTTTTAAAATCAGACTCACTATTTTATTAGGGTTTTTAAAATAATTTTCTAGTTTTATTTATGAATTTCATTGGCTTCTTTGCTTTCAGTTTTGTTAATCTCATGTTTGTTTTTCCAGGATTTCCATTTTGGTGAGGTTTTTAGATTTGTGACCTTTCTAGTTTTTTTTAATTATGTGCCAAATTTAATATTTTCTTTCTATTTTTAATAAAAATATTTAGAGATATAGATTTCCCCTAAGAACTGCTTTGGTTATATTCCTCTATAAATTGGCATGCCACCTTATTGCTGTTATACATTGTTTTCAGGTACTGAGGTAGCAAAGGGGATTGAGTGTTTCACCTTGAATAAGTAAGACTTGATTCAAATCAAGTCTCAGAGGTATTCTAGCTTTGTGAACCTGAGCAAGTCAGTTAACCTCTGCATCAATTTTCTCATTATAAAATAGAGACAATAACAAAACTTAAAGGTCTATGTAAATGCTAGCTATAAATTTTCTTTTTTAAATTTACTATTTTATTATTTTTACATTGGTCCATCAATTCTTAAGGATTAAGTTATTTAATTTTCAATTAAATAACTTTTTGTAGCCTATTTCATATATTTCTTCCTTTCTGCATTTGTGTGTGAGGTTTTTGTGACAAAATATATGGTCAGTTTTTTTATTAGAAATATGTAGGATTTCCTTTCTGTCTCTGTTCAATTTTTCAATTTTTGAAAGTTTTTTTCAAGTCTTATCTTTTATCATGTTGATTTTCTTATTAAACTTGATCAAAGACAGCAGTTATACATTGAGGTCCTGTAAGAGTTAAAATAGTTGGTTGTTATAAACTGTAGTGATTAAAAGAGAGGAAGACTTAAATTGTAATAGATATAAGAGTGGATGAGTAAATTGTGACCACAGAAAATATGTTTTCACTACAGTGTCTTGTTTTTAAATCAATTATAAGGTGGTCGCCAGGGAAATATTCCCAATTATGAAATATACCCAAGTTAACTGGGTTTTATAGAGATTTTTAATTAATATAAATGTGAATTAAAGAAAATGAGAGAGAATAAGAAAGGAATAAGTATGAAGGGCCTTAGCTGAAAGATCTAGACCTGAGTCTTAAGAGAGAGATCAGTCAGTATTTTATCCACTCACCACAAGATCTGTCTAAGCAAGAATATAGACACCAGTTCAGCCAGGCATCCTTCTCCAGAGAGGGATTCTTCTGACTGTCCTCAAGAGACTATCCCAAGAGCCTGTTTCCAGAGCTCTCTCCCAACAGCCTCCTTAGAGACTGTATTCAGAGCCTCTTAGAGACCCTTCAGAGCTCTCTCCCAACAGCCTCCTTAGAGACTATTTCTTCTTAGGAGACTGTCATCTCCTAATATAGGGAATTTTCTCCTATGTCACCTCCCCTAAGTTCTCCCATCTACCAATCACAGTAGACGTTTTTCAAAGGACAGGCCATTCTTAGTTCACACCTGAGTAGACTAATCTTTTGAGTAATTTACACCAGGAAAGCTCTGAGTAAGTTTCTCACCTCTTTGTAACTTGTAAATTCACAAGTTGCTTGACCTTTATAGGTACTTAGCACCCTTTTGTATTAGTCCTAAAATAGGCATTGCTTAAAGAACTTTTTGTCTTACTATAAGTATGGGTTTAAGTACTTTTCATTGTTCAGCAAAGAGTTTACAACTTTATCTTCCCTAGGGCAGACTTAAGTAGGGGTGGAGTAGAGGTCTCATATTCCTGATCTGAGTAGAGTTCTCACATTCCTGATCTAAGTACCTTCACTGCCCAAATGGGGAATGGTCCCAATGGGGAATGGTCTTAACCCAACCTTATGAAGTAGGGTCTGGGAATTTTTAACATTCACAAGTCTGAGAAATTTCAAGATTCACAATCCCCCCTGATGATCATTGGGAGAATATTCTCCCCATTGATCATTTAACATAATTATTTTGTAGTCCTAAATGCACTTCTAACTATAGACATACACAATATTCAATTTTCTAAGAGGAAATTAGAATAGTGAGGGAGGAAATAGAAAAGAAAGAAAGCAAAACCAATGTTTTGCTAGGTGCATTGACAGAAAGACAAATTAGGGGCAGTCCCTTTTGGCATAAATGTATACAATTACAATAAATGTTCAATCAAAGTTCAGTTCAATCAACCATATCCAAAGTTCATTCTTGATCTTCTTGATGAAGTGTAGGTTTTCTGCAACAATTCATTCTCTGGATTTAGGAGTTAGCAAACTTCTTTCTTGAAGATCTTTTTCTTGAACAAAAATCAAAATCTTGGATTTTATGTAAAAATACAATCTCAAACAAAAATAAAAAATTCTTAGATTTTAAATGAAAAATACAACCCCCCCCCCTGAAGTAAGTGTTAAAAAACATCCAGTTCAGCTCAGAATGCAATGTTGAGTTATGGGGGTGTATGAGTCAATTGTCAAAAGAAAAGAAAAAAATAATCAAAAACATAAGGAAAAAAAATTCAAAATAGGCCCTTGTATAGGTCCTATTTAAAGTAGTTTCTATCCCACAAGTCTATAGGACAGAATGCAGTAATATTTCATTTAGCCATTTGTAGCCAAGACTACAGGAATTTGCCATAATATAAGAAGAAAAAGAATTAGAATTCTATTTTGATGGGGAAATGTCATTTCCTTGTCTGACCTTTTTGTCATTCTCAGGGAGCCAGCATGATAGTCAAATTTTGTACTTGTATGAGTACTTCGCAAAGAGTGTAGATACAAGGAAGTCCTTCGACTTAACATATGTCAAGTGCCGCAACCTCGAGTCTCACATTATTATTTCCTGTGTGCTCTTTTTGGCACTATTCAGGTTAAGTCTGTGCTCCTTTTTTTTATCCCTTTTTCTTGAATCAGATACAAACATTAATTACAGTCCTATAATTTTTTATCAATAAATGGCAGGTTCCCATAGTTTAAAGCTTTGGGTATGCTTTGACATTATAGCAAGAATATATATATATATTAACTTGTATTACTGCAGAAAAAATATTAATATTAATTATGTGTACCTTTAGTACAAGAAATGAGAAAAAATCAAATATTCTAATCAAAATAAAAGAAAAGCAATAATGAAAATAAGGGAAAAAATTAGTAATTCAATGTGTCTTTAAAAAACAGCATCCATTAGTCTATGGATTATTATCTCCAATTCATATGATAGGGTACAGTCAATCAGTCTCAACAGAAGATGCTTTCTTCACATGTGAGCAATGAATCCAAGAGTCCTTTTCTCCAATTTTTATAGATGTTGGAGTAGTTAACAATATTTGGAATGGTCCTTCCCATGAAGGCTGAGTTGCTCCAGTTCACTTAAAATTCTTAATATAAACTTTGTCTCCTGGGTTCAGGTCATGAAGAGAAAAATCTAGTGGTCCGGCTTGTACTGCAGCTCCGGATTCATGACATTCACGTAGTTTATGCTGTAACTACTGTATATAGGAAGCAATGGTAGTATCTCCCCCTAATAGTGAGGTATATGCAGGGGAAAAAGGTTTAGCCTGTATAGGCAGATGTCCAAAAAGCATCTCAAATGGTGAGATATGTAGGTCTCCTCTAGGCCTGCTTCTAAGATAAAATAGGGCCAGAGGGAGAATTTTAGGCCATTTAAATGTGTCTAAGTGCATAGTTTTCCAATCATAATTTTAAGTTCTTTGTTCATTCTTTCCTACTATTTGGAGTAGAGACAAAACTGAAAAAGGTTAATTAATATCAACAAAATCAATAGAATCTAAGAAGAACCACCTTCATTGTGTTTGGGACATTCCTTGGTCACCCCCCTGAAGGGCACCTCGACTATTTTTTGGATGAGCTCCATTTCTTATATGTTGTTGTTGGGTATTATCATTTCCTTCATTTTGAGCATTGTCATCATTTTCTCAATTCCTATTTCTATAATTCTTATTTCTATATTCATTATAGTTATTTCCATAATCATTATTATAATTTCTAAAATTCTGGTTTCTGTGACCATTATCATCATTTCTATAGTTATTATTTCTAAAATTGTTATTAAACTGTGTATTTCTTCCAATCATCTTAAGAAAGGTTCTACATTCCATCATTTTGTGGCCCTTCTTCTCACAGAAGTGGCAGGTTACTGATTTATTTGTGAATTCCCGCAAAGGGGCTATAGTCTCTCCCTTATTTTTCAATTGTCTCTTTAATATTTCAATTTCTTTCTTTAAATCTTCCACTGATGTATTGTCTTCCTCAGGTCTTTTTACATGACCTTTATAAACATAGGTTGCTACTCTCCTCAATTCTTCAAGGTCCATAGAGTCCCAATTAGGACAGCTAGTTTTAAAGTAGTCTTTTACCACTGAACAACAATTCTCAATGAATTGCCTACGTATTTGCCTAATGTCTCTTTCTCTGGATAAATCAAGGTCCATATATGTATTTCCTACACCAATAAGTCTTTCCATAAACTGGGAGGGTGTTTCATCAATATCTTGGGTTCTTTCAAATTTTGACCATTTTCAGGTCTATCAGAGCAAGCTCTCATGGCTGTCAATAATGCTTCTCTGGCCTGGTTTAGTTTTATGTGATCTAGTTCAACATTGGGGTTCCAATGTGGATCTTCAGTTGGCCAATAACTTCCTTTTTTACCTCGTTTTTGATTAGCCAGAGAGATGATATTATTTTTCTCTCTCTTTGTCAAAAATGCTTCTAATAAATTCTCAACATCCATCCAAGTGGGGTCAAAAGTTCTGAATATGTTCTCTAATTTTTTTATAATTAATATTGGTTTGTCCTCAAATGATGGCATATCTTCATTCAATTTATTTAAATCCTCAGGGCTAAAAGGTGTATGATGTCTTACAGATACCAAGTTTCCATCTTTATTAAAAGTGGGTACTTCCCTTAAAGGAAATAAGCTATCTGAATTATTTGGTACTCCTGTTTCTAGGCTTCTAGTTCCATTCTCAGTGGGGTAAGTATGAGAAATAGAAGAGTTGGGCACACTAAGGGAGGGGGTTTGTTGTTGTCCCATAGTGCCAGAAAGATCAGAGGTAGGGTGTGAATTTAGGTTGGAATGTGAACTTAAAGTGGATTGTGTAGGGTGAGAAGAAGGAGCAAAGGAAGAAGTGTGAAAGGATACTGAGGTATTAGGAATGGAGGAATCAGTAAGATGTGAAGTGGAGGCATTTGGATCAGAAGTATGGGTAGGGTGTGTACTTAGAGTGGATTGTATAGGGTCTGAAGCATGGATGTGGTGTGTACTTAGAGTTGAGGGTGTGGGGTTGGAAGCATGGGAGGGGTGTGTACTTAGAGTTGAGGGTGTGGGGTCGGAAGCATGGGCAGGTTGTGAACTTAGAGTTGAGGTTGTATGATTTTCTGAGGCTGAGGGGGCAGGGGAGGGGTGGGTTGGTTAGATGTAGGGTTTTCTCAGGCTGATGGGGCAGGGGGAGGGGTGGGTTCGCTAGGAGGGTTAGTGTTTTTCATACAAGTTATGAGCTCCCCCAAACTTTCCTCTATAAGTTCAAGCTGAGTATTTTGTTCTGCATTTTGTTGAGTAGTAGAAGGAACAATTGGTTGTTTTGACGGAGAAATGAGTTCTTCAAGGAGATCCAATGTTATAATTACAACAATCAAAAACTCAGGGGAAAGTAGTATGTCAATTAGATTTTGCCATAAGTTCCATGGGATGAGTCCTTTCAGAGAGACAAAGAATTCTGTATTTATAAGATTGGTCATGTAGCTGATGAGCCAGCTGTTAAGTAAGTTGCAGACCAATGCTTGTACTAAGAAAAGAACAAAGTATTTACTGAAACACCAGTTGTTAACTAAGTTCTGAACTGGTTGTAACTCCATATTTCTAAAGTAAACATGTGGGAAGCGGGACAAGGTCAAGAGCTTTCCCAGGTTTTTTTAGTCCTAATTTAGGCAGTTGCTAGCCAGGACCTTAGGGCCCTGTTGCTTAATTTAAGGAGAATCAAAAAGGTTTTTTACTCACCCATTCTTGCAGCTGTATTTTTGAAGCCAAGTTAAAAAACAAAACAAAATTGACTGATAGAGCAAGTAATAAAGAGAGAAAGGAAAGAGATTTCACAGAAACTTTTTTGAGGATTTTCTCACCAACCCCGTGGTCAGCCATAAACTATAATAATTAAAATAGTTGAGGTTAGTCCCCTACTATTATAGATTTCTCTGTAATTCTTAGAAATTTGCTACAAAGTTTCCCCCCCCCCCCCATTTGAACACTTCATCCTAGGTACATTAATTCTATTTACATATAAGGTTTTCATTTTCATGTTATCAAAATCATCTATTTTGGGGAGGGGTTAATTGTCTCTGTCTCTTATTTAGTTAAGAATACCTCACCTCTCCATGTTTTTGAAAGGCATATTATTTGCTTCTCTTCTATTTTGTAATGGTATGACTTAATATAAAAGATACATCAATTTTTAATTTTTCTGTATATGCCAATTTTGAATTGGTATGATGTATAGCATAAGATGTTAGTTTAAGATTAATTGTTGCCAGGCTGCTTTCCAATTTTTTCAACAATTATTATGAAATAGTGCTTTACTAAGTAATTTGTACTTGGAGTTTTATTGAATTTTATTTTATTGAGTTTTGTTGATCTATTTCATAATTTTTTTTTTACCATTTCCAAATAAAAAAAACAACCTTACTTTCTGTCATAGAATCAATACTGTATATTGGTTCCAAGGCAGAAGAGTGATAAGGACTAAGCACTAGAGGTTAAGTGACTTACCCACAATGACACATCTAGGCAGTATCTGAGAACAGATTTGAGCCCATGACCTCCTGTCTCTAGGTCTGGCTATCAATCCACTGAGCCACCTAGCTGCCCCCTTTGGTTTTGGTGACTGATGGTTTATCTAGTTCCTTATTTTTAGCTTTGTTTGAATTTGTATGTTTCAAGTGTATTTCTACTCCTTGTTCCAAATATTGTTGAATTCTGCTTTCTAAATGTTTTCTGCTTTCTTCTTCCACTTTATGGTAGAGTTCATCCCATTCATTATCATGCTTATTATTATAAATTTTGTATTTTCCTCCATCCTGTCCTTGTACTTTTTCTTCTCTTCAACCCCTACCCTCTTTTCTTTGTTTTTTTTCTTTTTCAGTTTTACCACAGTATCTCTAAGAAATTCCCCTTACACATTATCACATTTCTTTTGGAAACCAGCTCCCGAGTGTCCTTCACATGGAGAGGATGCATTAGCTCAACAAGCTAATTGGGGTCTGCACATGCCCTATGTACCTATTACAAAAGAGAAGGAGTTTATTTGGAGGGGTTTGGGGGAATAGATGGGGAAAATTAAAATGGTGGAAAAAAAGAAGAAAATAAAAGACCATCAGTGTGATGTTTGGGGACAAAGACCAATAGGACAGTGTTAAATTTTATACCTCTAGAATTCTAAATTATATATGCACATATATAATATTTGTATTTCTATACCAATTTTCTATCTCATCTATTATCTATCATCACCATTTATACATTTATCTATTTTGAGTGACCTGTGATTTCACTGATGTGGGGAGCTCCCAGTGAGGGGCTTCCTTACCAATACAGTGAAATACAGAGGAAGCAGAGAGAACAAAGATCTGGCCTTGGTATCAGGAATACTTGGGCTTAGTGATACTTTGTGACACAGGACAAGTCATTTAACCTTTTGTAAGGAAAAAATAGCTCCCCACTCCCCATGGCAACCACATGGCCTGGCTACAGCCTAAATATATGACAGCTCTGTGTTCCATCTTTGGCATATGTGCCATAGGTTCACCATCATGGCACTAGGCAGTTCCTGCATTAAGAAAGTATAGGCCTTAGTCAGCAAAATGGAGTGTATACTTTGGAGCAACTTCTCTCTCTCTCTCTCTCTCTCTCTCTCTCTCTCTCTCTCTCTCTCTCTCTCTCTCTCTCTCTCTCTCTCTTTCATCTTTCTCCCCTTCTTTCTGATTAATAAAGCATTAAATCTATATCTGGAATCCTCATTTTTAATCTTTAAAACCTCAAAGTGGTCAGGGTTTGAAGACTACTGAACAGTTGAAGGGAAGGTATTGGTATGAATTGGTAGAGGAAACATAATTTGTATTTTTCCTAAAACCCATGTACTTTTTGCAGTAGAGATTCAGTTTAACACACAGTCATTCCCGCCCCCCCCCCCCCATTCTTATATATGGAAATATTCATGTTTGTTGGTGTTTCTCAAGTTGATGATTAAAAAAAGAAAAAACTAAGACAAACAACTTTTTTGTTGTGCTGCTTATGTGTAGCAATGTGTTTAACTCATAAGAGAGTAGAATCCTGAGGCTTTAGGTTGATTCAGAAAAGAGATGTAACTATTTACCAGAACAGAATTGCATGTTGAAATTGCAGTTAATCAAAGTAACATCAGATGGCAGTAGCAGCTCAGAGAAGAATCAGTTTAGCACGTCAGCAGAGAAGCTAATAACAGTCCTGAAGATAACATCAACATTAAGCAGCCTTTTTATTTATTCATTATTTAATTTGTGAAGCATTCTTTATTTTTTTGAATCTGGGAACAGGAGATGGACTAATGTTACAAAATAAGACATACACTTTTTCAGACATGGGCAATATATTAATTTGTTTGCTTGGCTATAGCTATTTGTCATAAGGAAGGGCTTCCCCTTAGTGGGGATGGAAACTGAATAATTGTCATAATTGTAATAGATATATTTCAGGGGGTATATATTGATGGTATATGACAAACTAATGGATCAAGCTTTGTCTACCCTCCTCTCTATTCCTCCCTCTCTTCAGAAGCCTTTCAGCTTCCCCTCCTTTCTTTTCTTCAGTTTCACTCAGTGTGAACTAGGAGATTTCAATGAAATCATTTTTAATCTTCTTTTCCCAGCAAGGGGTTTATTTGGGGAAGACAGGACAAGGATGGAGGATAAGGTAAGAGGAATAGGGTTTCTCTATTCTCTAAAACGAGGAGGATAAGGTAAGAGGAATAGGGTTTCTCTATTCTCTAAAATGAAGGTTAGGAGGATATTGGGAAAAATAGCAATCCAGTCACTCTTGTGAAACAGAGTCAGTCAGAGAGATATGAGGACAACTATTTTTCTTCTTCTTCTTCCAATCAGCCAAGTCAGTCTCAGAGGTACAATTAGCTTCTCCACCTCTGTCAGAAGCCAAAAGCCAAAAGCCCAAAGCCTAGTTCAGCCATTGGCTTGACTCCAACTCTCTCCAGTCACATTCCAAATGAAATCTTCATTTTGACTGACAGATGATGTCCTTTGCATGCATGCCTCTTCGACAATACCTCCCTTTTTTGTCTTAATTGCATTTTTTAGTGATACTTACCTTTTGGATATTTCTAGCTATCTATTCTTAATTCTGTACTATCTTAAATATTCCTTTACCCTCCCCAAATAACAAATCCTAAACTTCTCTTAGCTATTCTTGTCTATCTAGTTCTATGCTAAGTTTGGGTATAGGAAAATGATTTAGGTAATAAGGATTGTACATGAAATGTTTTGACATAACAAATCATGGGACAATTTTAAACAATTCCAACAATTTCTATAACATTTTGAATTTTCAACTGTCTTATCTTCTAATGTATTCAGTATTCACCTAAGTAAAATTTTCTATCACAAACAATTGCTAACCTAAAATCATAAAGAAACATTACTTCTATATTTAAGTAGTTATGTCTGTCCTTGCTTCCCTAAGACTTTGAACAAATTCTCTAATCTGTCCCTATAGTTTAATCATTAGAACATTAGGAAATGTTTCTAATAGTTTGTTAGTACATTAGTATCTACATGTGTACATAAGTTGTACCTATACAGATTTACATATGTACATCCATATACATCGTTCTAGATTTCTGTGCAAACTCATGCAGATAAGAAATATCTTTGTCTGTTTGAATTTTCCACAGAAATTTATATCATTGTGACTTTTGTGTTGCAGCTATGCTGTACTTTGTATACTTACCCATTCCATGAGATATCTTCCTTTTCTGTGTAGGATGTATATGCATATATGTGATGTTAACATGTATGATGCATTCTTACATATTCTCATGATCACAAGTCCAAACTTTCAAAGCCCTTCTATGTCCTTTTATGTTGATTGTATAAACTCCATGTCTTCATTATCAGGTCCACTGTCTTGTCATCTGGTCAGCATGCCAGTCTTGTCCAGTTTCACTCTTGATTGTAGTCCTGTGTTCTTCAATTCAGGAACAAACTGGAACAATCAGGAACATGCATGTGTGTAAGGTTTTTACATGTGCATATTTGTAAGATTGAAATTTTCGTTTTGTATGGAAGTATGCTGAGTCCTTCATGAATGCTTGTCAGAATTCACCAGTTCTTCATGCATGGAAGTAAGCTTTACATGTGTTCATCTCCATGCATGTGTGGAAGTAAACTCTACATGCATTCATCTTCATGCATGGAAGTAAGCTTTATTCATGTTCATCTTCTTGGGTTTGTGTAAGCGTAATAGTATTGTGCATAAGTTTTTAGGATTTTATTATGAATATTGATTTGAAGTTTGCTAATCTTTTTGATGTTTAACTTTTTTCACAAGGAGGTTTATTGTAGGTTTACTTTAACTGTGTCTTGGAGATTGAATTTGGATTTAATGTATTTTGTTTGGTCATGTAGTTATTTATCCATTTGAAATAACATTGTTTCTTTTTCTTCTGTTACTATAACTGGAAGATAGTTTGTATAAAATATGTAGAGGCTTTTCTTTGGCTGCTAATCTTGTAAATGCATATATTTTATCTGTTTTACTGGCTCTTTCAGTGCTTTCCTGTTATCATTTTAACCTGTGCAATGCTCTCTTGTCTGTAATTTCTGTTGATACTGTAGTCTTATGTGCTTTCCTTTGATTTCCATACATAGGCTTTCTTTCTTAGGAACTGTTAATGAATGTTGATTATTTTCCTAAGGCTACTCAAGTTGCTTCTTATGACTAAGGATTTTTTTTCATCAGATGTCATTTGTATGTATCTTTATTAATGACATGACCACATTGTTGTGTCTAGTGAGGTATCTGAAAGTATGAGGTAATATCTTCATGGTATACCCTCTCTCTCTTCCTTCTCTCATTAGAGATTGTTTAGGGTGAAGGCTGAGAGATTTAGATAACCTGTTTCAGTTCTCAACTATAGCTTGATGTTAAAATCTTTGATAACAAATTCATCCAATGTGAATCTATGCTTCCCTCTCATTCCAGGTGTTTGTGTCTGTCATAGTTATGAAGTTGGAGTTTTCTACTACAAGCTTAGGAGTGTCCTTCTTGTTGAATTATTTGTTCTTTCTCTGGAATATCTTCTACCTAAGACTAGTCTTCATTCTCATAAGGTCTTGTATAGTATGTTACCCTATAGAACTCCAACTAATCTCGGTTTCACTCTTACAGCAAGAATGGTATATTTGACATGTTTTTGAAGTTAGAGAATAGATGTGAAATTGAATATCTATCTATCTTGCCTCCTCCAGTTCATTAATATGCTCCTTTATATCCTCCTTCCCATTCAAGATCTGTATCTGTACAAGTCATGTAATTCAACTTCTATATAAAGTCATCTTCTTTATCAACCCCTAATCTTGCATAAAGTTCTTCTAATGGCATACAACTTGTGCTGTGCCCAAAGAATATCTCATCATCATAATCTTGGTGAGATTTTGATTGTACTGGTTTCAGGTATTCAATTTTCTTGCTTGTGTTCACGCATCCCCTTCTTCATCTACCTCTCCATAAAGCTTATAAAATTGATAAGGCATTTGTTCTAAATCATCTTGATCCATTTTTATTACACCCTCTGGTATTCCTTCTGACTCTGTATCTGAATCTGACTCACTGAATCCAAGCATTATGTTATTCATTGGATTTTGTTCAGTGCCATGTAAACTTGTGTCAGACTTTGTTAACTCTGGCTTTGTGTGTTTATCTAAGCCTAAGTTACCAGCTTTTACATTTCCCAAATCAATTTCTTGTTGTTTCTCATTACTAAGCTTTAGATTTTCATTTTGAATTGGTAAACTTGATGGTATGGGATTAGTTCCTTCTTACAGATATTCTATGCTGTTACTAACATTTATAAATCCTATTCTATCACTAGTCTGAGGTTTATGTTCATCTTCCCTCTCTTTTGACTGTGTAGAGATAGGAATCTGACCCTCTATGTTGTTATGTTCTGGGAATAATTTTAGTACATCTGCAAGTTCCCCTGCATCAGTAGGATGTGTGCCTTCATTCTTTCCCACAGTAGTACATACATCTGTTTCTGACTGTGTAGCTAAGGTGTTTATTGACACTGAGTCACTGTTCATTTCTTTGTTACCCTCTGTGAGCTGTATGTGTGAATCAGTTAACTCTTTTTGATTTAACTCATTTCCTATGAAGTCTTCATTTGAGGCTGGTTGTACTACATTGAAACACGAATTTAAATCATAGCTGTTGCTTTTCTCACATAAGTTTATTTGGCCAGATCCCCCTCTGCCACTTAGAATGTTGGTTTCAAGTCTGCCATTTAAATCCTTGGTTGTTCTTTCAGTTACTAAGACTTCCATTCCATTCCTCTTTTCAAATTTAACTGTCATGTCACTTTGAATAGGATTATTATTTTCAAATGTAATGTCAGCTTCATTTTCAGTAAATTTTGTCTTATCTAAATTACTCATTGCTGGATGGAAGGTTTCAGCTCTAGGATTCAAATTAGATGTTTTTTCTAAGGGTATCTTTGCCATAAAGCTATTGGAAAAATTAACTAAGTTTGGTGGGCTTTCATGCAATTCTGTGAATGATTTCAAAGTATTTTCATCTCTAGTAATAGTAACCTGTAGGGAATTGAAATTTTGTTTCTCTGAATCTTTTACTAACTCTTCCCTGAGTTCTTGTGACTTTTTCAAAATCCAATCCCTGAGCCCACTCTACACTGAAAAAAGTTCTCTAATAATGATTTGACTTCATTTGCACTTTTTTTCCTGTGTGGTTCCTATATAGCCTTCCTCTAAGACTCTTACCTCAGTTGCTATTTGAGGACATTATTTCTTTTATTTCTACATCTAGCTGTTCTGCCTTTCTCTTGATTCATTGCATGTGCTATCACTCACAGATTCATTTCCTTGCACAAATTTTTCACCATTTCTTATCTTTTTTCTACTATTTTTAACAGCAGCCTCTTTTTCACTATCACTTCTATCTCCATGTATGTACATTATAGGCCTGGCTTAATAACTCTTTCCTAACCATGTCTGAATATTTAGGTTTGGTTCCCAATTTAATGGCCTGTTGCATCTCTTCTAAATCAGATGCTTGCTTTGTGGATTTCAGTTTATAATGAGAACAGCAAGTGGAATTCTGTTTTATGTATCTATTTTGTGTAGTTTTATTGTCATTGACTTCATATTTCTTCTTCAAAAAACAATATTTTATCAGGTGTCCTCTCTTGTGGCAGAAGAAGCATTGCCTAGTATATTTCTGCACTGGTTTAGGTTTATAACTAGGTTTTCTGTAAGTCCTAATAGTGTTGAGTTTCTTGATTTCCTCTATTTCCTTTTCTCTTAGATTTTTCCCCGTTAGCTCTAATTTATCTTTTTAAGTATTGCATTTGTTTGTGTTGTTCTGAATGATGATCAAGGAGGTAAATAGCAGTTTCACGTAGTTCAATCAGACTGACAGTATCATATTTAGGGAAATAGTGTTTTAAAAAAAGTTCTTTAAATGAGGTGTGCAACCCTTTAAAAGCTGTCTTCGTATGTGACTAGAAGACTCCTCACTATCAGCCTCTAGACCCATAATTCATTCTGCCATTTCAGAGAGACAATCAATGAATGTGGCTGGATGTCCCCCTTTGTTTTGCATGAGTTTATCAAACCTTGCCCCCATGCATTAGGCTTCGCGCAACTAATAGCTTGGAGCAAGTATTCCCTGCATTTCCTTAAGTAGGTCATGCTACTGGAGTTTGTAAAATCTAGATCTTCCCTTTGCTCCTCAGCAGGCCAACTAGTTAGGTTGTCCTAGTCTTTTCAAGGAATTGCCTTTGCTCATGGGGACTGAACAGTTCAGACAGGAGAAACTCTACATCTTCAAAGTCTGGGTCAAAGATCCTGAAAGCACATTTCAGTTCTTTCTGCACCTTAAAAGGTTGCCCTATGAATTTTGGAAATTGTCTTTTTAGGGATTCAAGTTCCTGAGATATAAACTGCCTGTACACCTTAGATTGTAATACACTAGTTGTATTTGAAAGCTTGGTATTTGAAAGCTTGGTGACCTCCTTTAGTGGACAAATTTTTTCTGGTTCACTATCAGACTTAGTGTCCTTGTCACTTTCATTTCCCTTAGCATTGACCTTAGATTTCTTTGCCTTTCTTTTTCTTTGGGTGCACTATCTGCCTGGCCATTGTTCTTGTCCTTAACCTGATCTAACCCTTTTTCCTTGATCAATTCCTCAAACAAGTTCTTAATAATGTTTTCCAGGTTATTATCTACCACCAGTATCTGTTCTGCATTTTGGGCAATCACAAATCTAAAGATATTTTTCATATAGGTCATAGTCTGTAAAGCTGCCATAATGATGATGTACACTTGAGTCAAAATCTGCCAGAGTATAGTATCAGTCTGAAATGGCAACTGCAGTATAAACATAGTGGTGTTGCCAATATAATCCAGAGAATCAAAAATCATGTGGGTCATTCTGTTATAGAGTATATTGTAGACCCCAAATCCAGTAATGGTTGCAAGTACAACAGCTCCACAGAGTATTTGCTTAAACACCTTTTTCCCCCCAAGGGATTGTGTAGTTCAGTCATTTTAGGGGTGCCAATCTGTAATAGATAGATACTTGAGGGTGTACATTGATGGTATATTAGATAACTAATGGATTTGCCTACCCTCCTCCCTATACCTCCCGGTTTCCTCCCTCTCTTCAGAAGCCTTTCAGCTTCACCTTCCCCTTTTCTTCTCTGAGCTATGAGATTTCAGAGGAAATACTCTTTTCTCAAGTAAGGGTTTATTTGGGGAAGACAGGACAATGATGGAGGATAAGGTAAGAGGGATAGGGTTTCCCTATTCTCTAAAATGAGGGTTAGGAGTGTTACAAGGGAATCACTTTAAAAGACTGATATATATTAATTTAAGGTCGCCAAGGAATCAGCTATGTAATTCCTAAATGAAAAACTCAAGTCAGCCGTCAGCCTTTTTTGGAGTTTAATTACAATAGGAGTAAGAAAGGAATTAGAGATAGAGAGAGAGAAAAGGGGAGAGAAGGGAATAGGGCTTAAATACCCCTTCTGTTTAGGCTGGGCCAAAAGGCCCAAGCCCTTAGATAGCTGGGGCAAAGAAAAGAGATCAGTCCCTATTACTCACGTGTCCAAAAATGGAGAAAGAGTCTCAGAGGCCCCCACCTTCAGCTTCCTTCAGAGCAAGCCTTCTCAGAGCCCAGGAACCACACCGACCAAAACCTCAACAACCTCCTCCTGCAGTCTTCAGACCCCCTATCTTTCAGGAAACCATCCAAGTTCCTCCTCCCAGTTCTCCCATCTACCAATCATTGTTCATCAATTTCCCTGTGCCAATGGAGGCTCTAGCTTAACCCAGGACCGCCCAGAGGTTTCTGGCTTTTGCACATGTCTGTTGAAGGTCATATTTTCAAATGATTAAATCTTTTCTCCTTTGCTACAGCCCTTTCTAAATCCTGTTAACTTGAGTATGGTAGAGATTGGAATAATTAAATTTTGATCTAGGCTGCAGCCCTTACTCAATCCTATTAGGACTGAATAGGGTGGAGATTTATTCCAAGTATCTCCATTGTATCAATTCTAAAATCAATCAAGACTCAAAGAAATTCCTGTTCTATGCTTAAGCATAGGTCAAAGTCCTTTCCATTGTTCAGCAAAGGGTTTCTGTCCTAAAGTAATCTTAAGAAGGGAAGAGAAGGAACCTCCCATGCCAATGGGGTTCCCATTCCAATAGACTATCAGTAAGAAATTTTCCAAGTATGAAATATCCCAATGGTGAAATTTCCAACATTTATAAGTCTAAGGAAATTTTGAGGTTTACAGGAGGATATTGGGAGAAATATCAATCCAGTTACTCTTATGAAACAGAGTCAATCAGAGAGGTATGAGGACAACTGTCTTTCTTCTTCTTTCAAATCAGCCAGCCAGCAAAAGCCAAATGCCCTTCAAGTTCAGTCACCACCATCAGCCAGAAGCCAAAGGCCAAAAGCTAAAAAGCCTCCTTCAGCCCAGTCCAGCTGTTGACTTGGCTTCAACTCTCTCCCAGTCACATTCCACATGGAATCTTCATTTTGACTGACAGATAATGTCCTTTGCATGCATGCCTCTTCAACATAATGATGCAATAAAAAATATTATAGGTGAAACCTTTTGTGTTTTTAGATACACAAAAAAGAGTAGAAGTTCAAAAGGGGCCAAAGACAAGCTTTTCTTACTATCATGTTAAACTTAATACACACAGAATCAATATATATTTATTAAGCACCATTATCATATGTGCCAGGCATAAACATATATAAAATATACATAGTACTTTAATTACAGCTCTTTTCCATTTTTAATATTGAAATGTTCATGTCATAAGAAAAAAGCATTCCATTTTACAGATAAGCTCTGAGAGATTGCAGGATTTATCTATTATTATATAGAGAATAAGTATCAGAGCTAAAAGGCAAACTCAGTTTTTTTGACTTTGAGTTCAGTTCATTTTCTAATATATGTAGGGCTGTCTTTATAATCTCTAAACTATTACCAACAATTCAATATGTAAACAGATTAAAGTAACTTTATTTTAACATTTGCTAACAGAAAGGTTTTGATTTTTCTTAAAAGAGACCAAGTCAATGTTTAAAAGGCTAACTGTCTTGATCATACATTCATAAAAAATGATGCAGTTCAAGGACTGTATTCAATGGGGAAAATGTCACTTTAAACTTAAATTATACTCAACAATTATATTTTATTAATAGAATATTTTTTAAACAATTCTTATGCTTTGTGATTCTTAAATACACATTAAAAAATACCAAAATTCATACATGCAGAAAATTGTACAAGGCCCAAAGTATATAAATGGTTTTAGCAGTGGTGATGTAATTGAAACTGAAGTCCACAGTATCCACAAGTCCCAGTTTTAGTCTTTTTGTCCAGGTTTATATACACTTTTGTATGACCTAGAGCTCCTCCTCCACCATCACATGATATCACTCGACTTTCCACTTTACTCACTTTGGCTGCTCTGCTGTCAAATCTGTAACATATCAGGCATGGAAGTATGGTTGATGTATTAAATACTTGATCAGAGCAGTTAATGATCAATGTATAGGCAGTTCTAAGGGCAACAGAATTCCTGGGCCTAAGCCACAAAGGCTTAGCCCTCACCTTGTCAAACCTCATTCCTCTGAAAAGCGCATGTCAGGTGAATCCCCACCTACTCTGATCTTGTCATTGTCTATACATCAATGTGAATCAACTATGCTTTATTATGTATTCATTGATCATCACAATCCACAATAAAGCCTGGGGTGAGACACATGTGGTTCTTCCTCTTGTTTCCTGTTGTCTCTCTTTATCTTTCCCAGTGCCACTCTTGGCCAAGTGCTTTCGATTTTGGAATTCTTACTTCCACGTGTTCTGTTATTTCTCACATTTTCCTTTACTTATTTTTCTAAGGAAAATGTCATCAGGGACCAGCTCTGCTCCCTACTTAAATTAACTTATCTGTGTCTCTTTATTTATCACCCATTTTCTCAGACTCCTTGCTCCTTCTTGAGCCCAAATCCACTAAGGAAATCTTATATATAATAGCCACTGGAAGACTGTTATATCTGGCACCCTGGCGTGGGAAAATATTTTTTTTACAGGTGTGATTATTTTGAGTGTGCACACAGCTTGAGAAGAAGTAGTGGACAAAGTTTGGAGCCAGAGCGATGGAACTATCAAGTGGCCTCTGAGGTAAGCCATCACTCGTTCAGGAATATGGGTCCAACTGCCTCATCTAGAGATTAAGATCTCAAAGGCTAAGATCAAAGCATTGCTTAAACTGATGCTGAAAGCCTACCCTGAATTTCCAACAACAGGGGTTCTGAATGTACATGAATGGGATCTAATTAGAGATAAATTGAGGCAGCACCAGAAAGAGGGACAGAAAATATCACAAGTTAATTGGAGCACGTGGAACAGTGTACAAATGGCATTAAATAAGATCTCAAAGGACAAAGCCATTTCAGTATTCCGATGATATGATAGAAAAAGCTTTACAAATTCAAGAGGATGTTATTTCCTTGAAGGCATTTAGCTCTCTTCAGCAACCTTCATATTTTGATGCTTCTTTTCTAATGTATCTTGCTCCTCCCCCCAGACCTCTGTCACCAGAAGTTACTAAGGCTGTATCAATGAGGAAAGAAATGGAGAGAGATACCTCAGGGGAAAACACACAAATTCTAGCATGCCCTGTAGTGTTAAGAGAGAACCCAACTAGCCCCAATGAACAGGTGGCAGAGCACAGACTTCTTGATTACAAGATGTTAAAAGCCCTAAGAGATAGTGTAGTGCAGAATGGGGACACAGCTCCATTTACTATAGCACTAGTTAAGAAGTTCAGTCAGCAGTTTCTTACATCAGATGATTGGAAATTAAGAAAAATATTACCTGAAATTGAGAGCAAATGGACTCTACTTAATATGCTGCATTAAATATGGAGGATTAACTTATCCCTCAGTCTTTCGCCCTTCCCTTTCACTAAGGCTACTAACAAAATACTTAACCCCTTTCCTCTAACTGACTCTTATCTATTCATGCTATTATCTCACTGTAGGCTTGCTGCAGAAGCAGACAGAATCATTACCCCCTTCCCCCACTCCTTAATTTCAAACTCTGCCTCCACGATTACTTAATGCAGTATTATGATCATTTTAAATTAGTAGAAGATAGCAGATAAACTGCTTATCCAACAAAAATTAGAGATAATTCAGGAAGTGCAGATGTAAATTTTGTACAGCCTAAGGATATTAAAATCCTAACTCCTAAAGAAATTCAAAGCAGGGTGATTCAGTATGATAATCAAGCTGTTTTAACTAAAGACTACTGGGCAAGAGATTTCTTAAGTTGAAAATGGCTTATTTCAAAAGTTATGCAAGGCACAAGCTAAAAATCATGAGGGAATACATGTGCTAATTATCTATCAGGAATTATCTGGCACAGGTAAATTTTGAAGGCTTAATAGGCAATTGTGATATGCAGAAGAAGCCTTTAACTTTAGTCCTAAGGAATTTGAATGCAATTCAATTTGAAAGGAAGAACACGTGTTTTCTTTGCCTCAAGCAAAGCTGGACGCTTCAAAGGATCAGGTAAATTTGCAGCAAAGATAGGTCGTTAAATTTTTTTCTACTAAGACCACAGGCCTAAGCAAAATTAGTAAATTGATGAAATAATCCTAAGTTACTTTAAAATTCAGAAAAAGCTAGTTAAATCAAGGATATTTTTCTCTCAAGCAGATAGCCGAGGCAATAAACTTTGCTCTTCTTAGAAGAACGCCACATGATTTTAGCATATCTGGGAGACTTGGAAGCACTCCCAGAGAATCCAGACACACTATGGGATAAAAGCAAAAGGATAAAAAATCTACATTTTAAGGATCTTTGCTAAAAGATGGAGTTACTGTGAAGTTAAATTTAAAATTAAGTTGTTCTCATTTAGAGTGGACATGGCAAAATTATAAAGAAATATAATCTTATAGGGAAAGTTTAAAATCTTTATCTGATATTTGTCATATACCACAGAATATTGGGACAAGAGATATTTTATCTGTAATAAAACTTTAATCTAAATTCTAGTATAACTGTAGTTTAAGTATCAAAGTGTAAAAAGAATTTTTTAAGGCTTTTAATTAGATGTGAAGCCACTCCAGCAAATTGATAAATTGATCCTGCCATGTGGATGGCAGGACACCTTCACTTCAGGTTAAAAATTTTTATCACAAATCCTGGAATTTGTTAAAAGTAAAGTTAATACTAAGTACAATTGTTTAAATGACAAGCATAAATTGGTATGTGCTTCAGAGAAATTTCTAATATATTCAAATTTTAAATATGTAGGAATAATTATTTTTTAAATAGGACATAAGGTCAGCAAGGATAGAAATTATTAGTTATTATTTTAAAAGCCTGAATGAAGTTCAGAACCTTTATATGAGGCTCATTAATGCAACTTTAGCCAAAAAGCAAATTATTTATAATTTTTCACTCTCAAAATGATGTAGCATCAATTATAAAGATGAGGCACACTCTCATTATTGCATGACATCAGAGTGAACACAGGGTTGGATGGATTCAAATTGTTAACCAGTAGTTAATTATTAAGATTATTAATGAATTTGTTAACCAGTAAAGTGATTTATTAGTGGTTTAGAATTGGCAGTACTGCTACTTACTCAAATTACAAATATTGGTCATGATACTGATATTAGTCTAAGACCAATGACAAGAATATGAGTTCATATGTTACTTACACAATGTGATCTATTTTGGCAATTGGATTTTGCAAAGTTTGTAGGTAAAATTGATAATTCTATTCATAGTACCAAAATATTTTCAGTTATGAATTTAGATGTGTTGGTTTAAAAATAATAACATCATTGCACCTTCTTGATAATGCTGTGCATACTTTTACTGCATCTATTTAGGGAAAAGCAGAAGCTCTATAGCAGACAGTAGTGTAATATTGATGCATGCACAGTATAGTTTTTTGCAGAAAGCAGAGTTGCATGCAGTTAGACAAATGCTTAAGATCGTAGAACACACTTGTAAAATCATATATGATGCATTGTATGCTGTTTTCATGATTATTGGTTTAAAGGGGGAATATTAAACATCAATGTGTGCTATCTTGCAAAGTCAAAGTGAAAACTTCATAACATACAGTAAAGGGACATGAACCTCCCTTGAGCTAACTATGCGGGAATTTCAAAGGTAAATGGCCTGGAGGCCACTGCTTTTTAGCAGGCAGATCACTTGCACTCTAAGCTCTATCAGAGTGCCAGGTCTATTATTTCTCAATATTCTATGCAAACAAGTGAAATTCCCTGGCAGTGCAAAATTTTGTGGAATGTATAATGTCACTCATTCATTTCAAAGAGGTATCTGAAGAATTTTAAGAACTACACATTGTGGAATAAGGGATGCATTACAATATGCTCCTGGTGTAAAAATTGAAAATTACTATGTGACTGGAGATGGTTACTCTCCTGAGTTGTGAAAATAAGCTCAAAGTGAAGAAATTCAAGCTATTGCAGAAAGGGCTCAAAGGAATTTATAAGCCCCAAAATTCAAAAACAAGAAGGATATATTTTCAGTTACTTTCTAACTTAATAAGACCCGAAAAGGCTTTCATTTGGGGTCAAGATTTTGCTTCTATTTTCTCAGATACCAGAAATCCATGGAGGAAAAATGAAGGCATCCAGCATAAAGAAAGAGGACAATGAAGATGTGTCTGGCACCATCCACAGCATGACACAGAGGCTGGACACCAGAAAAAACAGCAGAGGAACTGGAAAGGCAAAACCACTGCCTTATAGGCAGGTCTATTGCACTATCCACACAAATGTACTTTTACTGAGAGAGAATTTACCTACAGAAGAATATCATTAATTTGCTTACAGATATTCTATTTGAACAGTATATGGGTATTTGTTGTAAGATCAAGGTTTATCATGTAGCTGAAAATTTCAAATGGTATTTGTACAATATTCAACTTGTAATTATTTTATTGGAATTGTTCCATTTTACCCAAATTTTATCAAATAACAAATTGTGCAATTGGGAATGTTATGACAGTACATTGGATACTGTTCAATTGAAGCAGAAATTGTTTCTATTATCTAAAATGTATGCATGATAATTGTCTTATTTGGTTCATTTTATATTTGCAAGAAGAAAATGTGTCTTTATTAGGATCAGACTTATTTAAAAGTCAATTTTGTTGGAAATGGCATTTAAGCTTAAAAAAAAAAAGGGTGGTAATGGTATTCCTAACCATCTATCTCTCCTACATCCCAGAAGGGATATAGGCTAATCCTATGTGATTACATTTTGAATGTAATGATAAAGATTGCATTGTATGATATACCTGGATTGGGTTGTATATTACCAGGAAATTAAGACTATAAGGGACCCAATAGGATGATAACTTCGGGCCGAGGATTTATTTGTATTTTTACAGATAGTGAAAACATCTGGTCACACACAAAGCACATCATACCATGGGACATGAGACCAAGAAGAGAAGCAGAAGAACAACATTGTTGACATCAATTAGCTGTACACCAGCCACGCTCCAGACACACTGGAACAAACCATCACTTGGTGACTACAAACACACCAAAGACTGAGATTACACTACTTTCAATGACATTTACTATTATTCTACTGATGGACACTTGTCATGCTGACATCTAATGGTCTATCATACCTAAACCAATATCAAGCACTTGTATGGGCTAAACCTCACTGGTGTATGTTAATGACACAAGATAGACCCCACACTCCAAAGACTTTACCATGGGATCAGAAGGGAATAGCTATAATTGTTTAGACATCACTGTATTCCTTTCGTTTTGTATGTCTATGCTATATACTGTCAAAAGGAATTTATTTGGTATGCATTGTAAAATTCCTACTTGTATGGTAAGAAATGCTACTATTAACAATGGTATGACATTGGTATGACTCTCAAAAGAGAAGGAGATAGAAGTTTTCAGCCACAGCATAGACCTAGTAACCCTGACAACAAAAATTAGGTTTAAAGCAGGAGATGCTGCACAGGGATTTATAATGGACAGATGGTCCTGACCTAACTCTTATAAAAGGATGAGATGTCAGGCAAAATGTACTTTGAAATTTGAAAATGGTCATCTACATCTATATATAGATTATGTTCCTGACAATACCTATATATCATGTGCCAACCACCATTGGTGTGGTTACATGTTAATACTATTTTTGAACATTACTCCTGAAACTCCCATCTTTTTGGGTGATATCTTTATGGGAACTCTTCCTTGCTCTCTCCCACCAGCTCCAGAGTTCAGGCAGGTCGCTGGATTTGGGGTCTATCATCTTTCCCTTCTAATACTGGAAGACATTCTGGTATGTGAGAAGTCTAGCCTCAGTGGTAAACTGAATGCTCAAGGTTGGACAACCTCTGTGGATGCACAGTTGTTGACCCTCCTAGGTGGAATTGGCTATTACACACCTACATGGAACAGAGGCAAAGTATACCCTAAGTTTCCCCTTTGGAGTATATATTTAAAAATGGGAAGAAATTGGCACTAATAAGCTTGTAGAAAAAGCATATTGGAAATTATACATTTACATTTACAAGGAATTAAGAAGTTACATCAAATTCTATATGAGCAAGAAGCTGTAGAAATTGCTTCTACATGAAAAGCAACTTAAGCTTCTATTAACCCAAACATTGGTTTGGTAGAATTAATTTTTCATACATTGGCAATGTTATATTTTTGGTTAGTGTATTGATTGGTTCTTTTATACAGAAGTAGAGATTTAAATAAGGCTGATATAATAAATATGCAGCCAGAAGTTGCAATGTCACTTCATTATCTTCATTCTTGTTATTTAAACAACAAATCAAAATGTAATGTTTATGGGAATATTGGTACTTGTTAAGAATTTGCACTAATTGTTGTATTCATATTTGTGTAAAAATTTTACAATCTCAATCTTGGTCAACATAGAATAGGGAAATAGAAATAATTTTGAATGTAAATTCTGGCATTACACATTGGCTCAGCTGCAACTATGCCACATGAAAAGTGAGCCATGAGTCTAAAATTTTGTATTAATTTTCCCTGATCAGTTTTTCAGATTATTTTCCCACATATTTTCTTTTCAGTACCAGAAGTACATTGAAAGCAGTATTAGGGCTCTGATCCTGAACTATGAATTAACTGCAAAACTGAATTTTTATTTTTGTGCATACCCAAAAGCTTGAGACTATAGGAACATGACAGCATTTGTTAAACTTCAGGTGACCATTCTGAGAGATTATGTCTGATTACATAAAAAGGGATTGCAACGGGTATCTCACACTTGACCAGACAGCCTAAGCCACAGACAGATATGTATTCCATGTGAGATGGCATAAGGTTGGAGATACAAGGGCGTGGTGTTTTGACACCCTCATTCACAGATCACCCTGGTACCAAACTTCCAACCATATTTCTATGTGGCAGGCATCTCGGCTTATATATCCCTAAGACTATGCATAATCAAAACAAGGGACAGACAAGAATTCCCTCTCATCTCGAGATAAAGTCTTTTTCTTTATCTATTAAAGGTCTGACAACTTCTTATAGTGCTAGCAGTTCATGGGTAAGATGATATATCAATGCACCTGTCCTATGGACTATGGGACTGATATCACATTAATTCAGGATCACTAAAGAGTGAAGATCATTTTCTTTTTATTCTATATTATTACTTTTGGTCTTTGATAATAATTTTTACACTTGAGTTTGCTAAATGGAAATGAAGATCATTCTTATCATTTTTACAGCATTATTGCTAAGTTACATTTCATTTTGATATTTGATTGGGAAGTCATTTTTGATTCATTATCTGACTATGCTCACTAATATTTCTGTTTGTTGATTAAGTTTGTAATTTTGTTGTAACATGATACCCTCTTATTTTATTTTTTAAAAACCAAAAAGGGGGATATGTAACATATCAGGCATGGAAATATGGTTGATGTATTAAATACTTGATCAGAGCAGTTAATGATCAATGTATAGGCAGTTCTAAGGGCAACAGAATTCCTGGGCCTAAGCCACAAAGGCTTAGCCCTCACCTTGTCAAACCTCATTCCTCTGAAAAGCTCCTACTCTGATCTTGTCATTGTCTATGCATCAATGTGAATCAACTATGCTTTATTATGTATTCATTGATCCTCACAATCCACAATAAAGCCTGGGGTGAGATGCATGTGGTTCTTCCTCTTGTTTCCTGCAACCTTGGAATTCTCCCTGCTGTCTCTCTTTATCTTTCCCAGCGCCACTCTTGGGCAAGTGCTTTTGATTTTGGAATTCTTACTTCTACGTATTCTGTTATTTCTCACATTTTCCTTTACTTATTTTTCTAAGGAAAATGTCATCAGGGACCAGCTCTGCTCCCTACTTAAATTAACTTGTCTGTGTCTCTATTTATCACCCATTTTCTCAGACTCCTTGCTCCTTCTTGAGCCCAAATCCACTAAAGAAATCTTATATATAACACCTGCTGGATGACTGTTATAAAATCAATTGCAAAGTTTTCATTTACCTCTTTCTGGTGACCAAAAAAAATAACTCTTCCTGAATTGTCTTGTGTAGAGTTTGGGGGAGCTTGCACATCCAGAAATCACTAATGAGTAACTAGGAGACTTAGATAAGATGCTGTCAGAGAAAATCAGCTTTATTTAGAGAAAACAGTGGACAATGGGGAAACGAGGAGAAGGGAAGGGGGGGCAAGAAAGAGGGGTTTTGCCCATACAATCTGCTTGCTCAGGGCAAAAATATCCTTGCTCTATGTATAAGCAAGGACTTTTATAATGATATCAATGCAATATTTTCCTCCTTCTCTCCATCCAATCCCATGACAGGATAGGGAGGGCTGTGATGTTTCAAATCTTGAGTGCCTTATTTTCAACATCACGTTTTCAACCTGGGACATTAAAGATACTTTTGAAACTCCTTGTTCTTTCCTCCTTCAGCCTATCTCATAATTGGCATTCTTCCAAAGCTACAGATAAACTCTTCTCAAGGTTTTTGAAAATAGGTCAGGAAAACTTAAAATTTTATGGGGTAAGGGGCCACTTTTATTCTATGGAATGGTAATACTATGGGGTCTTGAAAATTGGGCTTACTAGCCAAATACTACTGTGAGAATTATACACAGAATCTCACTTCACTTGGTCTTCATCATAAACCTGGCCCACATAGGTAATTTTCTGCTCCATGAGTGATATCTACCCACTGTGAGTGTGAAAAACCATACCTCTTTTATGATTATAATAGTATTTGCCGTTATGATTATTTTCATAATACAATGATTAGTTTTGAGTTAATGGTCAAATAATATAGTTTGCTTCCTATGAATTAACTAAGAAAATTACAGTTTAGGGTGTATCAAATCTTGTTTACATCTTTTGGCCTTAAAGCCTACAACCAAAAGTTACTACCAAGCCCACCACATTCTATTGGCCTTTGTGGAAGATATAGACATCTATTTTTTTTTCTGTATCACTATCACTATGTCATAGCATTTCTCTCTATTAAAAAAGACCATCTTCTAAGGCTCAGGGTCTCTGGTTCTGATAGGACCAGGGTTTGGTTTTATTGTAAGGTGGACCTCCTTTCAACAAACCTATTATTTACCTTGGAGTTCTGTATTAGTGTGATAAATTTTCACTATACCACCAAAACACCTAGCTGCCCTGGGGTGACCCAGCTGGCCCTGAGCCTGTGGCCCAGAAAGTGACTGAAAGTCACAAATGCCACTGCCACAGCCACTGCCATCTTCCTAAACAGCAGTTTTAGAGGTATTTCAGCTGAGATGCAAGCTGATAATGTAAATTGTCTGGGATATGAAGGTGGTGTAAGAGTCTCTGTGTACAAGGGGAGGGATTGTTTCCTTGTTATGTTAATTAATGCATTCTGTTTTAAGTAAATATCCTTTGCCATTATTATGATGTAGTGTTTTATTTTGATTTTGCCAGAGAGAGTCATTGAAAATGAGGACTTATGAGCTCTGGGTTTAAACAATTACCCCTTGAGTTCCCTGGTCCTAGAAGTAGCCAACAAAGGGATAATGTTAATGAGATACCTAAGTGTTGTAATAAAACCAAGAACTCAATCATTTAAAAACGCAATTGGGGAACTCATTTGAACCTAAACCTCTCTTATGTATTTTTTTAAAACAAACATCGAAATATTCTCTTAATGTTCTGTTCTATATAGGTTTTGATACCTAGGATTTGGAAAAGGAAAAGGCTGACATGATGACAGGGGATTTCCTAGAATGGGACCCAATTCCTTTTCTTTTGCTTAATACCTCCCACTTAGGGGCCTCTAGTTTGAGCCTAACAGGAGAACTATCCTATATTGTGTGAGCCATGAAATAGCTGGTCTCCTGTTATCTGTATTTTCTTTTCCTTGGATTTCTAGGCTGGAGTGTAGTAAGGAGGTTGAAGAGTAGGGAGAGAAAGATGTTTAACCCTTTCTTCCCAAGAGCAAAAAATGGCAACTGGTAATATAAGCTATTTGTGTTTTCTCAGGAGGTTGTCTTTGTCTTTTCTGTTTCCTTTTTCTTAACATAAGTCAAAGACTAATATTCCTGAAAAGGAAATTTCCAGGCAAGTTTGAGAAAGTAAGAGTTCCTAAGAACCTGAGAGTTTTCTACTCAAGAATTGGGAACTAGCCTCCTAGAAGGAGATTTTGTGTGCTGAGAAAAGGAAGAGGATGCTCAATAGAGGATCATTTTACAGGGAAAGACTAAAGTCATGATATATGGGGCAAGGGATCTGGGCTATGTCAATCCTGCTATTGCTATAAATAGTGTGGATGATAAAGGTCCAAAGTGAATTAGAGCATTTTTTAGCAGTCCCCAAAGATATTTTAAAACCTTCTTTGGAAAGTCTAATGAGTCAGTGGTATTCTGGATTGCTTTATATTTCTGTTTATGGAATCTTGTGAGTTTTTTTGCTTATTCATATTTCCTGGGGTTAGGCTTGCCCCACACCTGATGGAGTTGGGGATGCTGTTACCCATACTGTGAAATCCAAATATATGAAGGATTCCTAAACTTTTTTAAGGATATATTCCCACAATGATCAGTCAGGAAATAAGCTGGAGGAATAAATAGATGTTTAGAGTCAAACCCTAGAACCAGACCTAAGTCCATGGGATCCTAGAGTCTTTAGGTGGGCAAAAAAGGCCTGGACCAAGGGTGACATGTAATTTAAATTGAAAAAAAACCCCTTATTCTTTTTGTAAGTTTACCACACAGCAACTTTGACATTTAAAGGTATTGTTGAACAAGAATGAGGGAATATTGAAAACATAATTTTTGCTGTCAGATACCTGGGACTCAGATCCATTTCCCCCTTAGTAAAGAGGTTACTTTTAAAATATAACCATGAAAAATTTGGTTTTCATGCTTCCACCTTCCAGTGAAAAAACAGGGAATCAATTGGACACCAGAAGTGACAACTGCATATATATTTTAAGGATGAAGAGAAGAAGGTATGGGCTAAAAGTAGTATTGACAGTTCTTTGAGACATAAGTACTTCAATGTACTGTAAAAATTAGGATCTTCTTGTTAATTATAATAAAGAGTTTGGGTTCACTGGTTAAGGTGATATACCAGTGAGGTATTGAGTAGATTGTGAAAGCAGCAACAGAGGGTGAAGGAATGCCTATATGAGAGGGGGAATGGCAGCCCCTTCTCTCTCTCTAATGGTAACAGACTGCCAGTTATGACTTGAAGCCTCTTGATAAAATGGTTGAGGGGATAGATGTCACTTTCCCCAGTTAGCCCCACTAGAGGAAAGGCTACTATCCCCTTTCCTGAAACAGGATTAGTGGTAGGCCCTGTCTGGGTCTCACCACAGGGGGACTGGTCTCAGGCCAGAGATCTGTCCCAGTTTCTTGAAGCACCCTTCCTACTCTGATTAAAAGCCAATACAGAAATCTGACTGCTTTTGAGGGATTTTATTTAGTCAATTTAGAACATTATTCCTTGGTTACAAGAATCATATTCTTTCCCTCCCCTCTCCCACCCCTTCCTGTTGCCAACATGCAATTCCACTGGGTTTTACATGTGTCCTTGATCAGAACCTATTTCCATGTTGTTGATGTTTGCACTAGGATGATCATTTAGAGTCTACATCCCCAATCATATCCCCTTCTAACCATGTATTCAAGCAGTTGTTTTTCTTTGTTTTTTCTGCTCCCACATTTTCCCTCTGGATGTGGATAGTGTTCTTTCACATAAATCCCTCTGAGTTTTTTAGGATCACTGCATTGCCACTAATGGAGAAGTCCATTACTTTTGATTGTACCACAGTGTATCAGTCTCTGTGCACAATGTCCTCCTGGTTCTGCTCCTCTCACTCTGCATCAATTCCTGGAAGTTATTCCAGTTCACTTGGAATTCCTCCAGTTTATTATTCCTTTGAGCACAATAGTATTCCATCACCAACATATACAACAATTTGTTCAGCATTTCCCCAACTGAAGGGCATCCCCTTATTTTCCATTTTTTCAACCACAAAGAGCATAGCTATGAATATTCTTGTACAGGCCGTTTTCATTATTATCTTGGGGTATAAACCTAGCAGTGCTATGGCTGGATCAAAGGGTAGACAGTCTTTTAACGATCTTTTGGCATAGTTCCAAATTGTCCTCCAGAATGTTTGGATCAATTCACAACTCCATTAATGTCCCAACTTTGCCACATCCCCATCCAGCATTCATTACTTTCCTTTGCTGTCATGTTAGTCAATCTGCTAGGTGTGAGATGATACCTCAGAGTTGTTTTGATTTGCATCTTTCTGATTATAAGAGAGTTAGAACAGTTTTTCATGTGCTTGTTAATAGTTTTGATTTCTTTATCTGAAAATTGCCTATTCAAGTCCCTTGCCCATTTATCAATTGGAGAATGACTTGATTTTTTGTACAATTGATTTAGCTCTATAAATTTGAGTAGTTAGACATTTGTCAGAGGATTTTGTTATGACGATTTTTTCCCAAATTTGTTGCTTCCCTTCTAATTTTGGTTGCATTGGTTTTGTTTGTACAAAAACCTTTTAATTTAATGTAATCAAAATTATTTATTTTACATTTTGTGATTTTTTCTAACTCTTGCTTGGTTTAAAATTTTTTCCTTTCCCAAAGGTCTGATATGTATACTATTCTGTGTTCACCTAATTTACTTATAGTTTCCTTCTTTATATTCAAGCCATTCACCCATTCTGAGTTTATTTTGGTGTAGGGTGTGAGATGTTGATCTGAATTTAGTCTCTCCCATACTGTCTTCCATTTTCCTACCAGTTTTTATCAAATAGTGGATTTTGGTTCCAGAAGCTGAAATCTTTGGGCTTATCATAGACTGTCTTGCTGAGGTCACTTACCCCAAGTTTATTTCACTGATCCTTCTTTCTGTCTCTTAGCCAGTACCGTATTGTTTTGATGACCACTGCTTTATAGTATAGTTTGATATCTAGGACTGCAAGGCCACCTTCATTCACATTTTTTCCATGATTTCCCTGATCTTTTGTTCTTCCAAATGAACTTTGTTACGTTTTTTCTAATTCAGCAAAAATGTTTTTTTGGTAGTTCAATGGGTATGGCACCAAATAAGTAAGTTAATTTGGGTAGGATTGTCATTTTTATTATGTTAGCTTGTCCTACCCATGAGTAATCAATGTTTTTCCAATTGTTTAAATCTAGTTTTAATTGTGTGGAGAGTGTTTTGTAGTTGTTTTCATCTAATTCCTGTGTTCGTCCTAAGTATTTTATATTGCCTAGGGTGATTTTAAATGGAATTTCTCTTTCTAATTCTTGTTGCTGAGATGTGTTAGAAATATATAGAATTGTTGATGGCTTTGTTGTTTATTTTGTATCTTACAACTTTGCTGAAGTTGTTGATTATTTCTACTAGCTTTTTAGTTGATTCTCTAGAGTTCTTTAAGTAGACCATCATATCATCTACAAAGAGTGATAGATTGGTCTCCTCATTGCCTATTTTAATACCTTCAATTTCTTTTTCTTTTCTAATTGCTACAGCTAATGTATCTAGTACAATATTAAATAATAGAGATGATAATGGGCATCCTTGTTTCAGTCCTGATCTTATTGGGAAGGCTTCTAGTTTATCCCCATTGCAGATGATTACTGATAGTTTTAGATATATACTGTTTATTATTTTTAGGAAAGGCCCTTTTATTCCTATGCTTTCTAGTGTTTGCAATAGGAAGGAGTGTTGTATTTTGTCAAGGGATTTTTCTGCATCTATTGAAATAATCATGTGGTTTTTGTTGGTTTTCTTTTTAATGTGGTCAATTATGTGGATGGTTTTCCTAATATTGAACCATCTTTGCATTCCTGGTATAAATCCTACTTGATCATAGTGAATGACCCTCCTGATAACTTGCTGGAGTCTTTTTGCTAGTATTCTATTGAAGATTTTTGCATCTATGTTCATTAGGGAGATTGATCTATAGTTTACTTTCTCTGTGTTTGACCTGCCTGGCTTTGAAATCAGTACCATATTTGTGTCATAAAAGGAATTTGGTAGAACTATTTCTTTGCTTATTCTGTCAAATAGTTTGTATAATATTGGGATTAGTAGTTCTTTGAATGTTTCATAGAATTCATTTGTGAATCCATCTGGTCCTGGGGATTTTTATTAGTGGGGGTTCTTTGATGTCTTGTTCATTTATTTTTCTGATATGGTGTTGTTTAGGAATTCTATTTCATCCTCTGTTAACCTAGGCAATTTATATTTTTGTAAATATTCATCCATATCACCTAGATCGCCATATTTATTGCCATATAATTGGGCATTATAGTTTTTAATGATTGCCTTAATTTCCTCTTCATTAGAGGTGAAGTCTCCCTTTTCATCTTTGATACTATCAATTTGGTTTTCTTCTTTCCTTTTTAAAATTAGGTTGACCCGTACTTTGTCTATTTTATTTGTTTTTTCAAAGTACCAACTTCTGGTCTTATTTATTAAATCAATAGTTCTTTAACTTTCAATTTTATTAATTTCTCCTTTCATTTATAGGATCTCTAATTTAGTTTTCATCTGAGGATTATTAATTTGTTCACTTTCTATTTTTTTTATTTGCATGCCCAATTGATTAACCTCTGCCCTTCCTAATTTGTTAATATATGAATTCAAGGATATAAATTTCCCCTTGAATACTACTTTGGCTGCATCCCATAGATTTTGAAAGAATGTCTCATCATTGTAATTTTCTTCAATAAAATTATTATTTATTTCTATGATTTGTTCTTTAATTAACTGATTTTGGAGAATCATATTATTTAATTTCCAATTTCCAAAAATAATTTTTGATTTACCTCTCCATGTACCCTTGATAATTATTATTTTCATTACATTGTGATCTGAGAAGGTTGCATTTATTATTTCTGCTATTTTTGCACTTGTTTGCAATGTTTTTATGCCCTAGTACATGGTCAATCTTTGTGAATGTATCATGTGCTGATGAAAAGAAGATATATTCCTTTTTGTCCCTATTTTTTTTCTTCACATATCTACTAACTCTAATTTTTCTAAAATTTCATTCACTTCTCTAATCTCTTTCTTATTTATTTTTTGTTTGATTTATCTAGTTCTGGTAGAGGAAGGTTCATGTCTCCCATTAGTATAGTTTTTCTATCTATTGTATCCTTGAGCTCTACTAATTTCGCCATTAGAAATTTGGATGCTATGCCATTTGGTGCATACATGTTGCATACTGATATATCCTCATTGTCTATACTGCCTTTTATCAGGATGTGATTACCTTCCTAGATCTATTTTTATTTTGTCTTTGTCAGATATCATGATTGCTACTCCTGTCTTCTTTTTCTCAGTTGATGCCCAATAAATTTGGCTCCATCCACTTACTTTTACCCTATGTGTGCCTACCTTCCTCATATGTGTTTTTTGTAGACAGCATGTGTTAGGGTTTTGGTTTCTAATCCACTCTGCTATTTGCTTGGGTTTTATGGGTGAGTTCATTCCATTCACATTCATAGTTATGATTACCAGCTGTGTGTTTCTCAACATTTTGATTTCCACTCCTAGTCCTGCCCTTTCTTCTTTCACTATTTTCTTCTACATGAATGTTTTGTTTTTAATCAGTCCCCCTAATTCCTCCCCTTATTTTGCTTCCTTTTCTACCCCCTTCCCTTCTTATTCCTCTCTTATTTTCTTTACTGTCTCTTTAAACTACCCCCTAACCCTCTCCCTCCCTTTTGTTGCTTCCCTCCCCACCAGTTCGTTTGCTACCCTTCTACTTTCCTATAGGGTGCAAAATCATTCTTCCCTCTTTGAGTCAATTACAAAGCACATAAGAATTGAATATTTCCTATCTCCAACCTCTTTACCCTTCCAGTGTATTGATGTTCTCCCCCCCTCCTGCTTCTTTGTGACATATAAATTTACCCCATTTTGTTTCTTTTCCAAATTCTCTTATTTACCTCTTTTTAAAAATTCTAGTTTATGTATACATATATCTATATACATATTTATGTGTTGGCATTTCATCTATACAGTTTGTCATTGTTCCCTCTAAGTGTAATTCTTCTAGCTACCCAGGTGATAAAAACAATTTTCAAGGGTTACATATATCCTCTTTTCTTGTAGTGATACATATCATTTTAACTTATTGGGTCCCTTAAAACAAAGTTTTTGTTTGTTTGTTTGTTTGTTTTTGTTTTGCCCCCTTTGTTAATTACCTTTTGTTAATTCTCTTGAGTTCTGTGTTTGGGTATCAAATTTTCTGTTCAGGTCTGGTCTTTTCTTTATGAATGCTTGGAATTATTTTATTTTATTAAATGACCATATTTTCTCTTATAAGAATATAGTCAGTTTTGCTGGGTAGTTGATTCTTGGTTGTAGACCTAGTTCCCTTGCTTTCCAGAATATCGTATTCCATGCATTTTGGTCCTTCAGTGTAGATGCAACCAGATCCTGTGTTATCCTCACTGTAGTTTCATGGTATCTGCATGACTTCTTCTTAGCAGCTTGTAATATTTTTTACTTGGTCTGATAGTTCTTGAATTTGGCTATAACTTGGGTATTGTCAGTTGGGGATTAAGTATAGGAGGTGATCTGTGGATTCCTTTAATCTCTACTTTTATCTCTTGTTCTAGAATGTTGGGGAAGTTTTCTTGGATAATTTCCTATAGGATGATGTCTAGGCCTTTTCTTTTGTCATGGTCTTCCAGTAGACAAATGATTCTTAAGTTGTCTCTTCTGGACTGATTTTCTAAATCTTCTGTTTTATGAATGAGGTTTTTCATGTTTTCCTCAATTTTTTCATTCTTTTTATTTTGTTTTATAGTTTCTTGCTGCCTTGTGAAGTCACTTGCTTCTAATTGTTGTATTCTGGTTTTTAAAGACTGAATTTCATCCCTGGATTTTTGGTCATCCTTCTCCTTCTGATCTGATTTTCTTTGGAGGTCATCTTTCATCTTTGCCTAATCTTTCATTTTCTTTGCCTCATCTTTTCTCTCCTTTGCCTCATTTTGACACTGATTAATTTTGGATTTCAAGACACTGTTTTCTGTTTCCAGATGATTTATTTTGCCTTTTAAATTCTTTTCCCAGTTGTCTTCAGCCTCTCTTAATTGTGTTTTGAATTGTATTTTGAGTCCTTCCAAAGCCTGTGTCCAACTCACTGGAGTTTCTGTGTTTTTGCTTGACATTCCTTGATCCTCCTCTGTTACATTTACTCTTTGTTCATTGCCTGGATAGATGCTGTTGATTGTAATTTCTTTTTCTGTTGTTTCCTCATATTTGCCCCTTCTTTTCCCCTGTAGTCTTGCTCCTCTAATTATGTGCTAGATCTGTGGGTTTGGGATTTTCTGTCAACCTTCACCCTTGGAGCTTAGCAAGGCTCTCAGAGCAATCTATGGGGGAGGGGTGTTGGAGCTTGAGCTTCCCTGCCCTCTGAATGCTTGATAAAATTAAGGCAGGCAGAGTTGATCTTGCAGAGCTGGATGTGCCCTAAGGCCAAAATCTCTGGAAAGGGGGTGGAGCAATATGGGGTGTCTCAGCTTCAATTTTGCTGCCTTCTCTGAGGTTCTCCTCCAGCTGCCTCCCTGCCACCTGTGTTCAAAGCCCTGAGCTTGGCACAGCTTTGCCTGCAAGGTACTTCCTCTAAACTAGCTCCCTTGCTGGCCCAGAGATTCCAACTACTTCTGGAGGCCCAGTACTGTAGGTGGTGGAGGAGTTCTGGGACCTTCCTTCTTCCTTCCCCTTAAAGCCGGGTGTTCTCAAATTCAGACTTTTTTGGGGGGGTACCTTTTAAGTTGAGTCCAGCAAGAGAGTTCCTTAGCTCTGTCCTGTTGTTAGATTTGGTTTTCAGTCCCCTAGGAGCATTTTGTTTTTAATTGGTGAGGAAGGGGTTTCAGAGGTCTTTCACTGCCTCTACACTTCTACCTTGACTCTGCCTCTGCTTTTGAGGGATTTATTAATGGGGTTAGATAAATTGGTTGAGGGGAATAGGTACAGTTAGCCCTGTCAAATTCTGATGTGGTCTGTAGTCTAATGGGCCTGTGATAGTACCCATGGATTTCTCTGCCCATTTTCCAGCTAAATAGCCCCTTCTACTGACTAAAATACAAGTATGTCTTAAAGAAATAAGTAAGAAACAGTTCAGGGAGGCAGTGAGTCAGGGAGCTGTGCTCTGGTTTGAGAGACCAATCAGCTCACCTCAGGGGTCTGAAATGGTTTGCTGCAGGTGGAGGGAAGCAATAGTTGTGTATCTGGTGGGAGAACAGCAACAATTTTGGATAAAGAAGCAGGGTCTTCTCAGGTGGCTTCAGTGATCCTTCAGTCCCTAGAAACTGGACTTTACCACTTCAGGTCCCAAGGAAGAAGACCAAGAAGTTCTTGAGAATCCTCCCTGAACCATTTGTGTCCCATAAGTCTTTGCTCATTCCAACTGTCACTCTACTTCTGTCAGTCATCCTCAGAATTCCAAATCTCCTGCCTCATCCTAACAGTAGTCATAATGATTTAAGAGATATCTGGAGAAACTACTTTTCCTAGCACTGCCCTGTTAACTTATGAGGCTTTTCAGTATGACTAGAACCCTTTGGCCTACTGTGAATTTTGGCTAGCTTTGAATGCTGAAATTTGAATGAATAAAAAAATTATTTAAAAACTTTAATTGTTTAATTTTAAATATTTTTCATTTTTAAATTTTGAGTTCCAAATTCTCTTCTTCACAGAAAAAAACCTCTGTACTGCTGATGAAAATCTTTTGGGTCTAAAATGTCACCAAGAATCTAGACCATTCTGGTGGAAGGGTAAAGTAAGTTTAAGAGTACAAATATAAAAACCATCCAGAAGTCACTAGGATCCATAGGAAAATCCTTTCCATATCCCAGATGAGGTTATAACCCATCACAGGGTAACTAAACCTCTTGGGAAACCTCCCTCCTCTGGTATGAGACTGTAACAGTGTAAAAGGCATGCCTTTATATGTCCCATCTGTTGTAATGTGGAGGTGAGGACTACAAGAGTGAAAATCACTTCTGATGTCTCTTCCATTAAATTTTTACAAATGTGGAGGTGGGGAATATAATAGTGCTATTACACTTCACTTCAATTACTAAATGGACCCTTACCTTTTGTTACACACTACTCAAAGTAGACAAACCAGAGGTAGATATCTCAAAATTACTTCTGAAGACACCTTAAAATCAAATTGAAGTTTTCAGCTCATTAAATTCTTCAAAGGTTGTATACAGGTTGTAACCAGTTTGATGGAGTCCAACCATCATTATCTATGTGACAATTAACAAAGGCAGAAAAGGAACAAAAGACCTTATTGGCAATATGTGACCTAAATGGATCTGGTGACAAACCCAACATCCATAAGGATCTATGGTTTTGCCACAGAAAAGGGTTTGCCCAATTTTGGGACTTTTACAATGGTATTTTCTCCAGTCCTGTCATAGGGGTAGGTGCAAATAAAGGCCAAAACACAGTAGTTGAAAATGACATAGGGTAACAGATTACATCAATATGTGAATTTAAAAAACAAAATTAAATCTTAAAGCAAACATACAGCAAATACAACATATGAGAGAGGATACTGGCACTGAATTCAAGAATCCTTTTCTTCATTTCTGATAGCTGGAAGGGAACAAACTGAAACAGTTAAAATCGATCAGACAAATGGAATCTAAAATTCACCTCCAGACTCTTTAAGGTCCCTTCCCCTCCCCTATATCATTATCCATCTAGATTCCTTTGGTCACACTTCTAGGGTCCCCCATACCCACTCTAGGCATAGTGTAGTTGAATCCCATATTGGATGTATTGCAGAGTCTGGGCAGGCCAAAATGTCAAGGGGGTGTAGGGAGATGAATCTCCTTTCTGAATCTCAAGATTACTCAAATTAACAGCAAGGACTAGTGCACCCAGGAATGGTAGGAAGAAAAGACATCCTAAAACGTTGGTAATGCACTGCTCTTTCATAGAGTGGGCCATGCTTGCAATTGTTCTTATTAAATTGGTAGCAAATCTACTTCCTATATGTAGGTGGTGCTAACCTCATATGTACTGACTAGGAGTTAAGAGGTTTGGAAGAGTAATCTTCCTCCTCCCTCCCCTCCCCTCCTCCCCCTGGAAAAAACAAAAACCAGTGGCCACTTACATGGGCAGGGAACTGCTCCTCCTCTTGATTTCTCTCCCCAGCTATGTGGGCAGGGAGTTAAGAGAGTGGAAGCTTTCCCCCATGGGAGAGCCCTAAGGAAGTTAATTGTTGCCTAAGAGAAATACTGGGTTTCCAATGCAGCAGCAAGCACTCTGGCGTGAGGAAAATTCACACTTTACCAGTCCCTCAGAAAGCAGCTCACAAGGACCCCCAGCTAGTGTGTTCAAGACATTCAGTGGCAGGCTCACAACAGCAGACTCAGCAGCAGGCTCAGCAACAGCAACAGCAACAGCAACAATGGTGGTTGGGTGGCTGCATGCTTTTAAAACTAATCTTTCTTTTTGTCTACTAAAAAATTGTTCTACCAACTTAGAGAGGGGCAAGGATTCTAAACTCCAGACTTTTGGTCATCACAATGTAAAATTTAAATTAATATCTAATAACTCCAAGTATAATATTTTATAAAGTGTATTAATAATCACTCTAAGGAAGAAACTAAACTAAAAGAAATAGAAGTTCAAACCTAATTATCTAATAAAAAGTAAACCCACATGTATAGATTCCCCTGGCTGGCATAAAGGCCACTTTTCCCAGCCACAATTAAAGGAAAAGAGGGAGAGGCAGGGCCACACACAAACCTATATCCTCCCTATGTTAGCATGTAACATGAGAAGGAACATGGGAAGCTGAGAGAGTTCTGGGGTTCAAATCCTAATTATACAATAGAAAAAGGCTACATAAGCTGTATTAGATAAAATTTATTGTAAGGATGCACAGGACCAGGGGGTAGCCACCTCTCTTACATAGCCATTTTCAGATCTATTATTTGAGTCAAGGATTCATAACTGGTTGTGCCAATAGAGAGGTGGTCTGTCATTTTCTCCCCAACCCTGTCTCCATAAAAGCACTTCCACCCAAGGTGGAGAGATAGAACTTTCTAACAAGTGAAGCAAATGTGAATAGTATTATGTACCCTTTTAACTCCTCTATTTTCCAGTCTAGGAATACTATGGAAAGATTTTCACATATTCTTTCACATATTCAAGATTCTTTCACATATTCAATCTCTCCTTGTCTTTCAAACTCATTTCCTGCTGCCTACAAACATGCCAATATCTCCTCTTTCATCCTACCATCTCCCCCACCTGTCATCTCTTATCATCACTTCTATCTATTCTCCCCTTCTAGAACAGACTCCTTAAAATTCTCTTCACTCGATGCCTTCTCTATCTCTCTTCTAAATGATATGTTCTGTCTTATGATTCAATGGAAGTGCCTATTCCAAAGTTATAAATTATTTTCTAATGACCTTTTATTAATTCTAATCCTTTTTGATCTCTCTGTAGTATATGTAGATGACCTCCTAAATATTCCCTTGTCTCTAGGTTGTTTTTTTTTAACACTTGCCTTCTATCTTGGAATCAATACCATGTATTCATTCCAAGACAGAAGAGTGGTAAGAACTAAGCAATTGGAGCTGTGACTTTCCCAAGATCACACAGTTAGGAAGTATCTCTGGCCACATTTGAACCTAGGTCCTCACAATTCCAGGATGACAGAATCTTAGGTCAGTTTTAATCTACTGAGGCAGGAAACCAGAAGGGAAATCTCAGAGAGAGGCATTTATGTTGTGTTGACAAGATTTTGCAAGGACAAATCTTAATTGCACACAGAACTTCAGACTCTTATGGGAGACAAACTTCTGACAAGCCATAAAATAGTTTTAGACAATGGAAGCTTGGGAATGGTTTAATTAGGTTGAAGTTCCTGATACTGTCCCTTGTGGAAAGGAAAACTTTTTCAAGTTCTGGACTTTCTGCCACTGAGTTGGAATGAACAACAGTGGAAATATTAAAGAGAGAAGATATTGACAAGACAGACAGTTGGTGAGGGAAGGGGCAACTGGGAGTGGCAGTTTGTCTTGTGATGAGCACTTTTTTCCTGGCCATGAAAAGAGAAGAGCCTTGCTCCCTGTCTCTGGATAGAAGTGTCTCTATTTTCCTGATTTTCCCAACTGTGTGCTCTACCTGGATTCCTGTGATCATGTCATCGACAAAAAAGACTTAAGGGAAGAAGTTTGAACTGTAAGGCTGGTCTTTAGGGGCATCAGCCTGAAGAGACAGGCCCACCAGCTCTGAAGGTCAGAACTTTCTTCCTCTTGCTGTCTACTGCTAAGACTTTTGAAATTAAGAAAGCTGGCATTAGCAAAGATAGGAATAAGAGAAACCCTCCACCAACCTGTGAGGCCTGGCCTCAGCTCAAAGGCTGAGAGAAACTCAAACCTCATCTAAGGAAATCCCTCTTCCCTGATTCCTCTCCAATCCAAACTTGTTATTAAAAGTTATCTTTATTTGAATATTGCAGTCAGATAAGAGGACTAACATTTCAGGGGACATGAGGGAGCTGAACCTCAGGACAGCCATTCAACTCTAAACAGTCCTTATTGGACCCCTGCTGGGCGACCTTGGTCTGGGGGGAGGCTTGTGTCTCAGGAGGGTCTGTGCTTACCTGCTCTGGAGTATCTGCAACATCAATCTATAGAGAAGACGTCCCCCCAGACTATCATAAGTGGCCCATTTCTCAGGAACCCTATTTTTCAAAAATATCCTCTTAGCAGGGGGCATCTCTCTCCTTTTACTTCACCAGCAGCCATATTCCCTCTCTCCCTTCAACTCCATTCCCTGCTAGAAAACCTTCCATATCCCCTATTCTTCAATCTTACCCATTTTCACTATAAATATCATACCCTTCAAAAATCCATAACTGTATCACTTTGGACAGGTTTCTTCCTTGAACTGTGCCATTATGTATCCTTTGATATATGTGGACCAAAATAGTTTGACATTTCCTTGACCATATAGAACATCTGTGTTTTCCTATTCGGGATTCTGTTTCCCCAATTGCTATGACATATCACATGCTAGTTCAGCATGATTCTCCTATATATGTGTGAATCTGACTTTTAATAAACAGAGTTGCATATAGCTCACCTCTTGGTTCCTATACTTTCACTTCAACAACTCAGGACCCTGATTTCCCCTCCCCCACCTGAAGCCTCTCTCCAGGAATCTTTATACCAGGCTTAGTTTGCTATTCACTGTTTTTATTTTCCTCACAAACTTTCCCAACTTCTGAAATTTCCTATCACTTTTAAGAGCAACATCATCTTCTTAATCCCCTAGGTTCACAACCTCGGTATAATCTGTAATTTCATGCTTTCACTCACCTCACATGTCCAAATCTTGTTGATTCTGCCATCATAATCTTTTTTTGATGCTTCCCTCTTTCCATTCATACAGCTACAACCCTAATTCAGGTGTTTATCATCTTTCAGATGAACTATTCCAGTAATAGTTAACCTTTCTAAGTCAAGTTTCTTCTACTCCATTTCACCCTACACTCAGCTAAGATCTTCCTTCTCGCAGTCCCTCTTCTCCCCTGGCCCTAACTGAGGACACTAGAAAAGCAAAATACATTCTAAACATGTAGTATCAAACAACTTTCCACACTGGCTTTGTCCAAAACATATTTGCCTCATTCTGCATTGAGTCTTTCACCTCTTTGTTGTGAGGTGGGTAACATGTTTTATCATCAATATGTTGAGTACAATAGTAGGGGAAGAGAAAAAATATTTATGTAGTACTATGGGTCAGGCACTGCTAGTCTCTACAAATATCTCATTTGAGATAGCACAACAGCTTTCACAGCACTGTGAGGTAGGTGCTATTATCTCCACTTTACAATTGATGAAACTAAGGCAAATGAGTTAATGACTAGCCCAGGATCTTACAGCTAGTATCTGAAATGAAGCTGGATTTGAATTCAAGCCTTTCTGGTTCTAGGCCCAGTGCTTGATATCCACTGTGCCAATAAGGTACTTAAATAGGGTAATCTAATAATTTTTAAAAACATTTCTCTATTTTTCTCATTCCCTAACCCTTTCCTAGGCCCCTTCCCACTATGACTTTGTAAAGGGATAAACTAATAAACTATGTGGCAGGCTTTGGGGGAAGAAGCACATCCTTATCTCAATAGCAGTGCCCTACTTTGGACTTTGCCGCAGGAACTAGCATCTCAAAAATCCTCAAAAATGCCTATCTTGATCACTGGGCTACCTGTGCCTCTCTCTGTCACCAAAAACTAAACTAGAAACTACAATTTTTAGACTTGATTTGGGCCTTTTTATAAAGAAACTATTCATCTTGATATGTAAACTCAGATTTATCTCTGGACTTCTTTCTCTTTGTATTTTCCATTACAATATCTAATTTCTCTTTCATTTGGAATCCCAGATTTTTCTTGTCCCCATATATTTCTCTGAACATAATAGGGGAGAAAGTCCCTTATGGTGGTGCAAAAGTTTCAGTTCTGGCCTTGGTCAGTGGCTCATGAGCTAAGGGCAGGTACCAGTGACCTAGCCTCAGTTTATTACTCATCTAAGTTTAATAATATTTTGAAAGGAAGGTCCCTTCCTTTCTGACCTTGGACATATTGATGATGATGGTCGTTCACCAAGGAAGAGGGTAGAAGGTGATTGATTATCAGGTTACAGTCAGGAAAGGCCAAAGCTCTGGGAGGAGGGCCAAGGAAAGGGGTCAGCAAGCCAACTGAAGTAGCCTCAAAAAGACCAAAGATGGAAAAATTACCCCTGTCTGCATTTTTAGGGGACAGATCTGGTTTCCCTTCCCTCCAGGAGAGACAAACTATTTAGGCAGATAAACTGGTTTCTGCTTAGTTTGGGGGGCAACAGACAAAAGAGGAATTTCAGGAATATCAATGGGTCGGCTAACTAACATTTGGCTAAGTGAAGATAAACACTCCTTAGATAACAACCCCTTGTAAATCTAAGAATTGTCCCCCCATCTTGGACCCCACATTCCTGTGTTAAGGTTTGTTTATTGTCAGATAAGAACCTGTAAAGTATATAAGCTATTCCTTAATTTCAAACCGATGCAGTTTTCCATTAGGGAATTCTGCCCCAGCTGGTAGATTCTTTATTTCTCTCTTTTATTAATAAATTATGGTTCCAACAATCAATATTCTAGGTGTTTGAACTCATTTGTGAAGTGTCCCACTGTTGTAGTAAAAATTTCACCTTTTAAGATTGTTATAATATTAAAACTATGGCCGCCAAGGAATTTACTTATGAAATTCCTAAAATGAAACACTCAAGTCAGAATGGAGTTTATGGTGGTTTAATCACAATGGGAGTAGGGAAAAGGAGAGGGAGAGAAGGAGAGAGGAGAAAAGGGAAAGGGGTTACTCAACCTCTGACCAAGGCAGAGGGAGATTAGGCCCAAAGGGCCAAGGTAGAAAGGAATCAGTCCTTGACTCATGTGCCGATCTGAAGGGAAGCTGTCTGCGGGCCTCCTCCCTGTTCAAGCTCCTAACACCAACTGCCATCTCGTCCTGTCCACAGGAAGTGAGTGAATTCCAGAGGCTGCTTTCTCCGTCACTTCCTGTGCTTCACAAGTGCCAATGGTGGCTCAAGCTTGGCTTAGGACAGCCCAGGTGGGCAGTTAGTTATTTCTGATTTGTCATTGACTAGCACATGCCCATGAAATGTGGGTGTGGACAATTTTTTGTGCTAGAACAAGCAAGATGGAGAGTTTTAAAATTCACACCACTTCACAACCAGTAAGTTTCCACAGCAAATAAAAACTACATCACAATTCAGTGTTACAAGATGGACCCTACGTCACAAAATGGAGTCTGAGAAACATCAAAGGATCACATAGCAATGAATGAACACTACACTATGGACCTTCCTATCTCTGAGATACCCTTAATCTGGGATAGCATCATTTTTGTGATGTCTTAGGCCATTATCAAACAAAACAAAACAAAACTGTGGTATTTGGGGTCAATTGACCTTGCTAACCATGGTTAGTGATTAGAAGAAATAATCTTTGCAGCCTTCAGTTTTCTTGTTCTGCATAGCTTTCTTTAATGGTGGATCCATCATAAAACCTGGAAACAAAGTGCATTCTGCTCAAGATGCAGAGGTCAAATCCTGCCATTATCTGTAAATATACCATATCTAGGAGGGAGGTGGGGTGGGGTGGGAAGAGAGAGACAGAAAGACAGAGATTAAGAAAGTAAAAGGCTAATTAAATATGCAGCTCACTAATGGTATTAGTCAAATTTATCTCACTGAGAAAGTGCTATGGTATTCATTATGATAGGAAAATATTAGCTTCCCAAAGTAGTCAGTGTCTCTAAGATTGGGGAGAGATTAAATCTTTGACCTTTTGGGGCAACTAGGTGGTAGAGTGAATAGAGTTGCAGGGACTGGAATTAAGAAGATGTGAGTTAAAATTTAACTTCAAGTACTTATTATCCATGTGACCCTGGGTAAGTAACTTAACTTTTCCCTCTAGTTTCCTCAACTGTAAAATGGGAATAATAACATCATCTCCCTTGTAGGGTTATTGTGAGGATACAATGAGATATTATAAAGTGCTTAGCACAATGCTTGTATGTAGTACATGAAATATAAATGCTTATTCCGTTCTTTCTTTATATTCCCTTTTGAGGAGTTTCTTATCATTTCCTAGAAGTCTAGAGATTACAGGTAGGAAGAGAGCTAAGACTGGATGTAGAAGCAATACTGGTAGGGAGTTCACAAGCATGAAGATAGGAGGTATAGAGTTCTCAAATGACCTAAGAGAAGGGCTATGACTACCAGTTGTCCTGGCTTATTCATTAGGAATTGTAGCAAACCATGAAGAAGAGGTCTCAGGTTACATCAGTAACAGCTGGCATTCAGAAGTGCTGGAGTGACTGGTTGATGGGCTTGCTCAATGCTCATTAGGCATTTATTTGGGACAAACTATTTCACTACTCTGGTTGTTAGTCTCCTCATTTGTAAAAATGAAAGGGCTGATGTCTGAATTGTAAAGGTTAAAAATAATGATTGGATGATGATTATATGAAATTATGTGGTTGTCAGTGTTTATTATATCTTGAGTCAGTAATTTATTTATAAATATTTACAAATAGAGAGGAAACAATAAAGAAGAGAAATGTGAGGGGGATAGAGAAGTTATCTATCCTATCAACCTAAATGTTTTGCTGTAGGTTTGCTTAATCCAAGTAGAGATTAATTAGCTCTCAACCAGGAAGGTTGGTAGTGAATAACCACAAGGCTTCCTCCAAGATGTCTTTTCAGAATCTAGGAAAGGGGTAAGCCTTTTACTCAACCAACAATATAATCCAAGAGTCTGAGTCCAAGTAGAAGCTGAGCTCTGAGCCCATGATCCAAGCTGTAGTCTCCAGCAAAGCTCCCTCAAAGACTAAGACTATTTTCAGAAGACAATCTCTTCAGACTATCTTCTCAAAGAGGATGCCCTGAAGGAGTTTTGGTCTTGCTTCTTATGGTGACTTTTTGTCCCTTCTCCTCTTCACAGGTGCCAATCACAGTTTCTAAATTGTCTATCACTGCCCAGGGGACAGTGTCTGTAGGATTGACTTCTCACCTTCTGAAGGTTAAGTTCTTATTAAAAAGGTTCACAGTTTCCTGATTTTATTGAATTTCTAAGGGTGCAAATTGCTAGCTTCTCACCTAGTACAAAGTAGGGTGTTCAATCTTTTGTTGGTTCAGTTCAAAAGCAGACAAGGGGGAGTTAATTCTGTCTTCAGTCTAAGTAGGGTTACTTAAGTTAGTGTTAATTTGGGACAGACAATAGAGTAAAGAATTCTCTTTCCCAAAAGTTCTTTCCCACTCTAAACCCTAAGAATCTCACTCTAAGACCTTCCCCTCCTAGATCTATCACAAATACCTCATTGGCCCCTGGGAGTGCCCCCAGCCAGTGTGTTCATGCCTACATGTATGCACATGTGTGTTCACAAACACAGAGAGTCTGTTCCCTTCTATAATTTAATGGAACAGAATGCACATAGTCAGGCTTACACTAAACCTATACAACTATTTGAATTGGTGTTATTTAAAGATCATCACTGCTGACATGAGGGCAGGGTTTTAGTAGGTCTTTGGTGAGGAAGGAAGAACTCTGAGCAGATTTAAGATTTTAATTGTGATCCTGATCATTCATACCTAGGGATCTTGATGCTCAGAAGTGCTTTGCTACCCTTGTGACATCCCCAACTATCACTTTATGCAATCATTATTTGGAGCTCTTTCTTTGAACTAAATAGAGTTAATTGAGCTCAGCTGTAGGAGGAGCCCAAGTAGTATAGTATGATATAGAAGGTGATAGATTTATAGACAGAGTCCACTATTTCAATCCCAGCTCTGCTATAACTATTTGTGTAACCTTGGGCAGTAACTCATCTTCTCTAGGCCTCATCTATAAAATTAAGAGAAGGTCCCTTCTTGACTGAAATATAAACCCCCAAGTTCTAAGTTTATAGCTTCCATAAAAAATCTGAAAAATCTGGCTTCATAGTATTTTGGCTCAGTAAAAACATATTCTGGAAAATGTGTGTGAGTTTACTTAGCATGTGAAAAACCCCTAATTGGACAATACTTCAGGGATGACTAACTTATTTTCAGCCCCCAAAAGCCTCTCTTTCTCTCCAACAAGAGAAGATGAGAAAGAGGACAAGAAGGAGGAAAGTGGGGAAGAAGAAGGGATACTTACTCTAACTGAAGGATATTAACCTAGTTTAGGCTGAAATTCTTCTGCTTGCCATACACACCCCATTTTCTCAGTTAACCATAGAGCTGTTTTTTTTCCCAAGTTCCTTCTCTTGGGATCTGACTTCCAGTCCCAACTCTTGGGCCAGACAGCATACAGTATCAGGTGTATAGGAAAATAAATTCAGCTTTATTGCAATAGGCTAAAAACAGGGACTAAGAATAGCAGCCATGCTCAAGGAAACTTTTTGTAGAGCTACAGCCCAAATCTGTCCTTTGAGAAGACTCTCTTTTGAATCTCAGTTTTGATATTCATCTTCTGCCATCACATCTGTTAAGTGGGGATAATAATGTTTATACAATCCAGATCACTGAGTGTAGTGACAAAACTTCTTTATAAATCTTAAAGGACATATAAACTTTATAAAGCTTGGAGAATACTAGGGAAATGAATGGTTATTCTCATTATCATCTTGCCTTAATATCATGAGATGATCATTAGGGAATAAGGAGCATGCACAGGTTTGGGGGATTCTTCTAGAATATCAGATTCCCCAATGCACAGGTCCCTTGTTTCCCATTATATACCTTGTCATCATTTGTGAGAGAGGTCTCACTGTCCTTCTGGAATAAGAATATTGGGGATGGTGTGGAATTGGAATTACCTTTGAATTACATTACCTAGCATCCCTTTCCTCTTTTGTCCCCACGTTGTGTCCTTATGAGTGTATAGATAAGTTCTGTAACTCCGTCCTTTTGCTTTCTCTTCTTCCTGCGCTCTCATCCTGGCTCTCTTCCTTCTTTTGGTGATCTGGGCAACTCTCTGATAATGCCACATTTTCCCCTTTTATTCAAGTTATTAATTAATTCTCATAAGAATATAATACTTGAAGTATTTGGTTAATTTTTAATCTTACAGTGGGATGTAGTACATTGGAGGACCAGTATAGGCAATTAATTATATATTACAATTCTGAGCTAGAATTAATAAAGAACAATATGAGTAATTAATAAAACAGTTTAGGCACAAAACTGATACCCATTATAGTATAGTATATAGTATATAATATATATTACTTAACCAACACTAATGATTAATACTTCCATTTTATACTTGACTAATATTGAAACTACAGATTTTGTAGTTGATGTTTAACCAGTGCTAACTGGTGAGAAATATAAGATTTTAGAGTATGAGGGTCCCATTCTTATTACTACCCACTGCCCATCTCCATCAGCATCACTAACCAACTATGAAATCAACATACTGTCTTCCAAGGAGGATAAATATACAGAGAAACTTTGTCTCAAAGACCATGTGACATTGATGCTATGATGATATTTAAAAGAAGTGGTGAAGGTGTTTTGTAATAAATAGGTTAACCAAAATTTTAAAAAGTGTATCTAAGAGCATGGAACTTGCAACATGCTGGCAGTATGTATGAATTTATTTCATAGAATTAATCTTCTTTTTGTTTGTTAATAGATGACTGGTTGAAAGAGAAGATGGTTAATGAAGGATTGAGAAATTATTTAAGTCAATAATCAAGAATCTATTTATAAAAAGTTTTGTTTATATTCTATTCCTATTTCTAAGTTCTATGCTAATTTTAAAATTCTCTTGATCAGAAATCACTTTATTGTTGAGGTGATGGTTGTAGTTGGAACTATGCAAAGGAGTACCAGTATATAATTGATCCCATATATGGTATGAGAAAGTATTTGGTGAAATATAGCATATAACATTCAATGGTGATAAAGAATTACCCAATGACTTTTGGATATATGAATCAAGAGAAAGCTCTTGAGTTGGTAAAATATGAATTCTCCTGGCCCAAGATAGCAGTGATTTCTTTCTAAAAGTCCATAAGGTGATAAATATGAAAGCAGGATTAAAAAAATAAGCACAAAGTACAAAAGAAAAGAAAGATAAAAAATAAAAGAGGAGGTTGATGTTGAGCTCATGTTTGTAGGAAGCTAGAAAACAACCAGTAGACTGAAAGAGATGAAAAATAAATGAGAGAGTGTGAATGATATAGGGAGTTCAAAAATTCACCAAAGGGGGTGTGGAGCCAAGATGGAAGCTCAGTAGCAGAAAAAGATGAACATGCTCTGACAACCCTTCCAAACTAATCTTTAAAAAGTACCTCAGAATGACAAGTCAAAAACCAATAGCAAAACAGAGTGAGGAGGCTCTCTTGCTGGACACAACTTGAAAGGTAGGAGGGGAGAATTGATTTTCATGGGATAAGGTGGGACCAGAAGCAAAACTGCACACAGAGGAGTGCAAGAAGTGCTGTGTGGATTGTACACTTGCTGTATGGACTGTATAACCCCCCCCCCCATACACACACACACTATGACAGATTCTAAACCTGGGTAGAGGCTAACTTCAGGTTCCTAGGACCTGGGCTACACCAACAAAAGAGCACCTCAGACTCACCCTTTAAAATCCAAGGCCTTGATATAAGCCCACGGTGAGGCTCTGGAGTCCATAGCAACAGGCCCTTTCAAACCTGAACTACTGAAGTGAAGACCTAGCCCCAGGGAAAAATAGCCCACAGTCCTGTAAGCCAGTAGCAGAGGAGACAGAATCAGTAGCTTTCAGAATTCCCAGTCCACAAGCAAAAAAGGCTGGGAAAATGAGCAAACAGAAAAAGAAACTCCTAACTCTTGAAAATTTCTATGGCAACAAAGAACAAAGCACAGAATCAACAAGGGATGGTGAGGTCCAAGCAACCACATGCAAAACTTAAAAGAAAAACGGAAATTGGTCTCAAATGCTGGAAGAACTCAAAAAGGTTTTAAAAAAACAAATAAGACATGTTGAAGAAAATGGGGGAAAGAAATGAAAGTAATGCAAAAAGAAAGTAACAGCTTAAAAAGTAAAATTGGTTAACTGGAAAAAGAGGCATAAAAATTCAATGAAGAAAAGAGTTTTCTATAAAACAGAATCAATCTACTAGAAAAAGAGGCAAAAATTCAATGAAGAAAAGAAACAAAGTAAAATCAAAAGAATGAACAAATAAAAAGAAATATGAAATAGCTCACTGAAAAAATAACTGACCTGGAGAAAAGATCCAGGACATAATGTAAGCATCATTGGACTAGAGAGGGCAGAGTCAAGATGGCAGCTTAGAAGCAGCAGAAGCCAAAACCTCTCTGATCTACCTTCCATACCAATATTTAAAAAGTGCTTCAAAAAAGTCAGAAATCCAAACCCAACAAGAAGAGGGATCTGTAGGACTTTCCTGCTGAATACAAATTGAAAGGTAGGCAGAGACAGTCAATTTCCACAATATAAGGGAGAGACCCAACACCTCTCTCCCACCTACTGCTCTGAGACTTGCAATAAGACGTGGGCTAACTATGAAATTCCAGGGAGAAGGCTGCAGTCATGATGGTGTACCTTGGTACCACCACACAAAGCTCAGGGCTTTGAATGTGGCTGCCAGGGGGAGGGCCAGTTGGTTGGTCACCCTTAGCCTCTTTGACAGCTGGTGAAGATTTGGCCTCAGATTAGCTCAGCAGGTAAGCTCAATGAGAAAACTTAAAATTCCTTTCAGGGCAGAATAGTTCAAACACCAATAAAAAGAGGAGCAAATGTACAGTCCACAAGGAGGGAAAAAATATGAATAAATAACAGAAAAAAGGAAATTATGATTAAAAGTTTCTAGGGAGATAAAGAACAAAGAATAAAATCAACAGAGGAGGTTGTAAACCAAGGAACATCAAGCAAAACCTCAAAAAAATCCAGGAAATTAGACTCAGGCTCTGGAAGACCTTAAAAAAGAATTTAAAAAATCAAATAAGACAGATTGAACAAAATTTGGAAAAGGAGAAAAACAGCTTTTAAAGCAAAACAGATCATCAATAAATGGAGGTACATGAACTAAAACAAGAAAATAGTGTCTTTAAAGCCAGAATTCACCAATTGGAAAATGAGACAAAAAAGTTAAAAGATAAAAAGAATGACTTGAAAAGAAAAATAGATCAAAAGGAAAAGGAGGATCAAAATGTCATAGAAGAAATTTCATCTTTAAAAATTACAATTGGGCTAATGACTTCATGAGACATAGGAAACTATAAAACAAAATCAAAAGAATGAAAAAATAGAAGAAAACATGAATTACTTCATTGACAAAACAACTGACCTGGAAAAGAGATACAGGAGAGACAATTTAAGAATTATTGTACTACCTGAAAGTCATGACCAAAAAACAAAACAAAACAAAACAAACAAACAAAATAAAACCCCCAAATGCCTAGACATCATACTATAGGAAATTATCCAAGAAAACTTCCCTAGTATCCTTAAATCAGAGGGTAAAATAGAGATTGAAAGAATCCACAGATTATCTCCTGCATTAAACTCCCAAATGACAACTCTCAGGAATATTATAGCCAAGTTTAAGACCTACCAGTTCAAGGAAAAAAAATGCTACATGCAGCTGGAAAGAAACAATTCAGATATCATGGAGCCCCATTTAGGATCACATAGGACCTGGCAGTTTCAACATTGAAGGACAAGAAGGCATGGAATGTGATATTCCAGAAGGCAAGTGAACTGGGTCTACAACCAAGAATTAACTACTCAGAAAAACTGATGATATTCTTTCAAGGGAAAGTATGGTCATTTATTAAAAATAGAAGATTTCCAAGCATTTCTGAAGAAAAGACCATACTTAAACAGAAAATTTGAGGCTCAAATACAAAATCCAAGAGAAGCATATAAAAGTAAATAAGAAAGAGAAAACATTTAAGGGCTTCAATAAATTAAAATGGCTTATATTCCTATGTGGAAAGATGATATTTATAACTCTTAAAATTGTTATCATTATCATCATAATTAGAAGAAATATACATAGATGGTGTGGTATAAACTGTTTAGGATGATATATCAAAAAATATGAAACTTAAGGTAAAAAAGAGGATAATACTAAGAGAAGTGGGGAAAGGGAAGTAAAATGCAGTAAAATATATCATGTAAAGATGTAAAAACACTGGAGGGAAGGGAAAGAATGAAAAGAAAAAGGTCAGGATTAAAGAAAGAAGTCAAAATCATAATCATAATATAAGTAATCATAATAATAAATACAGTAATCATAACTGTGAATGTAAATGGGATGAACACACCCATAAAATGAAAGCAGATAGCAGAATGGATTAAAAACAAGAATTCTACCATATGTTGCTACAAGAAACACACTTGAGGCAGGTAGTGACACACGGGGTAAAGGTAAGAGTCTGTAGTAGAATCTATTGCCTGCATCTGAGACAAAGAAGACAGGAACATGATCTCAGACAAAGATAAAGTAAAAATAGATATGATTAAAAGAGAAGGAAGGAAATTATATCTTGATAAAAGAGTATAAATAACAAAGAAATATTAGTACTCAACATATATGGAACAAATGGTACACGTTCCAGATTTTTAAAGGATAAACTGAAGGAGGTTGAGGAAGAAATAGTAAAAACAAAAACAGACATAGACATAACTAGACAACTTGAACCAGAAAATAAATAAGAAAAGAGTAAAGGAAGTGAATGAAATGTTAGATATCTGGAGAAAATTGAATAGGGATAAAAAGGAATATTTCTTATTTTCAGCAGCATATGATACATATTCAAATATTAACAATATACTAGAGCATAAAAACATCACAAACAAATGTAGAAAAACAAATAATAAATGCAACTTTTTCAGGTCATAATGCAACAAAAACCATAATTAATAAAGGTTCATGGAGAGGCAAATTTAAAATTAATTGGAAACTAAATAAGCTAATTCTTCAAAACTGGTAGGTCAAAAAATAAATCAAAGAAACAATTACTGATTTCATTGATGAGAACGACAATAAGGAGACAACATATCAAAATCTATTATATACAGCCAAAGTAGTACTTAGGGGAAAATTTCTATCACTGATTACCTATATCAACAAAATAGAGAGGGAGGAGATTAGCAAACTGGGGATGCAATTCTAGTTTAAAAACTAGAAAAAGAACAAATTTAAAAAACCCAGATAAAACTAAATTGGAAAGTTAAAAATTAAAGGAGAAATTAATAAAATTGAAAGAAATGTGAATTTCAAAACTACTCCACCCTATTCAGACCATTCTTTAGAAGACTGGATCTAGCTACTTTCTGATCAATAATAATAGAGATACTTGGAATAACAGAATCAGGTCTTGGAAACCACATTCTCTACCCACCTCAGGGTAACAAGATTAGGAAGGGCTGCAGCAAACTCAAGATTTAATTATTTGAGAATATGGCCTTCAACATGTGCAAAAAGGACAGACCTCTGGGCAGTCCTAGGTCAAGCTAGAGCCACCATTGGCACACATGAGACACAGGAAGTGAGGTAGAGAACAGTCTTAGGAGTTCTCAGGGCTTCCTGTGAGGAGGCAGAGAGTCAGTTGGAGGTTGGTGCTTGGAGTTGGAGGAGCCCACAGACTGCTTTCCTTCAGATTGGTCATTTGAGTGATAAGGTCTGATCCCTTTCCCTGCCTTGGCTAATCCAAGACCTTAAAGCCTGCTTTGGCTCAGCCTGAGCCAGAGTGGGGTCTGAGTTAAACCTCTTTCCTTCTCTCCCCCCCCCCCCTTTCTCTCCCTCCATCTAATACTTTATTCCTCCTGTTTGTAATTAAAACACCATAAAATTTTGGCAGCTGACTTGAGTGTTTCATTTAGGAATTGCATAAGTGAATTCCTTGGTGACCTTAAATTAATATATATCAGTCTTTTTTAAAGTGATTTCAATATCACAGTTGGCTGACCACGAATGTCTAATGAGTTCCCTCAATACATGTCCTGAATTTTCTTGCCTTTCACTCTACTTTCTCCTCACTCAGTTAGTACTTTTTAACAGCTAATTCAGCTTAAAGACACAGCTGCTAGAACAGGTGAGTATAAAAAACTTCTCTCTTCTCTTTTCTCCTTAAGTTAAATTGGAATCAGCAGGGTTTTTTTTCCCTTTTAATCTTAAAGTGCAGCTAGGTGGCACAGAGGATTGAGAGCCAGGCCTAGAGATAGAAGGTCCTAGGTTCAAATCTGACCTCAGATATTTCCCAGCTGTGTGACTCTGATAGCTAGATAGGTAGCTAAATATAGTTAGCTGACCCTTGTTGATTAGGTGTGAGAAAACTCTGGAAAACCGAGCCCTTACCTCAATCTCTTCCAACAAAAACAGCTAGATCACCAGAGTACAAAGCCCACTTTCCTGCTTTCGGGTTTCTCTCCTTAAATTAGATGGAACACAGGTGTTTTAAATCTTAGCAACAGGGCCCTAAGGTCCTGGCTGGGAGAGCTGTTTCTAAATCTCCTTTCCCTTAGGGAACAACTGCCTAGATTAGGAGTGGAAAAACCTGTAGAAAGTTTTGGCTTTGTCCTGCTCCCCATCTGTTTTGTGAAGACTGTTAGAAAAGCAAATAAATAAATAAATAAGTATATATATATAAATGAATACTACATTCTTTGGCATTTATATGGCAGTTGAAGAATTAGGGACATTGAGGAATACAGGATACCTCCAATTTTTTATATGAATAGGTAATATCATTTCTGTACTCCTCAGCACTGTGTTTAGAGATGCTAACATAAAAAAATTAATTGAAGCTGAAATTCAGAAAAACACTCAAAAATTGAAGATATAAAAAAGATGCAAGAGAACATGCAAGCCCAGTTTGAAAACTTAAAATGTTTCTTACAGGATCAATTGCCAAACATCCACCCTACCAGAAACAGACCTGTTTCAGAACCTTTGAATGAGGAAATTTCCTTCCCCGAAATAGAGATGGAAAACACCTTCCCTATAGCTCAGTTAACAGACTGCTTCTCTCGTGTAGTGCAAATTTTGACTGAATTTAATCCCCAAAACCCTACCCCTGCAATCCTAGTTTCTGATGTTCCTTCAGCCCAAAGGAGATCTCGTCCTCTTAGAGAAACTTGTCCTAGTCAAACTGACCCACAGGTACAAAATTCAACTAAAGGCCTGTTTCCTCTAAGAGAAGTACCTGAAATAGGATGGAATGGGGATGTGGTGACTTTAAGTCACAGGATACCGTTTACTCCCCAAGAAATAAATGAATTTTCACAAAATATCCTCACATATGAACAAGATCCCTTTCTAGTAACAAAAAAGATGGGAGACATATTTTTTCAGTATAATCCATCTTACAAGGATGTTGAGAACTTGCCAAAGGCTTTTTTAACTGAACGTGAAAAAAATAAAATAATTGCTCATGTCAACAAAACCCAGGGGCTTAATGCAGCACATTGGCCATTTCAGGAACCCGAATGGGGCTATAACAATCCTGAGGATTATCTACAACTATACCGTTGTAGAGAGGCCATTCTTACGGCAATGAAGGAATGTGAAGACAATACAGATAAGTGGATGGAACTTGAAAAAATTAAGCAAAAGGAGGAAGAAACACCCTCCAGATTCATGGATAGAATAATCGAGTTTGGGGACAGATACCTGGATTGGGACCTAACTAAAGAAACTAGCTTAAGAGAAGATAGAAGGATCTTTGTCAATAACTCTTGCAAAGCAATTAAGAATTATTTTAGAACACACTGTCCAAGATGGTTAGAGATGGACCTTGAAGAATTGTGAAAAACAGCTATATATGTTTTAAAGGGAAACAAAGAAAAGGAGGAAGAAAATAATGATACCATGGAGGAAATGAAGAAAGAAATGAGATGTGTAAAAGATAAGATAGCTAAATTAGAAAGTGGGCATGACAATGAACCAATGACACTTGCCCCTCTCAAAAAATCTAATTATCAATCCATTACCTGCCACTTCTGTGGGAAGAAGGGCCACAATACTGTACAGTATAGAGCTTTTCTCAAGATTATAGGAAGGAATACACAGTTTAATAACAACTACAGAAGTGATAATTATAGAAATAAATATAATTATGACAATGAAAACCAGAACTTTAGGAATGATGACTATAGGAATAGATATTGGGAAAATGATAACCCAAATGAAATAACTCCACAACAATATATAAAAAAATGGTGCTTGGGGGAAGCTGGGTAGCTCAGTGGATTGAGAGCCAGTCCTAGAGAAGGGAGGTCCTAGGTTCAAATCTGGCCTCAGACACTTCCCAGATGTGTGACTCTGGGCAAGTCACTTGACCCCCATTGCCTAGCCCTTACCACTCTTCTGCCTTGGAGCCAATCCACAGTATTGACTCCAAGATGGAAGGTAAGGGTTTTTAAAAAAAATGGTGCTCGTCCAAAAAATATTTGAGGTGCCCCTCAGGGGGGAGCCCAAGGAACTTCCCAAACACAATGAAGGTGTCTGGGGGGGGGGGCTGGGGCACAGGAATCAGAGGATACAACCTTTGATTTTCTGGACCCTGATGTCCTACTACCCATTGTCCCCATCCACTACCCCCCATACTAATGAACCCCATGTTACTTTAAAGGTGGGTAACACCTATTATGATTACCTATTAGACACTGGAGCTTCCTGGTCTGTATCTGATTTACAATGTTATTCTGTTGGCTCAGAGAATGTAATGAGAGTATCAGGAATACCTCAAAGAGTTAAAAGACTTTCCCCTTGAATGGTGTCTGTAGGACCCCTAGAGGTACAACATTCCTTCCTTTTGATGCCTGACTCCCCTTTAAATTTTCTGGGGAGGGACCTTCTATGCAAAATCAGAGCCACAATAACTTGCTCCCCAGATGGTTCCTTATCATTGGAAGTCCTGGAGTACTGGAGGAATCTTTAAATTTACTCCCTGTAATTCTCTCAGAGAGTCAGGAGGAAAAAGAGCATTCCACCTTTGCAATACCTGAAGATATATCGGAGTCTCTTTGGGCCACATCTTCTTCTGATGTAGGCTTACTTAAGTCAGCTGTTCTTGTGCAGATAAAAACTAAATCTAGCCTACCTCCTTCCATTCCTCAGTATCCCCTCTCAAAAGAGGCAATTGAGGGAATTACCCCAGTAATTAACTCATTAATTGCACAGGGAATAATAATCCCTTATAAATCTGAATACAACACACCCATCCTGCCCATTAAAAAACCAAAAAGAGGACTCGATGGCAAACACCTCTATAGATTTGTGCAGGATTTGAGGGCTGTGAACAATCATGTTATAAAGAGACACTCCGTAGTTTTCAACATAAATACTATTATTTCTTCTATTCCTAGCACAGCTACATACTTTACAGTAGTAGAATTGTGCTCAGTCTTCTTTTCCATACCCATACATGAGAACTCGAGGCATATCTTTGCTTTCACCTGTCAGGGCCTTAAATACTCCTGGAGTTGTTTGCCACAAGGTTTCATAGACATCCCAAGTTTTTTTGCGCAAATTTTGAGCCAAGATACAGACAATATAAAATTTAAAAACAGCAAATAAATCAAGTACGTAGATGATCTACTCTTGGCTTCAACAGATACGGAAACATGTCAGGAAGAAGCAAACACCTTCTTTTGGAATTGCACAAAAGAGGGCATAATATATCAAAGGATAAGGTTCAGTGGTGCCTCCCTAAGGTAGAATATTTGGGGTTCATCCTGACTGCAGGTGCCCTCTTTATTTCTCCCAAATGAATTGAGAATATTCAAAATTTAAGTGCTCCTACCACTAAGAAACAGTTGAGAGCAATTTTGGGAGCAACAGGGTTTTGTAGACAATAAATTCCTTGCTATGGGGAAATTACTAAACCCTTTATAGCACTAACAAGGGATTCAGTCCCTAAACCCCTCAAATTAGAACCAGAACACCTATCAGCTCTATCAGATCTAAAAAAGGCTATCCTGATTGTCCCCACTCTAGGCATCTCAGATTACAACAAGCCATTTACTTTGTATGTACATGAGTGAAGAGGGTGTTTTCAGGTGTTTTAACTCGGACTTTGGGACCTTCTCAGTGCCCAATTGCTTATTTTTCTGCCCAACTGGACCCAGTACCATCAGGAGCACCACCATGTCTTAGAGGAGTAGTTGCTACAGCCTTACTAATAACAAAAACTATTAATCTAGTATTGGGATGCCCATGAACACTTATGTGCCCATATGAGGTAGAAGCATTGTTGCTAAGACATAGAACATAGGCATTTTCTAATCAGCGAATTACAAGGTATGAAATAACCTTGTTAAACAATGAAAACATTACCTTGAAGTGCTGTTCAACTCTTAACCCTGCCACCTTGCTTCCAGATTTACCAACTTTAGGAGAACCATTACATAGGTGTGAAACACTAGTGTCCATGGCAGAAAAGCCTCGAGATGATCTCTTGGACACTCCCTTAAACAACTCAGATCTGATCTTATTTACTGATGATTCTACTTTTATGAGAGATGGCATACACTACAGTGGAGCTGCTGTAGTCACAGAATTTGCCACTGAGTGGTCAGCTTCACTGCCCTCTAACATTAGCGCTCAAGGGGCAGAATTCATAGCTCTGAAACATGCCTGTATAATTGCCAAGGGTAAAAAGGCAACAATTTATACGGATACTAGATATGCTTTTGGCATTTGTCGCTCAGTCGGGATGCTATGGCTCCAGAGAGGATTTTTAACCTCAGCTGGAAAATCCATAGCTAATGCAGAAATTATTAATGAAGTTCTTTCTGCTCTCAAACTTCCTGAAGCCCTAGCTGTAGTTCATTGTTCTGCCCATACAGGTGGCACTGACCCTGTCTCTAGTTGAATTGAATGAGCAGATACTGCTGCAAAGCTAGCAGCCATAGAAGGGCCTGGATTAATTTTAACATTACCAACCACTTATAATTTAAATTTATCACTTTCCTATAATGAAAAGGAAGTGGAAAAATGGAAACAAAAATTTAAAGCAAAACAGATTAATGGAGTATAGGTGTCGTCTGAAGGGAAACCCCTGATCCCTAGGAGTTTCTATCACCAAATTTGCCAATCTCTTCATAAACATGGTCACTTTGGTACCCAGGGCATTGTGGACTCTGTTAAGAGAGTATGGATAGCCCCCGGTATAACTAACATAGCCTCTAAAGTGTGTTCAGCCTGCTCTATCTGTCAGGCATATAACCAACATGCCTTTCATGGCAAAGCTTTCGGTGGGCATCCTCTGGCACCTTTTAAGCACCTACAGATAGATTTCATAACAATGCCAAAGGCTGAACATTATAAATTTTGTCTAGTCATAGTAGATCAACTCACCAGATGGTCAGAAGCATTTCCTGTGACCCGAGCCACAGCGGCTGTTGTTGCTAAGGTGCTTTTAAAAGAAATTATTCATCGCTTTGGCCTGCCAGCACATATTGATTCAGATAGAGGAAGTCATTTTAGTGATTCTGTCTTAAACCAAATATATTCTTGCTTGGGGATAACTCCCAAATTCCATGTTCCATATCATCCCCAGAGCTCAGGCCAATTTGAAAGGATGAATAAAGAACTTAAAACTATGATTGGAAAATTATGCACTGCGATACATTTAAAATGGCCTGACATTCTCCCTCTGGTCCTATTTTATCTTAGAAGCAGGTCTAGAGGAGACTTACATATCTCACCATTTGAGATGCTTTTTTGGACATCTGCCTATACAGGCTAAGCCTTTCTCCCTGGCATATACATCAGTATTAGGGGGAGATACTACTATTGCTTCCTATATACAGGAATTACAGCATAAACTGCGTGAACTCCATGAATCTGGAGCTGCAGTACAAGCTGGACCACTAGACTTTTCACTTCATGACCTGAAACCAGGAGACAAGGTGTATATTAAGAATTTCCAGTTTACTGGAGCAATTCAGCCTTCCTGGGAAGGACCATTCCAAATATTGTTAACTAATCCAACATCTATAAAGGTTGAAGAGAAGGACTCTTGGATTCATTACTCACATGTAAAGAGAGCATTTTCTGTTGAGACTGATTGACTGTATCCTATCACATGCACTGAAGATAATAATCCATTGACAAGTGAATGTTGTTTCTCAAAAACATATTGAATTCCTGATTTTTTCCTTCTCTTTCCCTTATTTTTTATTATTGCTTTTCTTTTGAATATTTAATTCCCCCCCTTTCCTCATTTCTTGTACAAAAGGTACATACAATTAAATTGTTTTTCTCTCTCTCTGCAGTAATATAAGTTTAAATATACATACTTGTATATTATTAACATATACCCAAATAGCTTTACACTGTGAGAACCTGCTATTTATTGATAAAATGTTATGGGACTATGATTAATGTTTGTGTCTGATTCCAGGAAATGGGATAAAAACAAGGAGTACAGACTTAACCTGAATAGTGCCAAAAGAGCACACAGGAAATACTAGTGTGGACTCGAGGTTGTGATGCTTGACTTACGTTAAGTCGTAGGACTACACTCTTTATGAAGCACTCATATAAGTACCAAAATTTGACTATCATGCTGGCTCCCTATATCCCTGAGAATTAAAAAAGTCAGACCAGGGAATGATGCTTCCCTATCAAAATAGAATTCTAGTTCCTTTCCTTCTTATAGTATGGCAACTTCCTGTAGTCTTGGCTACAGATGGGTAAGTGAAATATTACTGTATTCTGTCCCACAGATGTGTGGGATAGAAATTACTTTAAATTGGACCTTTACAAGGGCCCATTATGAAGTTATTCTTATTCACTCAACATTTTATACATAGATTTTGGTATTTTGATTCTGATTTTGAATTTTTTTTCTTCCCTTTCTCCCAAAAGTTTAACTTTCTTCCATATTTTTTTCTCTTTATATATTTTTTGTTTTGTTTTCTTGTTTGTTTTGTTTTTATTGTTTTTGAATTCTTTTTAATAACTGACTCATACACCCCCATAATCAACAATGCATCCTGAGCTGAACTGGCTTTTTTTAACGCCCACTTCGGGGGGGGGGGGATTGTATTTTAATAAAAATCCAAGATTTTGAAAAGTTTTTTTGTTTGAGAAAGATCTTCAAGGAAAAATCTTGCTAACTCCTAAATCCAGAGAATGAACTGTTGCATAAAGATGCCAAGAAACCTACATTACATCAAGATCAAGAATGAACCTTGGGGTGTGTTTGATTAAACTGAAGGTTGATTGAATTAATTTTGAATGCATACTCTTCTGCCAAAGGGGACTGCCCCCTAATTGGCTTTTGCCAATATACCCAGCAAAACATTGATTTTGTTGTCTCTCTCTCTCTATTTCTCCTATTTCCCCTTTATCTCTAACTATTGTAATTTCATAGCTGGTATGTTTCTTCCTTGGGCCTGGGGGGTGGGGGATTGTGAATTTCAAAACTACTCCACCCTATTCAGACCATTCTTTAGAAGATCAGATCTTGCTACTTCCTGATCAATAACAATAGAGATATTTGGAATAACAGAATCAGGTCTTAGAAAGTACATTCTCTACCCACTTCAGGGTAACAAGATTAGGAAGGGCTGCAGCAAATTCAAGATTTAATTATTTGAGAATATGGCCTTCAACATGTGCAAAAAGGACAGACCTCTGGGCAGTCCTAGGTCAAGCTAGAGCCACCATTGGCACACATGAGAAGCAGGAAGTGAGATAGAGAACAGCCTCAGGAGTTCTCGGGGCTTCCTGTGAGGAGGCAGAGAGTCAGTTAGAGGTTGGTGCTTGGAGTTGGAGGAGCCCACAGACTGCTTTCCTTCAGATTGGTCATGTGAGTGATAAGGTCTGATCCCTTTCCCTGCCTTGGCTAATCTAAGACCTTAAAGCCTGCTTTGGCTCAGCCTGAGCCAGAGTGGGGTCTGAGTTAAACCTCTTTCCTTCTCTCCCTCCCCCCCCCTCTTTCTCTCCCTCAATCTAATACTTTATTCCTCCTGTTTGTAATTAAAACACCATAAAATTTTGGCAGCTGACTTGAGTGTTTCATTCAGGAATTACATAAGTGAATTCCTTGGTGACCTTAAATTAATATATATCATTCTTTTTTAAAGCGATTTCAATATAACAGAAAAAACCTATTGAAATAAGACTAGGAGCTGGTTATTTGAAAAAACAAATAAAATAAAGCATTAGTTAATGTAATTTTTAAAAAGAAGAAGTGAACCTAATTAACAGTATCAAAAATGAAAAAGATGATTTTACTTCAAATAAAGAGAAAATTAAAGAAATTAAGAGCTATTTTCCCCAATTATATGACAATAGCTATGACAATCTAAGTGAAATGGATACATATTTACAAAAATATAAATTGCCCAGATTAACAAAAGAGGAAATAGAATACTTAAGTAATCCCATGTAATAGAAAGAAATTGAAGAAGTCATTAGAGAACTCCCTAAGAAAAAATCCCTGGGGCCAGATGGATTCACAAGTGAATTTTATCAACTTTTTAAAAAACAACTAATTCCAATAATATACAAACTATATAACAAAATAAGCAAAGAAAGCATCTGAACAAATTCTTTTTATGACATAATTATGGTACTTATTCCCAAGCCAAGAAGTCCAAAAACAGAAAAAGAAAACTAGAGACCAATGTCCTTAATGAATATAGATGCAAAAATCTTAAGTAATATACTAGTAAAGAGACTACAGCAAGTTATCACAGAGATTATTCACTATGAACAGGTAGGATTTACACCAGGAATGCAAGGCTCTTTTAATATTAGGAAAACCATTCATAAAATTGACCATATCAGCTACCAGACTAATAGAAATCACATGATTATCTTGATAAATGCAGAAAAAGCATTTGACAAAATACAGAGCTCATTCCTATTGAAAACATTAGATAGTATAGGAATAAAAGAGCCTTTACTCAAAATAATAAGTAGTATTTACTTAAAACCATCAGCAAATATCATAGCAATAGGGATAGATTAGAAGCCTTCCCAATAAGATTAGGAGTGAAGCAAGGATACCCATTATCACTACTATTATTTAATATTGTACTAGGAATGCTAGTAGTAGCAAGTAGAGAAGAGAAAGAAATTGAAAGGATTAAAGTAGGTAATGAGGAAACTAAACTATCACTCTTTGCAGATGATATGATCATATACTTAGGAGAATCCTAGAAAATCAACTAAAAAGTTAATGGAAATAATCAATAACTTTAGCAAAGTTTTAGGATACAAAATAAACCCACATAAATTATCAGTATTCTATATATTTCCAGAAAAACTCAGCAGCAAGCATTAAAAAGAGAAATACCATTTAAAATCACTCTAGACAATATAAAATATTTGGGAATCTATTTGCCAAGACAAACTCAGGAATTATATGAACCCAACTACAAAACACTTTCTACACAATTAAAACTAGATCTAAATAATTGGAAAAACATTAATTGCTCATGGGTAGGATGAGCCAATATAATAAAAATGTCAATCCTGCCTAAATTAATTTACTTATTCAATGCCATACATATAAAACATACCTATAAAACTCTATAAAACTTTTTGATAGAGCTAGAAAAAATTATGACAAAGCTCATTTGGAAAAACAAAATATCAAGACTATCAAGGGAACTAATTAAAAAAATGTTAAGGATGGTGGCCTAGCCATACCATCAAAACAATATGGTACTGGCTAAGAGATAGAAGATAGATAGTGATAGAGATAGATCAATGGAATAGACTTGGGGTAAATGACCTCAGCAAAATAACGTACGATAAATCCAAAGATCCTAGCTTTTGGGACAAAACCCCACTATTTGATAAAAACCATTGAGAAAGTAGGAAAACAGTTTGTGAAAAATTAGGTTTAGATAAAATCTCAATCCTATACCAAGAAATAAATTCAAAATGGGTAAATGACTTAAATATAAAGAAGTAAATTATAAGTAAATTAGGTGAACATAGAATAGTATACCTGTCAGATAGATGGGAAAGGAAAGAATTTAAGAGCAAAGCAAGAGCAAGAGAACATTACAAGATATAAAATGAATAGTTTTGATTATCTTAAACTAAAAAGTTTTTGTACAAAGAAAACCAATGCAAACAAAATTTGAAGTGAAGCAACAAACTAGGGGGAAAATTATAACAAAATTCTCTGACAAAAGTCTCATTTCTCAAATATACAAAGAACTAAGTCAAATTTATAAGAAATCAAATAATTCTCCAATTAAAAAAGAGTCAAAAGGATATGAAGAGGCAGTTTTCATATAAAGAAATCAAAACTATCAATAATCATATTTTAAAAATGTAGATCAAAAGAACTCGGAGATACCACTTTACACCACTTAGCAGAGTGAACAATATGACAGGAATGGGAAGTAATGAATGTTGGAGGGGATGTGGCAAAGTGCATTGCTTGTGGAGTTGTGGAATTGATCCAAACATTCTGGAGGGCAATTTGGAATTATGCCCAAAGGCTTTAAAAGGCTGACTACCCTTTGATCCAGCAATACCACTACTGGGTTTAAATCCCAAAAACAATTAAAAAAACCCAGGCAAGGACCTGTTTGTCCAAAAATATTTATAACTACACTCTTATTGGTAGCAAAAAAAAAAATTGGAAAAAGAGGGGATGCCCCTTGATTGGGGAATGGCTGAACAATTATGGTATATGATGGTGATGGAATACTATTGTACTATAAGGAATGATGAATTGATGAATTTCTATAAGAACTGGAAAGATCTACATGAACTGATATGCAGTGAATTAAATAGAACCAAGGAAACATTATACACAGAGACTATAAAATTGTGGGATGATCCAATTTGATTGACTTTGCTACTAAAAGCAATGCAATTATCCAGGAAAATTCTGAGGGTCTTATGAGAAAGAATGCTATCCACATCTAGAAAAAGAACTGTTGGAGTAGGAATCCAGAAGAAAACATGTGATTCATCACTTGTTTATATGGGTATGTGATTTAGGGTTTTGGTTTTAAAGGGCTGCTCTTTAATTTAATTTAATTTATTTATTTTTGAAAAATTTATTTAGGCAATTTAGAACATTATTCCTTGGTTATAAGAATCATATTCTTTTCCTCTTTGCCCTCCCTACACTCCTTCCCATTGCCCAAGCTCTGGGTTTTACATGTGTGCTAGATAAGAACCTATTTCCATGTTGTTGATGCACTAGGATGATCATTTAGTCTACATCCCCAGTCATACCCCCCCTTGACCCATGTAATAAAGCACTTGTTTTCCTTCTGTGCTTCTACTCCCACAGTTTTTCCTCTGAATGTGGATAGTATTCTTTCTCATAAATCCCTCCGAGTTGTTTAGGATCACTGCCTTGCCACTAATGGAGAAGTCCATTATATTCGATTGAACCACAGTATATCAGTCTCTGTGTATAATGTTCTCCTAGATCTGCTCCTTTCACTCTGCATCAATTCCTAGAGGTCATTCCAGTTCACTTGGAATTCCTCCAGTTTATTATTCCTTTGAGCACAATAGTATTCCATCACCAACATATACAACAATTTGTTCAGCATTTCCCCAACTGAAGGGCATCCCCTTATTTTCCATTTTTTTCTACCACAAAGAGCACAGCTATGAATATTCTTGTACAGGTCTTTTTCCTTATTATCTCTTTGGGGTATAAACCCAGCAGTGCTATGGCTGGATCAAAGGGCGGACATCTTTTAAGCAACCTTTGGGCATAGTTCCAAATTGCCCTCCAGAATGGTTGGATCAATCCACAACTCCACCAGCAGTACATTAATGTCCCAACTTTGCCACATCCCCTCCAGCATTCATTACTTTCCTTTGCTGTCATGTTAACTAATCTGCTAGGTGTGAGGTGATACCTCAAAGTTGTTTTGATTTGCATCTCTCTGATTATAAGAGATTTAGAACACTTTTTCATGTACTTATGAATAGTTTTGATTTCTTTATCTGAAAATTGCCTATTCATGTCCCTTGTCCATTTATCAATTGAGGAATGGCTTGATTTTTTTTTGTACAATTGATTTATCTCTTTATAAATTTAAATAGATTAAATAGATTAAATATAAATTTAAATTTAAATTAAACCTTTGTCAGAGGTTTTTGTATGAAGATCCCCCCCACCCCCAATTTGTTGCTTCCCTTCTAATTTTGGTTGCATTGGTTTTGGTTGTACAAAACCTTTTTAATTTAATGTAATCAAAATTACTGATTTTACATTTTGTGAGTTTTTCTAACTCTTGCTTGGTCTTAAAATCTTTCCTTTCCCAAAGATCTGACATGTATACTATTCTGTGTTCACCTAATTTACTTATAGTTTTCTTCTTTATATTCAAGTTATTCACCTATTCTGAGCTTATCTTGGTATAGGGTGTGTAGTAAATTATAATAATGGACTATATTTGACTGGTAATTGATAACTAATGATATCTTCTTTCTTTTCTCTACTCTCCCTCCCTTTTCTTCCCTCTCTTCAGCCTCTTCAGCTTCCCTCCCCCTTTCTTCTTCTTATTTCTAAAATCACTCAGGGTGAGTTTTATGATGTTTCAAATAAAATACTTTTTCTCTTCTTTATCTTTTTTCTTTTTTTTAAATAACATTTTATTTGATCATTTCCAAGCATTATTCATTAAAGACAAAGATCATTTTCTTTTCCTCCCCCCACCCCCAACCCCCAGAGCCAACTCCACTGGGTATCACATGTGTTCTTGATTCGAACCCATCATCATGTTGTTAGTATTTGCATTAGAGTGTTCATTTAGAGTCTCTCCTCTGTCATGTCCCCTCAACCTCTGTATTCAGGCAGTTGCTTTTCCTCGGTGTTTCTACTCCCACAGTTTGTCCTCTGCTTATGAATAGTGTTTTTTCTCCTAGAGCCCTGCAGATTGTTCAGGGACATTACACCGCCACTAATGGAGAAGTCCATTACGTTTGATTATACCGCAGTGTATAAGTCTCTGTGTACAATGTTCTCCTGGTTCTGCTCCTCTCGCTCTGCATCACTTCCTGGAGGTCATTCCAGTCTCCATGGAATTCCTCCACTTTACTATTCCTTTTTGCACAATAGTATTCCATCACCAACATATACCACAATTTGTTCAGCCATTCCCCAATTGATGGGCATCCCCTCGATTTCCAGTTTTTGGCCACCACAAAGAGTGCAGCTATGAATATTCTTGTACATGTCTTTTTCTCCATTATCTCTTTGGGGTACAGACCCAGCAGTGCTATGGCTGGATCAAAGGGTAGACATTCTTTTATCGCCCTTTGGGCATAGTTCCAAATTGCCCTCCAGATTGGTTGGATCAGTTCACAACTCCACCAGCAATGAATTAATGTCCCTACTTTGCCACATCCCCTCCAGCATTCATTACTTTCCTTTGCTATCATGTTAGCCAATCTGCTAGGTGAGAGGTGATACCTCAGAGTTGTTTTGATTTGCATCTCTCTGATTATAAGAGATTTAGAACACTTCTTCATGTACTTATGAATAGTTTTGATTTCTTTATCTGAAAACTGCCTATCCATGTCCCTTGCCCATTTATCAATTGGAGAATGGCTTGATTTTTTGTACAATTGATTTAGCTCTTTATAAATTTGAGTAATTAAACCTTTGTCAGAGGTTTCTATGAAGATTTTTCCCCCCAATTTGTTGTTTCCCTTCTGATTTTAGTTACATTGGTTTTGTTTGTACAAAAGCTTTTTAATTTGATGTAGTCGAAATTATTTATTTTATATTTTGTGACTTTTTCTATGTCTTGCTTGGTTTTAAAGTCTTTGCCCTCCCAAAGGTCTGACATGTATACTATTCTGTGTTTACCCAATTTATTTATGGTTTCCTTCTTTATGTTTAAGTCATTCACCCATTTTGAATTTATCTTGGTGTAGGGTATGAGGTGTTGATCAATTCCTAATCTCTCCCACACTGTCTTCCAATTTTCCCAGCAGTTTTTATCGAAGAGTGGATTATTGTCCCCAAAACTGGGATATTTGGGTTCATCGTATACTGTCTTGCTTAGGTCACTTGCCCCGAGTCTATTCCACTGACCCTCCTTTCTGTCTCTTATCCAGTACCAAATTGTTTTGATGACTGCTGCTTTGTAATATAGTTTAAGGTCTGGGACTGCAAGGCCCCCATCATTTGTGTTTTTTTTTTCATTATTTCCCTGGATATCCTTGATCTTTTGTTCTTCCAAATGAACTTTGTTATGGTTTTTTTCTAAATCAGTGAAGAAGTATTTTGGGAGTTCAATGGGTATGGCACTAAATAGATAAATAAGTTTGGGTAGGATGGTCATTTTTATTATATTGGATCATCCTACCCGTGAGCAGTTAATGTTTTTCCAATTGTTCAAGTCTAGTTTTAGTTGTGTGGAGAGTGTTTTGTAGTTGTGTTCATATAGTTCCTGTGTTTGTCTTGGGAGGTAGACTCCGAAGTATTTTATTTTGTCTAAGGTAATTTTGAATGGGATTTCTCTTTCTGGTTTTTGCTGCTGAGCTGTGTTGGAGATATATAGAAAAGCTGATGATTTATGTGGGTTTATTTTGTATCCTGCAACTTTGCTAAAGTTGTTGATTATTTCAATTAACTTTTTGGTTGAATCTCTAGGATTCTTTAAGTAGACCATCATGTCATCTGCAAAGAGCGATAATTTGGTCTCCTCCTTGTCTATTTTGATGCCTTCAATTTCTTTTTCTTCTCTAATTGCTACTGCTAGTGTTTCTAGTACAATGTCAAATAATAGAGGAGATAATGGGCATCCTTGTTTCACTCCAGATCTTATTGGGAATGCATCTAGTTTATCCCCATTGCAGATGATATTAACTGATGGTTTTAGATATAAACTGTTTATTATTTTTAATAATGACACTTCTATTCCTATGCTTTCTAGTGTTTTTAATAGGAATGGGTGTTGTATTTTATCAAGGGCTTTTTCTGTGTCTATTGAGATAATCATGTGGTTCTTGTTGGTTTGCTTGTTGATGTGGTCAATTATGTGGATGGTTTTCCTAATATTGAACCAGCCCTGCATCCCTGGTATAAATCCTACTTGATCATGGTGAATGACTCTTCTGATCACTTGCTGGAGTCTTTTTGCTAGTATCCTATTTAAGATTTTTTGCATCTATATTCATTAGGGATATTGGTCTATAGTTTTCTTTCTCTGTTTTTGACCTGCCTGGTTTTGGAATCAGTACCATGTTTGTGTCATAAAAGGAGTTTCTTAGAACTCCCTCTTTGCTTATTATGTCAAATAGTTTGTATAGTATTGGGGTTAACTGTTTTCTGAATGTTTGATAGAATTCACTGGTGAATCCATCAAGCCCTAAGGATTTTTTCTTAGGAAGTTTTTTGATGGCTTGTTGGATTTCATTTTCTGATATGGGATTATTTAAGAATTCTATTTCTTCTTCTGTTAGTCTAGGCAGTTTGTATTTTTGCATATGTTCATCCATATCACCTAAATTGGTGTATTTATTGCCATATAATTGGGCAAAGTAATTTTTAATGATTGCCTTTATTTCCTCTTCATTGGAGGTGATGTCCCCCTTTTTGTCTTTGATGCTGTTAATTTGCTTTTCTTTTTTCCTTTTTTTTAATTAGATTGACCAGTACTTTGTCTATTTTGTTTGTTTTTTCAAAGTACCAGCTTCTTGTCTTATTTATTAAATCAATAGTTCTATCACTTTCGACTTTATTAATTTCTCCCTTAATTTTTAGGATTTCTAGTTTGGTTTTCTGCTGGGGGTTTTTAATTTGATCGTTTTCGAGTTTTTTTATTTGCATTTCCAATTGATTGATCTCTGCTCTCCCTAGTTTGTTAATATATGCACTCTAAATTTACCTCTGAGTACCACTTTGGCTGCATCCCAAAAGGTTTGAAAGGATGTCTCACCATTGTCATTTTCCTCGATAAAATTATTAATTGTTTCTACGATTTCTTCTCTAATTAAACCATTTTGGAGTATCATATTGTTTGATTTCTAATTAGTTTTTGATTTGGTTTTCCATGTACCATTACTAATCATTATTTTTATTGCCTTGTGATCTGAAAAGGCTGCATTTATTATTTCTGCTTTTCTGCATTTGTGTGCCATGTTTCTGTGACCTAATGTATGGTCAATCTTTTTTTCTAAATCAGTGAAGAAGTATTTTGGTAGTTCAATGGGTATGGCACTAAATAGATAAATAAGTTTGGGTTGGATGGTCATTTTTATTATATTGGCTCGTCCTATCCATGAGCAGTTAATGTTTTTATTGATTTAATGTTATTAAATCAATAGTTCTATCACTTTCGATTTTATTAATTTCTCCCTTAATTTTTAGGATTTCTAGTTTGGTTTTCTACTGGGGGGTTTTAATTTGATCGCTTTCGAGTTTTTTCATTTGCATTTCCAATTGATTGATCTCTGCTCTCCCTTGTTTGTTAATATAAGCATTCAGGGATATGAATTGACCTCTGATTACTGCTTTGGCTGCATCCCAAAAGGTTTGAAAGGATGTTTCGCCATTGTAATTTTCCTTGATGAAATTATTAATTGTTTCTATGATTTCTTCTTTAACTAAACGGTTTTGGAGTATCATATTGTTTAATTTCCAAGTGGTTTTAGATTTGGCTTTCCATGTACCATTACTAATCATTATTTTTATTGCCTTGTGATCTGAGAAGGCTGCATTCATTATTTCTGCTTTTCTGCATTTGTATGCTATGTTTCTGTGACCTAATGTATGGTCAATTTTTGTGAATGTGCCATGTGGTGCTGAGAAGAAGGTGTATTCCTTTTTATCCCTATTTATTTTTCTCCATATGTCTATTAATTCTAATTTTTCTAAGATTTCATTCACTTCTTTTACCTCTTTCTTATTTATTTTTTGATTTGATTTATCTAAATTTGATAATGGTTGGTTTACGTCTCCCACTAGTATGGTTTTACTGTCTATTTCTTCCTTCAATTCTCCTAGTTTCTCCATTAGAAATTTGGGTGCTATATTATTTGGTGCATACATGTTGATTAATGATATTTCCTCATTGTCTAGAGTCCCTTTTAACAAAATATAATTACCTTCCCTATCCCTTTTGATCAGGTCTATTTTTGCGTTGGCTTTATCAGATATCATGATTACCACTCCTGCCTTCTTTCTATCAGTTGAGGTCCAGAAGGTCTTACTCCATCCTTTAATTCTGACCTTGTGGGTGTCAACCCGCCTCATGTGTGTTTCTTGAAGACAACATATGGTAGGGTTTTGGATTCTAATCCATTCTGTTATTCGTCTACGTTTTATGGGTGAGTTCATTCCATTCACGTTCAAAGTTATGATTGTCATTTGTGGACTCCCTGGCATTTTGATAGCCTTCCCTAATTCTAACCTTTTCTTCTTCAGCTCTACCTTTTAGTCCAGTGATTCACTTTGAATCAGTCCCCCTTGTCCCCTCCCTTGATGTTTCCTTTTTTAGCCCCTCCCTTTTTGTTCCCTCCCCCTCCCCCCTCTCCTTCCCTCCCTTTTTGTTCTCCCTCTCCCCCTCACCCCCCTTGGTTTTCCCTTCTCCCTACCCTTGTTGGGTAAGATAGAATTCAAGATCCCAATGGATCTGGATGTTTTTCCCTCTCAGAGTTGATTTCCCTGAGATTGAGGTTTAAGTAACTCCCCCCCCCCCTTCCTCTCCTTCTTATAGGAGTTTTCTTCCCCTCCCCTTCCCATGTGAATCTTAGTGTGAGAAAGATTATTCTATTTGGTCTTTCTTTACCCCCTATTTATACATTACATTTTCCCCACATGTTAGTATACATAGATTGATATAAATGTAGTCCTTATAGAAGAGAGTTTGAGTAAAAGAAGAAGATAACATTTTCCCCCTTTCCTTAATATTTACCTTTTCAGGTATTCCTTGCTCTTTGATTTTTGGTATCAAATTTTCCACAGAGCTCTGGTCTTTTCTTTGCAAAAAGTTGGAAATCTTCTATTTTGTTGAATTCCCATACTTTCCCTTGGAAGTATATAGTCAGTTTTGCTGGGTAGCTGATTCTTGGTTGGAGACCCAGCTCTCTTGCCTTTCTGAAGATCATGTTCCATGCCTTACGATCATTCAGAGTAGAACTTGCAAGATCTTGTGTGACCCTGATTGGCATTCCTTTATATCTAAATTGTCTTTTTCTGGCTTCTTGTAGGATTTTTTCTTTTGTTTGAAAGCTTTGGAATTTGGCAATTACATTCCTGGGAGTTGTCTTTTGGGGATTTAGTGTAGAGGGTGTTCTGTGAGCTCTGTCAGTGGTTGTTTTGCCCCCTTATTCTAGAATCTCTGGGAAATTTTCTTTGATTATATCTTGTATTACGATTTCGAGTTTGCTGTTTATTTCTGGCTTTTCTAGAAGTCCAATTATTCTTAAATTATCTCTTCTTCTTCTATTTTCCAAGTCTGTCACCTTGTCAGTGAGATATTTCATGTTCTCTTCTAATTTCTTGGTCTTTTGGCTTTGCTTTATTAATTCTTGCTCATTGTCTTCTAGTTGCCCAATTCTGAGTTTTAAAGCCTGGTTTTCCTTTTCACTTTGGTCAAACTGGTTTTGTAGATGCGTGAATTTCTTTTGCATTATTTCCCACTTTTCCTCCCTGAAGGCTTCCATCTTTTTGATCCTTTCCAATTCAAATTCTTCATGGGTTTGTGGAGAGTTTCCATTTCCTTTGAAAGGTTTCGGGGCATTTGCTTGTGTTTCCTCTTCTATCTCCTCTGTATTTTGTATTTTTGCTCCATAAAATGTGTCCAAAGTCGCCCCATTCTTCTTGTTTTTCTTGGAATTTTGGGGCTTTTGTGCTTCTGTGGAGTTTGCCATCTCTATCTGAGTGGGGAGGACTAGCTTTTCTTATCTCTGTCTGGTGTTCAGAGGTTTTAGCCCAAGGCAGATTGTCCATTCTATGCAGTTGTTGTTCTGTCTTCCCTGGGAAGCCAGGAATTGCTGGTGTTTCCATGTTACTGCCCTCCTCAGTTCCCTCTCGATGCTTCTCCATTGCCTTACTTCTACCCTCTGAGCCTGGCTTGGCCCTTTCCTCGGGGTGTTTGTTTCTGTGCCTTAGCCGGCCAGGAGAGCCAGCACTCTGAGGGGAAAGGGGCAGTGGCTTCCCAGAGCTCTGAGGGCTCCTGATAAGATTAACTTTCTCTGAGTTGAACTGAGTATGCTTTGAGGCAGGGACCTTCCCTGAGATTCAGATGGAAGGATCCAGCCAGGGGGCTACAGGCTCCCCCTGTCTCTCTTTGTTTCCCTGCTGTCTGGGTGCCCCCACGACTGGGTCAGGTTGTTTTCAGGAAGCGGCCTTCAGAATAGCCATCTCCCGAGGCCCTTTTGCCAGCCCTGAGGGTTACTGTTGTTTCAGATGACCCTGCTCTCTGAGGGGGGAGGGGCCATGGCTTTCTGGAGCTGTGAGGGATCCTGATAGGATTAACCTCGGACTGAGTATGCCCTGAGGCAGGGACCTTCAGTGAGACTCAGATGGAAGGATCTGGTCAGGGGGTTAAAGGCTCCCCCGTCTCTCTCTGTTTCCCTGCTGTCTGGGTGCCCCCTCGACTGGGTCAGGTTGTTTTCAGGAAGCAGCCTTCAGGATAGCCGGCCCTGAGGCTCTGAGGTTCCCTCTGCTGCCTTGGACTCAGCACTCTGGGTTGGGGGGATGGGTCCTGGAACTTTCCTTTTGCCTACCCCTTAGGTCCAAGTGATCTCTGGTTCTGGCTTTTGGGGGGTAGGTACCTTTTGATCCAGGTCCAGGTCCAGGAGGAGGATTCCCGGGGTCTATGCTGTTGTTCATTTTGAATTTTAGTGCCTTAGGAGCATATAGTTTGAGTTCGGTAGGGAAGGGTTTCCAGAGATCTGAACTTTAGCTTTCTCTAAGCCCCCATCTTGACCAGAAGTTCTCTCTTCTTTATCTTAAGTAAGGGGTTTATTTGGGGAAGACAGGAAAAGATAGAGAATGGAATTAAGAGGGTTGGGGATTTCCCTAACACTACAGTGAACCTTAGGTTGGAGGGTGTTGGGATATGGTTCAAATTGAGAGAAATGTCTGATGGGTCTAGAGGTTCAGTCACTATCCCCAAGAGAGTAAAAAAGTCAGAGAGATATCTGGACTATTGTCCTTCTTTTTTTTTTTGCCTTCAAAGCTGCAAGACCACCTCCTGTCTGTCTTCCAGGTTAAAAAACTTCAGTTTGTCTGTTCCTTTCCTTCCAACTGTTCTTCCCAGTAACATTCCAAATAGAACCTTCATTCAACTGACAGGTCATCTGCCTCTGTTTCTGCCTTTTTGCATGCTTCCCAATTGCTCTCTTCAACAAATCCTCCCTTTTCATCTTGGAAAAAAATACAACCTACATTTTTAATGATACTTACCTTTTAGATACATATTTTATTATATTTCTAACTATCTAATTCTTAATCCTGTACTATATTAAATCTTCTTTTACCCTCCCAAAACAACAAATCTTAATCTATTTTAGCTATTCTGTCTATCTAATTCTATGCTAAGTTTGGGTATAGAAAAATAGGAATATTACATGAACATGGTTTTTTTTAACATAATAAATCATGTATCAATTTTAAACAATTTCAACTATTTCAATAGCATTTTGAATATGTAATTATCTTATCTCATAATGTCTATAAATTCAACTAAGTAAAGTTTCTATTACTAACAATTGCTAACCTAAAATCATAATGTAATCTAACTTCTATACTTAAGTAGTTTTTATGTCTGTCCCTACATCCCTAAGACTTTGAACAAATTTTTCTAAACTGTCCCCATAAGTATTAGAACATTAATAAATTATTCTAATATAGTTAGTTTGTTAGTGCATTAGTCTTCACATATGTACATAGGTTGTATCTATACAGATTTACATATGTACAAATATAATACATTGTTCTTTACTTCTGTGCAAACTCATGCAGTGAAGAAATTTCTTTGTTTGAATTTTCCACAGAAATTTATATATCAGTGTGAATTTTGTGTTTTGCAACTATATATGTGTTGTATACTTACCCATTCCATGAGATTTCTTCCTACACTGTATTTCTGTGTAGCATATGTATGTATATATGTGATGTTAACATGTATGTTGTATTCTTACATAACCTCATGATCACAAGTCCAAACTTTCAAAATCCTTCTTTCTTTTAATATTGATTGTAGAAAACTGTGTGTCTTGGTCTCTCTTCGTCTGGTCAGCATGCCACTTTTTGTCTGATGTTGTTCTTGATTGTAGTACTGTGTTCTTTAATTCAGGAACATACTAGAACAATCAGGAACATGCTTGTGTGTAAGGTTTTTACATGTGCATGTATGTAAGATTCAAATTTTTCATTGTTCATGGAAGTAAGCTATGAATTCTTTATGAGTGCTTGTAAGAATTTATTATTATTCATGTGTGAAAGTAAGCATTATATATAATCATCTTCATGAGTGGGTGTATGCATAATGTATAATGTATAAGTTCTTAGAATTTTTTGTTAAGAATATGAATTTGAAGTTTTCTTATCTTTTTGATGTTTGAATTTTTCACATGGGAACTTATTGTATGGTGTCTTTAGTTATGTCTTGGAGATATTATTTGGATATAATGTAGTTTGTTTGGTCATGGAGTTATGTTTTCATTTGAAATAACTTTGTTACTTTCTTTGCTGTTACTATGGTTGGCAGAGACTTTGTAGAGTATGTAGAGACTTTTCTTTGGAGCTAATCTTTTAAATGCATATTTCTTTTTCTCTGTTTTACTGGCTATATTTCTTTTTCTGGAACAGTTTTATTTATTAGCAATGCTTTCCTTTCATAGTTTCCATTCATAGGCTACCATTTTAACATGTTCAATGCTCTCTTGTGTGTACTTTCTGTTGATATGTACTCTCATGTGTGCTTTCCTTTCATAGGCTTTAATTTACAAGGACTATTATTGATTTTTTTCCCTAGGGCTATTGGTGCTGTTGCTTATGACCAGGGCTTCCTTTTTTTCTTTATCAGATGTTATTTGCATGTATCTTCATTGATGTCATGATCACATTGTTGTTTCTTGTGAGATATCTGAAACTATGAGGTAATATCTTCATGGTATACCCTCCCTCTCTTCCTTCCCCTGGTAGAGATTGTTTTTGGATGAAAGTTGAGAGATATGGATAAACTGTTTCAGTCCTCATCTATAACTTGATGTTAAAGTCTTTGATAACAAATTCATCCAATTTGAATAGATGCTTCAATAGCATTCTAGGTGTTTGTATCTGTCATAGTTATGAAGTTGGAGTTTTCTGCTAAAATCTTAGGAGTTTTGTTGTTGTTATTGAATTACTTAGTTGTTCTTTTGTCAGAATATATTTCTTTTCTACCTAAGACTAGTCTTCATTCTCATAAGGTTTTGTGTTTTATGTTACCCTATGGAACTCCAACTAATCTTGGTTTCACTCCTACTGCATGAGTGGTATTTGTCCTGTTTTGAAGTTAGAGAATAGATGTGAAATTGTATATCTATCTCTCCTCCTCCAGTTCTTTAATATGTTCCATGATATCCTCCTTCACATTTGAAATCATCATCTGTATAAGCCATGTAATTCAATTTCTCTATAAGATCATCTTTATTATCAACTCCCATTTTTGCAAAAAGTTCCTCCAATGATATACAAATTGTCCTGTGGCCAAAGATCATCTCATCATCTTCATATTGTTAAGATTTTGATTGTTTTGGTTTCAGGTATTCAGTTTTCTCATTTGTGTCCCACATATCCCCTTCTTCATCTTCCTCCTCATAAAGCTTATAAAATTGATAAAGTATTTGTTCTTAAATCACTATCTTGCTCCGTTATGATTACACCATCTGGTATTCCTTCTGACTCTGTTTCTGTAATCCTTATGTTATTCATTGGATTTTGTTCAGTGCCATGTAAACTTTCATCAGATATTGTTTAACTCTGGCTTTCTGTGTTGATCTAACCCTATGTCACCAGCTTTTGTATTTCCAAAATCTGTTTCTGGTTGTTTCTCATTGCTCAACTTTAGATTCTTGTTTTGAGGTGGTAAATTTGATGTTTAGTTTCTTCTTGCAGATATGCAATGCTGTTGCTAAAATTCACAGGTTCTATACGCTATCATCAGCCTGAAGGCTTTGTTCATCTTCCCTCTCTTTTGACTGTGTAGAGATAGAAATTTTTCCCTCTATGAGGTTTTGTTCTGGGAATGAGTTTAGTACATCAACATTTTCCCCTGCATCATTAGAATGTGTGCTTTCATTTTTTCCCCACATTACTCCATACATATGTTTCTGACAGTGTAGCTAAGGTGTGTATTACTACTGAGTCACTGTTCATTTCTTTGCTACCCTCTGCCAACTGTATGGTTGAATCAGCTATATCTTCTTGATTTAAATTATTTCCTATGAAATCTTCATTTGAGATTGATTGTACTATATTCTCTACTACACTGGACAATGAATTCAAATCAAAAATCTATGATTGAAGTCATATACTGTTACTTGGTCAGATCCCCCTCTGTCACTTAGAATGTTGGTTTCAAGTCTGCCATTTGAATCCTTGGGTGTTCTTTCAGTTATTAAGTCTGTCATTCCATTCCTCTTTTCAAATTTAACCGTCATTTCACCTCCATTATTTTGAATATGATTATTATTTTAAAGCATAATGTCAGCTTTGTTTTCATTAAATTTTGTATTTTCTAAATCAGTCATTGCAGGAGGGAGAGTTTCACCAAGAATTTTTTGACTGGATTTGTACTTTTTTCATGTGTGTTTACTATACAGTTTTTCTCTAAGTCTCCCATCTCTGTTGTTATTTGAGAAATTATGTTTTTAACTTCTGCATCAAGGTGTTTTACTTTGTCTCTGCCTGTCATGTGATCTTTTGCATTTGCCATCACTCACAAATTCAATTTCTTGCACTAACTTTTAACTGTTTCTCATCTTTTTTTTTCCTAAGTTTAAGTCTTTCACTATTTTATCTATCTCCATCTACCAAACTACATACATTATAATCCTGGCTTCATAATTATCTCCTAACCATATCTGAATATTTGGGCTTAGCTCCTGATTTTATAGCATTTTTCATTCCTTGCAAGTCAATTGCATGCTGTGTGGATTTCAGTTTACCATGAGCACAGCATGTAGGGTTTTGCTTATTGTGTTTTTCTTTTGTTCTTTTGTTGTTATTAACTTCATATTTCTTTTTTAGAAAACAGTCTTTGATCAGGTATCCTGTCTTATGGCAGAAAAAACATTGCCCAGTCTCTCTCTGCACTGTTCTTGGCTTATAAGCAGGTTTTGTGTATGTCCTAACAGTATTCAACTTTTTGATTTCTTCAATCTCCTTATCTCTTAAAATTTTCTGTGATTCCTCTACTTTTTCCTTTAAATCTTATACCTGTTTACTTTGCTCTGTGTGATTGTCATGAATATAAGTTGCCACATCCCATGATTAAACTCACTGTGTCATATTTTGGAAAATAGTGTTTGAAAAAGTTTTTTAAGTGTGGCATGCATCCTTTCAAAAATTGTCTCCTCACATAGGAAACATATTCCTTGGTATCCCTTTCTACACCCATTATAGCTTCTGCTGTCTCTGAAAGGCGATCAATAAGGAAGCTGGATGTTCTCCTTTATTTTGCACCAATTTGTCAACTTTTCCAAGCACTAGGTTTTGAACAACACATCTTAATGGCTTGGAGCAAGTCTTCCTTACATTTCCTCAGGTAGGTCATGCTGATGGGATTAGAGAAACCAAAGTCTTCCTTTTGCTCCTCTGTGGGCCATTTTGTCAGGGTGTTTTCTGATCTAGTCTTTTCAATGAATTGGCAATGCTCATGGGGGCTAAAAAATTCTGACAAAAGAAATTCCACATCCTGAAAATTGGGTTCAAAATTCAGAAAGCACATTTAAGCTCCTTTTGAGTCTTATAAGGCTCATCGATTAACCTTGGGAACTGTTTCTTCAGGGAATCTAACTCCTAGGTAGTAAATTGTCTATGAACCTTTGAATGCAACACTCCAGCAGTGTTTGAAATCTTGGAAATGTCTTTGAGTGGAAAATTTTTTCTCAGGTTCACTGTTTGTCTTAGTGTCCTTGTCATTGTCATTGCCTTGCTTTCTTGGCCTTTATGTCTTTCTCTTTGGGTGCACTATCTGCTGTAAAAAATGGACTTGAACTCTGGACTTCAATCCCCATAAGCCCTTGATCCACTTCCCCAAAATGCTTTGTAATCTCACTGAATTCTCAGGTGGGCCAAGATCGAGAAGGGATTTAACCTGATTGTAAAAGCTTTCGTGGTCCTCTTTTGGACTTCCTTTTTGGAGCAGACATGGTTCTTTTCATAATGTAGGTGAGATCTTGTCTAGGCCTCTCTGGCCTAGGCATGTGTTTCTTATTCTGTATTTTCTTTAATCCTTAATCTTTAATAAACCTCATAAAAATATAATACTCCTTGCAGAGAGAAACTAATTTCTACCTGCCTCAGTCTCCCCTAAATTTTAATCTTAACATTTGGCAACCTAATGGGAGAAAAAAAAAACTCTCAATCTTCTGATTCTTTTCTGATCTTAAGTTCAGCTTTTAATACCTAGTGCCTAGAAAAAATATTTTTTTGAGCCACATTTCTCTGGTCAAGGGTTTTTTATTTTTTATTTTTTTTACCCTTGCAAAGCTGTTGCTTGTTCCAGCCATTAGATAGCTCACAGGCTCACTTTGGACCTGTTGTGCTTGCTGCCCACCCCACCCGGCTCAGCCTGCCTGCCTGCCTGCCTGCAGCTGCCATTTGCTTTGGACAGCCCCCGCTGCGGCTCCCGGCCCTGCTTGCCTGTGTTCTTGTCATTCCTGGCCTACCCCGGTGCACCCTATCCTTGTTCAACCCAGATCCTTGGAGCAGATCGCTCAGGACTCATTTCTACCAGCTGGTAACTACTGGCCACATGGGTGGATGGTAGCAGGGGAGAGAGAAAGAGGAGAAGAAACAGACTTTTCAAACAGGAACTTAAAAAGCAATGGGCTATTTAAAAGGATACCTTTTGACTGTTCTGGTAATAGCATTGATTTCACCTGTGTGCAACTTTAACTTTGAAGGGGAAAATGGGTGGCTCAACGAACTGAGAGCCAGGCCTAAAGAAATGCGGTCCTGGGTTAAAATCTGGCCTCAGATACTTCCCAGCTGTGGGGTCCTGAGCAGATCCCTTAACCCCCATTGCCTAGCCCTTACTACTCTGCCTTCGGACAATAGACATTTAAATGGATAATTAAAAAAAAAAAACAAGGAACTTTAAAGACTGGAGGTTATATATTTTAAGACATTTCAGACTCCAATGGTTTATAAAAAATCTCTGTATTTCTATTGCATTTCCTAATTGTTTTGTTTAAGATATAACTTTGCGATTTTAAGTTCATATGTTACTGGATTCAATATTATTCTATTATACTGTTCATTTAACGTACTGAGTTTTAAAATTCTGTTGCTTTTCCCCTATAGCCATCTATTGAAAAAATATTATTGAATAAGCCCATATAAAAAAAAGCAACCTTTCTATTTTTCCTTTGTAAATTATCACATAGAGATAGATGGACTGCTTCAGAACTGGTTACAATTGTATTAACAACCTTTGGAAAATTTAATGTGCTAAATATCTCAAATGATTTTAAGAGTTTTTAAAATATGATTTTTGTAATTTTTTTTAACAATCTCTGGTTATTTTTGCCTGCCCCTAACACGAGGTGTAAGGCCAATTCTAGCTGAAGTGAAATACATTTTATAACCCCCAACCTTCCCGCATTTCTAAATATGTGAATGGAACTTGGGGCAGTTAATCTCAGGGCATTTGTACCTCTAAAAAGCCTCCAAAAAAGAAGCACCCCTTTATTTATACTCTTCAGCTCACTACTTAACTTCCACCAGAATGATATATAGATTTCTTGATTATGTTCTTAACCCAAGATGAGTTTTACTTTGTTTTAAAAATATGTTTAATTACCAAGGTTGAAAGATTGCTCCTTCTGTAAAATCTTGTGTCCATCAATTCATAGGTTTTAAAAATGCCATACAGCAACTTATGTGAAATATGATAGTGTTTGTTTGCTATTGTAATTAATTGGGCTATTGAGAATTTTGGGGATATTTATATCTACATATTTATACTACTGTATTTTTAAAAATTAAAAATTGTTACCTTGCTTAATTCATTTGCTACAGTGGATCATGGCCAGATATTAAGAGGAAATGGATCTCATTTTTGGTGAGAAAGCCTTGTATTCTATATTTTCTTAGCTGACACAGTGTGTCAATGATTATAAACTACATTTTTGAATTTTTAAAAGACTTTTATTATATTTTTCTTGCATGTACAATATACTATTTTTAAAATTTTTTTCTCTCCTTTTATATTTGAAGCACATGTCACCAGCATTAAGATTTTCTTTAACCTTTTGATTTTTCAGTAGTACAAGTTTAAGACACATTTGCAAATGCATGCCCTTAAAAGCTTGTGACTATAAAAATGATGCCACTAATTATTTAAATAAATTATGGGACTTTGCTTAATGATTCTGTCTGATTCCAGGACAAGATATACACAACAGAGCCATTTCACAGAGCCAAAGAAAATCCAATCCAGGATGGATTGATGCACTTCTAGGCCAATACAAAGGTTTTGAACCTAGTGTGAGACTTGGGGTTGCGACACTTGACTTGTGTTAAGATGTAGGCCTTCCTTGTGTCCACACTCACTCTGAAGATACTCACAGACGAGTATCCCAAAAACCTTGGCTCCTATAATCTGGTCTCCTTTTCTGCCTCTCATAGTGTGGTACCTTTCTGTAGTCCTGGCTACTGACTGGGTAAATGCATCATTGCTTAGATCATTTTGATTGGGCCCTGATTCAAGGACCTGCTATAGATTTATTTTTCCTTTACTTAGAATTTTTACACATAAGACTTTGATAGTCTATATTTTCATCCAGAATTTTTTTTTTATTTGGATTTTTCTGATATCTTTTTCATTTCTCTTACCAATTGATTCATATACCTCATACCTCAACCATGCATCCCTAAGTGATCCTGTATTTTTCAATCACCCACAACACAGGGAATTGTAAAAAATATTATTATTTTAAATTGCAAAGATTAAATTCCTTTTGAGAAGAATTTTAGGTAAAGAAGATGCTACCTCTCTGAATCCAGAAACTGAACTGTTGGAGAAGCCACCATGAAAAAGCCTCCAGACCACAAGCTGCACAAAAATGAACTTTGGGTGTAGTTGATTGAACATTTATTTGTATGTATACTTTCATGCCAAAGGGACTGCCCCTAACTGGCTTTCTGTCAATGCGTCCAGCAATTATTGGTTTTGTTCTTTTTTTTCTCTTATCCTCACATTATTGTAATCTTTTAAGTTGATTATGTTTTTATGATGCTTTTGGGGAAAATTAATTTTTCCAAAAATGATCACATGGAGAAATGTAAAAAATGGACTTGAACTCTGGACTTCAATCCCCACAAGCCTTGCTCCACTTCCCCAAAATGCTTTGTAATCTCACTGAATTCTCAGGTGGGCCAAGATAGAGAAGGGATTTAACCTGATTGTAAAAGCTTTCGTGGTCCTCTTTTGGACTTCCATTTTGGAGCAGACGTGGCTCTTTTCATAATGTAGGTGAGGTCTTGTCTAGGCCTCTCTGGCCTAGGCACGTGTTTCTTATTCTGTATTTTCTTTAATCCTTAATCTTTAATAAACCTCATAAAAATATAATACTCCTTGCAGAGAGAAACTAATTTCTACCTGCCTCAGTCTCCCCTAAATTTTAATCTTTACACTGCCTGACCATTTCCCTTGTCCTTAATCTGATCTAACTCTTTTGCCTTCATGAATTCTTCAAACATATTCTTAACAAGAGTCTTTAAGTTTGTATCCACTACCATGATCTATGCTGTATGTTTGGGAATCACAAATCTATAAATGTTCTTAAGGTAGGTCAGTGTCTGTATTGCTTATGTATTTCACCGAATCTACTATCATGTTAGTCATTTTGCTCTATAAAATGTTATAAGTCCAATAGCCTGCAATGGCTGCCAGCACAACTACCCCACATATCACTTGTTTGAACATTTTTTCTGTTGTTTTAGAGATTGTGAAGTTCAGTCAGTTTGGTTGCCAAATTGTAGTAAATAATAATAATGGACTATATTTGACTGGTAATTGATAACTAAAGATCAGGTAGTTTTCTTCTTTCTTTTGTCAACTCTCCCTTCCTCCCATTTCCTCCCTCTCTTCAGCCTCTTCAGCTTCTTCCCCCTTTCCCTCTTCCCCTCCTCCCCTCCCCATTCCCTCCCCCCCCTCCTCCTCTTCCTCCTCCTCCTCCTCCTTCTTCTTCCTAAATCACTCAGGGTGAGTTTATGATGTTTCAAATAAAATATTTTTCTTTATCTTAAGTAAGGGGTTTATTTGGGGATGACAAGAAAAGATAGAGGATGGAGGTAAGAGGGTTGGGGAGTTCCCTAACACTACAGTAAGCCTTAGGTTGGAGGATGTTGGGATATGGTTCAAATTGAGAGAAATGTCTGATAGGTCTGGAGGCTCAGTCACTATCACCAACAGAGTAAGTCACAGAGATATCTGGATTATTGTCCTTCTTGCTTTTGCCTTTAAAGCTACCAGACCACCTCCTGTCTGTCTTTCAGGTTAAAAAACAAAACCCTTCAGTTTGTCTGTTTCTTTCCTTCCAACTGCTCTTCCCAGTAACATTCCAAATAAAACCTTCATTTGACTGACAGGTCATCAGCCTCTGCTTCTGCCTTTTTGCATGCAATTTCTCTCTTCCACAGGTGTGAGATATTGATCTGAACCTAATCTTCCCCATACTGTCTTCCAATTTTTCCAGCAGTTTTTATCAAATAGTGGATTTTTGTCCCAAAAGCTGGGATATTTGGGCTTATCATAGACTGTCTTGCTGAGGTCACTTATCCCACATCTATTCCACTGGTCCTCCTTTCTGTCTCTTAGCCAGTACCATATTGTTTTGGTGACCACTGCATGATAGTATAGTTTGAGATCTGGGACTGCAAGGCCACCTTCCTTCACATTTTTTTTCATTACTTCCCTGGATATCCTTGATCTTTTGTTCTTCCAAATGAACTTTGTTATTTTTTTTTTCTAATTCATTAAAAAAGTTTTTTGGTAGTTCAATGGGTATGGCACTAAATAAGTTTGGGTAGATTGCCATTTTTATTATGTTAGCTTGTCCTAACCATGAGAAATCAATGTTTTTCCAATTGTTTAGATCTAATTTTAATTGTGTGGAGAGTATTTTGTAGTTGTGTTCATATAGTTCCTGTTTTTGTCTTGGCAGATAGATTCCTAAGTACTTTATATTGTCTAGGGTGATTTAAAATGGAATTTCTCTTTCCAATTCTTACTGCTGAGATGTGTTGGAAATATATAGAAATGCTAAAGACTTATATGGGTTTATTTTGTATCCCTCAACATTGCTAAAGTTGTTGATTATTTCTACTAGTTTTTTAGTTGATTCTCTAGAATTCTTTAAATAGACCATCTTTTAATGTTGATTGTAGAAACCCAATGGAATTGCTTGTCAGTTCTCGGAGAGAGGAGGGATGAAGGATGGGGGAAAACATGAATCATGTAACCATGGAAAATATTAAAAATTGAAATAAAATAAATTGAAATAATTGAAATAAAAAAATTCAAAAGAATTATTGGACTACCTGTAAGTCATGATTTTTAAAAAGCCTAGACATCATATTATAAGAAATCATCCAAGAAAATGCCCTGATAGTCTTGAACAAGAGGGTAAAATAGAAATTGAAGAAAAAATCCACAGATCATCTCTTGCAATAAATCCTCAAATGACAATTCCCAGGAATGTTATAGCCAAGTTCAAGAGCTCCTAGTTCAAGGTAAAAATACTACATGCAGCTGGAAAGAAAATTCAAATATCATGGATTACATAGGATCTGGCAACTTCCATAACTTTTTTTTTACTAATTTACTAAGAATCACAGAACTGACTTTATTCAGGAGAAAGAATGGTCATTTAATAAAATAGATTCCCAAGCATTCCTGAAGAAAATATGAGACTTAAACAGAAAATCTGATGTCCAAATATATTTAAGAGAAGCATGAAAAGGTTTTGGCATGACAACACCTACAACTGTTGGAGGTAAAGTTTTTATGATATTTTGTGGTCTCATTGGATGTGCAGGTACCATCTTATTCTTCAACTTCTTAGAACATCTAATTATAGCCATTACCTACATCATGAAGTCATGCCATGAGAAGTTGCTCTGAAATCTGATAACCAAAGAGGCATGATGGGATGGAAGCCCTCTGTGTAATTGAGTGATGCTCATCCTATGCATGGCATCCTCATCATCTCCTATTGTGCCTCTGCCTTTGACACACTCATTTTAAGGTTGGAGCTATTTTGATTCTCTTTATTTCTGTTTTATGACCTTTAGCAACATTGGCTTTGGTGACCTTGTCAGTAGCCAGAATGCTCAGTATAAGAGTCAAAGGTTCTATTGCTTTGGCAACTTCATCTTCATCCTCATGGGCATCTGCTACATTTATTTCTTGTTCATTGTGATCTCCATCCTCTTCAAGCAGTTTGCCAACTGGATCTTAAAATGGAATTGCAATGTTACCAGTGCCAAAGAAAGGCCTTACTCTTATGGAAGAATATGTTCACTCCCAGCAATGTGAGGAGTGAACAAGAAATCTCCATTGAGACGTATGGTACAACTGTGTGTGAAACAGATGCACATAATTTCTCAGGAGAGATTATCTCCATTAAGGACTTCTTAGCTTCCAACAAGGTCTCACTAGCTATACTACAGAAGCAGCTGTCAAGCCAATTGACATGCTTGAAAGGCCAGCTTTTCTGCCTGACACAAAGGATTCTTCTCCTAAGAATCCCTCCTGGATGGGGGCCTTGGTAATTATGAACAACAGGCTGACAGAAACAAATGAAAACAGATAGGGAGAAACTGGATACTGAAAGTTAAGCAGAGAGCAAAGAACAGAAGAAGTTGTCATCAAAGAAGCCAAGGAAACTCAGCAAGACTGTCTGCCCCTAGAGGCCTTTGGAAATAACTCCTTAACGTTGGCTACACTTTGACATCATCTAAGATCTTGATCTTTGGCAGAACCTTGCTCCTCCTAAAAGCTGCCTTCCAAGGGAACTATGTTGAATGAAATACTGTTATATTTATTTCTGTTGTCTTTTTTCCCCATATATATTCCTTAAAACTGAGACCAGCTCTAAAAACTAATCACTGAAGCATCATAGAGAAGGTTAAATTATCTTCTTCTGTGTCAGCTAATGCATTAAAATTGCCTTATATTTTTATACTGCTTTACATTTTACAAAATGTGTTCCATTTATGGTATCCCAGTTGATCTTTATAAATGGGTAGTCCTCTGAGGTATGCACAGCAAGAATTATTGTCCTTGCTTAAAAAAAACAAAACAGGTGAGGAAACCATAGCTCAGAGGCCAAGCTTACGTGGCAGTTATAAGCATTAGAGGTAGGCCTACAGTCCTGACCCAAGGTTAGCTCTTCTATATGGTTTTACATGTCATACAGAATGGCCCAGTTCAACTGGTGACCAAGGGAAGAAAAGGAAGGTTGTATGATTTAAGGCTTAACTTCTTGCTATTGATTATTCTTCAAATGGAAGAAGGACCTTGATTCTTGCTTTGCAGCTTAAGAGCTGCTGACCTGTTAGCAAATGCCAAATTATCCCCTCTAACATTTCTATGAGTTCGCAGGCTGATCTATTAGTCCCCCTTACCTTCTGCCCCAGGCTTCACACACTCTGCTTTGAAAGGGAATTGTTGCTGCTCAGAGAGAGGAGACCAGAGAGCAATATTTTTAAGTCCAGAAGAAAAAACAAACAAACATTTATTTCACAAAAATTCACTAAAGATTAAAAATCCTTAAAAAATAGAATTTTCCAAATTGAAAAAGGAGGCACAAAAGCTCAATTAAAAAGAACACCTAAAAAATTAGAATTGGAAAAGTAGAAGTTAATGACTCTATGAGACATCAAGAAACAAGAAAAGAAAATAAAAGCAATGAAAAAAAAATAGAAGAAAACATGAACAATTTAATCAGAAAATCTGTCTCAGATTCCAGGCCTTCTGAAATAGGAGCCAAATGGGCAAAACCAGGACAATAGCACCACCAGTGCTGAGCTACAACTATGAAAATGAAGATCAATCAAGTTAGAGATGAAATAGTGCATAATTCCATTCTCCTTGAAGAGGTAAAGGACCAAGAGAAAGGAAGGTATGAAGGCCTGACATAATCATATCCCCATTAGATGATCATCAGATATACTTTTTGTAGGCTATACTTATGTCAGCTATACTGTCAAAGAACACAGCAATGGTCTCTAAAAGGTTAAAAACTTCTGATCTAGCTTTGGGATACTGGAGTGGGACCAGGGAAGGAGGTCACCCTGGGCCCCAAAGATAGTCATGATCTTATGGGTCTATTCCACCTAGACTCATAGATGTTTGTTTAGAGGTGATGGTAAAAATGGAAAAATCTGGATTGTTAGTGTTGCCCCAGACACTGGATATCAAGTTACAATAATTTCCCAATCTTTTTATGGCAAGTATTTGTGCAACATGTGTTTAAGACTTTGACAAGACTTGTTAGTTTGCATTATAAAGAGTATCCATTTCTGGGATAAAACCAGATGAGCTTGAAATCTCTCAAAGAAGTTAATGTCAACAATGAAAGTGGGCACTTTCCCCTCCAAAATTCACTTTTGTCTTAGCATTGATTGGAACTAATACTAATCCTTTCAAAATTCTAACAGGATATTGCAAACAACAATCTGGGACCTGATCCCTGCACTTTGACCCTCCATATAGACTGTGCAGAGGCTAACAAGATGATAGAAATGAGAAATGTTGGTGAATACTGAAGGAGCTCCAACCATCCACCATCTGAGCTGGATCCTGAAATATTTTATTTTGGGGACTCCCCAGTACCATAAGAGTGGAAAGATAATTTGAGTCTGGAACTCAGCAAAAGAACAGGTATATTCTCATTGCATAACAGGTATATGGGATATGCTCAAAGGGCAACCCATAGGATCCAGCTCTTGATTCCTGATCAGTCAGAGAAATAATTAGGGTGGATTTCAGAAGCCGTTTGAAAGATATGTTGGTTAATTGCATCATCATAGAATCCAGAATCTCTTAGGTAACACTCATAGTGGAGGTGCCTAAGAAAAATGGAAAGGTATGGATGTGGACTGATTACAGAAATTCTTTCTTTATTGAACTGAATTATCTCACTCCCAATGGGAGAACTCCTTCATTTTGTATTGCCTGGCACATATTCTTATAGGTATACTATCTCTGATATTTGTTTTTTTTTGCAATTCAAGTTGGAAATATGTATTTCTATGTGTGGTTATTATGGAATTGGTATTTGGTGAGAAAGGGGTCAATCCTTGGATATAAAACTTAGTCCCTATTTGCATAATTGAAAATCTGTTACTCTAAAAAAGAATTACATATCCCAAGAGCCCACTGACTTCCTGTCATTATGTATTTCATGTAGACAGAGGATAAAGGGCATGGGCTTTGGAGGCTCCTTTGCTCTGATGTAGAATCAGCAAGTATGGTGGTAAGGTGGGGATGGCTGAAATGGCTAACCAGCCATGGCCATGTGGTTTTTATTTTGTGTCCTCTTTATTCCTTGTCATTGATTCAAACTCCTAGTAATTATGTTCTCTAATTTTAGAGGTTCTTTGCAGAGCACCCAAATTTCATTTAACAGACAGATTAGTTTTATACAAATGAATATTTACTTCAAAGGTATGGTATGGACAAACATACAAACTTTCCTCACCAACATCTGGAAGATATATTTTCCTCTCATTATCTGGGTTGGGGAAGGGGATTAGGTTCATAGCTTGATTCAGTTCTGCCACATTCCAAGCCCCAAACCCTCCTGGACATGCATCCTAGTATCTTGGCTTCTTTAGGATGTTTCTGCTGAGTTGGTAGCAATATCCAGTATGGAATCATGCCTCTTTGTTGACTATGGCTCCAGCTTCTATGTCTGGGATCTTCACCATCTCTAGGTGGAACTGAAGAGGAAAAACAAAATCAATAAAACCCTTAAGCCAAATTCTTGGGGATTCAGGGCATAAATGGGAGTGTTAAATAAATGTAATAGCCCTAACCCTGATTAATTCTGAGATCTCTAGCTTGTAGGGAAAAGGACCCCCCTAGAAGCTGCCAGCAAGAAACTCTCCCACGGGGGCAACTAGGTAGCACAGAGGGGTTTTCTTGGCAAAGATAGTGGAGTGGTTTACCATTTCTTTCTCTAGTAGATTAAGGGAAACAGAAGTTGTGATTTGCCCAGTATCACATAGTCTGCACATGTCTGAGGCTAGACTTCAGGTCTCCCTGACTCCAGGCCCAGTGTTCTTTCCATTGAGCCACCTGTCAAAATCTTACAACTAGACAATTGCCAGTGTGGGATTGGGGTAAGGTACACAAGAACTACCAGTTGCTGAGTTGATAAATGACTTGGTTCAGGGATACTAGCCCATAAAAATAATTTCTCTTTCTCCCCAATTACTACCTTCAACACCCAATTCCAAGTCCAACCTGGGAGGAATAGACTGCATTAACTTCTCTGTCTCCTATGTGTGTGTGAAAAATCTTTCTATCCTTACAGAGTCCTTGCTTTTGTTTTGCCAATGCTATGTTATTTGGGAACAATAGAAAATGAAGGAAAAGGTTAAAGGATACAGTAGGTTTGGCCAGGAAGAGTTCTCATCTCTTCATGTTCCTGAATTTGTGAACTTTTAGCCAAGGTAATTAGCCAACTTAATAAGCAAAACAAAGAATTAATAATAGTAGAGAAAGATTTTAATTTGAACTTTCATTCCCTAGTCCAGTGAGAGCAAACCTTTTAGAGACTTTGTGCTGTGCCCCATCTCCCCCACAAGTGACAGGTGTCCTCTATCCTCCCCATACCCTCTCCAGAGGGTAGGGAGGAAGTGCTTCCATTGGGCTACTGGGCAGAGGGGTAGAAAAAATGCTCTATGGGCAGGTGAAGAGGGGGGAGGCCTGAGTGCTCTGCTCCCATCCAGCCCTGCCACCTGTGAGCTGCCCACCTTAGTTCCTGTGTGCTCCCATTTGGGGTGCTGAGAAGTGGGGCTGGTAATATGAAAAAAGATCATCAGGCAGAGTGGAGAGGGGGAAGGGAGCAGCTCTGCTGAGACCCTCTGTCTTTCTAATAATAAATTCTGTGGGTGATGGTGGGTGGGGAGGGTGTTGTGTGCCCACAGAGAGTGCTCTATGTGCCATCTTTGGTATGCATGCCATAGGTTCACCATCACTGCCCTAGACTACAGCTATAGATCTATATTTTTAGTATATTTATATTTATATCTGCATCTATATCTATTTCCCTATAATTGACATATCTAGGGACTTATAGAACTATACATAGACATACAGATATCTATTCACATATATGTACAAGCATACATGTTTCTATGTGTATACTAAGTGCTTTTTATGTGAGTATATGTATACATTTATATGTGTACACACACACACACACACACACACACACACACATTTTTAGTGAGCCTAAAAGCCAAAGACAAAAAGGTAAATGGAATAATTGTGTTAAGTGGGTTTTCCTGGGTGTTTCTGCCACCAAATAGAGAAACTGAAGCTTTTGCTACATATAGAACTGAAAAAGAATATGTGAAAAAGAGTATATGAAACCATGCATTTCTGGGATACATAGCTTGATTTTTAAATATATATATATATGAAATAAATTAAGCAAATTAATTTTAAAGCTGTCTTTTAAAAAATCTTTTGCGCTTCCTTCTAGTCTGTACATTTTTAGGAATGATAGCATCTGAGAGTCAGAAAGCACTTCATAAGTTATGTAATTTAATGTCCTATTAGATGCATAATCTAATCTAAAGTGTGATTGTAGTGTTATGGGACATGAATGGGGAATAGAGGCATAGGATATGCTGAGGCATACTTAAATGTCTCAATTTTTTTTTGAAATTTTGCAACTCCTGTTTAAGATTTATTAAGGTAGTTAAAAATTAATTTTTAAAATGTTTTGTTATATTCTCTTTAATTTGATGGATTAAAACATTTCCCTTATGACTGTGATTTCAATTAATGCTTGCCTTAGAAAATAAAATTCCCTAAGAGTATTCTAATGAAATGTGAACATGCATGCCTATTTGAAAGGATGAGGAGGGAGGGTTTGGAAGGGAGGGCTGAAAAACTGGGGAAGGGGCCATCAGGAAGGCAAGTGGGAAACTTGCTCCTAGGTGCTGAGTACATTCCTGAGGAGCAGGGATGCTATTGGAGTAGGTGTCAAGGGAAGGTCACTCCAAGTCAGGGACTGAGATATTACTTCCACTCTAAGCAGATTTTGGGTTACAATGATGCAATTCCAGATAAATACTTCAAATCTCTTTGGACTTCATTAGCCCTAGAGATCATCCCAAGTAGGGGATGGGGCAGGGCTGGATAGAAATGTGACTGCTAAAATATTGCTAGCTTAACCAGAGATCTTAGAAACTATGAAAATTTCTCTACAATGCTGACTACTGGTGGCTGACTACTACCTGCCAGAGATCCTCCTGAACTGGTTGTCCCTCTGAAAGATGCTACTAGGACTAGTACCACTATTATTGCTTCTGAAAACTTTGCTAGCCGTGTAGGTATTCTTTGTAGTTCTTGGTCAGAAGTGTGTAAAGGAAAGGATTGATGCAAGCTGTTATTGTAGGTGAGGCAGGTGGTCAAGTAGTTTATGATTCGAATGACTTTGGCAGACAGATGCAAGAATTCACAGTATTGAGAGAAGAGCTGCCAGGGGAAGAAACAAGCCCAGAATACCAGCACAATGGTGAAGATAGAGGAGATAGAAGACCTTCAGGTTGGGTAGCCACTTAGTCATCTTAAAGGAAACTACTTGAGAGTACCAGTAAGTTCTGGCCAGGCAGATATACAGAAAACCAATGATCACCCCAGGTCCCACAGTACTGGTCCCAAAGAGGATAGATAGGCAAACCTGGTAGGACATCTTGCTCCACGTTGGTAGGCAATTTTTTTGTCTCTCTGTACCAACTGGATCATTATCAACATGGGGAGGGTCAGCAGCAGAGACATCAACCAGATGCGCACAGCAATAGTCTTTTGGTAGTTCTTGGAACATTTCATCATGTCCAGGGGCTTGAGGATTGCAAAGTATAGCTCACTGCTCATGTAGTAGTTGTTTCTCAGTAACCGAGAATGACGATTGTCTTTGTGCATTTTCATCTATGGTGTACCCTCATGTGACTTTGAAGTCCAAGATAGATGAGTGTGCACAAAGACACTTGTGCGTGAAAGAGATTTAAGTGGAAAAGTCGATGCACAGAGACAGTTCCACTCTCTCGGCGTTGGAAGCCTGGGTCCAGTGGCACAAAAGGTCGTTACACCTGGAGACTTCCTCAGCTGCATTGGATGGCCTGTGTTGTCCTTTGTGCTCCAACACGCCCTAAGCACTCCACAGGGCTTTGCTGCGTCGCCATCGCAGCTGTTGAACCTTCTTATTGGTTTCTTCCGCCTATTCTGCCAAAACAGTCTTCACATGCTGGGTGAGCAAAGCCCTGGTTCACCAGGAGTCGACAACAACCCGATGGCTACCCTCACAAGGTTTGGCCGGCCTGTGGAAGCCGTTGCCCGGGGGTGTGGCCGCTGCCGCATGCTAGCAGCTACTAGGAGCCACAAGTGAGAGCTGGGTGTCAGGTGGGGGTCAGTGGCTAGAGAGCTGCCCTAGGAGGGCATGACAGGCCCTCCATACCAGAGTTACTACCCCTTTCTGAACACCCCATACACCCCATACACTGTTCATGACAGTCAGAGTGAAGATGCTTGCATGCACAGTCAGGAAATCCAAACTGAAGAGCACTCGGCAACCTATATCACCAAAGTGCCATTTCTGAATGAAGTAAGTGCTGACAATGAAGTGAATGGTGAGGAGACAAAGCAGATCAGCCAGGGCCAAATTGATTATGTAAATATACATGGAAGCTGAGGAGTGCAGGTAATGATACATCACCACCAGTGTATGGAGGATGCCAATTACCCCCACCAAGCACATGATAGAAAGCAGGGTCCCAAAGGCATGGCAACCAGGTCTTCTACTGATCCAGCCTCCAGAGGCCTCTCCCAGGTAAGGGAACTATTGGAATGATTGTAGAACTCAGGATTGGCCACTGCCATTGGAGTTAATGTGGCAAACTTTGCCCCAAACTCCTGGTTCATAACCATTCTTTCTTGCCCTTAACTGTACTAGCACCTGGAAGATGGTCCTAAGGGAAGAAGATTTTGGTTAAACATATTTGATAATAAATATATGAGACTTAGATTCTGAATTCAAAGGGTAAAAGGGATAAGGAGATCAAAAACTCCCTATTCTCACTTAGCTTCTCATGAGTCACTTCTCCTTATTAAATGATTTTATGAAGATGAATTTTTAGACATTGCCATAGTTATTATTACTACTATGTAATTAACTTGCCTCAAGGTATACTACAGGTGCTTTGTTTGGTCTTTACTAGGGCTTGCTTCTCTGTAAACTGTTCATGAATTTAGCTGCCCTAAGCCATCCTTTGCCTCCCTTTATTCCCATTTCCATACTCTAGCAGCCTCTAATGAACCAGTAATATTGCACATTTCACCATTAATTAAGAGTGAAAAGACACAGCTAATATTTGGGTATGTAATATTGAACCAGTCACTTACTTTTTCTTGGCCTGAGTTTTTCTCTTGTAAAAACCTGTAAAATGATGTGGTTGATCTAGAATCATCTCTAAGGCACCCTCCTTTTCCAACATTCAATTCTTTTCTATTAAATAATCTACAAAATGGGAATAACTTTTGAAAAGCACCAAACCAAGTCTTTATCTTGAAATTGAGGTAGGTTAACACTAGTGCCTCTAGATTCAATCCTGCTTTCAATTCTGCCTCCCTTCACAAGTCTAAGTCTCTGTAGCTCAGTGCTATCTCAGGGAACAAATGGTAGTAACAACAGTAGCATAGTATTGTCAGTGACTAAGAAGCAAAGTTTCTATGTCCTGCAGTAATTGGGATAGAGCTCTCCCTACTATAAGTGACTAAAAATAGCAAGTGATATTAGGTCACCCAAAGGCTACTTTCCCTTCAGGACTTTTTATTTTTTTGCACATTACTCATTATGTCTTCAATGATTTCTAAGATGTTTGTCCTTCCTATTCTACTGTCACTTTGACAATGGTCAGGGTCAGGGTCAGAGGGATTTGTTTACTTGACTTCATCTAGGGCACCATCAAATCCCTAGAGGTGTAAAGAGTTAATAATCACCCCTTAAACTATCACATGATTTTAAAGGTTATTCCAGTCATACTTGGGGTCCAGAGAACATATTGTCAATCAGCCCAAAATGTGGAGTGTCAGTTGAAGCAATTTTAAAGAAAAGTAATTTTACTACAGTTTACTATAATTTCTCCTATTCATGCTAGTGTACTTTAAATACAAATAGTTCAAGAAAATATCATAATTTTACTTTGAAATAAAATTTGTTGTTCTATGATCTTTCTAGCTTTAATAGCATCTAACCCTCTGGGTTTAATTCTCTAGTCTTTAAAGTGAGAATGGCTGAAAGTGAATACTAACTGGCCTGTGTGAGGTGCTACCTTATCAGCACAAGAAGATGTGCTGCTAATTCCAAACTAGACCAACTACTCCTCCCCACCTATAACCCTATCCTCTCTTATTCAGACAAATACCTCCTCCTCAGCACTGTGGAGCAGTTGAATGGCTTAAATTAATGCAAGAATATCAGTCCCAATAAGGCATGAAGCTAAGGTATGAATCTCTGGTAAAGGTAGTAATGTCTAATGTTTTCTGCTCCTCCTGAGTTTAGCATTTTCCTCATTTACTCAATAATATTACAAACACATTTCCTCATGTTCTCTTAGCTGGATATATATTATATAATTAATGCTTATTATATAGCAAAACTGAACCTTGACAGCAAATACCAGAGACTCCACACAGTGCACACTTCTAAATTATTTGAAAGCATCTCACCATTCAGATCATAGCATTGTTAGGCTTTCTCCATCCTACACTACTCCCCTCTCTTTTTATATCACCTTTAAAACTAGGAAGTCATTGGTCAACCCCAAAGACAGCAGCTCTGCAGCTCAACAGGATGTCAATCTTCCTTTCATTTTGTTAGGGGTGGAGATATTGAATTGGGAATGAGAACCCCCCTTCTTCTATTTGGAAATTCAGCCTGGCAGCTTTAGAGGTTTTTTTATGGGGAACTTTTCAGAAGTTATCCCTTTCCTTTAAGAGTAAAAGAGCTCTTGCTGTCTGTAGCTGAAAAGGCAGAGAATGGGAACCATCTGGTGAAGTAGGCTTAAAATCCATGCTCCCTTATTTTGGTTCCCCTTAGTTTCCTCATGCCGGTTCAGTGATGAGAGCCAGAAGGGAAATCTCACCAGGATGCCTACTTTCTTGATCTACCTGGCTATCCAGTAGCAACACAGAAATGCAACCCCATTTTCCTCACAGTGCTGGAGATATTAATAGCCTGGAGCCCCTCCTTCACTCATTGGCTATGGAGAGAAACCCTAAGAACAGATAATAGCTGGTTAAAAGGTCTGAAGATTTAAACTCTCTCCAACTTTAAGAAACAGTGGAAAATTTGAGTTTGAGAAATATGTCAATGATTTCACTGAGTGGGTGAGTAAGCTTGAAGGAAGGGGAAAGGGTTATTCTCTTACAGCTTAGTAAGTAAAAACATGTCCTGAAATAGCAGAAGCAAGGAGCTGGAGATACCACTGAGAAAGTAAGTGATGACATTCATGTAAATCAAATCAAAGTCCTGTAGCTTTACTGGGATCCATGCCTCCCTCTCTTGGCAAAGTTTACTTTCAGTTAACTAGGAAGTGTGGTGAATAGTGCACTGGACTTAGAATAAGAAAGACCTGAGATCTAACCATCCTTTGACATCTACTAGCTTTGTGACCCTGAGCAATCTTTGTTAGCCGTAGCATTATCATATGTAAAATGAGGATAATGAACTGGGAAAGCATAATGCCCTTTTGATTCTGGCAAACCATGTGTTCTAGCTCCTCACTTGAGATAATTCCAATCTTTTGTGTAAAAATTGAGGGGCTATAGAATAGTTTCATGTGAAATAACAAGATGCCATTAAGGATACATCTTATAAGTTGACAGATCCATTTGACAAGTTAAAAATTCCTGGTAAAATCTAGGTAGTAATATAAGTAGGTGTCAGCTAGGAATCAGGAAGACTTGAGTTCAAATCCTTCCCCAGACACTGTGTGGCCCTGGGAAAATGGGCCATGCAGTTTTCACTCAGTTTCTTCACCTGCAAAATGAGAGTAGGACTTGAAGACATCCAAGATCCCTCCCTGCTCTAAATCTATAATCTTAGGATGCATGAAGGAGAAAGTTCCTGAAAAATAGCTTGTAGTTTTCAATCTTATTTGGAGGAGTTATATAAAAAGTTTGCAACATAATGAATAAAGGTGAGACATAGCATAGTAATTGGGATGCAGAATTAAATCTACTTTGGTAAATTTATTGATAGAGAAAAGTGAGGAATGATTATTGCCACAGGAATTAGACACCTTTTCTTTGAGTTAGGCTAATTCCAGATTCTCTGCCACAAAGAGTCAGCTTTACTTTCTTCTGTGTGCAAAGCTTTGGCTATTTTCCTTGAAGCATAAACATGAGTGCCACCTATCTGACAGGAAATCTCTAGATCCTCTGTGTTTCAAAGAGAAACTTCAACTGGTCTGAGCCTAGATGCTTCATTGCATGTAACAATTTCAGGAAATTTCTGTAGGGGCAGGTTGCAAAGGAAAAGATGGAACATTGAAAGAAGAGATGATTGACAACCAGAGATCATTGGGAACAGATGATGGGAGAAGAAAGTTGACCTGGGGGAGCTCTTAGAGGAACTCAAGGCTTTTGAGCTGGGTTCTTAAGGAGGCAGGAAGCAATTTTCCTTATTGCAGATTTTGTCACCTGAGGCATATTTTTACATCATTATACCTCTTAGAACATCTTTCAAGACTGTCAAGTCTCTCCGGACCTGTGGGGTTTTGGCCTCTCCGTCAGAGAGCCTGACTCTCTCTCCTGCCTATTGTATTTCCCCTGATATTCCTTTACCCTTCTAATAATTAGCTTAGCGTGAGAAATAGTGGGAAGGGAAGGTGAAACTCTGCCCGGCTTCGAAGCTGACAAAGTGAAGGACCTTTTGGGACATATATAATAGGGACCCCAATTCCCTCATTCCAACTCCCCACTACCTTATATCTAACATCTATCTATTAAACATGTTCAAATAGCAGTCATATTTTTCTAGAGTTATTCAAAGGAGTTTTGAAGGAGTTACTCATTGTAGCAGAGAACAACCACTACCTGTGTTGATCAAGAACCCTCCCCTGCTGAGTCATCAGACTTGGGGGAAGCTTATCTTTCTGGCCAATTTGTGCAAGGGAATTTTGGGGTACCCCCTCCATCACTCTATAGGGGAGACTTCCCTTCAACTCCCCATCACTTACTTGCAACGGGGGAACCCCATTTTCCTGAATATTCCCCCTGATATCGCAGCCTAGAAAGAGTGAGTATGTGAGCTCAGTAGGAGTCGATCCACCTGGACTTCTACCCTTCATCACCTCACCTTGCTCACTAATTGTAGCTCCATCTACTTCCACCTGACCGTCAAAAACCATCCCCAAAGAAGAGTCAGTTACTGTATCTTAAACAATCACTACATTTCTTAGAAATGAAACTTTGTCCTCTATCATGAAGGCATCTAGCAGGAAAAAGATGAATTGGTTGATCAAAAGTAGTAGAGGGCCTATGTTTGAATACTTCTATAAGAAAAAGAAGCCCTGGATTCATGTATCAGAAAAATCTACAGAAGTTCAAGTGGTTCTAATGCAGGTTAATGGTGTTTAATGGGTTTTGCAGCTTTTCTTTGTTTGTATCTTCTTTCCATCTTGGCTATACTAGTATTTTCCTTTATGATTAACAAAGTAGTCTCCTATCGGTACCATGCTGACTCTGTCTAAAACTGTATTTTTGAGTCCTGAGGAGAGTAGGAATGTCACTAAATTAGTGGGATATAGGATATACCCAAGAATCAACCCACAATGTCCAACTTATTAACACCCAACAATTGTGAGAATGAAGTAGGAAAATTCCTTTGTGTAATGTAAAACTTCAGTGATTATCTCCAGGACTGGTCAAAGTTATCATAAAGTTCAGTAACCAATAAACATAGCTTATAGAGATGGAATATAAAAAGAATGATAAGATGCTTGTATGTAGGCTGTTAGGCTATTAAAAGAAAACCAAAGTGGTTCTTAGAATTTTAGATGGCATGGATCATGTTCTTTTAGATAGAAATTACTTTCATATTCAAATAGCAAAGGAATATACGATTTCTTTCATTTGCTTGTTTGTTTTGCTTGTTTAAGCTATCTTGGGGACACTTTTACCTCCCAGAGACTAAAAGAGAAAGTAAAACATTGGTATACTTTGATTGCATCATTTTTTTTTCAAGACCCTGGAAAAGCATGAGGAAAGACTGATGAAAGTGTTTCAAGAGGAAAATAGTGTGAAGCTTTCTACTGATGTGTCAGTTTTTTAGAAACTCTGCCAAGTAACATAGTATCTTAACTGTGAACACCAATGCAGAGAATCCAGAAGTGCTCTTGACTTGGCCATATCCCCAGAACCTTCATGATCAAAGGACTTTTGTAGGATTTGGTTATTACAAAATTATAGGAACTTTATTGCTAGATATTGCAATATCCTTGGAGCCAGTGATCTTAGTACTTCATATACTTAGTACTTCATACTTCCCATGTGCTTCAAAACAAATCAGAGATAGAAACAAAGAAATTAAAATTTATTATTTACATAAAGATTAATAGCAACCATCTTTGGGATCCTCAAAAAATTGAAACAAAATGGATACCACTGTATATAGGAATGCAGTGGAATATTATGCCATAAGAAATAATACATTTGAGGAATTCATAGATATAAAGAAAAGTTTCTATGAAATTATGCAGAATAAAATAACAAGTGCCAAAAGAATGATACACATAATGACTCCAGCCATTTAAATAAAAGATCATTAAAAGAAAGTTTAATTCAGAGGAATGAAAAAGTCGGTGAAGGTCTTGGGGAACAGATAATGAAATTTATTTTTCTTCTAAATATGAGACTACTAGAGATCAAAAGGTACTATGGTATCTATTTTCATTGTTTCAGCACTTTTGTTAGTTTTTCTTCCTAATGAGAGAGGGAGTTGGAAGACCTCTATACTGAAGAAAACAGATGTAAACTCATATGTGGATTTTTCCTTTTGGATTTTTCATACTATAGCTACCAACTCTTTTAATCTTGATGATGCCATTAAAATAATCTAATCCAGATAATCTACAACTGATATTGGGTGAGAGAGGGGATTAAAGTACAGGAGGTTAATACTACAGTCTAGGAACAAAGGAAAAGAAGTGAATGTGAAGAAGGATGAGAAAATGTTTCCGTCTTGCCCCTACACAAATAAATCAGCACTGCAAAGTAAGGATGAGAACCAAACAGTGCCCAAAATAACAACAGAATGAATAAATAATGTGCAGGGAAGGCTAGTTACTTAAAAAGACCAAGGGCAAAAGAAACAAGGCAATAAATTAAATGGGAATCCCAGAAATGATGGAAAAACAAGAGACTCCAAAATGGATCAGATAAAAAAATAAAATCACCTTAAGAAAGAAAGAAATGAATAAGAGTTCTCAAAGTAGAAATCAATAAGACAAAAAATCTATTCAATTTATCATATCTCTCAGAATTTCTATATTTGAGACTCTGAAAAAATGGGAGATTTGGAATCCAAGGTATAGAAACTAAAGAAAATTTGACAGAACAGAAATAAAACATTTGAAAAACACATTGGTTCTATTCAAGCCAAATTAGCTGAATTTGATGATAGAACAAACAAAATGATTAAATGATCATAAATCTCTAATGAAAGCATAATTAATTAAAGGTTAAATACTATGTTTTTAAAATTAACATAAGAAATTTGTCTAGAAGGACACAGAAGAGAAAAGACAGGATAAGTGAACCCACTGGTCATCAACACAATGAAAGCTCAAATTTAACCAAAATGATTAAAATTTACCCTATATCATTTATTTATTGATCCTATTTACATTTATTTAATTTTGTCTCAAGAGGGGAGGAGGGGGTTCTTGACAGCCTCTCATTTAAAATTTCCAACCAATCACATTGTTTCCCTTGCCTCAGCTATGTAATCAATCATGTTGTTCTCAGCCTCATGATATTACCTACCATTTTGTTCTTTGTCCTATGCTTTGAAATGGAAAGAATATACCAATAACCTCTTGAAAGAGATCCCAAAATAAAAAACCTGGAATCAAGTTCCTCCACTTTTGTTGTTACTGGTCCTTTCTTTTCCCTTTTAAGTTCTTCTTTTTATTTATTTATTTTTTAAAATTTTATTTAATTAGGTGATTTAGAATATTTTTCCATGGTTGTAAGACTCATGTTCTTTCCCTCCCCTCCCCCACCCCCTTCCTGTTACTGAAGTCTAAGTCTGCTAATAAAGCAGATTTTCTCTCTCAATCTAACTGTTTGAAATAATGCCTTCTGTTGAGAAACTTGCCTAGAAGGTGATAAATGAAGTTCAGTAAATAAAAGCCAGCAGTATCATTGATCATGATATGAAAAGGGAAATTGAGAATTGACTTGTAGTAAAATAAATGACCTAGAATTCACTGCAGTTCTTCTATTTTTGTATGAATGTTTATCGGTTGTGTGAAGAGTGGATCAAACTTTCTTTGTCTATCAATCAGCAATTTAAAACGAATCAATCAGGGAGCCAGCTGGGTGGCTCAATGGATTGAGAGCCAGGCCTAGAGACAGGAGGTCCTGGGTTCAAATCTGGCCTCAGACACTTCCCAGCTGTGTGACCCTGGGCAAGTCACTTAACCCCCATTGCCTAGCCCTTACCACTCTTCTGCCTTGGAGCCAATACACAATATTGACTCCAAGATGGAAGGTAAGGGTTTAAAAAAAAAATAAAACTAAAACAAATCAATCAAAAGTTTAAACACCCCTACATGACACTAAGTAAGGGAATTCCCAAGTCCCTTACTAAAAGTGGGTGATAACCCCAGAGGCAACTTCCCTGCCCCCAGGCAAGTGAATTCTTTTGATTTCTACTTTGCCTTCTGGTTCTATGGCATCTGGGCTGTTTTCTTGTATGACTTATTTTTGGATTCACTCGACATTCATTTATTAAAAATTATATTCTGCAGCAAGCCCTGTGCTAGGCAATGGGGATATAAAAGCAACATAGTCTCTGTCCTTAAGGAGTCCACCATCCAAACAGAGGACACGTGTACATATACTATAGATACAAGATAATTAGGGATTGGTGGAGAGGGCACTAACAGCTGTTAGAACTAGGAAAGTCTTCCTGTAAAGGTAGTGTCTGAGTTGAGTCTTTAAGGAAACCAGGAACTTTATGATGTGGAGGTGAGGAGTGATAGGAATAGGAGAGGTGAGGAGAAAGTTAAGAGTGAAGAGTAGATAATGGAGGTAGAGGGGCACCTTTTAGGAAAAAATATTCCTAGCTCCTGAGAAGGCTTTGAGTTGTTATGGGAGTCAGAAGATATGCCGCTTCATCAATGTATGACAAGGCAAAAACTAGATTTTGTTCACTTATTCCCATTAGTTTCATTTGGCCAGTTATACTTTTTAAGAAGTCATTTTCTTCAGTATCATTTTGTACCTCTTTTGACAAAACTGTTACTTCTCTTTTTACAACATATATAAGGCTCTTATTTCTTTTCTTATTTTTCTCCAGTTAATGTTTGTTTTTCAAAAAGAATGTTGCTCTTTTTCAACACTTCTAAGAATATGTTTTGGATTTGTATTCATTTTGCATTTTTCTTTGAGGTTTCGCTTATAGAATCTCTTCCTCTGGTTTTGTGTCTTGAACTTCTCTGTCAGTATAATGTATTGTTTTGACAGAATTATTTTTCTGTTTACAAAATTTTCAGGCTATTTCTTGAATGTCTACTTGACATTAAGACTGGGCTCTGTTCACCATTGGGAGGAAATCTGGGCTGTGTTTTTGTCCTCATTGGTCCTTCTGCTGATTGTTTTATTATAAAGTAATAAAAATCTGCTCATTGCCATTCTGATCTGTGTGTGCTCTGAAAATTCCTTGCTGCCATGTGGGAGGAAGATCTGAATTGTTCTGTTTGGTCCCAGAGATGTAGTAAGGAGAAATTGCAAAAAGGTAAATGTAGACTTGATAATAAGGAACAATTTCCTTATAATTAGGACTATAGAAAAGAGGGTTCAAGAAGTAGTACAGTCACAATGAAGGAAAAGCAGAAAGAAGTGCACCTTAGTTCACCACTACACATTCCTGACACAGATCTAGAAAGGATACCAGACCAAATTCTGATTACAAAATTAAAAAAAAAATCACAATCATCTTTCCTGCCAGGGTCAGCAGGCAGTCTCTGTGGGGCACTAGGGATCAGGTCTGTTGACCAAGGATATGTACCTGGATAGGAAGAGACCTCACAGATTCAGGATATGGGGAACTTGAGGTGGCAAATACCTAGGATATGGCTACATGGTGGGATTTTCTGTTTACTAAGTTAGAAAAAAAATTGGAAACTAAGAATACATATTTGTCTCTGATCTCAGGAGAGATTCAGTTCTAGCCTACAGCACAGGCTCAATCTTATAAGGAAAGGGCAGAGGTTTCTCTGAATTTTCTAAGCTTCCCACTAGGTTAATAGTGACCGAGTCCAATTCCAATAGTACCCTCCTTGAACTTACAACCTGGAACAAGTTAACAGAACCAAAACAAAAGAAAACAAAACAAAAGAAAACAAAAACAAGACGGAGGAGTTAGAAAGAAATTCCATGTAAAATAACTAGGAAAAAGTATAAAATATTTAGGAGTCTAACTGCCAAGACACATACATGATCTATATGACCACAATTACAAAACACTCCAACACAAATATAAATATAAATAATTGGAGAAATATTAATTGCTCATGGGTATGAACCAATGTAATAAAAATGACAACACTATCTAAAGTAATTAACTTATTTAGTACCATACCAATCAATCTATCAAAGAATAATTTTTATGAAACTAGAAAAAATAATAACAGAATTAATCTAGAGAAAAACATTCAAGAATATCAAGTGAATTTATTTTTTTAAAGTGAGAAAGAAGAGAGTCCAGATACTAAAGTATACTATAAAGTAATTATTGTAAAAATAATTTGCTACTATGTAAGAAATACAGAGTCATCAAGTGGAATATATTAGGCACACAATATATGGAAGCCAATTGAGCCTAGTAACAAGTTTTTAATATCAATCAATCAATATTTACATCAGACTGTGTTCCTGGTAATGTTCAATATCCCAGCTATTGTTGCAACAACTCACTATTCTCATCAACAAAAATTGATGAGAAAACTGGAAAACAGTCTGGCAGAAACCAGATATATACCAACATCTCACACCATATTCCAAGATAAACTCCAAGTTAATTTAGACTGAAAGGGTAACATCATTAGCAAATTAAAGGCACATGCAAGAAATTACCTGCCACCTCAATTGGAGATGAATGAATTCATGACCAAACAAGAGATAGAGAGGTTTGCAGAAGTTAAAAGGGGCAATAAAGTTTACTTAAAATTGAAAAGGTTTTGCATTAATAAAATCAATCTGTCTGATAAAGATTTAATTTATCTGTCCGATAAAGATTTAATTTCTCAAATATATAGAAAACTGACTCAAATGTATAAGAATAAGAGTCATTTCTGAATTGCTAGATTGTCAAAGGATATGAATTGGCATTTTTAGAGGAAGAATTACTAGTCATTCATATTAATTTGAAAAAATTATCTAAATTACTAATAATTAGAAAAAGGCATTTTCTACATAAAGTTACTCTGAGGTACTGCTTCATACCCATCAGATAGATGAAAAGAAAGATAGTTTAATACAGTTAACATATTCTCCCTAATTCTTCTCCAGGCTAAATCAATTGATTCAACTTATCCTTATTCAAAATAAACTCTTTTGACCCTCTTTGTCTTCTTTGTGCTTTCCACCTTATCAATTAACTTCCTAACATGTGGTGGTCAGAATGGCAACTCTGATCCCCAAAGCAGCAACATTAGTAATCCATTTTTAATAGGCAGTTTTGTGTATTTTTATAGTGATAATGTGCACTTCCCCAGCACTTTTTTCAAAGCTGCAACCACCTCCTTGTTCCTCAAGCTGTAGATAACAGGATTCAACATAGGAGTGAGGATATTGCTAAAAACAGAGAGAGCCTGGTCCTGCTCTGGACTATGAGAAGAACTGAGAGTCATATAAATGAAAATGTTAGGTCCAAAAAAGAGACTCACTACAGTTAGGTGGGAGGAGCAGATGGCCAAGGCTTTTCTCCTCCCCTTGACAGAATTCATCTGGAGGACAGTAAGAAAGATGGCAATGTATGAAGCTGTAATGAGACTAAAAGGCACTACAAGCAACACTATACTTGTCACCATCACTACTAACTCATAGGTTGAAGTGTCCTCACAAGAGAGCTTCAGGATGACTGGTACCTCACAGAAGAAATGATGAATCTCTCGGGAACCACAAATGGGGAAATTCATAGGGTAGACTGTATGGACTAGGGAACTTAAAGCACCACCAATCCAACATCCGATTGCCATCTGAAGGCAAACTGTGAAATTCATGATTACAGGATAATGTAGTGGATTGCAGACAGCCACATAGCGATCATAGGCCATGAGGGTTAGGAGAAGGCACTCAGACATCCCTAATGTAAGGAAGAAGAAGCTCTGGGTACCACAGCCAATCCAAGAAATAGTTTTTGTTCCAGAACAAAAGTTAGTTACCATCTTAGGCACTATTGTGGAAGTTAAGGTCAAATCAATTAGGGAGAGCTGACTGAGTAAAATGTACATAGGGGTGTGGAGCCGAGAATCCCCCCAGATTAAGAGAATAAGGAGTGAGTTTCCTAGAAATGCAATTATATAGATCATGAGGAGGATATAAATGAGGATACCAGAATGTCTAAACTCAGGGAAGAGTCCCAGGAGAATGAAATCTTCCATTGATGTCTCATTATTTCTCCTCATGATTCCACCTGAAAAATAGTTGAGTATAATAAGGCAATAAATAGCCTGACACTTATATCTGCTGACAATTGATTAAAAATGTGTTATTTCCTATGGTTGTTTCTATCTTTCTATTTATATCTTAGCCTCAGAATAACACTAAGATAATTTAATAACAAATATTTTTCTACTTGTTTATTGATGGTAATTAATTGTAGCATTTATAAGAACATTTTGTATATTATATATATTTTATTATATCATATTATTATTTTATGTATATTTTTGTATATATTATAGAAACTACATACTGTATACAATGGCCATCTTAGCCAACTCAGTGGAAGAAAAAAGATCATAAATATCATAACATTGTTTGGTATCCTTTAGACATATTAACTGAATTTTATTTTACTTGTCAGGTATCATAGAAATAATTAAACCTCAATTCCACAAATATTTATTATCTATAATTATCAAGGGATTTTACTCGGGCATTAGATAGTCATAATAAAGACTTTATTAATGTATAGTTTTTACATTTACATTTAGAGCTTTAGATTTCTTGTTGTTATTCAGTCATTTCAGTCATGTAATGACCCCATTTAGGGTTTTCTTGGGAAAAATATTGAAATGGTTTGTCATTTCTTTCTCCAACTCATATTACAGATCAGGAAACCAAGGCAAACATTGTTAAGTCACTTGCCCAGGATCACACAACTAGTAAGTGTCTGAGATTATAATTGAACTCTGGAAGATGAGTCTTCCTGACTCCTGGCACAGAACTCTACCAATTGTGCCATATATCTGTTCAAAAGTTTTAGATATGTTCTCTCATTTGAAAGTCATAATATCCTTCGAGGTAAATAGTACTCAAATGGATTTGTAGTCTCATTGATTCTTTCAAGGATGCAGATTATAACTCATGCATACCTACCCATGCTATGCTACTCTTTTCTATGTCTTCTCATAGGTTTATCAAACTAAATCCACTCTAGGTATTACATACAAAAATGACTAATATTACTTCATTTTTTAAAAAGAAATTGAAACTCAGAAAAGGAGAAGTGATTAGGCTCAAGGTTGCAAATCCACAAACCCAAGGTATCAGATTTCATATTTTAGAATTCTCTTCTTCTACTATAAAACATGCAATGATTCTCTTTTGACTGAATTCAGACCCTTTCTCTTAAACTTAAAGTCCTTCTATAATATAGATAAATATATCTTACTCTTTATCCTTCACATCTCTATTACAGGAAACAAATGCTTCAACCAAATGAGGTTGTTTGCTGTTCCCGTTACCTGTATTTTCCTGTCTTAGGGCCTTTGTTTATGCCATCTTCAACTGGAACTGGAGCCCTTGCACCTGGGACTGACCCCTCATTACCTGCCCAGAGGCAAATACTCAATAACCTCCATCTTTTTCTTGCCCAAGAAAGATCAATAATTGTATCAACATCTTAAGAGGGGCCTAGAATTGCTGTAGACTATCTCAGAATGAGGAAGGACTCAGACATTAGCTTTGTTGACTTGACAAACAGAACTGTTCCTTATAACCAGGCCATCTGATCTCCTAAAGCACTCTGGAAAAAGAACAACTTTCTTCTGACCAGTTTAGTGCTGAGGTCTGAAGCTAGGAAAAACCGACTTCCAATCTGACCCCAGACACTTGCTAACTGTGGGTGACCTGGGACATGTCACTTAACCTCTATTTGCCTGTTTTCTCAGCTATAAAGTGAGGATAGTAATAACACCTATCTCAAAGGATTGTTGTGAGTATCAAATGAAACAGTATTTTTAGAAAATGCTTAAACAGTTTGTAGACATTATGTAAATGGTTATTCTCTTCCCTGCTAACCACATATTGTCCACTTTATGCTGTGCCATGTCTTCTAGTTAAGAGTGGGTATGGAATTTCATCACTGTTTTATACTATTTCACTTAGTGATATCATTAGCTCCCATGATTCAATTATTACCTCTAGGCTGATGATTCTCAGGTCTACCTATTCCATCCTAATTTCTGCAGATCTTCAGTTTCCCTTCTCCAGTTATCTTTTAGACATCTCAAACTGGATTTCCAGTAGACATCTTAAACTCAACATGTTCAAAACAGAAATCATTATCTTTCCTCCTAAATCCTTCTCCTTCTACCTCCCTAATACTATTGAGAACACCACCATCCTCTCAGTCCCCTAGTCTCATAACTTGACCATCATCTTCCACTCAGAATTATTTGACTTCAATATTCAACTTGTCAATTTTATCTTTGCTACATCTCTTGAATATGTCTCCCTTCCCTCCTCTGACATCACCACCAGTCTGGTGCAGGCATTTATCACCTCACACCTAGACTATTGCAATAACCTATTTCAAGTCTCTCATCACTCTAATTCATATTCCATTTAACTACTAAAGTAATTCTTCTAAAGCAGAGGTGTGACCATGTCACTCAATGAACTCTATTGGCTTCCTATTGCCTCCAGGACCAAAACAGAAATATAAAGGAGAAAATCCTCTTTGTGGCATCCAAAGTCCTTCATAACCTACCCACCTTTCCATTCTTCTTACACTTTACTCCCTGGCACATACTCTTTGATTCAGTGACATTGGTCTTCCTTTCTGTTCCACAAACAAAATACTCTATCTATAGTGTTTAGGCACTGTCTCTGGCTATTTCCCATTCCTGGAATGTTCTCTCCTCCTTATCTTTGCCTCTTGGCTTCCTTTAAATCTCAGCTAAAATCCCATCTTCTACAGGAAGTCTTTCCTACACCCTCATAACTCTAGTATCTTCTCTCTATTAATTATTTCCTCTTTATCATTTATATCTACCTATCTTTTTATCTTTCTCTCTCTAGTCTTCTTAGTATACATTTGTTTGTATGTTTTCTCTCTCCTTAGGTTGTGAGATCCTTGAGGGTAAAAACTTTTTTCTTCTTTTTGTATCTTCAGTGTTTGTCATCGTTCCTGGCACATAGCAATATTTTAATAAATGCTTTATTGACTGAATAATTGATTGACTTTCTACCACAAATGGATCATAATGAAATTAAAACCCTGGAGTATAGTTTCAGACTGGGAAGTGTGTGAGAGATAATAGATTATAGGTTAAAAAGCTCTCCTCCCTATGAATTTCTGTGATTTGAAGTCAATAGCTGTCAAGGTGAAAATTCTTTTCTCCCATTAACACTCTCTAATTCCTTACTCACATTCATTTCAGTTCTACTCCTGCAATGTTTCTGTCCCTCTCTGTCTTCCCCTTTCATTGTGCTCTCTGAAACCCCATTCTATTGTTAATAATAAAAAAAAAGCTTTCTGCGTTATATCTCTTCCTCTCATGTTTCTTCTGACCTCTTGAAATCATAGAAACCTGGCCTACTTTCTCCAGTATTGGATGTACCTTCTTTCATGCCTCTGAGAATAGGCATTGTTATTGTTTTTCATGGTCACTTCTAGGCCTTCTCTCTGCCATCATCACTGATAAACCTCCCTTGAAACCTTGGAAACTTGAAAGAATCACTACTAGATTCTGGTAACAAATATCTACCAATATATCCTTCCCTCAGGCCCAACTAAATCTTCCTCCTTTCTGAAGAAATTCAATAATTGGATCATAGTTTTTCTCTCCACACCAACAACAAGCTTTAATCTTGGGAATTTTAATGTCCATGTTGATGCTCTCCTAATTTGTCAATCTCCTCACCTCCCATGACTTTCATCTTCACCTTATTTAAGCTACACAGATAACTCTTCATCACAAACAGATGTTTGATATTTATTACTTAGAATTCTGAAATTCCCCTAATTTTTCACATCTTCTTATACTTCTATTTCTTTGTGTCCTTCACTTCTCTTAAACTTATTCTTCCTAAGCAGTCAGTCAATCTACCTCGTCTGCTTTTTTTCCAGTCCCATATTCTGGTCTTAGTTTCTTTTATTTTCATTCTTGTCATTATACTAAATCAGTTCAATTTTATCTCCTTTTAACTCCCTTGTCCTTTCCCCCCCTATTTATCTTAATTATTCCCCTATTTATGTACATTATTTTAGTCCTTTAGTCCTGTTCCTATACCTACTTGTATTAACAGTTGGAGGAAAGCATTATATTATATATTTATTATGGCCATTATACATTGATTTTATTTAATCTCATACCATACACTCATCAATTTACTCTTCCCTGTCTTACTCTTTATCTCTTTATCCATAAAGCATCTGTCACAAACTTTCTTCTTTTAAGACTCTTTCTCCATCTCTAATTTCCCCTAAATAGAGGGAATTTACCCATATATTACTGAAAAAATGAAGGCATTTTTTAATGAGTTCTCTCTTCTCTCCAGTTCTCTATCTTAAAATCTTCCAACATTATTTTGCAATATCTCCTCCAGTGTCTGAGGAAGACAAGGCTCTTCTCCTTGTGAAGACCAACTCCATTGCTTCTGCCCTTTGTTCTACCCTGTCCAGTTTCCTCTAGGAACTTTCTCCTTTAATTTTCAGCTATCTAGTTTTCAATTATCTACTCTTAATCTATTGGCTCCTTCCTTGATGCCTACAATTATGCTTAGATCTTAAAATGTGCCCCATCCTTAGAAACCTACCATTTGGTCCTCATCCCTTCAAAGATCTTATGTCTCTCTTCAATACATCCTATGTCTCTCTTCCCTTTCACTATCAAACTTCCAGAAAATGCTATCTAGAAAAAAGTTACTCCAATTCTTTACCATTTGCTCATTTTCATGCACTTATAACTCATCTTTCAATCCATAACTTGGCAAAAAGTTGCTTTCCTGAAGATAACTGGCAAGCAATTGTTAACCAAGTGAATGTTTTCTCTTTGTCATCTTTTCTTATGGTTACCCTGCAGTCTGGATACTTTTTCTTCCCTAGTTTTTCATGATACTACTGTCTCATGCAATGTCTTGGATTTTTTCCTCTGATTATTCCTTCTCATTTAAATTTATTGAATTACTTTTCAGATCCTGTCATTTAACTATGTGTTCTAACTTAATGCTCTTTCAAAGATCTTGTCTTCTTTCCTCTTGATCCTTTCTATTGGTGATCTTATAAACTCTCTTGGTTTCAGTTGTCATTTCTATGTAGATGATTCCCCTATCTACATACTTAACCCTTATATCTCTTCTAAGCTCCAATCCTACATGACATGAATATTGTTTTATGTCTTATCCAAACTCCATAGGTCTATTTGCTTGAAATGATTTTCATATTACACAGTCTTGTCAGTTAATCATTCTGGATATGTTTTGTTTTTCAAAATAATTATTATCTAATTACATTTTCCCCACCTTTTGTCTTTATAGTTAGCTTTTTGAACCTTAGAGGAAGATTTGATATTTATTATCCAGTTTCATCTCATTATTATTTTACTTATCATCCTAGCCTAACCAATTTTTCTACATTATCTTATTCTTGTTCCCTATCTCTCACCCACCTAGAGTCATTCCGTAAAGATAAAGCCCTTTCTGATTTCTTTCTAAATCAGGTTAAAATAACTCAGAAAAACTAACCTGCACATCAACTAAGCTGCTTGTTGAGAACTTTTTTTTTTGCATTCCTAATCTTCCTAATCTTTGTTATTTGCAAATTTGATAAGGATGCCATTTATCAAATCATTGATAAAAAATTCTGCAAAGAATAAGATTGAGTACCTAATTCCTTTAAGCATGTCCTTACATACTCTTCTCCAAGGTATATATAATTTTAAAATTCCAAGGGAATCATAGAAATTGAAGTCAAACCTCATAAATGAATAAAGTAAGTTCCAGAGGAATTTAGTGACTTATCTAAGATGACAACACCTCAGAGGAGAGCCAATATAGAAATAAAATCTGATTCTCTGACAATTTCTATTTCTGCATACTATGCTATAATTTTGAATCTTTACTGTAGGGTGAGACTGCCAGATGCCAGAATTATACAAATGATACAAATTATACATGTGAATGTGAAATGAATGTGAAATATTCACATAGCTCTGAATTTGAATATGAAGCTAGAAAGAAAAAATGAATAATATATGATAATTTACAATTTTCTGATTTTATTGACCTGTGATTTCATTGCTAGGTGGAATTCCCAGCAAGGAACCTTCTATCAATGCAGATTAATACTTGTTCTTCCACTTAGAGTATTAGAGAGTTGCCTGATGAATTTACTAAGTGACTAAGGCTAAGTGGATTGCTTTAGGTCACATAGTTTACATAAGTCAGAAGCATGATTTCAAGACCTACTTTCTATCCATTATTCCATATTGTTTCTTTAAGCATGCAAACTGGAAATTTTCTTGACCAACACAACCTATAGATTTTGTTTTATTTAGAAGCAAAGTCACATTTACTTAATATAACTGTTTAATTTTATTAATGATTTAAAAATATAAACTAATGAAATTAAGTCAAATTGTTTAATCAATAAAAATTACTCTGAGTTGACAGTCATAAGTAGACAGCTTGATTTTATATTTTACCCTCTGTAAGTAATAATAATAATAGCATTTATATGGTGCTCTAAGGTTTGGAAGACACTTTATACACATTAACTTATTTGAACTTCACAACAACCCCATGAAGAAGTTGTTATTATTATTTCTATTTTTATGAATGGGGAAACTGAGGCATAGAAAGGTTAAGTCACTCAATACCACATAGCTGATCAGTTCCTGAGGTAGGATTTGAACTCAGGACTTCATGACTCCTAGTACTGGGATTTATTCACTGAGTCACCTACTACACTTGTAATAATTACTTCTTGCTTGCTCTATTACACTGATCTTCTAGATAGTCTTCAAATCCCCATTCCCCACACTTTATTCTCAATCTTGCTCACCCCTTCCAATCATCTTCATGCACAAGTTTCAGTCCATCATTCAAAAATATTTATTAAAATGATTACTATGTAATCCCATGCTAAATACTAGGGTTACAATGGAAAAAAACAACATGATCACTACCCTCAAGAAGTCCATGTTTTATTTAGTGAGATAAAATGCCTACACATACATGCACACACATATCTATACATATATGTATGTATACATATACATATACACACATTCACACACCTGATCAAAATAGTAGCTCCCCATTGTAAATAAAATGATATCCAAACTCCTTAGGTTGGTTTTCAAGTCTGGAAATACTTAGTCCCCAACTTATCTTTTCCACCTTTTCTTACATTACTCCATATATCATTCTCTAGACTGTCTAATGAAAAAATGAAAGAATAGATATATTAATAATGGACAGTTATATAGTGCTCCAGACACTGGAAAATGTTTTGGTCCCTACAATCACCCCATGAGGTAAATCCTATGGACATATTTATCTCTAGTTTTACTGATGAAGAAACATAATTTCACAGAGGCTAAGCAATAATTAGACACATTAGGTAACCCAGTTAGTAAATGTTGGTGCCATAACTGGAGCCCTTATTGACTTTAAATCCAGTAAAACATTTGCTATACCATGATGCCTTTCAACAATAATAAAAACAGACAATAATTGCTTGTGTTTTTCTTAGAACAACTGTTTTTATACAGGTAGTATAATGTTTTGTCTATTTTCTTTTCTTCTGTTTTAGCTATATATACTTACTCATAAACTGAAAAAAATTTTACCTGAAATTAAATTATTTTACTTTTTTGCTTGCTTGACTCATCTGTTTTAAGTTGAATTGAACTATCCATGCCAGTTAACTGAATATTAATAAATTCAAATAGATATGTTTAATTCTATCTATAACATATTTACCATTCATCATTTCCCCTTATTTCTATGGATAAATGAGTTTAAACAACAGTCTTTCATCAGAATAAATTAATGATTTCTTAATAGTAGAACCAAACTCAAGGGACAGTTAGAAAAGGAGCTAGTGGAACTTTCCAGTTGATGCACTAAAAGTGTGTCATCTAATTGGTATACAATCCATAATTCAACCAGATAATAAAGATTTGTTCATATTTGATTATGATTTCACTTCCCTCTGAACCAGAGCTATGGTCATGGATCTAGTAGGGTAAAGAACACTGATTTTGAAGTCAGAAAATCTGCATTCAAATCTACTTAGCCTCTTCCTGCCTCTCTGATGTTGAGGAACATCATTCACCTTCAACTTATTTCTAAATTTCCTTCAAAAAATTGAGTGATCTTTAGAATCACTCCTGAGCCAGTATCAGCTTTATAGATCAGTTCAATTCTGCAGTCAAAGGCCAAAGAGAGGAATTCATGGTGAATGGAATATCTTCTGTTATCTATTCATAGAGAATTGTGAAGATTAGGGATATTAGTCATCATGTAGTCTAATACTAATTTTGACAATATAGATTGAGGATTTTTCTGAGTCTGCACACACACATACATATGCATAATCTTACTATTTGGAGAGCAGGAAAACCTCCCTGCTTATGTTGAATGATAACAGTCAGTAAACTTTTATTTAATACTTACCATGTGCTGAGCATGGTGGTAAATACTAGGGATAAAAAAAGAGACAAAAGACAGGGTCTCTCTTCAAGGAGCTCACAATCTAATGACCTCAACAAATGATACTTTCCTGTCTTTTTCTAATTGAGTATGAACTCCATGAGGTCAAGGATTATGTTGAATTTAATTTTGGAATTTCTCCATTTTCTGGCACTCTATTTTTTGCAGAGAGTAGGCACTTAATGTTTTCTGAATCAAAGAATAAACAAATGAACACAGAAATCTATATGAGGGACTAATGGAGAGAGGGCTGAGACCAAACACTGTTCCAAATTCATAAAGATAGTAAAGTCCTATGGCATATATACAAATAACAAACAATTTAGGATAATTGTTTAAGAAATCTATAAACCAACTACAGTTTTGTATCATGGACAGAAATTGATCTTCCAGGGAAGAAGTGATATCTCCCTCCTTGGGAATTCCCATAGAATGTTCTTATTTCTCATGGTCTATTTTGCTTATTTGTTTATATATTGTATCTATTCCTTTACCACATTCTAAGTACAATGAGAATAAAGAGTATCTTTGTATCTCATTTAGTCACTAGGCTAGTACTCTACACAGAGTGAATGTTTAATATTTGTTTAATGCAATGGAAAATGACATAATACCTTTTACTTTATCAGATTAATGTAGTAAAACAAAGTAAAAAATTAAAATTCAAAAAATTCCAATATGTCATTGAATCAGATTGATTTTCTATTCACATTATATTGATATGATCATGCCAAATTTTGTGAGCACAGTCATAATCATAATTGACGGATACTATACTATTTAGTGCTCTAAAATCCATTTCCTTGATTATGCCCCATGTAGTAAATTAAACCACCCTATCAAAGTAATTAACATTAGTCATTAATAATAATATTTATGCAATAATTATAAAATTCCTATTACTTAGTAAGGATAAAGCATTTTTTTACAAATATAAAACCTAAAATCTCATTCATATGTAAAAGTCACTTTTAGAAATTCTGACCTCTTCTGTATTTACCTCAGTTTATTGTAGTTGTCCATTCTGAGACATCAGACTTTTCCATTCAAAAGACTAGCAAATTGGCAAAAATGGAAAAAGATGGTAATAGTGTTGGAGAGACTATGGGTACATAGGCACCATAACTCACCTTTGGTGAAGGTAGCATATGTAATGATAACATGAAGTGGTCTAACTATTCTGAATTTTAATTTAAAATTATATAATAAAATAACTATACTATTTATATCCTTTGACTCAGTGATCCCACTATAGGTCATATGCCTAGGTATATTTTGGTTCTGAGGTCAGTATTTCTGGAAGGTGAATACAAATTAATGAATCAAGTTTAGACTATGCCTGAAAACATTTATGCAATTTTTCACCAAGGGTTTGGAGGCCCTTATTGTAAATGCCCTGAGGGAAGGCTTATCCCAAGACTAATTAACTTGAATCTCAGACCTCAGAACTAAATATTTTAAATGAGGAAGTATAAAACTGCCAAAATAAAAAATACAGATGTATTATATCATAACTTAGATCAGAAATTCAGCTGACCTCTAATGAATTAACTTCAGAATTCTATTTTCTTGGTAATTATGTACTAATGTAGACACAAGGAATTCTGCTAATCTTGTGGATGCAAGTGGACATAAATCAGTTCTAATATATTACTTAGCTGTCCTTCAAGAATATCTGGTTTGCTGCCCAAAGAAGTCTGACCATTATCTTTGGCCTTGCAAGTGGTCTCTAACAATGAATACTTCTTAATCTCAAAAGGAAAAGAAGGGATTGTTGCTAGCCCCTCATTAAAAATTTCCAGCCTAACATGTTTTCCCTGATCTTTCAACTGCGTAAGAAATCATATTGTCCTCAATATCATGATTTCACCTGTCTTTTTCTGTGATCCCCAAAACCCATAAAAGGGGAGCTATCCTTTTAACTGAGGGTCTCTTTCTATTCTTCAAGTCATTACATCCATCTTATTGGTAGGTAGTGCTTTCTGTTAATAAAATGTTATCTGGCTCAGAGAAATTTCCCTTGTTTCACCTTTTTGTTAAATTTCCCTCATGACACTAGGCTACCAAAATTTATTGTGTTAGATCAAAATATCAAAGAACAAATATTACAATAAAATCACAATTAAATAAAAATTAATGCCCATTATTGAGTGAGGAGAGTCCACAATGTCCCTAGAGAGAAAAGAAATAAGAATGAGGATAAAGTAAAATTTTTCTCAGAATGGAACAACATTTTTCTCTCAAATGCAGCATTTAGCAACCCCCAAAACAAACCCCAAAGGAGGCACATTCTTGGATATTAAACATTCAAAACACAAGTTCACACCCTGACCCCTACCTCCCTCTTTCTAAACTCTCAATTGCAGAAATTTGTTGAAGCTATGATAGCCAAATAGTTTTGTTCTACAATATATCTGGGGAGGGAAGGGGAGAAACAGAGGAAATAGGGCAGTACACAAGTCTGGGTTTTTAAAAATGTTCAACTCCAAACCCCAATCTACCCCCAAATCAAAACTCCAAATGACAAAATCTTCCCAGATTTCAATAGGATCAGTGTGGGAGCACTCCATGCTATTGATTCAGAAAACTGAGGAACAGAAGGAATAGGTAAGGACATTGTGTGTACCTATGTACCACACCACTAAAGAGCCCAGTATCCAGTGTCCATCAGAGTGCAGTTTTGTTCGCCCAAAAGTCACTTCAAGAAGAGACCTAGGCTGGTGAAACACAAAGTGCAAAGCCTGGAAGGAGGTTAAGAGACTTTGAAATCCAGCACCCAGGGAAACAACTCTCAGTGGGGAGTGAGTCAGAAAATGAACAATTACTCAAATATCTTGAATATAGGCATATAAAACAAAAGGGAAAATATTTAAAGTAAAAGATATGTGGCCTCCAGATTTACTAAATGAGTTCAGGCATCTAAGTAAATATTACAAAAAGACAAATGGTCCAACACTTGATTAGGCAAAGGACCTTCTGGATTTTGAAAGTTAGACTAGATGGTTTCTGAAGTCCCTTTCAGGTCTAGATTTATGATCCAACCCAGGATCTATATAATATATGTGAAGAAATTCTCACTATAACATGGGTATATTATATCCAACACAGTCATTAGTCTTTGTTCAAAGATCTCCAAACTGGAAGGTCGAACTTACTTTTTTGAGGCAGCCCAATCCACTGATCAGACAATATGAGCTTAGAAGACTCTACCATAGGTGGGGCACAAATAGCCTGTTGGACATTTGGGATGGAAATGTTTCTAAATTCATGGCTTTCAAATTTCTTTTGAGCTACTGTAATTCTGATTTGCTCACAGAGCACAGTGCCTTCTTTGATTCAGCACACCCTGCTGGATGGTCCTGAGCCAGTGTTTCCCATGTCTCACAACCAATATTAAAGTTTTTCAGAGAAATCTTGACAGTGTCTTTGTATCACTTCTGAAACTCCAGGTGGGTGTTTGCCTCATGTGAGTTCTCTGTAAAATATTCTTTTAGGCAAACAAACATGTTTTTGGCATTCAAACAAGGTGACCAGCTCATCAGAGTTGCACTCTTTGCAGCAGAGTTTGAATGCTTGGCAGTTCAGCTTGAGAAAGGATCTCAGTGTTGTGTAACTTATTATGCCAGATGATCTTCAGAATCTTCCTAAGAAAATTCAAATGGAAGCCATTCAGTTTCTTGGCAAGGCACTCATACTCAATAATGCCAGAATAATGGCTCTATAAACCTTCAGTTTGTAAGGCAGTCTAAAATCTCTTGTCTCCTACTTTTCTTCAGAGTCCAGACATTGCCCTAGATCTGGCAATATATGTATGCGTCAACTTCATCATCTATATGGACTTCTCTGAAAAGTATACTGTGAAGGTAAGTGAATGTATACACAGCATTAAAAATTTCTCCATTTTCTGCAACTGATGGTTCCACATAGGTGTGATGCTGGCTGGCTATCTTCTATTCCTGGAACAGAATATCTCTGAATCCTTTTTAAATTTAATTTTATTTTCACTTTCAGATTCCTTTCTTCCCACATGCCCTCCTTCATCCATTGAGAAGATAAGAAATATATACTCAATATAAAAATAAATTTGTGAAGAATAAAATTTTCCATTATCCATGCTCTGAAAGAAAAAAAGAAAGAGAGAAAGAAAAATGCTTTTAATCACTGACTACCTTTCTTTAAAACTCAACTTCTATCAGTATCAATTCTAAGACAGAAGAGTGGCAAGGACTTGGCAATCTGGGTTAAGTAACTTACCCAAGGTCATACAGTCTGAGGCCAGATTTGAATCCTGATTCCAGGCTTGGTGCTCTATCTTGAGGTAGATAGCATGCTTGATCATGAGTCATTTAGAATTATGGTTGGTTTTTGTGCTAATCTGAGTTATTAACTTGTTCTGTTTATTTCAATCCCCAGGGTGTGTGGGGTTCTTAGGGAGGATGAGTACATCTGGTGGGAAAGTTTACTTCTCATGACTTCTCATCTATCTTTGGTATTCATTTTTCACCCAACTCTTATCTATGCATCTAAAAAGCTTAGCATGCTCAGTAGCCATATCCCAGTAAAACCATCCAAGCAGATGGGCCAAATCAGGTTGAAAGGGACAGACAGGCCTCAAACCAACAGATAAGTTAGTGGGATGTCTAACCCAAGCAGTTCCATGGGTGGAATGGGCATATGAGAACAATTTGTTCCATGGCTGAAGCAGGATCATGAGGAGCACTTAGAACTTCGTCAAACATACCAAAGTCATCCATTGCATTCCAGGTCATGACATTTTGTTTTACCACTGGACTTCGATGCTTGGAAAAGAGAGTGATGCTGATGACTTTGTGCAACTCTGTCTCACTTAAATCCAATTTCTGTGCAAGTTAAGACATCATCTGGGAATGTCATTGTTTCTCTTCAAAGAAGAAGGATGAGCAACAACTTCACTTCCCATTTGTTCGTATGAGTCTTCTTAGGTCTTTCTGAAAACATTTCCTAAATTATTTCTTATACTACAATAGTATTTCATCACATTCATTTACCATAATTTACTGTCATTTCTAAATTCATCAGTTTCTAATTCTTGTCACTACAAATTGAATCATTAGTACAAATGGATCCTTTCCTTTTTTATTTCATCTCATTGGGGGTAGAGACCTCATAGAACTATTTCTGCCTCAAAGGATATGAACAGTTTAATAGAATTTTGGTCATAATTCCAAATTACTCCACAAAATTATGGGATCAATTCACAAACAGTGCAATATTGTTCTAATTTTTCCAAAATTTCCCCAGCATTTATAATTTTCCTTTTTTGTCATCTTAGACAATCTGATGGGCATGACATGGTACCTCAAAGTTGTTTTAATTAGATTTACTCTAAATATTATTTAGAACTTTTTAAAATATATAAAATGATAGTTTGGATTTCTTCTGCTGAAAATGACTGATTTAATATTGTTCTATTGAATGCTGCTTAATCATATCTTTGGGCCAGTTATTAAATGGGAAATGTTCTTATTCTCATAAATTTGACTTAGTTCTCCATATATTTGAAAAATGAATCCTTTATGAGAAAAATTGTCAGAAAGATTTTTTCCTTCTTTCTTGTTTCTTCTCCAATTTTAGATACAATGGTTTTGTTTGTGCAAAAACTTTAAAATTTAATCAAAATTATCCATTTTACTTATATCTTGTTTTGTCATAAACTCTTATCTTGTCTACATATATCACTGGTACATTTCCCATGATTTACTTAATATTTCACCCTTTAAATCTAAGTAACATCCATTTTGACTTTACCTTGGCATATGATGTGAAGTTTTGGTTCTTACCTAGGTTCTTCCAAACTGCTTTCCAATTTTCCCAGCAGTTTTTGTCAGATAGTGAGTTCTTTTACCAAAAATTTGGATCTTGGAGTTTATCAAACACTACATTATTATAGACACTATTCTCTATTATGTACCCAATCTTTTCCACTGATAAACGACTCTATTTGTTAGCCAGTACCAAATTGTTTTGATGATTTTCACTTTGTGGTATAGTTTGAAATCTGGCGTTGCTGGGTCACCTTCCTTCACAATTTTTTCCACCATAGATTTGACTTTTTGATATTCAAAATAAATAAGTTTATTTGCTATTTTTTTCCTAGCTCTCTAAAACACTTCTTTGTTGGTTGTTTCATGAATTAATCTAGATAGGCAACAGAGATTAGTAAATTAATTTAGGTGGAATTGTTATTTTCATTATGTTGTCTCAGCCTACTCATGAGCAATTAATATTTTTCCAGTTGTTTAGATCTTTATTTGTGTGGAAAATGCTGCAACTCTGCTAAAGTTAGCAACTGTTTCAACTAGTTTTAAAATTGATTCTTTAGGGTTCTCTAAGAATATCATCATATCATTTTCAAAGAATAGTCTCAATGCCTATTTTTTCCTTTTATTTCTTTTTCTTGTCTTACTACTATACCTACATTTTTAGTGGGCTAAGTGGATAAAGTGTTAGACTTGGAGTCAGGACGACTCCTCTTCCTAAATTAAAATCTGGCTTCAGACATTTACTTGCTATGTGACCTTGGACAAACCACTTAACCTTGTTTCTCACTTGTAAAATGAGCTGGAGAAGAAAATGGGAAATTACTCTAGTACCTTTGCCAAGAAAAAGCCAAATGGGGTGACAAAGAGACACAAATTTGAAAAAAAAACTAAGCAATAACAAAAGTATTTCTAATACAATATTGAATAATAGTGATGTGTAAACCTTAAAATTTCTTAGACTTATGAATGTTGGAAATTTCCCCATTGGGAAATTTCATACTTTAAAAAATTTCCTACTGATAGTAAGAACTCTATTGGAACGTGAAACTCCTTGACATGGGAGGATCCTTCTCTTCCCTACTTAAGACTACTTTAGGACAGAAACCTTTTGCTAAACAATGGAAAGGGCTTTGACCTATGCTTAAGCATAGAACAGGAAGTTCTTTGAGTCATGATTGATTTTAGAATTGATACAATAGAGATACTTGGAACGACAGAACCAGGTCTTGGAACTTACAATCTCCACCCTACTCAGAGTAACAGGATTTAGGAAGGGCTGCAGCAAAGATCAAGATTTAATTATTTGAGAATATGACCTTCAACAGACATGTGCAAAGGAAACAGACCTCTGGGCGGTCCTGGGTTAAGCTAGAGCCACCATTGGCACAGGGGAGACATCGACAGTGATTGGTAGATGTGAGAACTGAGGGGAGGGAACTTAGATTGTTGGCTTAAAGATAGCGGGGTCTGAGGACAGAGGAAGGTTTTTGCTCTGGAAGGAGAGTTTTTGCTCTGAAGGAGGTCCTGGAGAGAGAGCCTGGAGAGTTTTTTCTCTGGAGGAGGTCTGAGAGGAGAGAGGTGCTGGAGGGAGAGCTCCTGGAGAGGTCTTGAAGGAGGCTGTGGAAGGTGAACTCAGGAGGAGTCAGGAGGAGAATTCTCTGGAAACATTTCTTGAAAGGAGGCTCTCTTGAAGGTGGAGCCTGAGGTTGGCATGAGAAGCCTTACCTAGAGAGATCTTGGGTGAGTGATAAAACTAACTGACTGATTTATCTCTTAGGACTGAGGTCTAGGCCTTATTGGCTTGAGGCCCTTCATTCTTATTCCTTTCTCACTTTCTCTCTTTTTCTATTGATTAATCAGTGTATTATAAATTAAATTTCTCTATAAAACCCAGTTGGCTTGGGCATATTCATAAATTGGGAATATATTCCCTGGCGACCATCTTATATTTATATAAACCCAAGACACAGTAGAAACATATTTCAGCGGTCATAATTGATATATATATTTCCCTTGCTCCCAAACATTTTAATTATCATAGTTTATGGCTCCCACTCTCCTATCTACAACTATTTAACGCTCAAAACTATTTAAAATCTAACAGATGATAATGGTCATCTTTGCTTCACCCCTAATTTTACTGGAAAAGCTTCAAGATTTTTACCTATTACATATTTGCTTTTAGTTTTAGATAGATACTACTTATTTTAAGAGTGGCTCCATTGATTTCTATGTTTTCTGATATTTTTTAATAAGAATGAGTGTTAGGTTTTTAAAAAGCTTTTTCTGTATCTATGGTATAATAATATGATTTTTTTTTTGCTACTGATATAAGTTAGTTATGGTTATAGTTTCTCCAGTATTGAACCAAGCCTGCATTTCTGGTGTAAATCTCACCTGGTCATGTATCTGATTTGTGCGATATATTGTAATCTTATTGCTAGTACTTTATTTAAATGTTTTTCTTTGACATTCATTAACAAAATGTCTATAGATTTCTTCCCCCTCCCACCCTTTTTTTGCTCTACCTGATTTGAGAACAATAACCATATTTGTGGCATAAAAGGAATCTGGTAAGACCCCTTCTTTGCCTATTTTCCACCCAAATAAAATTAATAAATGTTTGCTAGAATTCAAATTCATAATTAAGATCACTTATGGTCTATTTCATTCTATCCTTCTCTTTTATACTTACTCCTTTTTATTTTATTCTTTTTACTTCAGACAAAAGTCCAATTTCTTCCCTTAATCTGCTCTCCCTCTCCTCTCCCCTCACCATTTTTTCATAATTTTTTTCTCTGTTACTTTCATGTTGGATAAGATGAATTTATCTGCACAGTTGTGTGTTATGTATATTTTTCCTTCCTCAATAAGAGTTGAGATAAGAAAGAGGTCCACTCTCTCCTCCTCTTCTCCCTGGGATAAACTCTTCCTCCTATGCTTCATTTATATGAGATACGTTCTCCCATTTTCCTCCTGTCTTTATTAGTGAATTCTTCTTTTTCTCCTTTCCATTCTTCTTTTGAGATAATACATAAATAATAGATTCATATCTATGCCCTCGCTCTAAGTAGATTCTCTAGTGATGACAGAATTTTGAAATGTTTCATGTATTCCTGAATAGGAATCTTGTTTAGTTCTTTAAAATTTCTGATTCATACTAACCTTTTCATTCTTCTTTGTTCTAGGGTTTGAATGTTATATTTTCTATTCAGCTCTAACTTTTTCTTTAGAAATGCTCAAAAGTCTTCAATTTAAAAACATCAATTTTCTTCCCTTATGTGCTTATACATACTTTTTCTGAGAAGATTATTCTTGGTTGTAGTTTTAGCTTCCTTTTCCAGAATATCATCTTCAAAGCCCTTTTTTTAGTGGTAACTTCAAAATCTTTCATGATCTCAACTCTTGTTGCATAGTATTAAACTTCTTTCTTTCTGTATGGTTTAGTATTTTCTCTTTGATCTAAGAGTTCTGTATTTTAGCTACAATATTCCTGGGAGTTTTAATATTAAGGTCTCAATCAGGAGGTGATTGGTGAATTCTTTCATTGTCTACTTTGCTCATGCATTCTAAGATATCTAGACTTTATAATATCTTGAAATAGTCTAGTATCTTTTATGTTTCTGACTTTGAGGTAGTACAATAATTCTTAACTTGTTTCTCTGCAATCTATTTTCATGTCAGTATTTTTCTATAAGATATTTCACATTATCTATTTTTAAGTAGTTTTGCCTCTGTTTTATTGTTTCTTGATGTAAAGTGAAATAATTAATTTTTATAATTACTATTCTAATAATTTTATTTCTTTTTTCAATTTAATTTCCCATCAATTACATTTTAAAATTGTTTCCAACATTTAAAAAAGAATTTTGAATCTCAATTTCTTTCCTTCTCTATTCCTACACTCCCAAGATGGCACGCAATCTCATCGATTTTAAAGGAGCAATCATGTAAAACATTTTTTCCCATATCAATTCCTTTGTGGAAGGAAACTCAAATCAAAAAATCAAGAAAGAAAGTGGAAAAAGTTTGTTTTGGTCTGAATCCAGACTCCATCAGTTCCTTTTCTAGAAGCAGATGTCATTTTTTTTACCATGAGTACTTTGGGATTGTTTTCAATCAATATATTGGTGAGAATGGCTTAGTCATTCATAGCTGTTCATTGCAAAATATTTCTGTCATCATGTACAACATTCTCCTGATTTTACTTATTTCACTCTGCTTCAGTTTATGTAAGTCTTTCTCAGTTTTTTTCTGAACTCCTACTGCTCATCATTTCTTTCAGCATACTAGCATTCCATTAAAGTCATATATTATAATTTACTCACTCAGTTGATAAATATCCCCTCACTTTCCAATTCTTTGCCCCAAACAAAGAGAGCTACCTTAAGTATTTTTGTACATATAGGTTCTTGTCCTTTTTGTTTTTTATCTCTTTTAGATACAAACTTTATAATAGATGTTAGGTCAAAGGTTAGGTCAAATATATACTGTTATATAGCCCTTTGGGTATTGGTTCAAATTGCTCTCTAGAATGATTGGGTGAGTTCACAACTCTCCCAACAGTGCATCAATGTCCCAATTTTCTCACAACCTCTCCGTGTTTTGCCATTTTCCTTTTTTTAATTAATAATTAATTAAATAATCAATGTGATTAGAATGGATGATGCCTCAGAGTTGGTTTAATTTGCATTTACTTAATTAATAGTGATTTAGAGCACTTTTTGTATGACTATAAAGAGCTTTAATTACTTTTTTTTCTGAGAACTGCCTGTTCATATTCTTTGACCATTATCATTTGGGAAATGACTTATATTCTTTATACATTCAATTCATTTCTCTATGCATTTAAGAAATGAGGCCTTTATGGTAAAATTTTAAAAATCATTATATGTGTTACTTTCCATCCTATTTTCCCCTCTTTTGTTTCTGACCACCCCCTCTCCTAATTTTTCCTCTTATCCCCTTCCCTTCCTACTTTCTTGTAGGGTAAGATAGATTTCTATATCTAGTTGATTGTATATTTCTATACCCAATTGGCTCATTCTTCATTGAGCCAATCTACCTTTTCTGTTTGAGTGCAGGTTAGTGAATTTATTTCTGGCTTTGAAAACACTTGTAAATTAAAGAATGTTGGGGGCTCCTAAGTATTCAGGACTAGCTAAATTTTGTAAGTATCACCTAGAAAATTTTACAAGGCTTTTTCTTGGAGAAAATGACCATCAGCAAGCATATGAACCCACCTAACTGTGCTATAAAATAAAATGGGCCTACAAAGAACTCTTTGGATAATGAAGAAGCAGGGTAAAGGAGAAATGCTAATTCAAGAAATCCTGCAAAAGGCTTCCTGTTTTGATATTAAGACTAAACTTGAATGACTGGTATAAATTAGAACCTACCCCTGAATGGAGACAGAGAGGGAGAAACTGATAGTCTCCTTCTGCCTTGTAGCAGTTATATGTTTCATCATACATTTTAATTTAAAACAAACAAAAAAAAAACCCAGTGCTGGTTAGTCTTTTCAAAGGAAATGAATAGGACGAAAAAACTTAGCAAGATAAACAAATCTGAATAATTCAGAGGTTAAATCAATACATGGTGAACTAAGAAGTATCCCATGAAGATTTTACATACTTAGAAGGAGAGAAGTCCCTTTGGGATCCCAGCAATTCTAAGATTCAGTAAGGGAACAAAGTTAAGAATTCAAAAGACAAACAAAAAAATTAAAAGAAGAAAATATCCTAAGGAAGGAAATATCCTAAGGAAGGAAAGCAAAGGAGCAGGACCCAGAAATTCCTATTTCTTCTAATAGAGGCATCAAACCGGGAGGTGTGAATAATGGGTGTAGAAAGGAATTTAATTTTAACTAGGTTTAGGAAAGTTTATCACAGAGAAATAAACAAGTGACCATAGAGGAAGTAATACACTAAAGTAAATAATGGACTAGGCTGGGACAAGGGAAGAAGGTATAGGGTAGCATTTGGAATTTGATTGCTTCCAATAATACAAACTGTAGACAAAAGGAAAAAAAAGGCAAAAGGAGAAAGGGCAAAGATCTTTGAGTGGGTAAAGGGGGAAAAAGAGAGGGATGCGAGAAGACTAGCATAAGGATTCAAAAAGATCAGGTTCCGTCCTAGAGAAAGTGAGAGAGTCAAGCTTTTCTTGCACTCTGACTCATTTTGTCTCTTCCTCAAATTTAATCAATTAATATGAATTTATAAAGCACTTTTTATATGCTTATTATATGCTTAACTTATAGCACAAAGGGACCTGGAAGTGCAAAGAGAAAATGTAAAGTCATTGCCTTCAAGATTACATTACAGTTTGGGATATGACAGGTATATATAGAGCAAGACAAATGAACAAAAAAAACAAGATAACCTTGAAGAGGAAGACTTTAGCAATGTTGAGAACCAGAAAAAAGCTTCATTTAGAAGACAGAATTTCAGCAATTTTGAGAGAAATCAGGCTTCTAAGTGGTAGAGGTTTAATGAGAGAGTGTTAATCAGTACAAATGATGGAGATGAGAGATACAGTGTCCTGTGTGAGAAATATCAAGTAGACCAGGATGTATGGATCCCAAAGGCCAAACACATGAGTTTATATACAATTCTTTATTTAACAGAGAATCTTTGGAGTTTCTTGACTAGGGGAATGACATGATCAGATCCTTTCTTCAATAAAAGCACTTTGACAGCTATACATAGGATGGATTAAATGGAGAGAGACTTGAGGCAAGAAGACCAAATGGCAAGCTACTGAAATGATCTAGGCCAGCGGTAATGAAGGCTAGTCTGAGCTAGAATGATGATAGTATGAATTGAGAGAGAATTCTCTTCTCTGTGGATCAATACTTCAATAGTACAACATTCAGGAGACAATCTGTTTAGAAAGAAATATTAAGATGCTGATTGAATCTTTATCATAAGAATTTACATTTTCAAAGTATTTGGAGGTATAAAATTTTACATATATTATTTCCTTTGAGTCTTTGTTCTTTAAGTATTGTGGGTATTATACCATTTTTTTTACAGGTGAGGATACTAAGGCCTAGGGAAATTAATTTATTTCCTCAAAATAACTCATAATTGGTCATGCAAATTCAGAAATAGAAGAGCTCTTCATTTGCAAAAAGGAAGTGGTATCTAAAAATTGAGATACATTCTATTTTTGTAGGAAGATGATAAAAATGTATCAGTTTACCTTTCAAAGACATATGTAAAATGAGTCTAATTAAATTTAAATATTTCTCTTCAGAGGAAAAAATGATGGGCAGATAGACTAAATGATAATTTGAGGCTTATACAGAAATCAATTGTCACTAGAAATGTGATCTATACATTTTCTGATGCCCCAGATATTATTGCCATAAACAATTTAAAGTCTTCTAGTTTTACTTGGAAATGAGATTCTTTGTCATAGTCTTTCTTAATGATGCTAAAACATCCTTGTTCCTCAGACTGTAGATGAGTGGATTCAGCATAGGTGTGAGTATGGTATAAAATACAGAGAGACCTTGAGTTAACTCTGGGGTATGGGAAGAACCAGGTGTCATATAAACTACAATGCCTGGTCCCAAGTAGAGACTCACCACAGTCAAGTGAGAGGAGCAGGTGGCCAGGGCTTTGTTCCTCCCTTCAGGAGAGTTCATGTGAAGAATAGTGAGGAAGATGAGGGTATAAGAAGTCACAATGAGACTAAAAGGAAGGAGAATAAATACAATGCTTACCACAAATATTCCCATCTCATAATCTGTGGTATCTTCACAGGAGAGCTTTAAAATAGCAGGCATCTCACAGAAAAAATGGTGAATTTCCCTAGAGCCACAAACAGGGAAATGCATGGTGTAGATTGTTTGAATTAGAGAATTTAAAGCACCCCCAACCCAGGAAACTACTGCCATATGCAAACAAATCCTGGGACACATAATAATGGGGTAATGGAGGGGTTTACAGATGGCCACATAGCGATCATAGGACATAAAGGTCAGAAGAAGACATTCAGAACCCCCCAAAGTCAAACAAAAAAACATCTGAGTTCCACAGCCAACTCGAGAAATATTTCTTTTACCTAAGTAATAATTAAGAGCCATCTTGGGCACAGAGCTGGATATGTAGGCCACATCAATGATGGAGAGTTGGCTGAGTAGGAAGTACATAGGTGTATGGAGCCGGGAATCTACCCATATCAGGAGAATCAAGATAGAGTTTCCAGTGAAAGCGATGATGTAGAAAGAAATGATAATGGAAACAAGGAAGCCAGAATATTTGAACTCAGGGAAGAGTCCCAGGAGAATGAAATCTGTTGTTGATGTTTCATTGCTTTTATCCATGTTTTATTCTTTTCTGCTTAATATGAAAGAGCAGAGGCAGATGGAGGGAGAGAGAAAGATTGAGAAACAAAAGAGACTATGAGATTTTATTAATAATTACAATATATTTTATTTTAGTATAAATTTATTTCAGTCCCTCCCCTAACTTTTATACCTCTTGACAAAGCATTCAAAATGCTTTGAATGCCCCAAAGAAGACTCTGAATAGTATAGAGATTTCCCAAGACCTGCTTTCAATTAGTCTTCTTTCTCTAGTATGTATTTCTAAGTAATTTAATTTTCTTCATAAAATGAAAGTCTATGCAGGCTTTTGAGTTTTGACCTCTCCTGCACTCCAGCCCCACATCTCCAAGTACCTGCTAAACATTTACATCCTACTCCCCTACTGATACTTCCAAAGCAACACATAAAAAAATCAAATTCATATTCTCTCCCACTCTTAATGAAGATATTCCACTTGTCTCCCACATTACCAATATTCTCCCAGTCCCAATCCCAAACCTCAATATCTTTGACCTTTCCATCACCCTTATCATGCCATGTTCAATGAATGATCTGTTTTTATCTAGTCTACCTAATCTTTTAGTAATAGTTAACATGTATTAAGTGTTCAGTATGTGTCAGGCATTGTGCTAAGTACTAAATAAATATTATCTCATTTGCTCACTATAAGCCTGGGAGATTGGTGTTATTATCATTCCCATTTTACAAAGAAACTGAGGTTAAGTGTTTTGCCCAGGATCACATAATAAGTATCTGGGGCTAGACTTAATCTCACATCTTCATGACTTCTCATTCAGGGCTCTATCCCACTGCAATACCTTTCTGCTCTCTATTTCCATTCCTACCACAACCACCCTAGTTAATTTTTTCTTCTCCTTCAGGACAACATACCTACTGCTATTATGTCATTTTCTACTCAAGAATCTTCAATGACCTCATTTTGCCTGTGGAATAAAATATAAATACCTTAGTATGGCATGGAAGGATCTATGGGAATTCAACCCTAACTGCCACTCCAAATTTCTCTCTGTTTTCCTTTATCTTACCTAAATATACTCAATACTATAGCCAATCTAGCCTCCTCACAACGGTCTACATTTTTTAAAATTAAAAACCCTTACCTTCTATCTTGGAATAAAGCAGAAGAGTGGTAAGGGTTAGACAATGGGGGCTAAGTGACTTGCCCAGGGTCACACAGGTCGGAATCGTCTGAGGCCAGATTTGAGCATAGAACCTCCCAACTCTAGGCCAGGCTCTCAATCCACTGAGCTACCCAGCTTCCCCCAATGGTCTACATTTAATCCTTTTGCAACTTTTATCTTTTTCTGTTTCTTTCACTTTATCTCATCTCTAACTCTCTAAATACTGGAGATAACTATAATTGACTCTTGTTAAGGGGATATGTAGTTAGTTGTAATATTTCATGGGAATATTATCTGATAGCAATATCTAGTGAAAAACCTTTTCAAAGTGATCTTGACCTTTAGTATTGGTTCCTAGGCAGAAGAGTGGTAAGGGCTAGGCAATTGAGATTAAATGACTTGCCCAAATACATATAGTTAGAAAGTGTTGGAGGCCAAATTTGAACCCAGGACCTTCTTTCTCCAGGCCTGACTCCATCCACTGTGCCATGTTTCTGCTCCAGTTCTCACAGGCATGAAAAGGGGTCTCAAAACACATTGGAAAAAAGTAACTGTTCTTTTGGAGGAAAACAGTCATAAAAATCAATTATGGTTTAGACCCTTTGCCTAATTCTACCCTATGCAAATGAAAATCAAACATAAAAAAAAATCCTAAATCATTATGACATCACAATTATATCATCCTCCAAAGACAGACAGACCTTAGGCTATTTCCCTAGCAGGACGATAACCTTGAAATTTTAAGATGTTGTGCCCATTCTTGCCTCTAGGAAATGGTGAAGTCCTCTAAATTCCTCTCCATGCATTTCAGCTTTTTAGCAGATAATCTTCCTCTTCCCCTTTGTAACAAATGTTGAAAGCTGATGAAGATAATAGATTGAGCACTGGGACATGTACTTCCACTATTGTGTGATCTTAGGCAAAACGCCCCATCTCTAGGTGCCCAATTCCCTTACTGGTCAAAGAAAATAGAATATCCTAGGTGATTATTTAGATCCTTTTCAGTTCTATGATTCTAAGAGCTATCCATCTTTGCTTAAACAAAAGAACTAGCTTGGCCTTTAGGCCAGTGGGTGTGCATGTTATTTCAAAGGGAAATCAGACTTAAATAGAGGCTAATATAACTGAATGAGATATTCTACTATACAGCTCAAATCCCAGGAGTTGTCATGTAGGATCCTGGAATAACTTTGTCCCTAGACTTTAATTAATTTGAGCACCTAAAACTGGTCTTGTATTTTCCCCAAAGGAACTTAAAAATATCTATTCTCTCAGGACATTTCAAGATGCTTCTTAATAGCTTTCTCTGTGGGTTTATTTCCATTTTAATTTCTAATCATTGCTTGGTTCTTCAATGCAAATGGAAACAAAATGAACAACTGAGTTTTATATATGTTGTGGTAAAATGAAAAAAAAAAGATGGATTTATAATCAGGAGATTAGCTCAACTCTAGGCACAGACATTTTGTAGTTTTGTGAGGATGGGAAAGTTATTTAGCCAATATGAGGATCAATGTTAGTGTTATTTATTGCATGCCTTGAAAATGGATTTAAAAGTGGTTTTTAGACTTCCAGTCAAGATGGTGGCTTAGAGAAAGCTAAAGTTCAGATCTCCGGAAAACCCTTCCCTACCGATCTCAAACTATAAGCTCCTAAGGCGCCGAAATTCAAAACGATCAACAGCATAGACCCTGAGAATCCTCCTCCTGGACCTGGACCCGGATCAAAAGGTACGGCCCCCCTCAAAAGCCAGAACCCGAGATCACTCGGACCTAAGGGGTAGGAGCTCAGAGTCCAAGGCTCTGGGAAGCCGCAGCCCCGCCCGGCTCAGAGAGCAGGGTCTCTGAAACAACACCAACCCTCAGGGCCTTCTATCAGAGTCCCAGTGAATGTCACTGCCCTCGGAGCTCCCCCCGCAGAGAGCAGGCTTGTCTGAAACAACAACAACCCTCAGGGCCTTCTAACCGAGTCCCAGTGAAAGTCACTGCCCTCGGGGCTCCCCATGCAGAGAGCAGGGTAGAAACAACAGCAACCCTCAGGGCGGGCAAGACAGCCTCATGGGCTGGATCCTGCTATCCAAGTCTCAGTGAAAGTCACTGCCCTCGGAGCTCCAGGAAGCTGCAGCCCATCCCCCCGCAGGCCGACGAAACAGCCTCACGGCCAGCTATTCTGAAGGCAACTTCTGGAAAGCAACCTGACCCAGAGAGCCGGGGGACAGTGTGGCCTCCTGGTCTGACCCTTCCACTCCAGTTCCAGTGAGGTATACTCAATTTAACGCAGGGAAACCTCATAGAACCAACAATCTGCCCAGGACTAAAGCCTCTGAACACCAGACAGAGATAAGAAAAGCTAATCCTCCACATTCAGAGATAGCAAACTCCACAGAAGCCCCAAAATGCCAAGAAAAATAAGAAGAAAGAGGCGACTTTGGACACATTCTATGGAGCCAAAATACAAAATACATAGGAGATAGAAGAAGATATACAAGAAAATGCTCCAAAATCTTCCAAAGAAAATGGAAACTCTCCACAAACCTATGAAGAATTTGAATCAGAAATGACCAAAAAGATGGAAGCCTTCTGGGAGGAAAAGTTGGAAATAATGCAAAAGAAATTCATGCATCTACAAAACCGGTGTGATGAAACTGAAAAGGAAAACCAGGCTTTAAAGGCCAGAATCAGGCAGCTGGAAGACAACGATCGTGTAAAAGAGCAAGAATTAATAAAGCAAAGCCAAAATACCAAGAAATTAGAAGAGAACATAAAATATCTCACCGACAAGGTGACAGATCTGGAAAATAGAGGGAGAAGAGATAATTTAAGAATAATTGGACTCTCAGAAAAGCCAGAAATAAACACCAAACTGGACATGGTGATACAAGATATAATCAAAGAAAACTGCCCAGAGATTCTAGAACAAGGGGGCAATACAGCCACTGACAGAGCTCACAGAACACCTTCTACACTAAACCCCCAAAAGACAACTCCCAGGAATGAAATTGCCAAATTCCAAAGCTATCAAACAAAAGAAAAAATCCTATAGGAAGCCAGAAAAAGACAATTAAGATATAAAGGAATGCCAATCAGGGTCACACAAGACCTTGCAAGTTCTACTCTGAATGATCTTAAGGCATGGAACATGATCTTCAGAAAGGCAAGAGAGCTGGGTCTCCAACTAAGAATCAACTACCCAGCAAAACTGACTATATACTTCCAAGGGAAAGTATGGGCATTCAACAAAATAGAAGATTTCCAACTTTTTGCAAAGAAAAGACCTGAGCTCTGTGGAAAGTTTGATACCGAAAATCAAAGAGCAAGGAATACCTGAAAAGGTAAATATTAAGGAAAGGGGAAAAATGTTATCTTCTTCTTTTATTCAAACTCTCTTCTATAAGGACCACATTAATATCAATCTATGTATACTAATATGTGGGGAAAATGTAATGTATAAATAGGGGGTAAAGAAAGACCAAATAGAATAATCTTTCTCACACAAAGATTCACATGGGAAGGGGAGGGGAAGAAAACTCCTATAAGAAGGAGAGGAAGAGAGGGTTTTTTTTTTTTACTTAAACCTTAATCTCAGGGAAATCAACTCTGAGAGGGAAAAACATCCAGATCCATTGGGATCTTGAATTCTATCTTACCCAACAAGGGTAGGGAGAAGGGAAAACCAAGGGGGGGAGGGGGAGAGGGAAAACAAAAAGGGAGGGAAAGAGAGGGGGAGGGGAGGGAACAAAAAGGGAGGGACTAAAAAGGGAAACATCAAGGGAGGGGACAAGGGGGACTGATTCAAAGTAAATCACTGGACTAAAAGGTAGAGCTGAAGAAGAAAAGGTTAGAATTAGGGAAGGCTATCAAAATGCCAGGGAGTCCACAAATGACAATCATAACTTTGAACGTGAATGGGATGAACTCACCCATAAAACATAGACTAATAGCAGAATGGATTAGAATCCAAAACCCTACCATATGTTGTCTTCAAGAAACACACATGAGGCGGGTTGACACCCACAAGGTCAGAATTAAAGGATGGAGTAAGACCTTCTGGGCCTCAACTGATAGAAAGAAGGCAGGAGTGGTAATCATGATATCTGATAAAGCCAATGCAAAAATAGACCTGATCAAAAGGGATAGGGAAGGTAATTATATTTTGTTAAAAGGGACTTTAGACAATGAGGAAATATCATTAATCAACATGTATGCACCAAATAATATAGCACCCAAATTTCTAATGGAGAAACTAGGAGAATTGAAGGAAGAAATAGACAATAAAACAATACTAGTGGGAGACTTAAACCAACCATTATCAAATTTAGATAAATCAAATCAAAAAATAAATAAGAAAGAGGTAAAAGAAGTGAATGAAATCTTAGAAAAAATAGAATTAATAGACATATGGAGAAAAATAAATAGGGATAAAAAGGAATACACCTTCTTCTCAGTACCACATGGCACATTCACAAAGATTGACCATACATTAGGTCACAGAAACATGGCACACAAATGCAGAAAAGCAGAAATAATGAATGCAGCCTTCTCAGATCACAAGGCAATAAAAATAATGTTTAGTAATGGTATATGGAAAACCAAATCTAAAACCAATTGGAAATTAAACAATATGATACTCCAAAATCATTTAGTTAGAGAAGAAATCATAGAAACAATTAATAATTTCATCGAGGAAAATGACAATGGCGAAACATCCTTTCAAACCTTTTGGGATGCAGCCAAAGCGGTAATCAGAGGTAAATTCATATGCCTGAATGCTTATATTAACAAACAAGGGAGAGCAGAGATCAATCAATTGGAAATGCAAATGAAAAAACTTGAAAGCGATCAAATTAAAAACCCCCAGCAGAAAACCAAACTAGAAATCCTAAAAATTAAGGGAGAAATTAATAAAATCGAAAGTGATAGAACTATTGATTTAATAAATAAGACAAGAAGCTGGTACTTTGAAAAAACAAACAAAATAGACAAAGTACTGGTCAATCTAAAAAAAGGAAGGAAGAAAAGCAAATTAACAGCATTAAAGATGAAAAGGGGGACAGCACCTCTGATGAAGAGGAAATTAAGGCAATCATTAGAAATTACTTTGCCCAATTATATGGCAATAAATACACCAATTTAGGAGAAATGGATGAATATATACAAAAATACAAACTGCCTAGACTAACAGAAGAGGAAATAGAATTCTTAAATAATCCCATATCAGAAATTGAAATCCAACAAGCCATCAAAGAACTTCCTAAGAAAAAAACCCCAGGGCCTGATGGATTCACCAGTGAATTCTATCAAACATTCAGAGAACAGTTAATCCCAATACTATACAAACTATTTGACATAATAAGCAAAGAGGGAGTTCTACCAAACTCCTTTTATGACACAAACATGGTACTGATTCAAAAACCAGGCAGGTCAAAAACAGAGAAAGAAAACTATAGGCCAATATCCCTAATGAATATAGATGCAAAAATCTTAAATAGGATACTAGCAAAAAGACTCCAGCAAGTGATCAGAAGGATCATTCACCATGATCAAGTAGGATTCATACCAGGGATGCAGGGCTGGTTCAACATTAGGAAAACCATCCACATAATTGACCACATCAACAAGCAAACTAGCAAGAACCACATGATTATCTCAATAGATGCAGAAAAAGCATTTGATAAAATACAACACCCATTCCTATTAAAAACACTGGAAAGCATAGGAATAGAAGGGTCGTTCCTAAAAATAATAAACAGTATATATCTAAAACCATCAGCTAATATCATCTGCAATGGGGATAAACTAGATGCATTCCCAATAAGATCAGGAGTGAAACAAGGATGCCCATTATCACCTCTACTATTTGACATTGTTCTAGAAACACTAGCAGTAGCAATTAGAGAAGATAAAGGAATTGAAGGCATCAAAATAGGCAAGGAGGAGACCAAGTTATTACTCTTTGCGGATGACATGATGGTCTACTTAAAGAATCCTAGAGATTCAACCAAAAAGCTAATTGAAATAATCTACAACTTTAGCAAAGTTGCAGGATACAAAATAAACCCACATAAATCATCAGCTTTTCTATATATCTCCAACACAGCTCAGCAGGAAGAACTAGAAAGAGAAATCCCATTCAAAATCACCTTAGACAAAATAAAATACCTAGGAATCTACCTCCCAAGACAAACACAGGAACTATATGAACACAACTACAAAACACTCACCACACAACTAAAACTAGACTTGAGCAAATGGAAAAACATTAACTGCTCATGGATAGGATGATCCAATATAATAAAAATGACCATCCTACCCAAACTTATTTATCTATTTAGTGCCATACCCATTGAACTCCCAAAATACTTCTTCACTAATTTAGAAAAAACCATAACAAAGTTCATTTGGAAGAACACAAGATCAAGGATATCCAGGGAAATAATGAAAAAAAAACCACATATGATGGGGGCCTTGCAGTCCCTGACCTTAAACTATATTACAAAGCAGCAGTCATCAAAACAATTTGGTACTGGCTAAGAAACAGAAAGGAAGATCAGTGGAATAGACTGGGGAAAGCGACCTCAGCAAGACAGTATACGATAAACCCAAAGATCCCAGCTTTTGGGACAAAAATCCAGTATTCGAAATGGGTGAGTGACTTAAACATAAAGAAGGAAACCATAAGTAAATTGAGTAAACACAGAATAGTATACATGTCAGACCTTTGGGAGGGGAAAGGCTTTAAAACCAAGCAAGACATAGAAAGGATCACAAAATGTAAAATAAATAATTTTGACTACATCAAACTAAAAAGCTTTTGTACAAACAAAACCAATGTAACTAAAATCAGAAGGGAATCAACAAACTGGGAAAAAATCTTCATAGAAACCTCTGACAAAGGTTTAATTACTCATATTTATAAAGAGCTAAATCAGTTGTACAAAAAATCAAGCCATTCTCCAATTGATAAATGGGCAAGGGACATGGATAGGCAGTTTTCAGATAAAGAAATCAAAACTATTAATAAGTACATGAAAAGGTGTTCTAAATCTCTTATAATCAGAGAGATGCAAATCAAAACAACTCTGAGGTATCACCTCTCACCTAGCAGATTGGCTAACATGATAGCAAAGGAAAGTAATGAATGCTGGAGGGGATATGGCAAAGTAGGGACCTTAATTCATTGCTGGTGGAGTTGTGAACTGATCCAACCATTCTGGAGGGCAATTTGGAACTATGCTCAAAGGGCGACAAAAGAATATCTACCCTTTGATCCAGCCATAGCACTGCTGGGTCTGTACCCCAAAGAGATAATGGAGAAAAAGACTTGTACAAAAATATTCATAGCTGCGCTCTTTGTGGTGGCCAAAAACTGGAAAACGAGGGGATGCCCATCAATTGGGGAATGGCTGAGCAAATTGTGGTATATGTTGGTGATGGAATACTATTGTGCTAAAAGGAATAATAAAGTGGAGGAGTTCCATGGAGACTGGAACAACCTCCAGGAAGTGATGCAGAGCGAGAGGAGCAGAACCAGGAGAACATTGTACACAGAGACTAATACACTGTGGCATAATCGAACGTAATGGACGTCTCCATTAATGGCGGTGTAATGTCCCTGAACAATTTGCAGGGATCCAGGAGAAAAAAACACTATTCATAAGCAAAGGATAAACTATGGGAGTGGAAACACCGAGGAAAAGCAACTGCCAGAATATAGCGGTTGAGGGGACATGACAGAGGAGAGACTCTAAATGAACACTCTATTGCAAATATTATCAACAAAGCAATGGGTTCAAATCTAGAAAACATGTAATGCCCAGTGGATTTACGCGTCGGCTATGGGGGGGGGGGGAGGAAAAGAAAATGATCTATGTCTTTAACGAATAATGCTTGGAAATGATCAAATAAAATATATTTTTAAAAAATAAAATAAAAGTGGTTTTTAAAAGTGAAAAATTATATAGTAAGAATGACATAGTAAGAAGCATCTATTATATGGTAGAAGTAACATGGAATTATAGTTAGGAGAATATTAGAGTTAGGTGGCTGTCATACCAGCAAAAGATACAGAAGAGACTGTCAAGATAATTTTAGGGTTGTGACTCGAAATCTAAATTAATTGGTTGCCAGAGGAAAAAAAATCCCAAATAAAATACCCAAGTCTGTCTGGAAATTTATGATAATTTTAATAAATATAGAGGGAAAGATTTAAGGAGAAAGAGGGAAGAAAGTATAGGATTTCTCCCACCTGACCTGTGCCAGGGGAGTTAAAGACCTTTTCTGCTAGGTCTTTGAAGGAGATTAGAGGTTTCTAGGATAATGTTTGGAAAGTAAAGGAGGAAAAACTCAGCCAGAAACTCACCACCGAACCAGATAATAGTTGTAGCCATGCCAAGATGCTGAAAGGCCCAGCACCCTGCCACCAGCCAACTCTTTGCTGCCCAAGGTACCAGAGAGAGGAAATGACACAAAATATATAGACCTTTTACTCTTGTGTCCCTTCCTCTAAATTTTCATGCCTACCAATCACATCAGAGGCTTTTCTCCAGGACTGCCCATTCTTTAGTTCTCATCTTCTTTGATTAGATTATATCTTTTGAGTTACTTAAAAAAGTTCTTCATTAAGTTCACCTTTTGTTAGTTACTTAACCTTTTTGTGATTAATTTAACCTTTATAGTTACTTAACATCTTTTTGTATTAAGATCTTAAAATAGACTTAGCTTCAAGTTCTAGCTTCACTATAAAGTAATAACTAAGTACCTTCATTGTTCAATCAGGAGATTACAATTTCATCTTCTCCATAAAGTAAGATCTAAATAGGGTGGAGTATCTAAATTTCATAATCCCCCCCTGATGATCATTGGGAGACTAGTCTTCCCATTGATCATTTAACATAATCATCTTGTAGTCCTAAACACTTCTAACTACAGATGTATACAATATTCAATCTCTAAGAGGAAATTACAATAGTTAGGGAGGAATAGAAAAGAGAGGAAAGCAAAACCAATGTTTTGCTAGGCACATTGGCAAAAAGGCAAATTAGGGGTAGTCCCTTTTAACATAAAAGTGTACATGTGCAATAAATTTTCAATCAAACTTCAGTTCAATCAACCACACCTAAAGTTCATTCTTTATCTTCCTGATGTAGTGCAGGTTTTCTGGCATCTTTCTGCAACAGTTCATTCTCTGGATTTAGGAGTTAGCAAGCTTCTGCCTCAAACAAAATTTCAAAATCTTGGAATTTTACTAAAATACAATTCCCTCCCTGAAGTGGGTGTTAAAAAACATCCAGTTCATCTCAGGATGCATGGTTGAGTTATGGGGGTGTATGAGCCAATTATAAAAAGAAGAGTAAAACAAAACAAAACAAAAACAAAAAACATAAAGAGAAAAAAATGAAAGAAAGTGAAACCTTTGGGAGAAAGGAAAAAAAAATTAAAAATAGGCCCTTATTTGGGTTTAATAAATTTATAACAGGACCTTATACAGGTCCAATTTAAAAAGTAATTTCTATCTCACAAGTCTGTAGGACAGAATGCAGTAATATTTCTCTTACCCATTTGCAGCCAAGACTACAGGAAGTTCCCATACTATAAGAAGAAAAGAACTAGAATTTTGTTTTTGTTGGGAAATGCCATTCCCTGGTCTGATTTTTTTGTCATTGTCAGGGATATGGGGAGCCAGGATGATAGTCAAACTTTGGTGCTTGTCTGAGTTCTTCACAAAGAGTGTAAATACAAGGAAGTCCTACGCATCTCACACTAATTTCCCCTGTGTCCTCTTTTTGGTACTATTTAGGTTAAGCTGTGCTCCTTGATTTTATCCCATTTCCTAGATTCAGACACAAACATTAAACACACTCCCATAATATTTTGTCAATAAGTGGCAGATTCCCACAGTTTAAAGCTTTTGGGTATGCATTGATATTATAACAAGTATATCTATATCTATATACATGCATACATATTAAACTTATATTACTGCAGAAAAAATAATATTAATTGTATTTACCTTTAGTACAAGAAATGATAAAAAAGGAAAAAATCAAATATTCTAATCAAAATAAAGGAAAAGCAATAATAAAAAAAATAAGGGGAAAATCAGGAATTCAATGTGTTCTCGAAAAACAGCATCCATTTGTCAATGGATTATTATCTCCAATGCATGTGATAGGATACAGTCAATCAGTCTTAACAGAAGATGCTCTCTTTACATGTGAGCAATGAATCCAAGAGTCCTTATCTCCAATCTTTATAGATGTTGGAGTATTTAACAATATTTGGAATGGTCCTTCCCAGGAAGGCTGAATTGTTCCAGTACACTGGAAAATTCTTAATATACACCTTGTCTCCTGGGTTCAGGTCATGAAGTGAAAATTCTAGTGGTCCAGCTTGTACTGCAGCTCCGGATTCATGGAGTTCAAGCATTACTGTGCTGTAATTCCTGTATATGGGAAGCAATAGTAGTATCTCCCCCTAATAGTGAAAAAGGATCTGAAATGTTGAGATGTGTAGTTCTCTTCTAGGCCTACTTCTAAGATAAAATAGGGCCAGAGGGAGAATTTCAGGACATTTTAAATGTGTCTCTCATCTCAGTGCATAATTTTCCAGTCATAGTTTTAAGTTCTTTGTTCATTCTTTCAACTTGGTCTTGTAAAGATTAAAATTAGGGAATATTGGTGAGACTGAGGCAGGTAGAAATTAGTTTCTCTCTGCAAGGAGTATTATATTTTTTAGAGGTTTATTAAGGATTAAGGATTAAAGAATATACAAGTAAGAAACATGTGCCTAGGCCAGAGGCCTAGACAAAATAACCTCACATCATGGAAGAGACGCCTCTGCTCCAAAACGGAAGTCCAAAAAAAGCCCAAAACACTTTGCCACCAGCTTAAATCCTTCCTCGATCTCAGCCCACCTTAGAATCCCCGTGAGATTACAAAGCATTTTGGGGAAGTGGAGCAAAGGCTTGTGGGGATTGTAGTCCTGTATTCAAGTCTATTTTTTTTTACAGTCTGAGCTCTGAGGATGATATGGTACATGAAATTTGGGAGTCATCCCCAAGCAAGAATATGTCTGATTTAGGACAGAATCAGTAAAATGACTTCCTCTATCTGAATCAATATATGCTGGCAGGCCAAAGCGAGCAATAATTTCTTTTAAAAGCACCTTAGCAACAAAAGCTGCTGTGGCTCGGGTCACAGGAAATGCTTCTGACCATCTGGTCAGTTGATCTCCTATGACTAGACAAAATTTATAATGTCCAGCCTTTGGCATTGTTATGAAATCTATCTGTAGGTGCTCAAAAGGTGTGCCAGAGGAAGCCCAACAAAGGCTTTGCCATGAAAGGCATGTTGGTGATATGCTTGGCAGGCAGAGAAGGCTGTACACACTTTAGAGGCTATAGTAGTTATTCCAGTGGTTATCCATACTCTCTTAACAGAATCCACGATGCTCTGGGTGCCAAAGTGACCATTTTTATGAATAGAATGGCAAATTTGGTGTTAGAAACTTCTAGGAAGCAAGGGTTTTCCTTCAGATGACACCCATACTCCATTAATCTGTTGTGCTTTGAATTTTTGCTTCCATTTTTCCACTTCCTTTTCATTATAGGAAAGTGATCAATTTAAGTCATTAGTGGTTGTTAATGTTAAAATTAATTCAGGCCCTTCTATGGCTGCTAGTTTTTTTTTTACATTATTTTATTTGGTCATTTCCAAACATTATTCACTAGAAACAAAGATCATTTTCTTTTCCTCCTCCCCGCCTCCCACCAACCTTCCCTCTCCCATAGCCGACGCACGATTCCACTGGTTATGACAAGTGTTCCTGTTTCTAACCCATTTCCATGTTGTTGGTATTTGCATTAGAGTGTTCATTTAGAGTCTCTCCTCAGTCCTATCACCTCAACCCCTGTAGTCAGGCAGTTGCTTTTCCTCATTATTTTTACTCCCACAGTTTATCCTCTGCTTGTGGATAGTATTTTTTATATCCCTGCAGATTGTTCAGGGAAATTGCATTGACACCAATGGAGAAGTCCACTACCTTCGACTGTACCACAGTGTATCAGTCTCTGTGTATAATGATTTCCTGGTTCTGCTCCTTTCTCTCTCCATCACTTCTTGGAGGTTGTTCCAGTCTCCATGGAATTCCTCTACTTTATTATTCCATTTAACACAATAGTATTCCATCACCAACATATACCACAATTTGTTCAGCCATTCCCCAATTGATGGGCATCCCCTCATTTTCCAATTTTTGGCCACCACAAAGAGTGCAGCTATGAATATTCTTGTACAAGTCTTTTTCCTTATTATCTCTTTGGGGTACAAGCCCAGTAGTGCTATAGCTGGATCAAAGGGCAGACAGTCTTTTATCACCCTTTGAGCATAGTTCCAAATTGCCCTCCAGAATGGTTGGATCAATTCACAACTCCACCAGCAATGAATTAGTGTCCCTACTTTGCCACATCCCCTCCAGCATTCATTACTTTCCATAGCTGTTATGTTAGCCAATCTGCTAGGATATAGAAAGAACTAAATCAGTTGTACAAAAAATCAAGCCATTCTCCAATTGATAAATGGGCAAGGGACATGAACAGGCAGTTCTCAGCCAAAGAAATCCAAACTATTAATAAGCACATGAAAAAGTGCTCTACATTGCTTATAATCAGAGAGATGCAAATCAAAACAACTCTGAGGTATCCTAAGTAATTAAACCTTTGTCAGAGGTTTGTATGAAGATTGTTTCCCAATTTGTTGCTTCCCTTCTGACTTTAGTTACATTGGTTTTGTTCAAAAACTTTTTAATTTGATGTATTCCAGATTTTTTTTTTTTGCATTTTGTAACTCTTTCTGTCTTGCTGGGTTTTGAAGTCTTTCCCTTCCCATAGGTCTGACATGTGTACTATTCTGTGTTCTCCTAATTTTCTTATAGTTTCCTTCTTTATGTTTAAGTCATTCACCCATTTTGAATTTATCTTGGTGTAGGGTGTGAGGTATTGATCTAAACCTAATCTTTCCCACACTGTCCTCCAATTTTCCCAGCAGTTTTTATGAAATAGTGGATTTTTGTCCCAAAAGCTTGGATCTTTGGGTTTGTCATACACTGTCTTGCTGAGGTCACTTATCCCGAGTCTATTCCACTGATCCTCCTTTCTGTCTCTTAGCCAGTACCAGATTGTTTTGGTGACCTCTGCTTTATAATATAGTCTGAGATCTGGGACTGCAAGGCCCCCTTCCTTTGTATTTTTTTTTCATTATTTCCCTGGATATCCTTGATCTTTTTGTTCTTCCAAATGAACTTTGTTATGGTTTTTTCTAAATCAGTAAAAAAATTTTTTGGAAGTTCCATGGGTATGGCACTAAATAGATAGATGAGTTTGGGTAGGATGGTCATTTTTATTATATTGGATCATCCTACCCGTGAGCAGTTAATGTTTTTCCAATTGTTCAAGTCTAGTTTTAGTTGTGTGGAGAGTGTTTTGTAGTTGTGTTCATATAGTTCCTGTGTTTGTCTTGGGAGGTAGACTCCGAAGTATTTTATTTTGTCTAAGGTAATTTTGAATGGGATTTCTCTTTCTGGTTTTTGCTGCTGAGCTGTGTTGGAGATATATAGAAAAGCTGATGATTTATGTGGGTTTATTTTGTATCCTGCAACTTTGCTAAAGTTGTTGATTATTTCAATTAGCTTTTTGGTTGAATCTCTAGGATTCTTTAAGTAGACCATCATGTCATCTGCAAAGAGCGATAATTTGGTCTCCTCCTTGCCTATTTTAATGCCTTCAATTTCTTTTTCTTCTCTAATTGCTAATGCTAGTGTTTCTAGAACAATGTCAAATAATAGAGGTGATAATAGGCATCCTTGTTTCACTCCTGATTGGGAATGGGAATGGATTTAGTTTATCCCCATTGCAGATGATATTAGCTGATGGTTTTAGATATATACTGTTTATTATTTTTAGGAATGGCCCTTCTATTCCTATGCTTTCCAGTGTTTTTAATAGGAATGAGTGTTGTATATTAATAAAGGCTTTTTCTGCATCTATTGAAATAATCATGTGATTTTTGTTGGTTTGCTTGTTGATATGGTCAATTATGTGGATGGTTTTCCTAATATTGAGCCAGCCCTGCATCCCTGGTATGAATCCTACTTGATCATGGTGAATGACTCTTCTGATCACTTGCTGGAGTCTTTTTGCTAGTATCCTATTTAAGATTTTTGCATCTATATTCATTAGGGAGATTGGTCTATAGTTTTCTTTCTCTTTTTTTGACCTGCCTGGTTTTTGAATCAGTACCATGTTTGTGTCATAAAAGGAGTTTGGTAGAACTCCCTCTTTGCTTATTATGTCAAATAGTTTGTATAGTATTGGGATTAACTGTTCTCTGAATGTTTGATAGAATTCACTGGCCCTGGGGATTTTTTCTTAGGAAGTTCTTTGATGGCCTGTTGGATTTCTTTTTCTGAAATGGGATTACTTAAGAAATCTATTTCTTCTTCTGTTAGTCTAGGCAATTTATATTTTTGTAAATATTCATCCACATCATCTAGGTTGGTATATTTATTGCCATATAGTTGGGCAAAGTAGTTTTTAATGATTGCCTTAATTTCCTCTTCATTGTAGGTGAGATCCCCCTTTTCATCCTTGATGCTGTTAATTTGCCTTTCTTCTTTCCTTTTTTTTAATTAGATTGACCAGTATTTTATCTATTTTGTCTGTTTTTTCAAAGTACCAGCTTCTAGTCTTGTTTATTAGCTCAATAGTTCTATCACTTTCGATTTTATTAATTTCTCCCTTAATTTTTAGGATCTCTAGTTTGGTTTTCTTCTGGGGTTTTTAATTTGTTCGTTCTCAAGTTTTTGATTTGCATTTCTAATTCCTTGATCTCTGTCCTCCCTAATTTTTTAATATATGCACTCAGGGATATGAATTTTCCTCTAAGTACTGCCTTGGCTGCATCCCATAAGGTTTGAAAGGATGTCTCACCATTGTCAATTTCCTCAATGAAATTATTGATTGTTTCTATGATTTCTTCTCTAACTAACTGATTTTGGAGTATCATGTTATTTAATTTCCAATTAATTTTTGATTTGGCTCTCCATGTACCCTTACAGATCAATATTTTTATTGCCTTGTGTTCTGAAAAGGCTGCATTTATTATTTCTGCTTTTCTGAATTTGAGTGCCATGTTTCTGTGACCTAGTGTATGATCTATTTTTGTGAATGTGCCAATTCCTATTTATTTTTCTTCATATGTCTATTAATTCTAATTTTTCTAAGTTTTCATTCACCTCTTTTACCTTTTTCTTGTTTTTTTTTAAGTTTGATTTATCTAAATTTGATAGTGGTTGGTTCAAGTCTCTCACTAGTATGGTTTTACTGTCTATTTCATCCTTCAATTCTCCTAGTTTCTCCATTAAAAATTTGGATGCTATACCATTTGGTGCATACATGTTGATTAGTGATATTTCCTCATTGTCTATACTCCCTTTTAACAGAATATATTTACCTTCCCTGTCCCTTTTGATCAGGTCTATTTTTGCTTTGGCTTTGTCAGATATCATGATTCAACTCCTGCCTTCTTTCTATCAGTTGAGGACCAAAAGGTCTTACTCCAACCTTTAATTCTAACCTTGTGAGTATCGATCTGCCTCATATATGTTTCTTTAAGACAACAGATGGTAGGGTTTGGGGTTCTAATTCAATCTGCTATTTGTCTACATTTTATGGGTGAGTTCATCCCATTCACGTTCAAAGTTATGATTGTCACTTGTGGATTTGCTGGCATTTTGATATCTTCCCCTAGTTCTGACGTTTCTTCTTTAGCTATATCCTTTTGAACCAGTGATTTACTTTGGGTCAGTCTCCCTAGTGCTCTCCCTTGATATGCTTCCCTTTCTAGCCCCTCCCTTTTTATGCTCCCTTCCCCTCCCCCTCCTTAATTTTCCTTTCTTTCTTGCCCTGTTGGGTAAGATAGAATTCAGGATCCCACTGGATCTAGATGTTCTTCCCTCTCAGATTTGATTTCACTGAGAGTAAAGTTTAAGTAATTCCACTTCGCACTCTCTTCCTCTCCTTCTCATATGAGAGTTCTTCCCCTCCCCTTCCCATGTGTATCTTTATATGGGAAAGATTATTCTATTAAGTCCTCCCCTATTTCTTGAAGTAAATCTTAGTGTTATCTATGGTTCCCCCCCTCCCTTTTCCTTTCTTTGCCCCCACTTTCACCAAATCTTCTTAATGCCCCAATCTTTCCCTATGCATGTTTCTTCTAACTACTCTTATGGTACATACAATTTTTGAGAGTTACACAAAACATTTTCCCCACATATTAATATATATAATTTGATGTAAATGTAGTCCTTATAGAAGAGAGTTTGACTTAAAGAAAAAGATAAGATTCATCTCCTTTTCCCTTTCTTTCATATTTACCTTTTCATGTTTCTCTTGCTTTCTGTGCTTGGATATCAAATTTTCCACTAAATTCTGGTCTTTTCTTATCAAATCCTTGGAAATCTTCTATTTTGTTGAATGCCCATACTTTCCCCTGGAAGTATATAGTCAGTTTTGCTGGGTAGTTGATTCTTGGTTGGAGACCCAGCTCTCTTGCCTTTCTAAATATTGTGTTCCATGCTTTGCGGTCTCTTAGTGTGTTAGCTGCTAAGTCATGTGTGATCCTAATGGGAGCCCCCCGATATCTGAAGCTCCTCTTCTTGGCTTCTTGTAGGATTTTCTCCTTTTCTTGGAAGCTCTTGAATTTGGCAATTACATTCCTGGGGGTTGTTTTTTGGGGATTTAGTATAGAGGGTGTTCTATAAACCCTTTCTATTTCTATTTTGCCCCCTTGCTCCAGAACGTGTGGGCAATTTTCTTCAATAATCTCCTGTAGAATAACATCGAGCTTATTGTTCATCTCTGGTTTTTTGGGGAGACCGATAATTCGGAGGTTGTCTCTTCTTCCTCTGTTTTCCAAGTCTGTGACCTTTTCAGTGAGGTATTTTATGTTTTCTTCTAATTCATTAATTTTTTGGCTTTGCTTTATTGATTCTTGCTGTTTTATGATCTCACTTTCTTTGAGTTGCTTAATTCTGGTCATAAGGGACTGGTTTTGCTTTTCAACTTTGTCTGCCCTTCTATTTGATGCTTCCCGCTCTTTCTCCAATTGTGCAGTCTTATCTATCAGACTTCTGATCTCTTTCTCCCATTTTTCTTTCCAGAAGGTTTCCATCTTTTGGGTAAGCTCCAGTTTGAGATCTTCCAGACCTTGTTGATAGTTTCCATTTTGGGAGGCATGTTCTGATTTTTTTTTTTTTTTGGATTTCATCCTCATTCTCTTCTTTTCCTTGGGTACTCCCACCATAAAAGTTTTCAATAGTCACCTTTTTCCCTTTCTTCCTGGAGGCTTGATTTTGGGCCATGTGAACCATCCCTTTGGTGGTTTTATTCCACTTTCTTTTTTGGTCTGGGGTCTGGGTGTTGTGGGTGGGTTTTCTGTGAATTTAGGTTGCCTCAGACTAGTTCTTCCCAGCCTCCGAGGTTTCTTAGAGTGCTGGGCCCCTGATCACAGCCAAACTTCCCAGGTGTTTAGCTCTGCCCAGATACTCAGTGCAACCGCCCTGAGTACAGCTCCATGGGCCCCCTGTGATCAACGCAGGATTATCCCATGAAACCGCCCTGAGATGTTGTTTCCTGGCAGTCCCCAGATCCCAAGGACCCTGGAGTGCCTCCCCAGACAGAGACATTCCCCACTCACTCCCTGTCCCAGTGAGCACTCCAGTAGCTAACTCTGGTTTGGTGGGGGAAGGGTGGCTCAGTTCACGTTTCTGTGCAAGCTTTTCTTCCTTCTTATTATAGTGTGGAAATGTTCAAACCCCACATACCCTTGCCTCTGTGGGGGTACTGGGGAGTCCTTCTGTTCCTCCAAAGGTAATTTTTATGCTCCTTTGATGTAGTCTATTTCATTCGGTGCCAGGGAGAGGAAGTGTGTGGCATCTCGATTGCAGCCATGTTTACCCAGAAGTCCCTATGGCTGCTAGTTTTACAGCAGCATCTACTCGATCATTTTTCCTTGTAAAAGTAGAGATTTGAACCTCAGACTTCTTCAATCCCCAGAAGTCCTTGGCAGTTCCCAGAATTCCCTATAATCTCACCAAAATCCCTATCTGGGCCGAGAACAAAAATTTGTATTTAAACTGACTGTACTGCCTACTTGTTCTCTCTCTGCTTCTGCTTCTAAGAACACGTGTCTCTCAAGATGTAGAGTAAGTGGCTATGAATGGGCTATTCACTCCTCCTAGACACCTGCTTTTCTTATTTTATATTTTCTTATTTCCTTGATTTCTAATAATCTTTAATAAACCTCTAAAAATATAATTCTTTTAGTAGAGAAACTAATTTAACTGTTATACCCTAGAGACAAGGTCAGTACAGAATAAGGCAGAATAATGAACTAGAGCCAGGGCTTCAGGCAGCTGGAGAGCAGAAAGAACTTCTTTAATAATTTCTGCATTAGCTATGGATTTTCCAGCTGAGGTTAAAAATCCTCTTTGGAGCCATAGCATCCCGACTGAGTGACAAATGCCAAAAGCATATCTAGAATCCTTATAAATTGTTGCCTTTTTATCCTTGGCAATTATACAGGCATGTTTCAGAGCTATGAGTTCTGCCCCTTGAGAGCTAATATTAGAGGGCAGTGAAGCTGACCACTCAGGCAAATTCTGTGACTAAAGCAGCTCAAGTGTAGCATATGTCATCCCTTATAAAAGAAGAACCATCAGTAAATAAGACCAGATCTGGATTGTCTAAGGGAGTGTCCAAGAGATCATCTCAATGTTTTTCTGCCATTGACACTAGGGTTTCACAACTGTGTAATGGTTCTGAAGTTGGTAAATCTGGAAGCAAGGTGACAGGGTTAAGGGTTGTACAGAGTTTCAAGGTAATGTTTTCGCTATTTAACAAGGCTATTTCATACCTTGAAATTTGCTGATCCAAGAATGCCTGTATTCTATGCTTTAGCAACAATGTTTCTACCTCATGTGGGCACATAATTGTTAATGGACATCTCAATACTAGATAAACAGTTTTTGTCACTAATAAGGCTGTAGCAGCTACTCCTCTAAGACATGGTGGTGCTCCTGATGCTACTGGGTCCAGTTGGGCAAAATAATAAGGAATTGGATACTGAGAAGGCCCCAAAGTCTAAGTTAAAACACCTGAAGCTACCCCTCTTCACTCGTGTACATACAAAGTAAATGGCTTGTTGTAATCTGGGGTTCCCATAGTGAGTGTAGATAGAATAAACTTTTTTAGATCTGAAAGAGCTGACAGGTATTCTGGCTCTAATTTGAGGGGTTCAGGGACTGAATCCCTTGTTAGTGCTATAAGAGGTTTAGTAATTTCCCCATAGCAAGGAATCCATTGTCTACAAAACCCTATTGCTCCTAAAATTGCTCTCAACTGTTTCTTAGTGGTAGGAATGCTTAAATTTTGAATATTCTCAATTCGATTGGGAGAAATAGAGCAGGCACCCACAGTCAGGATGAACCCCAAATATTCTACTTTGGGGAGACACCACTGAACTTTACCCTTCGAGGTCTTATGTCCTCTTTTGTGCAATTCCAAAATAAGGTGTTTACTATCTTCTTGACATACTTCTGTGTCTGTTGAAGTCAAGAGTAGATCATCTACATATTTGATTAATTTGCTATTTTTAAATGTTATATTATCTGTATCTTGGCTCAAAATTTGTGCAAATAAAAGGGCTTTCCACAAACCCTTGTGGCAGATAATTCCATGTATAATTGGAGCCCTTCCAGGTGAAAGCAAAGATATGCCTGCATTTCTCATGTATGGGTATGGAAAAGAAGGCTAAGCACAAGTCTACTATTGTAAAGTATGTAGCTGTGCTAGGAATAGAAGAAATAATCATATGTATGTTGGAAACTCTGGACTGTCTTTTTATAATGTGGTTGTTCATAGCCCTCAGATCCTGTATAAATCTATAGAGGTGCTTGCCATTTTACTTCAAATAATGCAAAATAAATTCTGTTCCAGGCCCTTACCTTTACTCTGTGTGTGTCACCCTTCCTCAGATGTGTTTCTTGTAAACAACATATAGTAGGATTCTGGGTTTTAATCCACTCTGATTTCTGCTTCTTTTTTATGAATGAGTTCATCCCATTTCCATTCCCATTCCCACTTATGATTACCAATTGTGTATTCCCCTCCATTTTATTTCCCCCTTTTGATCCTACCCTTTGCTTTCCTTTGCTTTCTTTTCCTTTCCTTTTTCCTTTCCTTTGCTTTCTTTTCCTTTGCTTTCTTTTCCTTTGCTTTTTCCTTTCCTTTCCTTTCCTTTCCTTTCCTTTCCTTTCCTTTCCTTTCCTTTCCTTTCCTTTCCTTTCCTTTCCTTTCCTTTCCTTTCCTTTCCTTTCCTTTCCTTTCCTTTCCTTTCCTTTCCTTTCCTTTCCTTTCCTTTCCTTTCCTTTCCTTTCCTTTCCTTTCCTTTCCTTTCCTTTCCTTTCCTTCCCTTTCCTTCTTTCCTTTCTTTTTCTTTCCTTTCCTTCTTTCCTTTCTTTTCCCTCTGACCCTTCTCACATGTATTTTGCTTTTTATCACTCACCTCTACTCCTCCCATTAACACCCCTCTTTCCTTCTCCATAGGGTAAGATAGGATTCTATACCCTAATGAATATGATCGTTATCTCTCTGAATCAGTTACAATGAGAATAAAGTTCAAGCATTGTCTGTCACCATCCTCATCCTCCCCTCCATTATAATAGTTTTCATGGCTCTTTAGGTGAAATAATGTACTCCATTACATTTCTCCCTTCCCTTTTCTCTCAGTGATATCCTCTTTTTTCACCCCTTGATTTTTTTTGCATATCATATCCTCCTAATCAGCTTATTTCCCCACCCTCTGTCTAAGTATACTCTATCTGCTTTATTATTAAGAATAATGTTTTAAAATTACAGATATCACTTTTTCAGTTAGTAATACATACAGTTTGACCTTATAAAGTCTCTTAAATTTCCTCTTTCTTATTTACCTTTTTAGGTTTCTCTTGGGTCTTGTGTTTGTACTTCAATTTTTCCATTTCATTCTGGTCTTTTCCTTAGGGATGCTTGGGCATCCTCTATTTTATTGAATGGCCATTTTCCCCCCTGAAAGAATATACTCAGTTTTTCTGGATAGTGATTCTGAGTTGTAAGCCTAGATCTTTCACCTTACAGAACATCATATTTCACCTCTTCTAATTCTTTAATGTGAAGGTTGCTAAATCCAGTGTAATCCTGATGGTAGTTCCATGGTATTTGAATAATTTCTTTCTGGATGCTTACAATATTTTCTCCTTAGCTTGGGGGCTTTTGAATTCAGCTATTATGTTCCTGGGAGTTGTCATTTGGGGATTTTTTTTCTGCAGGTGATCTGTGGATTCTTTGAATTTCTATTTTACTCTCCTATTTAAAGAATATCAGGACAATTTTCTTTGATAATTTCCTGTATTATGATGTCCAAGCTTTTTTTTTTTTGGAGAGGGGATAATTTCTTTCAGATAGTCCAATAATTCTTAAATTGTCTCTTCTGGTCCTATTTTCCAGATAAATTGTTTTTTTTTTCAGTTAAATATTTCATGTTTTCTTCCATTTTTTCATTCTTTTGATTTTGTTTTTATTGTTTCTTGATGTCTCATGAAATCATTAGCTTCTAGTTGCCCAAATCTAGTTTTTAAGAAATAATTTTCTTCCAGGAGCTTTTGAAGATCTTGTTTCATTTGGCCCATTTCTTCTTGCATTGTATTTCTCTTCTCCATTCCCCTGCCTCTGTAAGAGATTAATGTTACAGAAAACCTGGAAAAGTAGATTCAATGAATGGAAGCTTGAAGATCTGTCCATTAAAGAAAATTCCAGAGAAGAATGTGACCTAGGAAAGGCAGTTGAACAAGGAGACACAAACTGCTTCTTACTCAGTCTTTTTCCTGGGACTTTAGGAGAAAGAGCTAAAGGAGATTTTCTCTGCCTTTCTGGTTACTGATTTCTCTCTGATAGACCTGGATCTTGGCTCTGAACACCTTTGAAAGCTGTTAATAATATCCCTCTTAAAGGCTATACAACTTTTCTTATTCATCATAAGATTTATGATAGATTAGGGAAATCCTGAACTCCCTCTCTCCTATCCAAATTCCCTTTACCCCTCCTTTCTTAAAATAAATCCCTCTGATATTTTAGAGAGTGAGTTATCTGTTAAAATTTCAGTCAACTTACCCATTCTGATCCCAGATAGATTCCAACTGAAAAAGACACCAGAAATGGGTGGGGGAGGATGAGGGAAAGAATTCTGTCTTCCTATTACCTTATTTCTCAGTGTGTTTTCCTAGCTCCTCTAATTACTATAAACAACCCAGAAAAGAAACAATCTAATACACCTCTCTTAATTGAATTTGAAGTATGTCTGAGCTCTTCCAGAAACTGATGCCAATTCATATTTTCTTTGAAGCTTTGCATGTGTTTGCTTTGTTTTCTTTGTCCCCTTCTGTGTCTGTGCCTTACTCTTTGTCACAATTAAAATTTTCAGTGGTTGGGTGTTTTTTTGATGTTTTCTTATTTTCCTTGCATTTTTCTTGACTTACACTTTTATTTTAAAAGTAGGCACTGTTCTCAGGGAGGACAGAGCACTCTCTTAAGTTTAAATTCTTCCTAAGCTACTCTTAGCTTTATTTCTGAGTTTCTGTAAGTTTCAGTCCTTCTAAGGTGGTATGATGGCTTGTGGGCTGGGAGCTCTGAGAGACATCTCCTACTGCTGGTTCAAATGCCCTTGAGACAGCTGATGGCTCAAATTCTAGCCTCAGGTTTGGGTAGAGGCTTTTGGTCTCACACTGGATTTGATCAGGTCAGGTACACCGTGGACTTCCCTGCTCCATGGCTCTACTTTGAACTTTAGCAAGGGTCAGTTAGTCCCAGGCTCTCATAGGCTAACATCCTTGCTGGAGATTCAGGGGGATAGTTCTGGCTCTATATTGACCTGGAGTGCCACATTGACCACCTCAAACTGGGATTCAGGTCTTTACCTCAAGACTGGACTGGGAATCCTGGCCTCTGGGCCCACATAGATCAGGTGTGCAAACATAGACTGCTCCAGCCTGGGATTCCGGCCCTGTGTGCAGATTTGTGTGAAACTTTATGGAAGGTGGTTTGCAGTGCACTGCTGTTGGCTTAGGCAGGATCTCAGGGTCTGGATGTTGGCTTGGACCCAGGTTCAGAACCTAGAATAGGAGATGTGGGGTGGGCAGAGTTGCTTTTGGCTTGCACCTTACTCCTTGCTATAGTCTCCTACTGACTGAATTCCCCCTCTCACCCCAGTGACCCAGAAACTGTCTGCCTACCTACCTTTCAAGTTGTTCTCTGCATGGAAGTTGCTTTACTCTGTTTCCTTGTTGGTTCTTTCACTACTATACTCATTTTGTGGCATTATTTTAAGATTGATTGGAGATTATTCTTATGGTGGTTTCTTGAGCTTCCCTGCTTCTACTATTTTGGCTCCCCCTCCTTTGTACTTGATCCTCTTATAAAACATAGAATGAGTAACAATTTTACTTCCCATTAATTCATATTTTTCTGTGGTTGACATCTTTCTGTAGTTGACACAGGTCTTTCTGTAACTATTCTCTAAATCGTATTTAATAGTACATTCCATCATATTCATATATCATAACTTATTCAGGCATTTATCAACAGTTGTGTCATCAGTTTCCCTTCTTCTCACTACAAAAAGAGCTAGTATAAATACTTTTGTACAAATGTATTTTTCCTTTTTTCTTTGATCTCATATTTCTGGGTTAAGGGATATTCACAGCCTTCTTGACATAATTCTAAATTGCTCTGCAGAATTGTTGGATTCACAACTTTACCAAGAGTATACTTATTTTTCCACATTCCATTCAGTATTTATAATTTTCTTTTTCTGTAATCCTAGTCAATTTGATAGTCATGAGGTGATATCTCAGAGGTATTTTAATTTTATATTACTCTGGTTATTAGTGACTTTGAGCATTCTTATATTATAATATTCTTATATTATTATATAAATAGCTTGCATTTCCACTGACAATTACCCATTTATATTTATACTATGAACTCTGCCTCATATCTTTTGGTCATTTATTAATTGAGGAATGTATTTTATTTTAATACATTTGGCTCAGTTCCTCATATGTTTAAGAAATGAGGCTTTTATCAGAAAATTTTGTTTTAAATTTTTTTTATCCACCTTCCTATTTTTCTTTTAATTTTGACTACATTGGTTTTGTTTGTGCAAAAACTTTTAAATTCCATTCCCCAATCAACAAATGGTCAAGGGATATGAATAGGCAGTTCTCAGATGAAGAAATCAAAACTATCATTAATCACATGAAAAAGTGTTCTAAATCCCTCCTGATTAGAGAAATGCAACTCTGAGGTACCACCTTACACTTAGCAGATTGGCTAATATGGCAGCAAAAGAAAGTAATAAATGTTGGAGAGGATGTGGCAAAAGTGGGACACTACTACATTGCTGGTGGAGTTGTGAATTAATCCAACCATTCTGGAAGGCAATTTGGAATGCCTGCTCTTTGATCCAGCCATACCACTGTTGGGTTTGCACCTCAAAGTGATAATAAGGAAAAAAGACTTGTACAAAAATATTTATAGCCATGCTCTTTGTGGTAGCAAAAAAAAAAAAAATTGGAAAATGCATGTGCTAAAAGGAATGATGAACTGAAGGATTTCTATGAGAACTGGAAAGACTTCCAAGAATTGATACAGAGCAAAAGGAGCAGGACCAGGAGAACATTGTACTTAGGGACTGATTCATCATGGCACAATCGAATGTAATAGACTTTTCTACTAGTGGCAAGGCAATGATTCAGGACAATCTAGAGGAACCTAAGAGAAAGAACACTATCCACATCCAAAGAAAGAACTGTGGGAACAGAAACACCGAAGAAAAATATATGACTGATCATGAGGTTTGATGGGGATTTGTATGATTGAGGTCTGGGCATTACAAATTACAAATATGAATAATATGGAAATGGGTTTTGAGCATAACTCAGTAGAATTGCTTGTCAGCTCTGGGAGGGGGAAAGGAATAGGGGTGGGAAAAATTAATCAAGTAACCATGGAAAAATATTCTAAATAAATAAATAAATTATTAAAAAACAAAAAACTTCTAAATTTAATTTAATCAAAATTATCTCTGCTACTTCCTGTTATCCTCTCTATATTTTATTTGTCATAAACTGTTTCCTTATCCATAATTAGGGCTTGATGTAACTACATGAGACATCCTACTGTATAGCTCAAATCCCAGGAGTTTTTATGGAGACTTCTGGGAGCACTTCATCCCTAGACTTCAATTAATTTGAGTATCCAAAATCAGTCCTGAACTTCCCCCAAAGGATCCAAAGAAAATCTATTCTCTCAGGAAACCTCAAGGTTCCTCCTTAGACAGCTTTCCCTGGGGTTTCAGTTCCACTTAATTTCTCATCCAGTTGAAATTCAGTTCTTCAGTGCAAATGACAACCAAAATAAACAAATAATTTCCTATTTTTTGTGATAAAATTATAAGGATGATGGATTTGTAATCAGGAGACTAGTTTAGATCCAGGTCTAGACACTTAGTTTTGTGAGGATGGGCAAGTTATTTAGTCTGAGGATCTGGGTTATTATTATTTGTTGCATGCACTGAAACTATATTTAAAACAAATAAAAAAAACTGAGAAATACAGGAAGAGTGATAAACTAAGAAGGAAGGGTTATATAGTAAAAATAATACTGAACTGAAATCAGGAGCATATGTATGTGTTTCAATTTTGGCTAAACTACTCTGTGCTCTTGTATATGACACAGAATATTAAAGCTAGAGGGGCTGTTATATTTACCAGCAGTTACAGGAGAAATTTGGGTAAGATAAGCCTGTGTATTCAGTTCTTAGGTCAGCATTTTGATTTTAGAGAAAATTAAAATGAAGGAGCTAAATGAGTTACCCAAGGTCATTTAGCTCCTCAGTGGAACAGTCCCGTATTAGAACCCATGGATTAACTCAGTGTATCCCAATACTCTATGCTGTGCATTTTTCTTTTGGTACACATTGTCTCTCTTGGTGATCTAGAGACCTTGTTTTAATTGTCATCTCTTAAGAGAAGACACAGATTTCTATATCTAGCCTTAGTCTCCTTCCTAAGCTTCAGTTCCACTTCAGGAGCAATTGGGTGTCTCATAGATATTTCAAACTCAGCATATTCAAGCTTTCCTCAAAACACATTTCTCTACCAAACTTTTCTATTTCTGTTGAGTACATCATCATTTTTTCAGTTAACTAAGTTTGTAAATGTCAGTCTGACTGATGGTGGTTTGACCTGAGAGACAGATGAGACCAGAGTAAGGTAATGGAGCAAAGCTTTAATGTAATGGAGGAGAAGGGGGAACCCTATCAGGGTGGGATAATGGAGGAAATAGGCAGCAAAGGGGAACCTGTTGGAGAGTTCTATGTGGGGGATTGTGAAGGAGCAGCAAGGGGGAGCCTGAAGTCAGTAGAGGAGGCGACCATATGAGTGGTGGAATCATGAAATCTTATCTGTTTGTTTCCTACTACCTAGTTAAATTCTGCTTGTTTCCTATTGCTTAGCTGGGTCTCCAGGTTTTTCAGTAAACTCAGTATTATTTTTGTGTTCTCCATATCTCTTATTCCACTATCCAAATAGTTACCAAATTTTGCCATTTTATCTTATGTCTTGAATATGCAACTCCTTTCACATACACCTACCACATTAGTATAATTTTTGATTTCCTCTGGTCTGATGGTATCCTAATTGATGTCTCCCCATTCTAATCTATCTTCCACTAGTTTTCAAAATTAGTTTCCTTGTGTGTAAACTTAATATAAATTCTAGTGATTCCACATTGTTCCCAGAATAAAAACAATATCTCCTCTGATCTGCCTTTTAAAGTTAATTATGGTCTGTATTTCCAGTGCTATTACATTTTATTTCCCTTCCCATTTTGTACCATAAAACTGGATCCTTACTGTTCCTTAAATGATATTGTATCTCCTTAAGATGAGTCATTGTTTCATTCTTTGTCTTTGTGTGCTGATCACCTACTACAGAAGCTGGTATGTAATAGGCACCATTATTGTTCAATTATGTACGACTCTGATCCATGTGTAATTTGGGGGAGGAGGGGAATCATACTCCTTAGATGGAAAAATGAGGGTTGAAGGCAATGAGGAAATGGTTGATGAAAATGGCTTTCCTCACACTCCCTCCTTGAGTTCCTGAATTACTTGAGGGAGACAAAATGGAGATCTCCCCTCAGTGAAGACTTGCCCCTTGGTGACCATGCTGGCCCTGAAGGGCAGCAGGGAAGTCTTCTCTACAAGGAGAGATATATGGGACCTCAATCCAGATGTGCACTGCTTTGGGATGCTCACAAGCCTCCCCCTTGTGTCTTCTTGAAAACTGGCAACAAGATGGAGTCTGCCAGTGGGCTTTCTTTCTGGATGTAAATAAAAGAGATTGAATTTGCTATCTGACTGTTTGATTTAATTGTTGACTGGGGCAAAGGGTTGAGGTTAGAAGGGTTCTGGCTGCCCTAAATCTCTTTCTAAATAAAACTAATTACTGAAGTACAAGGTTTCTAGTACCCAAGGGAGAGGTAGAAAAAAAAGGAGAGAATACTGCTCACCAATTAGAGTCCAGTATCTCAATAGTTCATGGAAATGAATGTCTTTGAAGAAATTAGATTTCTTGACAGGAACCAGTGATGTTTAAACTGGAACCCTCAATATTAGGATTTCTGTCTGTGATAGAAATTTCCACAGGTGTCTTGAATGGCCCTGAGAAACAGCTCCTCCTTTCACACTCCCTTCAGTGTCTCAGCCCTCAAGACCCTGCTCCTCAGGAGAATTTCCCAGAAGTCCTTGTTCTGTTTCCAACTGTCATCCTTGCCTCATGCAACTGTAGATCCCCAACATTCCATTCACCTCAACGGTTCTCTTTCCTACTCTCCATCATCACACATGGCATGTCAGATCCTTATTTTTCCACTATTTCTTCAAGTCTGCCCAAGTTCATGTTCACTGTTTCCATGACACTATCTATCCATCTCAATTTATGTCATCTCTTTTTCTTTTTGTCTTCCATCTTTCCCTACAACAAGGTCTTTTCCAACGAGTCTTCTCATTATGTGGCCAAAGGTCTTCCAATGAATAGTCTGCACTAATTCTTTTAGGTATTGACTTATTTGATCCCCTTGTTGTCCAAGGGACTCTCAAAAGTCTTCTCAAGCACTACAGTTTGAAAACATTTATTCTGAGATGCTCAGCTTTCCTTGTAGCCCAACTCTTGGTACTGGAAAAACTATAGCTTTGACTTTATGGACCTTTGTCACCAAGGTGTTATTTCTATTTTTCGATATGCTGTCCAGATTTGTAATAGTTTTTCTTCCAAGGAGCAAGTATTTAATTTCATGGCTGCAACTACCATCTGTTGTGATTTTTGACCCTAAGAATATGAAATCTGATATTGATTCCACTTCTCCTTCTGTTTGCCAAGATCTTAGATTTTTTTAATGTTACAATTTAAGCTTTTACTCTCATCAAGAAGCTCCTCAATTCTTAATCACTTTCTGCCATCAGAGTGGCATCACCTGCATATCTGAGATTATTGATATTTTAATGCTTTTGACTGATTGATCTCTTAACAGAAAAATGTTATTTTTTCTGATATTCATCTGAATTTTCTAATCTATCATAATTTTCTATGTCCTGAAACTGTGACCCAATGTGTCAATAATCCTTTATAGCTTGTCATTTGTTAATTTTATTATCATCATATTGATACTTTTATTAAAGACATTGATATGTCATAGAGACAAAGTAGAGATTCCTGGGACATTTCACTGAAGACTTTCTGCTAAGTTAACATTCAATAAGTGATTTTTTGACTCTGGTACTTCAACTACCAATCTATCTAATTGAACTAATGCATATTTGCATATCAAATGGAATAGTATCTAAATTCTTGAAGGAAAAGATGGGTTATAGGGGGAAATAGTTAGAAAAACTATTTTTAATCAGAGAATCATTAAAACCAGGCAGAGCCAAAATTGAGAAAGAAAACTATAGACAAATTTCTCTAATGAATATTGATACACATATAATTAAAAAGTTTTGGCACAAACCAAAAGAGAAAAACTCAATGTGCCCCCATCTAAAATAGATAAATATAATCATAAAATAAATAAGAAAGAAGTTTATGAGATGAATGGAATTTTAGAAAATTTAGGTACTAAATTTCGTTCCTTGTCTTTTAAAAGTAGATCAATTTTTAATTTTGCCTTTGTTTTTTGTTTTTGTTTTTACTTTAATAGATTCTGCTCTAGTCCTTTATTTTTATTCTGTGTGTGTCTCTCTCTTCTTTGAATGTGTTTTTTTTTAATAGACAGCATACTGTGGGATTTTGGTTTTTGATCCTATTTGCTATCCTTTTTTGTTTTATGGATGAGTTCATTCTATTCACATTCACACCTATAATTATACATTTCTCTCCATCTTATTTTCTCCCTGCTTACCCTTCTCTATACGTTAGGCCTTTCTCTGTTCACAAATGTTTTGCTTCTAATCACCATCTCTCCCAATTTGCCATTCTTTTCATCCACTCCCCCATCTCTTACTACCCCTTTCCTCCTACTTCCCTAAAAGGTAAGGTAGATTTATGTCACTGGCTGGGTGAGGGCTTTATTCCTACTTTGAACTAATTTTGATAAGAGTAAGATTCAAGCATTGCCTGCAGCTCTCTTCATCCTTTTCCTACATTTTATTGATTCTTATTCACCTCTTCATGTGAGATAAAATTAACCTTCTGTATCTCTCCTTTTCTTTTCTCCTTATGTGTTCCTCTTTCCCATCCCTTGATTATTATTGCTTTTTTTTCAATCCAGCCTACTCAGCTTACCCTCTTCCTTCTTTCTATGAATACTCCTGCTTACATTAGAGATAAAATTCTTAAATATCTTAAGTAGTTTAGGTATCTTGAGTACTTTAAATATCTTAAGTATCTCATTTATCATAGCTATCTTATGTATCTCAATTATCACCTTCCCAGTTATGAATGTACTCAATTCAACCTTATTGAAACCCTTACATTTTTATTCCTCTGTTAATCTTTTTATGCTTCTCTTGAAGGGTGAATTTGTCCATTGACTTTTCTTTTCAGTTAAGGTCTTTTTGTAAGTAATGCCTTCAAGTCCTCTTTTTCATTAAATATCACTTCTCCCCCTGGAAGATTATGCTCAGTATCATTGGGTATGTGATTCCTGATTATAGACCTATATAATTTGCCTTTTGGAATATTATATGTCATGTCTTCTGGTCCTTTATTGAAGAAGCTTGTGTAATCCTAACTGCGGCTCCATGATATTTGAATTGTTTCCTTGTGGCTACTTGTACTTTTTCCTTGACCTAGGAGTTTTTAAATTTTGCTATAATATTTATTCCTGGGGAGTCTTCCAGGTAAGTATGGCAGCAATCTAAATGCAGGACACTTCCTCTCTCCAGCACACACTGACAAAGACTACCCCAAAAGATCTTTAAAATCATTTGTAGAAGAACAGAGGAACTTTACAGTAGGGCATAGAATTGAAGGTATGTGGGATTGGGGCATTTCCAAACTATAAGAGGGTGAAAAAGCTTCCACCCAAACGCGAGCCAATCCACCCTCCCCCACCCCACCTAGGGAGGAGGAGCCAGAGCCAGTGCACAACAGAACAAGCAAGCGAGCAAGGGGCACCTCTAGAGTGAGCAAGGGGGTACCTCTAGGTCCTTGGGAGCTGATTAGGACTCCCAGGGACCTACCCCCTGAAAGCAGCTAAGCAGGAAACCCTAAGGCACAAGGGAGTGCAGACCTTAGGTGCTCTTGAGCCAGCATAACCGCCAGGACCAGGGAGTGAAGAAGGAGCACCTTTAGAGTAAGAAGGGGGCACTTCTAGGTCCTTGGGAGCTGGCAAGGACCACCAGGGACCTACCCCTGAAAGCAGCTATACTGGAAACCCAGGTGGGCAGGAGAGCACATATCTTGAGCGCCCCTGGGAAGGTAGCACAGAGAAGAGCTGCAAAGGACTAAGGAGATTCGAGAGCTTGCCTCAGGCAAAATCCTTGCTCCTTAACTCCATACACAGAGAACCTGCCCAGTTCACTCAGATTTCTGACTAAAATGGGAAGGAAAAACATCCATGGAAATGGCTAATTGTGCACAGGAGCCTCAAAATCCTTCCAAAAACAAAAACAAAAACAAAAACAAAAAATGTCAGTAACCCTCAAGAATTTTTATGGAGGAAAACCCCAGGCTACAGAGGAAATACTGGACAAAATTCAAACAAAGGCAAAACCTTCTAACCTCCCCACACCCCAAAATTGTACACAAGTCCTGGAAGAATTTCAATTGGAGCTTATCAAAAAGATGGAAACCTTCTGGAATGAGAAGTGGGAAATGGTTAAAAAAAAATGAAGAACTCATGGCTGAATACCAAAAAGTTAAAGCAGAAAACCAGGTCTTAAGGACCAGAATTGAGCAACTAGAAACCAATGATCTTGTAAAACAGCAAGAATTAATAAAGCAAAGTCAAAAGAATGACAAAATAGAAGAAAACATAAATTATCTCACTGACAAGGTGACAGATCAGGAAAACAGAGGAAGGAGAAACAATTTGAGAATTATTGGTCTACCTGAAAAGTCAGAAATAAACAGAAATCTTGACACCATACTACAAGAGATCATCCACAAAAACTGCCCTGAAGTTCTTGAACAAGGGGGCAAAATAGACATTGAAAGAGTTCATAGAACACTCTCTACACTAAACCCCCCCAAAACAACTCCCAGAAATGTAATTGCCAAATTCCAGAGCTTTCAAGCTAAGGAGAAAATTCTACAAGAAGTTAAAAAGAGGTCATTCAGACACCAAGGAGCATCAGTTAGGATCACACAAGACCTGTCAGCTTTCACACTAAAGGACTGCAAGGCCTGGAACATGATATTCAGAAAGGTAAGAGAATTGGGTCTTCAACCAAGAATCACCTATCCATCAAAACTGACTTCTAGGGGAAAGTATGGGCATTCAACAGAAAAGAAGATTTCCAAGTATTTGTAAGGAAAAGACCAGAACTAAATGGAAAGTTTGATATCCAAACACAAAAATCAAGAGAAACATGAAAAGGTAAATATGAAAGAGAGGTAAAAGGAGAAAAATGGTTTTTTTTTTTATTCAAACTCTCTTCTTTAAGGGCTATAATTAGATTAAATTATATATTAATATATGAGGAAAATGTTATTTGTAACTCTCAAAAATGTTTTCATTATTATACTAAATAGAAGAACCATTAATAGGAAAAGATTTGGGCATTCAGGGCTATAAAATAATATACAAAAAAGGGGGGGGGAATCAATGATGGTACCAAGAGATACTTGAAGAAATAAAATAAATAGAATAATCTTTGTTACAAAGATACACATGGGAAGAGGAGGGGAAGAATACTCTTATAAGAGGGAGAGGAAGACAGTGCTAATAGGTAATACTCGATTATCACTCTCAGTGAAATCAATTCTGAGAGGGAAGAGCATCTAGATCCATTGGGATCTTGAAGTCTATCTTATTCTACAGGGTAAGGAAGAAGGAAAAACTAAGGGGGGGTAGGAGGGAGAGAGTTCAAAAAAAGGGAGGGAAGGAGAGGGGGGAGGGAACTTAAAAGACCCTAAAAAAAACAAGAAGGGAACAAAAAGGGAGGGGCCAGAAAGGGAAGCATATCAAGGGAGGGGAATAGGGGAATTGGCTAAAAGTAAATCACTGGGTTAAAAGGATATAGCAAAAGAAGAAAGGACAAAACTAGGAGAGGATATCAAAATGCTAGGGAATTCAAAAGTGACAATCATAACTTTGAATGTGAATGGGGCAAACTCACCCATAAAATGTAGATGAATAGGAGAGTGGATTAGAATCCAGAATCCTACTATATGTTGTCTACAAGAAATACACCTAAGGAGAGTAGATACCCACAAGGTCAGAATTAAAGGTTGGAGTAAGACCTATTGGGCCTCAAATGACAGAAAGAAGGCAGGAGTTGCGATCATGATATCAGACAAAGCCAAAGTAAAAATAGACCTGATTAAAAGGGATAGGGAAGGTAAATACATCCTGATAAAAGGGAGTATAGATAATGAGAAAATATCACTAATCAACATGTATGCACCAAATGGTATAGCACCCAAATTTCTAATGGAGAAACTGGGAGAATTGAAGGAGGAAATAGATAGTAAAACTATACTATTGGGAGACCTGAACCTACCACTATCAAATTTAGATAAATCAAATAAAAAAATAAATAATAAAGAGGTAAGGGATGTGAATGAAATCTTAGAAAAAAAATTAGAGTTAATAGATATATGGAGAAAAAAATAGGGGCAAAAAGGAATACACCTTTTCAGCAGCACATGGTACATTCACAAAGATTTCCCATATACTAGGTCATAAAAACATGGCATACAAATGCAGAAAAGCAGAAATAATAAATGCAACCTTTTTCAGATCATAAGGCAATAAAATAATGATCAGTAAGGGTACATGGAGAGCCAAATAAAAAATTAATTGGAAATTAAATAATATGATTCTCCAAAATCGGCTAGTTATAGAACAAATCATAGAAACAATAATCTTTTCAAACTCTATGGGATGCAGCCAAAGCAGTACTCAGGGGAAAGTTTATATCCTTTTGTTCATATATTAACAAATTAGGGAGGGCAGAGGTCAATGAATTGGACATGCAAATCAAAAAACTTGAAAGTGAAGAAATTAAGCCCTCCCAGAAGAAAACCAAATTAGAGATCCTAAAAATTAAGGGAGAAATTAATAAAACCAAAAGTGATAGAACTATAGATTTAATAAATAAGGCTAGAAGCTGTAGTGAACTTTCCATGAACCCATGAGAAAGAGTTCCTCTTCCCAGGTGTTTATGACATACTATTCCTGTTGAGTACGCAAAAACATAGAATTCTCAGTTCAAGGCTGCATAAACAATTCCAAGAACTCCTGAGAACTGGTCAACTCCCCTGTTCACATTCTGGAGAGGATTGGGGAGGATAGGTTGTTTCTCTCGAGGAGAGATTTAAAACCCGTGTAGCTGCACACCATAAATGTTCATTATCCCTGCTTTGATAATGTTCCAGTCTTTCTTTACTGTGTCTCTGTAGCAGCCCCTGGCAAGTGGCTCCCAAACAGGGACACCCCCCCAGGTCTTTTATTGGAACCCTCCTGGTTCTTCCATGAACCCCCCTTGGTTCTTTTTGGAGAACCCCCAACTTCTCTGGTTCTTCCATAAACCCCTAACTTGTCCAGTTCTTCTGTGAACCCCCAAACCTGTGTGCTGGTCATGCAGAGTTCCAACGGTAGGGAGATTCCCTCGGTGGTGAGTATATGAGATACTCTAAGGGTGAAAGGGAATATCAGTTCTTTTAATTTGTGTTTTAGTAGGAATAGGTCTGGGTCTTTTGCTAGTATTATTTTTTGTTGCTGCTATTCCCCCCACCCCGATAATTTCATTTGTTTGATATAAATAAAATGGGTAATATTCCGGTATTCATCTTAGATGAATATCAGGTTGCAGGAAAGCAACTCAGAACAGTCCTAGGGTTACATGGAGTTAAAGTAAAAAGGAAGCAATTAAAAGATTTTGTCTGGTATGTCCAGAGATTAGCCCCGTGGTTTCTGGATCAAAATGGAGTGACTCCAGAAGATTGGGAACGGATCAGATCCAAATTTAATGGCAATAGAGAACCACAGCCTGAATTTGCGCTAATTTACAATGTTGTTAAGTTATGTTTGGAGGATAAAGAGGCAGAAAAGAAAATTCTGTTGAGTCTTTGCTGTTTTTGTATGACTAGATTAAAGAAAGGAAGAGGCAGAAAGAGTTTAAGATGCATTTTCACAAAAGGGATTTTTTTGTGTGTGTGGTGGCTGTTCCCTGCTCCCTCCACTTACATTCCAACCAGGCAGGCTAGGAAAGAGAGGCTGTGCCTGCTCCAGCAGCAAGCTTCCAAGCAGGAGAGAGAATCTGAATAGGAGAGGATTTAAAAGTTCCTTTCTTGAGAAACCCAGTCAGCCTCATGAACAGCTCACCTCTAACCCCAATTGGGAGCAGAGAGTAGTTTTGTCCAGATACTACAAGAGCATTTTGTTAGAAATCAGTCAAAAGAGAGAAAGTTTAGATAGATCAGCATATAGAGTTCAGGGAAGCTAGGGAAACAGAAAGTCAGCTCAGCCAATCAGATGACTGATCTCAGTAGCTTAGTTCAGCACAGCTTCCTCAGTTAAAGGGGCAGTACATTGAAACTGTTTTAATGATTTTTCTCCCTGCAAATATTTCTTCTTAGGAATGGATCCTAGAACACTGATTTTTTTTTTCTTTCAAAGCATGCTTGTCACAATATTGTATGTTTCTGTTTATTATTGTCTTTGTCACAGTCTCATCTCTATGTATTCTTAAATTGGACACTCACAAAAAGAAAAAAAATTGGGGTAGCTGCAAGATTGAACTTCCCACTGTCCTCAGCAGAGGACAAAAGCAAATACCTGTTCAATGATTTTTTCCCTCTTTCTTCCTTTGGATGGGCCCCAGAAGCAGCGAAAAAGAGAAAAATTCAGAGCAGAAAGGGGAAATTTTTACTCTACATTTAGAGTCTACTTTTCACTTAAGATTAATTCTAAGGTTTGATGTATGCAATTTTGGGAGGATTGCTAATGATTTTGCTATGGTACAAATGTCATTTCCTGTATTGTGGTAACTGTCAGTTAAATGTGAAATGTTAACCAGATTTTATTGAGCACAACAAAACTTATGGTTAGAAGTTTGTTTTGTTAGATCTTGCTATGCATAATGGTTTCAGTGAATTTGAGAATTGTCTAAATGTGATTGATAGCCAGCCTGACACAGAGAGGGAATGTTTTATTCTATAAGGTCAGAAATCATACTGACTACTTTATAGATATAAAAGTCATCCAGAAAAAGTTATGTTGTTGAGAAGAACTTATTCTAGAATTTAAATTTGGGATTTTTTCAAATCAGATGTTATTTTAATGCATGTGCTGTCAAAACTAGTAACAAGAAATCATATGACACACAAGAAGTTTTTAAAGTGGTTAATCTGTGAATGGGATTTAATAATACAAGTACTAGGAATTTGGTATTTTGCAAAGGAGGGAATTTCTAAATGGTGTTGTCTTTGACTAAGGTTATATGAATTGCTTTTAAAAATGTGTACAATGTATAGGAAGGAATATAAGGGCATATGATATGCAAACTGTATATCCTTAACAAGACAAATTTGGCTGGCCCTGAAATCAAGAAGGGCTTGTCATGAGGATTAAATACAATTCAGTATAGTACCTTTCCTCTACTTACAATAATGGTAAAGAGGAGAAGCCAGAAGAAATAAGAGTAATGGATAGAGATACTAACTGATACTATGAATTCTAGTGTGAAATAGATATAACAATTTATAACTTGGAAAACTGTTGATGGAATTAATCAGGTATGTAGCAATGTTTTGAACTAAAAGAAAACTAAACTGGAGGTTCTATTCTGCTTTAGACAGAGGTTTGAGAGGAGTGCAGGTCAATGATTTGAACTTCACTTTAGTTACATACTGAAAAATTGCTAAAGGACTTAAAGTTATTTGAGTGTTGTGGAGTTCAAACTACAATCCACTGAGAGTAAAATTATTATGAAGGGGCTTTGATACATTCAAAATTTTAAATTGTAGTAAGATCACTTCTTAAAGGATGGGACAAGGTTGTCAAGTAATAAAACATAAATTGAGCCAAGGAGCCTTAGGATAAATTGCTCAGAAGCTATTAACCCCTTCCTTGTGCACAGGAAGGAGAAAGAAGTGCTTATAATTGTTCCACACTGATCATTAGGGACTGAAATAGGGACCTCAAAGGGTTGACAACCACTGTGTGATAGAACTTAACGATGAGGACTTCCGGTCAAGATGGCGGTGTAGAAGCAGCGAAAGTTCAGACCTCCGAAACCCTTCCCTACCGATCGCAAACAAAGTGCTCCTAGGCCACCAAAATTCAAGCTGAACAACAGGATAGACCTGGGGAAACCTCCTCCTGGACCTGGATCAAAAGGTACCGCACCCCAAAAGCCAGAACCCTAGATCACTCAGATCTAAGGGGTAGACAGAAAGAAGGTCCCAGGACCCATCCCCCCCCAACCCAGAGTGCTGAGCCCAAGGCAGCAGCGGGAACCTCAGGGCTCTGAGGACTCACCTTGAAAGCAACCCGAGCCAGTCTCCGGAGCGCCCAACACAGACGGCAGGGAAGCATAGAGAGAAGGGGGAAGCCTGTGGCCTCCTGGCTGGGTTCTTCCCTCTGGGTCTCGGGGGAGGTCCCAGCTTCGGGGCACCAGCTGAGCCCAATCCCATCGGGAGCCCTCAGAGCTACTGAAAGGACAGAGGGCTCAGGGCTGGCAAAGGGGTGGCTCCGAAGAGCCTACCTTGAAAGTAAGCCGGGCCAGTTTCTGGGCACTCAACACAGACTGAGGAAGAGGAGGTTGCTGCTTTTCTCTTTCTTCTTTTTTGGCTCTGGGATCATTCGGCCCACACTACCTGAACCTAATCCCATCAGGAGCCATCAGAGTCCAGGCAAGCCACAACCCCTCCCCCCTTAGAGAGCAGGGTCTTCTGAAAGAACCAGTTGAACCTAATCCCATCAGGAGCCCTTAGAGCTGCTGAGAGTATGGAGAACTCAGGGCTGGCAAGGGGGGTGCTCCGGGGAGCTTGCCTTGAAAGTAACCCGGGCCAGTTTCCGGGCATTCAACACAGACTGTGGAAGAGGAGGTTGCTGCTTTTCTCTTTCTTCTTTTTTTTTGGCTCCGGGATCATTTGGCCCACACTACCTGAACCTAATCCCATCAGGAGCCATTAGAGTCCAGGCAAGCCACGACCCCTCCCCCCTTAGAGAGCAGGGTCTTCTGAAAGAACCAGCTGAACCTAATCCCATCAGGAGCCCTCAGAGCTACTGAAAGGACAGAAAACTCAGGGCTGGCAAAGGGGTTGCTCCAAAGAGCTTTCCTTGAAAGTAACTCGGCCAGTCTCTGGGCACTCAACACAGGCTGTGGAAGAGGAGGTGGCTGCTTTTTTTTTTCCCTTCCCTTTTTTGGCTCTGGGATCTTTTGGCCCACACCACCTGAACCTAATCTCATCAGGAGCCCTCAGAGTCCAGGCAAGCCACAACCCCTCCCCCCTTAGAGAGCTGGGTCTTCTGAAAAAACAGAAACCTAGAGGCGAAGTCAAGATGGCAGCCTAGAAGGAGCATAGACCTGGCAGCCTGGCTAGAGCTTTAGAGATCCTCCATATCTGCTCCAGCCATCCAGGAAGTTTAAAACTCAGAATAAACCCATCCCAAATAAGCTGAACTCAATCCCATCAAAAGTCTCCAGAACACAGGGAAGCCCAGGCTCCCCATCCATCCTCACTGACTGCTGAACTTTAAGCCAATAAAAAGCCTCCAGAGGATAGGAAAGCTCAAACCCCCAACAACCCTCCCTCAGAGATTACACCAAGAGACCCTCTGTTAAAGCTCCAAGAGGGGAGACTGATAGAAGTCCCTAAAAAACAAAAAAATGAGAGGAACAAGAGCACAGACAAATACAGGGAGGAAAGAAGGGGTGAATTTGAACAAACAACAGAAACAGAAGAAAGAAACTACAATAGACAGCTACTACTCACCAAATGGAACAGAGGGGGAGAGATCAGCAAACGATAAACCAGAAATCCCAGCGAATTGGATACAGGCTGTGGAAGAACTCAAAACACAGCTAAGAGAGGCTGAAGACAATTGGGAAAAGAACTTAAAAATTAAGATAAGTCATCTGGAAACAGAGGCACTTGAACTAAAACAAGAAAATAGTGTCCTGAAAGCCAAAATCATCCAGCTGGAAAATGAGGCAAAGGAGATGAAAGATGAAGCAAAGGAGATGAAAGACGAGATAAAGAGGATGAAAGACAATCTTCAAAGAAACTCATACCAGAAGGAAAAAGACGACCAAAAAGCCAAAGATGAAATCCAATCTTTAAGAACCCGAGTAAAACAACTAGAATCAAGTGACCTCACAAGGCACCATCCATAAGCAGAGGACAAACTGAGGGAATAGAAACACCGAGGAAAAGCAACTGCCTGACTACAATGGCTGAGGGGACATGACAGAGGAAAGACTTGGAGCGAACACTCTGATGCAAATACTAACAACATGGCAATGGGTTCAAGTCAAGAACACATATGATACCAGTGGAATCACACGTCGGCCACGGGGGGTGGGAGGGAGGAAAAGAAAATGATCTTTGTCTTTAATGAAAAATGCATGGAAATGATCAAATAAAATACTATAAAATTAAAAAAAAATAAATAAAAATAAAATAAAAAAAAGAACTTAACGATGAGTATATTTTAATTGTAAATTTGGAGGTTTTAAGATGCTCAAACAAACGAACTTTGCCAGCCTTATCTGACCAAGTAGCTTGTTTGAAGCTGTGGAATCTTAATGCAAACATTCCATGTCCAGAATGATAATATTATTCAGGGTTTTTATGGGCTTCCTACTTGACGGGAAAAAGACTTCTCATGTTATTAATCACTGCTTAATGACTTTTCAGATGGCTCCCCCCACCCCCAGATATTTAAAACAGATAATGGACCTGCTTACACTTCCAAACAATTTTTTCTTTTTTGTCAAACTTGGGGTATTCAACATCTCACAGGTATCCTGTACAATCCACAAGGATATTGCTGAGCATAGTAACCAAACATTAAAAATGTTTTTTTTTAAACAAAAAGGGGAAGAAAGCACCCTGCATTGACGATTGGCAATAGCTGTATATACTATAAATAATTTGATCTTTACTTCCAATAATATATCCAGAGCTGAAAAATTTTTCTCTGCATTCTCTTATGAATGAAATTCAGGTACCACTACTCCTGTGCTCCCTGCCTCAGAACAAAAATTTGTGATGCGGAAAGATGATAATCAATCTTGGCAAGGACCTCACCCAGTGGTCCTGCAAGGCCAAGGTTTTGTTTGTGTCTCCACAGGTAAAGACAGAGTATGACTCCCTTCCCGCCGAGTTCAAGAAATTGGCCATAAAGAGGACAAGGAGAGGACCCAGGAAGGCTCGCAAGGAGACTTGGCAATGTCTCCATAAGATGCTGAGTCTTTTGCTTCTATTCCAGAATTTAAGTACAGCTACCTTAATAAAGAGATGTTTTTTTAGGGAACAACCACCTTGGGTAGAGTACGTCAGCATGGAACACTTTCTTCCGGAAGTCATCTTATGTACTAAAAACAACTCTGGTATTCCAGGCATTTGTCATTTTGAAGGACCATCTAGGGACAGGAATCAGGCCAATAATTTGTTGGTGTCTTTAAATTGGACTGGACTAGTTGAGATACCCCCAGTGTGCCTCACACAAGACCATCCTGAATGCCTGCCCCTCAAATCTCTGCAGGCACATTATAATGGTCATCCTGACCTGTCAAATTCTTTCTGGATAGGACCTTATTGGGTAGACAAAGGGGTAAAATATGAAGGTTACGGCCAACTGCAATATTTAGGTTGGCTAGGGGAATTGTGTGATAGTACTTGGAGACAAGAAAGATGTATTTTTCCATATGTGATGGAATATGAACAAGGAGACACTGTTAAAATGTTTCCGCCTTTGCTATCATGTAGATATAAAAGGGCATCATGTATTCATTGGAAAAACATGACTTGGGTGTCTTGGCATAACGACACAAGGTGTATAGGATCAAAAATGGATTCATATAAATTTCATGATTGTTTTATTGGAGGATACAGTTTGCCTTTGTGGGTGATGGCCTCCAGGAAAAATTGTTTGCATTCTGCTAATTTCACACAGATTTTGACTGATTAAGGAAAGATAGCCCTGGCATTGAATAAAGTAAATATGTCTCATTATGTTAATGTTACTAATAATGGGAAAGTCCAAAAGCCAGTAAATAGAAGTATTACATTAGACATTTGAGCTTGCCTAACAGGGTAGAATGCTTTCATAACTAAAGTAAAAAATCATCCTGTAGCCTTGAACATTACTGAAATAACAAACAAAAGAGTTATATATTGGAATGTAACCTGTAGCAATTGTAGGGTCAGTTATTGTGTAGGTTCACAAGCAGATGGGCCGGTCTTAATCATGAAGCGACCATGCATGGCCCTTTTTGTCACTGAACATAAAGATTCATGGTATGGTAGGAAAAAATTAAATTACAATTACAGGGATTATGAGACCATGAAAACATCACCAAAGATATTAATGATCTCAGTATATTGATTAAGAATATTGATTCATCCTTACAGGAGGATCTCGAACCACAACATATTGCAGATTCTAGGTTGGATTGAAACAGGAAAAGGATTGTTTTCCTCCTTATTTTATGATATTACTCTTCATGTAGTTGGCACACTTGTGATTTTGTTTATCTGCTTATGCTTGCCTTGTTTACTAAAAGCTTTAATTACTAGTTTTGCTGTATTGCAAAAAACTATTAATGGGATCCTGTACCAAAGGGAATTGGATGTCTTAAACAAAAAGGGGGAATTGTAGTGAACCTTCCATGAATCCATGAGAAAGAGTTCCTCTTCCCAGGTGTTTGTGACATACTATTCCTGCTGCTTTGTCTATTTTGTTTGTTTGTTTGTTTTTTTCAAAATACCAGCTTCTTGCCAGGGACTGCTATGGAGTTGCAGTAAAGAAAGAGTGGAACATTATCAAAGCAGGGATAATGAATGTTTATTGTGTGCAGCTACACAGGTTTTAAAGCTCTCCTCGAGAGAAACAACCTATCCTCCCCAATCCTCCCCAGAATGTGAACAGGGCAGTTGACCAGTTCTCAGGAGTTCTTGGAATTGTTTATTCAAGGCTGCATAAACAATTCCAAGAACTCCTGAGAACTGGTCAACTGCCCTGTTCACATTCTGGGGAGGATTGGGGAGGATAGGTTGTTTCTCTCGAGGAGAGCTTTAAAACCTGTGTAGCTGCACACAATAAACATTCATTATCCCTGCTTTGATAATGTTCCACTCTTTCTTTACTGCAACTCCATAGCAGTCCCTGGCAAGAAGCTGGTATTTTGAAAAAAACAAACAAACAAACAAAATAGACAAAGTATTGGTAAATCTAAAAAAAAGAGGAAAGAATAAAACCAAATTAACAGTATCATGGATGGAAAGAGAGAACTCACCTCCAATGAAGAGAAAATTAAGGCAATCATTAAAAACTATTTTGCCCAATTGTATGGCAATAAATATGACAATCTAGGTGATATGGATGAATACTTACAAAAATATAAATTGCCTAGATTAACAGAAGAAGAAATAGAATTCTTAAATAATTCCATATCAGTAAAAGAAATTGAACAGGCCATCAAAGAACTTCCTAAGAAAAAATCCCCAAGGCCTGATGGATTCACAAGTGAATTCTATCAAACATTCAAAGTACAGCTAATCCCAATACCATAAAAACTATTTGAAATAATAAGCAAAGAGGGAGTTATTCCAAAATCATTTTACAACACAAATATGGTACTGATCTCAAATCCAGGCAGGACAAAAACGGAGAAAGAAAACTACAGACCAATCTCCTTAATGAACATAGATGCAAAAATCTTAAACAGGATACTAGCAAAAAGACTCTAGCAAGTCATCATGAGGGTTATTCATTATGATCAGGTGGGATTTATACCAGCAATGCAAGAATGGTTCAATATCAGGAAAAACATCCACATAATTGACCATATAAACAAGCAAACTAACAAAAATCACATGATTATCTCAATAGATACAGAAAAAGCCTTTGACAAAATACAACACCCATTCCTATTGAAAATACTAGAAAGTATAGGAATAGAAGGGTCTTTCCTAAAAATAATAAACATCTATCTAAAATCTATCTAAAACCATCAGCCAACATCATCTGCAGTGGGGATAAACTAGAAGCCTTCCCAATAAGATCAGGAGTGAAACAAGTGTGCTAATTATCACCACTATTATTTAACATTGTACTAGAAACACTAGCAGTAGCAATTAAAGAAGCAAAAGAAATTGAAGGTATTAAAATTGGCAATGAGGAGACCAAACTATCACTCTTTGTGGATGACATGATGGTCTACTTAAAGAATCCTAGAGAATCAGCTAAAAAGCTAGTGGAAATAATCAACAACTTTAGCAAAGTTGCAGGATACAAAATAAACCCACATAAGTCATCAGCATTTCTATATATCTCCAACACGTTTCAGCAGCAGGAATTAGGAAGAGAACCATTCAAAATCACCTTGGACAATATAAAATACTTAGGAATCTATCTGCCAAGACAAACCCAGGAACTATATGAACACAACTACAAAACACTTTCCACACAAGTAAAACTAGATCTGAGCAATTGGAAAAATATTAACTACTCATGGGTAGGATGAGCTAACATAATAAAAATGACCATCCTACTCAAACTTATCTATCTATTTAGTGCCATACCCATTGAATTTCCAAAATACTTTTTTACTGAATTAGAAAAAAACATTACAAAGTTAATTTGGAAGATCAAAAGATCAAGGGTATACAGGGAAATAATGGAAAAAAAACACAAAGGAAGGTGGCCTTGCAGTCCCAGATCTCAAACTATATTATAAAGTAGTGGTCATCAAAACAATTTGGTACTGCCTAAGAGACAGAAAGGAGGATCAGTGGAATAGACTTGGGGTAAGTGACCTCAGCAAAACAGTCTATGACAAGCCCAAAGATCCCAGCTTTGGGCTCAAAAATCCACTATTTGATAAAAACTGCTGGGAAAATTGGAAGACAGTGTGGGAGAGATTAGGTTTGGATCAACACCTCACACCCTACACCAAGATAAACTCAGAATTGGTAAACGACTTGAACATAAAGAAAGAAACAATAAGTAAATTATGTGAACACAGAATAGTATACATGTCAGACTTTTGGGAAGGGAAAGATTTTAAAACCAAGCAAGCCTTAGAAAGAGTCACAAAATGTAAAATAAATAATTTTGACATCAAATTAAAATGTTTTTGTACAAACAAAACCAATGTAACCAAAGGGAAATAATGAACTGGGAAATAATCTTCATAACAAAAACCTCTGACAAAGGTTTAATTACTCAAATTTATAAAGAGCTAAATCAATTGTACAAAAAATCAAGCCATTCTCCAATTGATAAATGGGAAAGGGACATGAATAGGCAATATTCAATTAAAGAAATCAAAACTATTAATTAGCCCATGAAAAAGTGTTCTAAATCTCTGATAATCAGAGAGATGCAAATCAAAACAACTCTGAGTTATCACTTCACACATAGCAGATTGGCTAACATGATAGCAATGGAAAGTAATGAATGCTGGAGGGGATGTGGCAAAGTAGGGACACTAATTCATTGCTGGTGGAGTTGTGAATTGATCCAACCATACTACAGGGCAATTTGGAACTATGCCCAAAGGGAACTAAAAGACTGCCTGCCTTTTGATCCAGCCATAGCACTGCTGGGTTTGTATCCCAAAGAGATAATAAGGAAAAAGACATGTACATGAATATTCATAGCTACGCTCTTTGTGGTGGCAAAAAATTGGAAAATGAAGGGATGCCCTTCAATTGGGGAATGGCTGAAGAAATTGTGTTATATATTGGCAATGGGATACTATTGTGCTAAAAGGAATAATAAAGTGGAGAAATTCCATGGGGACTGGAACAACCTCCATGAAGTGATGCAGAGAGAAAGGAGCAGAACCAGGAGAACATTGTACACAGAGACTGATACACTGTGGTACAATTGAATGTAATGGACTTCTCCAGTAGTGGCAATGCAGTGTCCCTGAACAATCTGGAGGGATCTATGGGAAAGAACACTATCCACTTTCAGAGGAAAAACTGTGGGAGTAAAAACCCCAAAGAAAAGCAACTGCTTGACTACAGGGGCCAAGGGGATATGATTGGGGATGTAGACTCTAAATGAACATCCTAGTGCAAATACCAACAACATGGAAATGGGTTCAGATCAAGGATACATGTGGAATTGTGTGTCAGCTATGGGAGGGATGCTGGGAGAGGAGAGGGGAAAAGTAAATGATTTTTATATCTAAGGAATAATGTTTGAAATTGACCAAATAAGATAATGTTTAAAAAATATTTATTCCTGGGATGCTTTATTTTAGGATATCTTTAAGGAGGGGATTATGGATTCTTTCAATTTCTACTTTCTCCCCTTGCTTAAGGATATCAGAGCAGCTTTCCTTGATGATTTCTTATAATTTGGTGTCCAGGTAAATCTCCTACTAGCACCAGGAGGGGAGAAGGAAGGGAGGAAAAGAGATAAGTTCAATCATATAACTTAGGAAAACTTGTATGGAAATTTGTTATTATAAGTAATTGGTAAAAATAAAATAAAAACATTTCTTGAAACATAGCTTGTAGGTATTTTGATAATTCTTAGATTATTACTCTTGTATCTATTTTCCAGGTTAGTTGTTTTTCCAGCAAGGCATTTCAGAATTTTTTTTATTTTATTTTTTTTTTCATTCCTTTGTCTTGTTTTTGGAAGCCTTTGGAGTCATTTGCTTAACATTAATTTTAGTGAGTTATTTCCTTTCTTGAGTTTTTGTGTTTCCTTTTGCATTTGGACAATGCTACTTCTTAAGAAGTTTTCTTCTGTTTTGTCTTTCTTTTGGCCATTGTTGTTTTTTCCTGCATTGGGCCTTTTCTTGTCTTTAGGAAGTTGTTTTTTTTTTCAGTGAGATTTTTTCTATGTTGTTGAATCTTTCAATCATTTCTTTTGTTATTTAATTTTTAGCTTCTTTTTAAGGTATATCAAGAGATCTTTAGGGGGGCCTGACATCATTTCTCAATTTTCTTTGGGGCTTCACATATTTCCCTTTTTTCATTATTGTTCTCTTCGAAGTTTGAATTTTGATCTTCCTTCTTACTCAAGTAACTTTCTAAGTTTAGGTTTTTTCTTTATCTTTTGCTCATTTTGGGGGGGTTATTGTTTTCCTCCCTTCCCCCTTATTTTCAGTTGCAAGATGAATGAGAACAGCATTGATTTTTGTAAGGTCACAAAAAGTATATCTTGAGATAGAATCATCCCTAGGAACAGGCTGCATTAGACTGGACTTGGAAAAGTTCTACTCTTCATAACTACAAAGTCTTCATGTACTATTTAGAGAACAGGAACCTCTCCAGGACCTTCCTTAGAGATCCTACCATGTCTTTGTTTCTCAGGCTATAGATGAGGGGATTCAGCATAGGAGTAAGGGTGGCATATAAAATAGAAAGTACCTGATTTATTTTGAGAATTTGAGCGGAACGAGGCATCATATAGATGAAGATTCCTGGTCCAAAGTAGAGACTTATCACAGTCAAGTGGAATGAGCAAGTTACTAAGGCTTTATTCCTCCCCTCAGGGAAGTTCATATGCAAGACAGAAAGGAAGATAAGTATGTAAGAGGTCATAATGAATCCTAATGGGATAAGGAAAACAGAATGCCAGCCATTAATATCCCATCTCGCAGGCTGAAGTGTCCTCACAAGAGAGCTTTAGAACTGCCATGACTTCACATAAGAAGTAATTTATCTCTTTAGAGTTACAGAAACGGTAATACATTGAATAGATTGTTTGAACTAGTGAATTTAATGTACCTCCAATCCAGGATCCAACAACCATCTGCACATAGATGTTATGATTCATAATGACCACATAGTGTAATGGGTTACAGACAGCCACATAGCGATCATAAGCCATAAGTGTGATAAGGGTACCCTCAGCACCTCCTAGCATTAAGGAGAAAAACATCTGACTTCCACATCCAAGATGTGAGATGTCTTTCTTTCCTGAGAAAAAGTCAATAACCATCTTTGGAACAACACTGGAGATGAAGGCCATATCAACGACAGAAAGTTGACTGAGTAGGATATACATTGGAGTGTGTAGATGGGAATCTGCCCAGATCAAAAATATGAGGATAACATTTCCAGTAATAGCAAATATGTAAATTAGGAAGATGACGGAGATAATAAAATCTATATGTTTCATTCCAGGGAAAAGGCCAAGAAGAATGAAATCTGTTGTTGATGTTGCATTCCCTCTTTCCATGTTTTTGCTTCATTGATGTGAACTGAAGTCTAGTGGGAGAAAATATGAAAAAAATATGAGTTTTACCATAATAAATTTGAATCTATATATGACTATATGCAAGAAACCATCTGGGATAATATATAAAATATTTGCCCTTGAGTCAAGAAGACATAGAATTAGTGATTTGCATTGATCTGCACTAATGGAGAGATTTTCAACACTAGAACTTCCTCATATGGATGAAATTTCAGGTTGAGTATATCAAACATACATGTACCCCTTCCCCATTTCTGCTGAAGTTTACCTGCACCACAAGAGAACCAACAAAAATATTTTGTATTTTAGGGCCTCAGACAACCTAAGCCTACACCTAGTGCCTAAGACAGTCTAAGTAAATTAATATTTTTAGATTTGTTTGAAGAAAAGTTTAATATTGTTACTGTTTTGGGATGATATATTACTTAATCAATGTTGGGAATTTAAGCATCTTTTTCTGAAACTTTTAGTTTTAGGGAGTAGCTTGGATTGTTGAGAGGTTAAGTGACCTCCAAGGTCACACAATCAATATGTCCGAGTCAGAACTTGAATATAGGTCTTTCTAAATTCTAGGCTCCTTCTATACTCTATGCTCACTTTCTGAAGATAAGTTATTTTCATAGAATCTTGGGGCTAGAAAGATCCTTTAGAGATCAGATAGTTCAAATTTATTTTATAGTTGAAGAAACTGAGTCCAGGAGAGGTGAAGGGACTTGAAAAGTTTATAGTGAGTATTAAAATGGTACACAAACAATCTTATTGGGCAAATTGTATAAATATAGTTTTAAAATTATTGTACAGATATATTTGTTATTTTTAAAAATCAAGTTCATGAAGAGATGATAGAATGGAACAGGTTAAATTATTGTTTTTTATGGTTTTCTGACCTCCTGACTCTAAAAGTAGTGGGGACTTGAAAATCATTTCTGTACCCTTTCTTCTCCCCCATTATTCTAACAAAATATATATTGGAAGAAATAAATCTGTTGGTTTTCTTCAAATGACTAAATATCTATTTAAATATATATGTATATGCATGCATTTATATGTAGCATATGGAAATAAACTTTAGCTCATAAAAGCAAGAAGATTCTCATATTAGGTCAGTATCCTATCCATCCCAGGATTATCTCCATTGTGGAGAACACAACAGAAATTGTGTTGTAGAAGAGTATACTGTCATTCTGAAAATCCATCTCAAAAGTTAGGGGCTTTGGGAACTTTCTAGTCATGTGCTGAGGCCAATTAGAATGATTTTGGGAAAGCTAATTATTAAATTCTCTTTGTGAGCATTTATACCTTGGAAATTAGGGCTTCATTTATTGTTTTATCAATTGTCTAGAAATAAGAAAGTAGAGAAAAACAATGTCATATTTAAGTTTAAAATATATAATGCATTTTCAGCAAGTGAGTTGTATATTTTCCAAGCACATCCTTCCATTAATAATTTTTTCCCCTTTCATTCTATCGTAGTATCAATTCTAAGACAGAAGAGTAGCAAAGGCTAGGCAATTGGGGATAAGTGACTTGTCAGAGTGGCAAAACTAGTGAGTGCCTGAGGTAAAATTTGATTATTTAGTAATCACTAGAAAAAGGAGGAGGGAATGGAAAAATTTGTTTTGAAGAGCACTGGAGCTCAAGATGCTGTCCTAGGTTGACATCTGCAAGTCTGAACTCAGCCATACAGGACAAAATACAGGAATTCAATAATAGTTTGAAGCAGTTTTAGAAAGAAAGTCAGAATTTAGATTAATTGCTTCTCAAATACCAGAAACAACAGAAATGCAAGTATGAATAAATGCAGCATGTAAGGACAGCAATAATAACAATGACTAGTAAATAGTAAAGAGTGACAACAGAAGACCAATGAGGCTTTTTTTTTTCCTAACCATATATAAGAAGATGGAATTCTTGAAGAGGTAACAGTGAAGAGTTGGACAGGGGGAATTGTGGACATAATCTGATAATAACCTGCCTTCAGGTTAAATGATGATTATTCAGAAGGTCTACATTAGAATATGGGAGGATACTTGAAAGAGGGGGAGGGGAACAGAAAAAGAGAAGTGTGTAATGCGCCAGAGTCAATTAGGGTTTCAGAGTCAATGAGGTGGTCTCAGGAAAACAAAAACCTATAGGAAGAGGGGGAGGAAGGAAAGAGATTAAAAAGAGGGGGAAGGGAGAAAGCCAAGTCAACATAATAAAAATTACATGCTACCAAAATTAATCTGTACTTTTAATGCTATGCCAGTCAAATTAGCAAGAGGATACAATAATATAAAATAATGTAAAATTCTTTGGATAAACAAAATATCTAGATATCAAGAGAAAGAAGTATAGATAAAGGGTCAATAGTAGTTCTAGACCTCAAACTATATCATAAAACAGCTGTCATCAAAACCATCTGATTTGAGTAGAGAGATAGATCAATGGAGAAAATTAAACAAAAGATTTAGAAACAAAAGAACTTAATAACCTGCTTTATGATAAAGTGGAAAACAGATTACATAGGGAGAATCTCCTTATTGGATTTAAAAATTCAGCATCTGTGGAAATTGGAAAGTGGCTTGGCAGAAATACACAATATATCCTAAATGGATATGTAATCTTAATATTAAAGCTGATACTATAAAAAAATTAGAAGAGAAACAGAAAATTTAGGATATATATTCTTAATCAAGCAAGAAATAATGGCAATTATAAAAGACAACAGATAACTTTACTTGAAATTGAAAAACTTTTGCAAGACCATCAATATTAATGCATCAAGGATAAGAAGGAAAATATTGAGTGGGAAAAATCTAAATATCAAATATCTCTGATCAGGTCTTGATATCCAAGATATGTAAACAATAAATAAATAAATACATATATTATATATTTAATAGACATTCTCCAATAGATAAATGATTAAAAGATATGAACAGTTTTCATAAGACCTATAAATTTCACAACTATTAAAAGTACTCCAAATCACTAATAAAATAATAAAAGAAACGCAAATCAAAACAACCATTAAGTTTCACCTTGTACATTGAAAATTGGCAAAATTAACAAAAATTGCAACAGTCAATGTTGGAGGAATTGGGAAAAGTGAGGCACACCAAATGTAATGTATTATTGATGGAACTGTGAAATGTTACAACTGATTCAGAAACAAATTTGTAATTATGTAAATAAAATAACAAAAACATCTATATCTTTGAACCAGACTCCAATACTAGACTTATACATACATACATACATGCATATACATAATATATACCAAGGAATTCATCAAAAAGAAAAATCTTCATATATTCCAAAATATTTGTAGTAGTTCTTTTTGTGATAGATAAAAATTGGAAACAAAATATATGCTTATCAACTGGGTAGTGGATAGACAAACTGCTATACATGAATGTAATAGAATATTATTGTCCTGTGAGAAATATGTGATGAGTAGAGAGAAGCATAGAAAGATGTATACGAACTAAGTGAAATAAGCAGACCCAAAAACACAATAAACAGTAACACTCATAATGTAAATGGAAAGAGCAATCATGCTTTCCTGTGCACTTCTATTTTCAAATATAATTGTTTATTCAGAGGATACAGAAAGTCTGGCATCCAAGAACAAAATAGAAGATTTGTGCAATGTAACATTCCCACAAAAAAAAATTGTTTTAATAATTAGGCCTATACCCAAGGCAAATACTTTTATTGTAACCAATAAGCTTTTAATAAATAGTAAGTAGAAGGCATTCATAATGCCAGAATGCATTACAGTAACTTAACTAGAATACCTATTATGTTTTCAGGAATTCAAATTTTCTGGTTTCTATTCATACCCCACCCCACCTCAAACAACTCCTTATTCTAGCATTTGTGGTTTTCCATAATAAAGGGCCCATTAAATTCTTGTAGTGATGAGCACCTAAAAGTTTCTCTGTACTTTGCCAAGAGAGAAAACTCATCTTCCTCTTAGAACATTTACCAATTACTGGTTTCCTTTTGATTATACCATCCGAACATCTTATCCATGGGTTAGACTAAAGGGTATTTAAGTTTCCTAACTTGAATCAGAAACCACTATGTGTGCAGTTCCTTAATTTTGTTACATAATTAATTATGCTCAAATTCACTTGATAATCTACCCCAATTCAATCCAATAAGTAAAGAATGATTCTAGGGCTTGGGGATACAAAGAAAATTGTTAAACAGTGTATGTATAATCTCAAGTATCTTAAATTCTACTGGGGGTATGCAACATGTGGGTAGCAAAGTGTATACATGATAATTTGAAAGAGTAAAAAGCATTAACTGATCCTTAATTATTGTTTGAGAGGAATCAAGAAAGCGCTGAACCTTAAAGTAATCTAAAGATTTTTAAGAGATAAAGAGGAGAGAATTCCAGGCATAAGGTAAAGCCCCAGAAAAAGCTTAGAGGCAGGATATAAAATGCAAGTTCAGAGAGCAGCAAGGAGACCAGTCTGAATGAAGTATAGAAATTATGAAGTGACATAGGGAAAGCACACTTCCTTTAGGACAAAGAATTGGGAAATATTCATAGTTAAGGGGTCAGGTTTGAATTCTGATCTGGTAAAAGAATGATATTAGAAGTCAGACAAGAGGGGAAAAAATCTGGAAAGAGCAGTAATCACAAAAATCCAGGAAGAAGACATGCAGAAAATGAGGATAGTCTAGAGACCAATATAGATGAGACCTGAAAACAGGACCATTTGATTTTATAATTAAGAAATTATTGATAAACTTGGAGAGAAGTGTTGTAGCTGTGTATTAAGATCTGAAGTCAGACAGCAAGGAATTAAGAATTAAGAAGGGATTGAGAGAAAAGTGAGAAGTAGAGATAATAAATAAGAAAAGAATATTCACTTTAAAAGAGACTAGGGCAAAAGAAAAAAATAAATAATGATATAGAGCAGTTTTGAGGTGTGTCCCATTTCATCCATACCTGTCAATATGATACCTGGCCATAGTAAATTACTATTGGCCTGTTGGCAAATACTCTTAGTTCATCTATGCCAGTCAATTAGGTTTATTAAATGCCAAAATCTTCACATGGGCCATATATCTGGGTCTAGCCATCAGCATGTAGTTTATTGCCAAAAGAAGATTGGTTTCTTGGAGCTTGAATAATATTCTTTTCTTTAATAGACTTCTCAAAGGAGGGAAGTAGAATTTAAAATTCTCAAGTTCTTATAGAAGTAAGTTCTGTGGCTTGAGACTACATGGGGCACAGGGATTTGTGAAAACATAGAGATCACTATAAAACCCTTTGGATCTAACCTGAATCTAGCCTTCAAAGATTGTAAAATTTCAGAATGAAAATCCTGATTCTAAATTTATTTAATTTTAAAAATAGATTTAATTTAAATATGTAGGATTGTTTGGGATTAAGATTTTGTGAATGGGTAAACAAGCTCTAGATTTAGCAGAAAATTTAGAAATTATCAAAATTCTTTCCCTTTACAGATAAGGAAACTGAAGTCCAGTGAGATTAAATAGGTTATGCAAGACCACACAGATAATAGAGTCATAATTCAAACCTCAATCTTTTGATTCCAAATCCAGTGTTACTACATCTTTAATCCAGAGTAGGATGTAAACCTTAAAATTTCACAGACTTATGAATGTTAAAAATTTTACTCCACATTGAGGAATCCTCCAATTCCCTACTTGAAATAATTCCCTACCAGATAGTGAGAACTCTACTTGAATGTGAAAACTCCTTGCTATGGGAATATCCCTACTTCACCCGTACTTAAGACTGCTTTAGGGCAGAAAACTCCTTGCTAAACAATGAAAGTACTTGAAAACCATACTTACAAAGGAAAGGAGTTCTTTGAGCCATGCCTGTTTTTGGAATTGATACAATGGGATGCTAGGTGCCTATAAAGGTGGGGCAACTTGTAAACTACTTAGACCTAAAAGATGAAAAGTTACTCAGAGGTTTTCTCTTAATGAAATTAGTCAACACAGCAGCATTTTTTTTCTGACTTACTAAAGAGATTAATCTACTCAGCTGTGAATTCAAAATGGGCTGTCTTTTGGAAACATCTACAGTGACTGGTAGATGGAAAAACTTAGGGTAGGTGACATAGGAGATTTTTCCCTTAAAAATAACAGCTCAGAGAAGAGCTGGAAATCATTCTGAAACATTCAGATTGAGGAGGACTCATTCTGAAACATTCAGATTGAGGAAGGACTGATTCTGAAACATTCAGATGGAGGAGGGAGCTGGTGAAAGCAGCTGAGATGATGCTGGCCTGGTGTCACTAGAATCCTTGCTTAGGCAGACCTTGTGGTGAGTGTTAAAAGACTGACTGACTGATCTCTCTCTCTTAAGACTCAGGTCTAGGCCATGTTGGCTTAAGGCCCTTCATACTTACTTCCTTTTTCTCTCTTTCTCTCTTTTCTTTAATTCCACATTTGTATTAATTAAAATCTCTATAAAACCCAGTTGACTTGGGTATTTGAATAATTGGGAATATTTCCCTGGTGACCACCTTATATTTGATTTAAAACCCAAGACACTGTAGTGAAACATATTTTCTGCGGTCAAATTTACTCACCCTCTCTTATATCTATCATAATTTATACCTTCCACCATTTTAACTCACTACAGTTTATGGGCTTCACTGTTTTAATTCTTACAATGATTAATACTTCTTCCTTACATTATTTGATGGACTTGACCTCTCATGATTTAACATATAGAAAATAACTTTGTTCCATATTAAATTAGATTCAATAAGGATTTCTTAAGCATGACCATAAACAGACAAGGCACTAGTAAATTGGCTATCTTATATTTGTGCTCAGTCATTGCTGCTTTTCAGAAATATGGAAATCTAGATTCATCTCAGTACCTTAGAGCTCTTGGAAACATTTATTCTTCTTTCATTCTCTTTGGGAAAAAAAAGAACTTCAGACAATTGAAATGCATTTTCCTACTTTCACAGCACAAAACTGGATTAGTTTTGGACTCAAAGAGTCAGTGATTCCATAATGTTATGGAAATTAAATACAATTTAGAACTTACAGGATAGGAAACCTAAATAGAGGATTGGAATTGTCCCATATCCCTAGACTTTAATTAACTTAGGTTTCTGACATCAATTTTCAACATATATATATATATATACATATGTAAAAAAATTACTCCTATGGACTTTTCTGAGACATTCTCTCCCTTCCAGTCTTCTGTGGTACCAGTCACATTTCCAGGATCTACCTCAATTGAATGTTGATTCTCTGATACTTCCCTATTCTTTCTGCTAATGGAGATCCTTCCTGGGCCATTTAGTAAGTCACTGGAACACATATGTAAATTCATGAAATAATAGATTTATAACCAGAAGATATCTTAGAAGCCAGTTAGTCCAAACACCTCATCTTGTGAATGAAGAAACTGAAGTCCAGAGAATTTATAGCTTTCACAAAGTCACAAATATAGAAAAAAGCAGAGCCAGGAGTCAGTGGTAAGAAATGAGAAATGGTGCACCCAGAATAGGACTTATCAGCTCTTAGTATGTATTAAGTTGGTTTATGAAGTTATGATTACATGACTTAGAACCTTGAGACTTCTATCACCTGCAGGGTTTAGCATGCTCCCTGAGGAAAGGCTGTGAGAGGTCAGACCAGGTGTCTTCCCTCTGCACAGAGAGTCTACTATTTCCTGGTGCTCCTCAGGTGAGAAGATCTGAGACTCAATGGATGAGGACTTTGAATCTTTCATTTTCTGATTGGTCTCTATGTTCTCTGAAGGAAAAGCTACTAGGGGCTAAGCTAGGCATCTTCCATCTTCTTCAAAGCAACCACTTCCATCTATGCCTGCACAAGACAACTTCTACTTCCTGTTGTCAGTCCAATCTCCCAGCTCAGATATGGAGACTATCAAGTGCAAAGAAGATCAATGTTCCTTTTAACTTCAGGTTTCCCATGTACTGTTATATTTGTCCTTTGAGGGTAGAGGGGTGGCATTCTTGACTCAAAAATGAACAGTCTCATATCTGGTCATTCCTTTCATGTCCCAAAGATCCTGAATTTCTGTTCATCATCCAAACCCTTGCCATCTAGTTTTTCATTCTTATCCCACTCAATACTCCCACTCCAAAATCTCAGACTGACTTCTCCAAGTCCTTCTCCTATGCCTTCTGGAATGCCAGTTCATATCCTCTAAAAATTAAGAGACAGAAAAGAGGAAGAGATGGTGAAAAGAGAAAAAAGGAAATATAGAATAGAGCAAATTATCTCATCTGAAGAGTTTTATGAGTCAATACAGTGGAAAGGAAGATGGTGCTGATGGAGGGGCTGCAGGCAATGCTTAGAACTTACTCTCATCAGAATTAGCTCAAACTAGGAATAACATCCATACTCAGCCTATGGACAACCACCTTGCTTTATAAAGAAGTTGGAGAGAAAGGGGAGTAAGAAAAAAAACAAATACCAGCAGATTTTAATTTTTTTTTTGGAATTAAATTGAAACCAAGTATTTGCTTGTTGATATTTTTTTCTATTTATTTTCTAAATAATAATATTAATACGAGCTAACATTTAATCAGTGCCTTAAAGTTTACAACACTTTACAAATAGTTCATTTGATTTCACAAAAACCTTGGGAGCTAGGTATTATTGTCATCCTCATTTTGCAGATGAGGAATTTGAGGCAAATAGTTATTAAGTGACTTGTGTAGGATCAGATAAGTAACAAGTCTCTGAGACTCACGTCGTCCTGACTCCAGACATAACATTTTATGTACTGTGTCACTTAAATTAAAGGTATATGAAGAGAGAGAAATGCTTTCTTTTTCTAAATTTCTGAAACTTTATGTTTGAGAGTGTATATCATTTGTAAGAAACCCAGTTGCTTCTCCTTTATTGAGGTATGCAGTGGGAATAGTTTTAGGAATTTGCATTATTTTATTAAAAACAAAAAGCATCCTTTAAATTTTTCTTATTTGGATTATTTGGGCTAGTTGAATATTCTGGTTAATTAGTAATTCCTATCTCTTAATTTTAGTGTTTTCCTTCTATTGGTTATTTCCTATTTATTTGGTGTATAATTTATTAATATATTTGTATATAGTTGCTGGTTTGTTGTCTTTCCTATTAGATTGTGAGGTCCTTGAGGGCAGTGACTGCCTTTTTGCCTCTCTTTGTATTTTCATTACTTGCAAATAGTAGATGTTTAATAAATACTTATCGATTTACTATTTTTAAAAAATGGTAGATAAATTGAGGAAAGAAAGGTTCAGAGGAGCATTTGTGAACAGACAAAAACCAAAAGGAGAGAGGGAGGAAAAGGCAAAAAGTAGGAAAATAAGATGGAGGGAAACACAATTAGTAACCATAACTGTGAATGTGAATGGGATAAACTCACCCAAAGAACAGAAACAACTAGCAGAGTGGATTAAAAACCAAAATCCTATGATGTGCTGTCTCAAAAAAAAAAACATTTAAAGCAGGTAGAAACACAGAAAGTAAAAGTAAGGGACTGGAGTAGAATCTATTATACTTTAATTAAAGTGAGAAAAAAAACAGGGGTAGGAATCATGTTTTCAGATAAAGCAAAAGTAAAAACTGATTTAATCAAAAGAATCTAATCAAAAGAGCTAAGGAAAGAAATTACATCTGGAAAAAGGCATCATAGACAATTAAATGATATCAATGCTAAATATATATGCACTAAATGACATAACATTCAAATTCCTGAAGAAGAAGCTACATGAGTTATAGGAGGAAACTTTATTAGTGGGGAATGTGCTCTCAGAAGCAGATAAATCTTACAAAAAATAAAGAAGAGAACTTCCGGTCAAGATGGCAGCTTAGAGGCAGCAAAAGTTCAGACCTCTGAAAACCCTTCCTTACCCATCAAAAACTGAATGCTCCTAGGGGACTGAAATTCAAACTTAACAACAGGACAGAACTGGAGAACCCTCCTCCTGGACTCGAATCAAATGGTACACCCCCCAAAAGCCGGGATCCTAGATCACTCGGGTCTAAGAGGAAGGCAGAAGGAAGGTCCCAGGACCCCTTGTCCTCAACCCAGAGTGCTGAGCCCACGGCAGAAGCTGAAACATCAGGGCCGGCAAAAGGGCCTCAGGGCCAGCTGTTTGTAAGGGCCCACCTTGAAAGCAACCTGAGCCAGTCTCGGGGGCATCCAACACAGATGGCAGGGAAACAGAGAGAGACTGGGGCTCCATATGAGTCTCACCGGAGGTTTTTGCTTCGGGGAACATCCAGTCCAACCCAGCTGAACCTAATCACATCAGGAGCCCTCAGAGCTCAGGGAGGCCAGGACCCCTCCCCCCCCAAGAGTCAAGGTCTTCTGAAAGGACAGAAACCTGGGGCCTACAAAGGGGTTGCTCCAAAGGGCATACCTTAAAAGTAACTTGGGCCAGTCTCCTGGCATCCAACACAGACAGCAGCAGAGGTTTTTGTGTCGGGGCACATCCAGACCAACCCAGCTGAACCTAATCCCATCAGAAGCCCTCAGAGCTCAGGGAAGCCAGGACCCATCCCCACTTAAAGTGCAGGGTCTTCTGAAAGGACAGAAACCTCGGGTCCTGCAAAGGGGTTGCTCCAAAGGGCGTACCTTAAAAGTAACCTGGGCCAACCTCGGGGTATCCAACACAGAAGGTAGCTGGTACCTTGCGGACAGTGCTGTGCCAGGCTCAGAGCGTGGAAGTAAGGCAGCTGAAAAGCAACTGGAGGGAACTAAGAGTAGTAACACCTGAAACACCGGCAGGCAGGGGAGGACAGACCCTGGGCTTCCCCGGAAAGACAGCACAGCTGTGGAGAATGGACAATCTGCCTAGGGCTAAAGCCCCAGACCATCAGACAGATACACTAAGAGCCAGTCCTCCTCACTCAGATAGAGATGGCAAACAGTACAGAAGTGCAAAAGCTTCCAAACACCAAGAAAAGCAAGAAGAAGGGGGTAACTTTGGACACATTTTATGGAGCAAAAATAGAAAATACAGAGTAGATAGAAGAGGAAACACAAACAAATGCTCCAAAACCTTCCAAAGGAAATGGAAATTCTCCACAAACTCTTGAAGAATTTAAATCAGAAATTATCAAAAAGATGGAAGCCTTCTGGCAGGAAAAATGGGAAACAATGCAAAAGGAACTCAGTAATATGAGAGACCAAAATATGCAAATGCAGAAACAGCTTGAAGCCTCAAAAAACAGGTCAGACCAAACTGAAAGGGAAAACCAGTATTTAAAGGTCAGAATCAGGCAACTGGAAGACAATAATCTTGTAAACAAGTAAGAATTAATAAAGAAAAGTCAAAAGACTAAAGAATTAGAAGACAATATAAAATATCTCACTGACAACGTGACAGATCTGGAAAACAGAGGAAGGAGAGACAACTTGAGAATCATTGGTCTGCCCGAAAACCCAGAGATAAACAGTAATCTTGATATCATAATACATGATATCACCAAAGAAAACTGCCCAGAGATTCTAGAAAAGGGGTACAAAATATGCATTGAAAGAGTTCACAGAACAACCTCTACACTAAATCCCCAAAAGACAACTCCCAGGAATGTAATTGCCAAATTCCAAAGCTTCCAAGCAAAAGAAAAAATTTACAAGAAGCCAGAAAAAGACAATTTAAATATAAAGGAAGACCAATCAGGGTCACACAGGATGTAGCAATTTCCACTCAACGACCATAAGACATGGAACATGATATTTATTTATTTTTTTTCATGCAACACATTTTATCATATTCCCCATTTAGTGACAGAAGACATATCAAACATATAATTTAAAAAATTCATGAAGGAAATAAAGTGAAAGATGACATTCTTGACTGACTGACTGACTGACAATTCCTTCTTTAGCTGTGGATAGCATTCCTTGGGTTTATCTTGGGACATTGTTTTGCTGATAATAGTTGAGTCCTTCACAATTGATTACTATATAATATTTCTGTTACTGTATACATTGTTCTTTTAGTTCTGCTCACTGCACTTTGTATCAGATCATATAAACCTTTCCAGGTTTTTTGGAACTCATCCTTTTCATCATTTTTTTAATATTTTATTTGATCATTTCCAAGCATTATTCATTAAAGACATAGATCATTTTCTTTTCCTCCCCACCCCCACCCCCCATAGCCGACGCATAAATCCACTGGGCATTACATGTTTTCTTGATTTGAACCCATTGCTTTGTTGATAATATTTGCATTAGAGTGTTCATTTAGAGTCTCTCCTCTGTCATGTCCCTTCAACCGCTGTATTCAGGCAGTTGCTTTTCCTCGGTGTTTCCACTCCCATAGTTTATCCTTTGCTTATGAATAGTGTTTTTTTCTCCTAGATCCCTGCAAATTGTTCAGGGACATTACACCGCCACAAGTGGAGAAGTCCATTACATTCGATTATACCAGTGTATTAGTCTCTGTGTACAATGTTCTCTTGCTTCTGCTCCTCTCACTCTGCATCTCTTCCTGGAGGTTGTTCCAGTCTCCATGGAACTCCTCCACTTTATTATTCCTTTTAGCACAATAGTATTCCATCACCAACATATACCACAATTTGCTCAGCCATTCCCCAATTGATGGATATCTCCTCATTTTCCAGTTTTTGGCCACCACAAAGAGCACAGCTATGAATATTTTTGTACAAGTCTTTTTGTCTATTATCTCTTTGGGGTACAGACCCAGCAGTGCTATGGCTGGATCAAAGGGTAGATATTCTTTTGTCGCCCTTTGAGCATAGTTCCAAATTGCCCTCCAGAATGGTTGGATCAATTCACAACTCCACCAGCAATTAATTAATGTCCCTACTTTGCAACATCCCCTCTAGCATTCATTACTTTCCTTTGCTGTCATGTTAGCCAATCTGCTAGGTGTGAGGTGATACCTCAGAGTTGTTTTTATTTGCATCTCTCTGATTATAAGAGATTTAGAACACTTCTTCATGTGCTTATTAATGGTTTTAATTTCTTTATCTGAGAACTGCTTATCCATGTCCCTTGCCCATTTATCAATTGGAGAGTGGCTTGATTTTTTGTACAGTTGATTTAGCTCTTTATAAATTTGAGTAATTAAACCTTTGTCAGAGGTTTCTATGAAGATTTTTTTTCCCAGTTTGTTGTTTCCCTTCTGATTTTAGTTACATTGGTTTTGTTTGTGCAAAAGCTTTTTAATTTGATGTAGTCAAAATTATTTATTTTACATTTTGTGATTCTTTCTATGTCTTGCTTGGTTTTAAAGTCTTTGCCCTCCCAAAGGTCTGACATGTATACTATTCTGTGTTTACCCAGTTTACTTATGGTTTCCTTCTTTATGTTTAGGTCACTCACCCATTTTGAATTTATCTTGGTGTAGGGTATGAGGTGTTGATCTATTCCTAGTCTCTCCCACACTGTCTTCCAATTTTCCCAACAGTTTTTATCGAATAGTGGATTTTTGTCCCAAAAGATGGGATCTTTGGGTTTATCGTATACTGTCTTGCTGAGGTCGCTTTCCCCCAGTCTATTCCACTGATCTTCCTTTCTGTTTCTTATCCAGTACCAAATTGTTTTGATGACTGCTGCTTTGTAATATAGTTTAAGGTCAGGGACTGCAAGGCCCCCGTCATATGTGTTTTTTTTTTCATTATTTCCCTGGATATCCTTGATCTTCTGTTCTTCCAAATGAACTTTGTTATGGTTTTTTCTAAATCAGTGAAGAAGTATTTTGGGAGTTCAATGGGTATGGCACTAAATAGATAAACAAGTTTGGGTAGGATGGTCATTTTTATTATATTGGCTCGTCCTATCCATGAGCAGTTAATGTTTTTCCAATTGCTCAAGTCTCATTTTAGTTGTGTGGAGAGTGTTTTGTAGTTGTGTTCATATAGTTCCTGTGTTTGTCTCGGGAGGTAGATTCCTAGGTATTTTATTTTGTCTAAGGTGATTTTGAATGAGATTTCTCTTTCTAGTTCTTGCTGCTGAGCTGTGTTGGAGATATATAGAAAAGTTGATGATTTATATGGGTTTATTTTGTATCCTGCAACTTTGCTAAAGTTGTTGATTATTTCAATAAGCTTTTTGGTTGAATCTCTAGGATTCTTTAAGTAGACCATCATGTCATCCGCAAAGAGTGATAACTTGGTCTCCTCCTTGCCTATTTTGATGCCTTCAATTCCTTTATCTTCTCTAATTGCTACTGCTAATGTTTCTAGTACAATGTCAAACAGTAGAGGTGATAATGGGCATCCTTGTTTCACTCCTGATCTTATTGGGAATGAATCTAGTTTATCCCCATTGCAGATGATATTAGCTGATGGTTTTAGATATATACTATTTATTATTTTTAGGAATGACCCTTCTATTCCTATGCTTTCTAGTGTTTTTAATAGGAATGGGTGTTGTATTTTATCAAATGCTTTTTCTGCGTCTATTGAGATAATCATGTGGTTCTTGTTGGTTTGCTTATTGATGTGGTCAATTATGTGGATGGTTTTCCTAATATTGAACCAACCCTGCATCCCTGGTATAAATCCTACTTGATCATGGTGAATGATCCTTCTGATCACTTGCTGGAGTCTTTTTGCTGGTATCCTATTTAAGATTTTTGCATCTATATTCATTAGGGAGATTGGTCTATAGTTTTCTTTCTCTTTTTTTGACCTGCCTGGTTTTGGAATCAGTACCATGTTTGTGTTGTAAAAGGAGTTTGGTAGAACTCCCTCTTTGCTTATTATGTCAAATAGTTTGTATAGTATTGGGATTAACTGTTCTCTGAATGTTTGATAGAATTCACTGGCCCTGGGGATTTTTTCTTAGGAAGTTCTTTGATGGCTTGTTGGATTTCATTTTCTGATATGGGATTATTTAAGAATTCTATTTCCTCTTCTGTTAGTCTAGGCAGTTTGTATTTTTGTATATATTCATCCATATCCCCTAAATTGGTGTATTTATTGCCATATAATTGGGCAAAGTAATTTCTAATGATTGCCTTAATTTCCTCTTCATCAGAGGTGCTGTCCCCCTTTTCATCTTTAATGCTCTTCATTTGCTTTTCTTCCTTCCTTTTTTTAATTAGATTGACCAGTACTTTGTCTATTTTGTTTGTTTTTTCAAAGTACCAGCTTCTTGTCTTATTTATTAAATCAATAGTTCTATCACTTTTGATTTTATTAATTTCTCCCTTAATTTTTAGGATTTCTAGTTTGGTTTTCTGCTGGGGTTTTTTAATTTGATCGCTTTCGAGTTTTTTTATTTGCATTTCCAATTGATTGATCTCTGCTCTCCCTAGTTTGTTAATATAAGCATTCAGGGATATGAATTTACCTCTGATTACTGCTTTGGCTGCATCCCAAAAGGTTTGAAAGGATGTCTCGCCATTGTCATTTTCCTTGATGAAATTATTAATTGTTTCTATGATTTCTTCTCTAACTAAATGATTTTGGAGTATCATATTGTTTAATTTCCAATTAGTTTTGGATTTGGTTTTCCATGTACCATTACTAATCATTATTTTTATTGCCTTGTGATCTGAGAAGGCTGCATTCATTATTTCTGCTTTTCTGCATTTGGGTGCTATGTTTCTGTGACCTAATGTATGGTCAATTTTTGTGAATGTGCCATGTGGTGCTGAGAAGAAGGTGTATTCCTTTTTATCCCTATTTATTTTTCTCCATATGTCTATTAATTCTAATTTTTCTAAGATTTCATTCACTTTTTTACCTCTTTCTTATTTATTTTTTTATTTGATTTATCTAAATTTGATAATGGTTGGTTTAAGTCTCCCACTAATATGGTTTTACTGTCTATTTCTTCCTTCAATTCTCCTAGTTTCTCCATTAGAAATTTGGGTGTTATATTATTTGGTGCATACATGTTGATTAATGATATTTCCTCATTGTCTAAAGTCCCTTTTAACAAAATATAATTACTTTCCCTGTCCCTTTTGATCAGGTCTATTTTTGCTTTGGCTTTATCAGATATCATGATTACCACTCCTGCCTTCTTTCTGTCAGTTGAGGCCCAGAAGGTCTTAATCCATCCTTTAATTCTGACCTTGTGGGTGTCAACCCGCCTCATGTGTGTTTCTTGAAGACAACATATGGTAGGGTTTTGGATTCTAATCCATTCTGCTATTTGTCTACGTTTTATGGGTGAGTTCATCCCATTCACCTTCAAAGTATGATTGTCACTTGTGGACTCCCTGGCATTTTGATATCCTTCCCTAATTCTAACCTTTTCTTCTTTGGCTCTACCTTTTAGTTCAGTGATTTACTTTGAATCAGTCCCCCTTGTCCCCTCCCTTGATGTTTCCCTTTTTAGTCCCTCCTTTTTTGTTCCCCCCCTCCCCCCTCTCTTTCCCTCCCTTTTTGTTTTCCCTCTCCCCCTCCCCCCCCTTGGTTTTCCCTTCTCCCTACCCTTGTTGGGTAAGATAGAATTCAAGATCCCAATGGATCTGGTTGTTTTTCCCTCTCAGAGTTGATTTCACTGAGATTAAGGTTAAAGTAAACCCCCTCCCTTCCTCTCCTTCTTATAGGAGTTTTCTTCCCCTCCCCTTCCCATGTGAATCTTTGTGTGAGAAAGATTATTCTATTTGGTCTTTCTTTACCCCCTATTTATACATTACATTTTTCCCACATGTTAGTATACATATATTGATAGAAATGTAGTCCTTATAGAAGAGAGTTTGAGTAAAAGAAGATAGCATTTTTCTCCTTTCCCCTTTCCTTAATATTTACCTTTTTAGGTATTCCATGCTCTTTGTCTTTCGATATCGAACTTTCCACAGAGCTCTGGTCTTTTCTTTGCAAAAAGTTGGAAATCTTCTATTTTGTTGAATGTCCATACTTTCCCTTGGAAGTATATAGTCAGTTTTGCTGGGTAGCTGATTCTTGGTTGAAGACCCAGCTCTCTTGCCTTTATGAAGATCATGTTCCATGCCTTACGATCATTCAGAGCAGAACTTGCAAGGTCTTGTGTGACCCTGATTGGCATTCCTTTATATCTAAATTGTCTTTTTCTGGATTCCTGTAGGATTTTTTCTTTTGTTTGAGAGCTTTGGAATTTGGCAATTACATTCTTGGGAGTTGTCTTTTGGGGGTTTAGTGTAGAAGGTGTTCTGTGAGCTCTGTCAGTGGCTGTATTACCCCCTTGTTCTAGAATCTCTGGGCAATTTTCTTTAATTATATCTTGTATCACAATGTCAAGTTTGGTGTTTATTTCTGGCTTTTCTGGAAGTCCAATTATTCTTAAATTATCTCTTCTCCCTCTATTTTCCAGATCTGTCACCTTGTCGGTGAGATATTTTATGTTCTCTTCTAATTTCTTGGTATTTTGGCTTTGCTTTATTAATTCTTGGTCTTTTACATGATTGTTGTCTTCCAGCTGCCTGATTCTGGCCTTTAAAGCCTGGTTTTCCTTTTCAGTTTCATCACACCGGTTTTGTAGATGCATGAATTTCTTTTGCATTATTTCCAACTTTTCCTCCCAGAAGGCTTCCATCTTTTTGGTCATTTCTAATTCAAATTCTTCATAGGTTTGTGGAGAGTTTCCATTTCCTTTGGAAGGTTTCGGAGTATTTTCTTGTGTATCGTCTTCTATCTCCTCTGTATTTTGTATTTTTGCTCCATAGAATGTGTCCAAAGTCACCCCTTTCTTCTTATTTTTCTTGGGATTTTGGGGCTTCTGTGCTTCTGTGGAGTTTGCCATCTCTGAATGGGGAGGATTAGCTTTTCTTATCTCTGTCTGGTGTTCAGAGGCTTTAGTCCTGGGCAGATTGTCGGTTCTATGAGTTTTCCCTGGGTTAAACTGAGTATGCCTTAAGGCAATGACTTTCACTGGAACTGGAATGGAAGGGTAGGACCAGGGGGCCACACTCTCCCCCGGCTCTCTGGGTCGGGTTGATTTCCAGAAGTTGCCTTCAGAATAGCTGGCCGTGAGGCTGTTTTGTCGGCCCTGAGGGTTGCTGTTGTTTCAGAAGACCCTGCTCTCTGCGGGGGAAGGGGCCGCGGCTTCCTGGAGCTCCGAAGGCAGTGACTTTCACTGAGACTTGGAAAGCAGGATCCAGCTGGTGAGGCTGTCTTGCCTGCCCTGAGGGTTGCTGTTGTTTCAGTTGACCCTGCTGTCTGAGGGGGGCGGGGCTGCAGCTTCCCGGAGCCTTGGACTCTGTGCTCCTACCCATTAGGTCCCAGTGATCTCGGGTTCTGGCTTTTGAGGGGAGCCATACCTTTTGATCCAGGTCCAGGTCCAGGAGGATGATTCCCAGAGTCTATGCTGTTGATCGTTTTGAATTTCGGGGCCTTAGGAGCTTATAGTTTGAGATCGGTTGGGAAGGGTTTTCCGGAGATCTGAACTTTAGCATTCTCTAAGCAGCCATCTTGACCGGAAGTGGAACATGATATTTAAATATAAAGGAAGACCAATCAGGGTCACACAGGATGTAGCAATTTCCACTCAATGACCATAAGACATGGAACATGATATTCAGAAAAGCAAGAGAGCTGGGTCTTCAACCAAGAATCAGCTATCCATCAAAACTGTCTATATACTTCCAGGGGAAAGTATGGACATTCAACAAAATACACGATTTCCAAGTATTTGTAAATAAAAGACCAGATCTCTGTGGAAAGTTTCATATCCAAACACAAAGAGCAAGAGAAAAATGAAAAGGTAAATATGAAGGAAAGGGAAAAGGAGAAAAATGTTATCTTTATCTTTTATTCACACTCTCTTCTATAAGGACTACATTTATATCAATTTATATATATATTAATATGTGGGGAAAATGTAATGTGTAACCCTCAAAAATTGTATGCATCATTAGAGTAGTAAGAAGAATCAGGCATAGGGAAAGTTTGGGGCATCAAGAAGATATGGAGAAAGGGGGAATAGAAAGAAAAAGGGAGGGGGGAATAGTTGATGGTACTAAGATATACTCCAAGAAATAGGAAATAAAACTAAGTAGAATAATCATTCTCACACAAAGATACACATGGTAAGGGGAGGGGAAGAATTCTCCTATAAGAAGGAGAGGAAGAGAGTTTTTACTTAAACCTTACTCTCAGTGAAATCAACTCTGAGAGGGAAGAGCATCCAGATCCATTGGGATCTTGAATTTTATCTTATCCAACAGGGTAAGGGAGAAGGGAAAACCAAGGTGGGTAGGAGGGGAGTGAACACAAAAAAGGAGGGAAGGAGAGGGGGGGTGGAGGGAATAAAAAGGGAGTTGCCAGAAAGGGAAACATATCAAGGGAGGGGACCAGGGGGACTGATTTAAAGTAAATCACTGGCTTAAAAGGTTATAGCTAAAGAAGAAAGGTCAGAATTAGGGGAGGATATCAAAATGCCAGGGAGTCCACAAGTGACAATCATAACTTTAAACATGAATGGGATGAACTCACCCATAAAATGTAGACAAATAGTAGAATGGATTAGAATCCAAAACCCTACCATATGTTGTCTTCAAGAAACACACATGAGGTGGGTAGATACTCACAAGGTCAGAATTAAAGGATGGATTAAGACCTTCTGGGCCTCAACTGTGACCTTTTGACTTTCTAGTAATGAACTGTTATAGGGAATTTCAGAAGGGGAAAAGATTTATACAAAGGGGAAAAACAAATAAATGAGTTTATTAACAAAGAAAGGGATAATGGGGATGGAAAAAGGAAAAGATTTGCATCTATTTGTCCCAAGATATTTAACCCACTATAGTTAATTTCCTAAGCTTAACCTGTCTAATTAACTCAACTAAAGATTTCTAAGGATAAGTCCAACAGGGAACTCAGAATCTCATACACAGAGTTCTTGGTGGGTCAGGTAGCAAGAATCCAGCTGTTGAGTCCTCAGATGTTCCAGGAGAGAGAGAGAAAGGCTCCTCCGAAATCACTTTGTCCACCAGAATGTATGGGTATCTTCTACTCAATCCTTTTGATCTTATTCTAAGGCAGACAACTTACAAGATGAGGTTGTCCAGGAAGAGTCCAGATCCACACTTGACCTTCTGCTTGACCTTCTGCTCCAGATATACAGTTGGAAATCTGTCCAGAGCTTAGAACTCTGACCCAGCCAAATCTTGGAGAATTCTTAGGCTTGAGAACTGTCAATCAATTCTTTGCAGCTTCTTTGCACTTTGTAACTTCCCTCACTACAGAACTATGGTGAACTCTGTGCTGGGGTATGGCATATTGTACCCACAGAGAGGTCTCTGAGTGCCCCTTCTGGCCCACATGTCATAGGTTCACTACCACAGCATTAAGGGAAAGAGTATGAGGAGAATAGATTGTCAACAGTGTTGAGTGACGAACCCCCTTGGGGGAAAAAGAGAAGTGTGGAAACTAAAGGCAAATTCCGCCTACTTTAGAGATTTCATTTGTAATTGTCATTGCAGGATGTAATGACAATCATCAAACTTTATAAAGAAAGAAGTTTTCCTGTTATTTTCTGAGGCTCATAAACATACAATCTGGTAAAACATAGAGACAATGAGAGGGTAAATGAATTACACAGGACTATATAGTCAATATATATCAGATGTGAGAACTTTATTATTTTTATTATTATTACTTATATTATTGTATTTTAGGATTACAAAAATGTTTCTACATACAATATTACAGCAACCCTATGTAGTTCCATCCCTGTGAGGTAGAAAATATAAATATTTTTGTTCCAATTTTATAAATAAACTGTGGCTCAAAATGTGAAATGACTTGCTTAATATAATTTTAATAATTTATAATGATTTTAATAAAAATAAAAGATAATAGATAGAATCATTACGAGGACCAAAATTCAAATTCAGATGTTCTGATTCCATTTTTTTTTACCATGCTACAATGTCTCTCTCTTGGGTTTGAATTTATGTAACCTGATTTAAAGGTGATTAAAGAATTGGATTATAAAAGCTTAATGCACAAATAAGAACCCTAGTGTAGCAAATTGTTGGTTCTGGATTTCTTTTAATTAATTTTTATTATTTGGGGAGATCAGAGCTCTTTCTCCTAGTTAGGAGATTATTGAGCTGGCTGAAACCTGTCTCATGGGATGATCTTTCTCCTTTAATCAATCCTTTGTGAACCCTCTAAATGTAATTTAATCTTTAACCAGACTTAGTTTATCTATAGAGTTTGTTTAACTAGATTTATTTAATTGGAGGATGTATGAGATCATGATTCCATTTGATTAGGTTCATTCAACTTTTATGACATTGAGGGAAGCATTAGATTATGAATTTATCTTTTCTTCAACTTTTTTATAGGCTAAGAGAAATATACAAGTTTGCAGTATGTAAAATAATTCTTTCATTGTCACTCTGATGTAATTTTGTATGAAAAGCCTTGTTAGAATCCTAATTTTGGTTCAGGCTTATTTAGTCATTTATTTATATTTGTGATCCAAACCTGTGCTTAAGCATAATAAAAAAAAACAATCTTTTTTTACCCTGATAATTTTTACATTTTGGTGGATCAATTTTGGCAGCAATTACCTGCCATATTAGCTGAAAAAGAAGATTTTCCTCCCAAAATAGATTTGCATAGTTGCCAGAAGTACTGCTAGGGTAGGTTTTTAAAAGAACTTTTACATATAGTATCTTATTTTAATTGAGCAAAATCCCTCTTATGTAGGCAAGGCAAATATTTCTGTACCGGTTTCATAGACAAAACTTTGGGCAATAAACGTTTGCTAAGTACCTAAAGTCACACAATGAATGAGAACTGTTATAGGTAAAGTTAAGTGTGTGCAGAGAGCTGAGGCAGACTGACAGAAATAAGAAATTTTAGAATTCTACTGGGGAAGAGTCAGTTAGCTTATACTGGGATTATTTTCTCTTTACCTGGAGAGGGACTGGATACCTTCCTTTGCTAAATGTGATATATCTGGACTTCCCATCCTACTTGCTTCCCTGTAACTGATTTAATCATCTGTTGAGTTTCTTGAGTGATCCTGTTCAACTGAGTCATCTGTCTGTGAGATTCTGGATGAGATCCTCATGGATCCAAACTATCTCCTTGGACCCTGCCCTGCCTGGCTGCTTAACTACCTCCATTACCACCAAAAGTGGGATTTGTTTTGGGTTAGTGTAGGATATTCATATTGGGTCACTAGATAGATAGATAGGTGAGCTTAGTGTAGCTGATTCCAAGAAGAGTCCTGGTGACAGGACATTTAGATCTGGTGGAGTTTAGATAGATACTTTTAGCTCAACCTTTCACTAGTTAAAATTAAATAACTTTTATATATCATCTTAGTGGGTGTGTGTATTCTCAGGGTCTGGCTCTGCCAGCTCTGTGATTGAGTGACCTTCCCAGAACCAAGGTTATACTTCTGATACTGGCATAAATACCATCATATCCCATCCCTAAGCCCCCCTCTATTTATTTTAGAATGAAAGTTAGAATTCAGCTCTCCAAATCCAAATCTGATACATTTCCCTCCAAAATCTAGAATGAAAGCAAACACAAAATTTTATAAAGCAAATTCTTCTCAGAGAAGTTTATATCTGGTCTTAGAATTAAAGGAGGATATTGAAATTTACTTGAATAAGATAGGGGAATTACAATTCTAGACTTTTGGAAACACAATTGTGTATATATCAACTGTCTAGTTTTACCTCACACTGAAGTAGAGAATGTCCTCAAGGATAAAGACACTGAAGTTCAGAGTTGAACCCATATCTGAAACAGGATTTCTTCAGTATATGCACTATCTGATCCTACAGTCAGTGGAGAGGAACCTATGACTTCCAGAGTTCTAACCTGCTCCACTTTTGACTGTTTTCATGATGAGGGATTTTACTTTCACATTTCAGTTAAACTTATTTTTTCCAACCTTCACTAGTATCTTTTAGATCTTCTATTTTTAAATTTTTTTCATTGATATATTTTCCTTTTACATTATAAACATTTATAAATTACTCCTACTTTGTAAGAGTTTTTAACATGGCAAAGCAGATAAATAAAACTAATAGTAACCTCATCTGAAAATATATGCAGCATTTCATATTGTAGCACTCCATTTCTAATTTTAAATAGTGGGAATCTATTTTTTCACATACATTACCTACCCCATTAAAAAAAGAAAAGAAACAATTTTTTCTCTCTCTTTTTAAAAATTTAGAATATTTTTCCAAGTGTTCTAAATGTCTTATAATCAGAGAGATGCAAATCAAAACAACTCTGAGGTATCACCTCACACCTAGCAGACTGGCTAACATGACAGCAAAGGAAAATAATGAATGCTAGAGGGGATGTGGCAAAGTAGGGACATTAATTTACTCCTGGTGGGGTTGTGAACTGATCCAACCATTCCGGAGGGCAATTTGGAACTATGCCCAAAGGGTGATAAAAGACTGTCTGCCCTTTGATCCAACCATAGCACTGCTGGGTTTGTACCCCAAAGAGATAATAAGGAAAAAGACTTGCACAAGAATATTCATAGCTGCGCTCTTTGTGGTGGCAAAAAAATTGGAAAATTAGGGGATCCCCTTCAATTGGAAAATGGCTGAACAAATTGTGGTATATGTTGGTGATGGAATACTATTGTGCTCAAAGGAATAATAAAGTTGAAGAATTCCATGGAGACTGGAACAATCTCCAGGAAGTGATGCAGAGTGAAAGGACCAGAACCAGGAAAACATTGTACACAGAGACTGATACACTGTAGTACAATCGAACGTAATGGAATTCTCCATTAGTGTCAATGCAATGTCCCTGAACAATCTGCAGGGATCTAGGAGAAAAAACACTATCCACAAGCAGAGGACAAACTGTGGGAGTAAAAACACCAAGGAAAAGCAACTGTTTGACTACAGGGGTTGAGGGACATGTCTGAGGACATGAGGAGAGACTCTAAATGAACACCCTAATGCAAATACCAACAACATGGAAATGGGTTCGAATCAAGAACACATGTGATATCCAGTGGAATCGCACGTCGGTTATGGGATAGGTGATGGGGGTTGGGGGGGAGGAAAAGAAAATGATCCTTGTCTCCAATGAATAATATGCAGAAATGACCAAATAAAATAATGTTAAAATTTTTTTTAATATTTTTTCCATGGTTACATGGTTCATGATCCCCACCCCCCCCACACACACCCTGTTCCCTCCCCTCTCCATGAACTGACAAGCAATTCCACTGGGTTATACATGTATCATTGTTCAAAACCTATTTCCATGTTCTCTATTCCCTTTCTCTCTGTTCCTTGTCACCAGTGTTTTGCTTTTTGTTATCCCTTCCTTTAATGTAGAAGCTACTAGGTCCTATGTGATCCTGATTGTAGCTCCGTGGTATTAGAATGGTTTCTTTCTGGTTGCTTGAAGTATTTTCCCTTGGTTTGGTGGCTCTTGAATTTAGCTATTATATTCCTAGAAGTTTTCATTTGAGGATTTCTTTCTGGAAGTGATCTGAGAATTCTTTTAATTTCAATTTTATTTTCTTGTTATTTTTTATAATTTCTTGTAATATGATATGAAAGGTTTTGTCTTGATCATGTCATTCAGATAACCCAATAATTCTCAAATTATCTTTCCTAGATCTATTTTCTAGGTCAGTTGTTTTTTCAATAACATATTTCATGTTTTCCTCTATTTATTTGCTTTTTCATTCCTTTGATTCTGCTTTATTGTTTTTTTTTATTTCTCATGAAATAATTAGTGTCTAGGTGGTCAATTCTGATTTTTAAGACCCAATTTTCCTCTGTCAGGTTTTGGTTCTCCTTTTTCAATTGGCCCATTTCTTCTTGCATTACTTTCCTTTCTCTTTGCATCACTTTCATTTGTCTTTCCCATGTTCCCTCTGCTTCTCTTTTGAAGTCTTTTGAAGTCTTTTTTGAGTTCTTCCAAAATCTGTGTCCAATCCATATTTTTATTTTGGACTTTGCTGTTGGGGAATTGCCTTGGCCCTCCTTTCCTATTCCCTTCCTTGTTTATTGACAACATTAAATCTTTTATTAACTTAACATAGAAGTCAGATTGTGTTACTAAGAGATCCAGGTCTGAAGACAGCCATTTTGGTCTATCAGCCTGGTACAGACAGAGACACTAGACTTTCAATCTTATCATTTCTAGAAATATTTTATTCCACATCTTTCAATATGAATTTAAATTGTTCAGAGGGAGTCAGTCCAAGATTAATAGGAATCATTCAGTAATGAAATTCTGAAGATATCAAGAATAATGATTCCAATAAGAAAGAAAAAAGAAATTGTTTAAAGAGACTAGTGTGGAGATGCAGGGAGCTTACCAAACAGCTTATATATTAGTGAATGATATTTGGATAATTTGACAAGAATTCAGGCAACAAAAGATGAATACAAAAGTATGACAAAGGCTTGTAAGAATTGAGGTGAAGTTGAAAATGAGTACTAGGGAAAACAAAAAGTGGTATCTATAATTATATTGAGTACTAGAAGAGAGCTAAAATTTTCCTTTTTAAAAAAATAGACATGATTACTTAGTCAGAGTAATGATGCAGATGTAAACTATCTAGATTTTGACAAAGCATTTGGCAAAATCTCTTCTTGTGAAAGAGATGGAGAGGTTGTGCACTCAATCAACAACACAAATTAGATGTCTACAGTATTATATGCAGTATGTTAGGCAATCAGGAAGACCCATTACTATAAATTATCTCAACTCTAAAGACTTCTACAATTTAATGGAAACAATATCATATATATAAAAATGACATAAAGAAAATAAGTGTAAATAAATACAAAGTAGTTAAATAAAAGGTTGTTTGTGAAGGTATAAACATTAATAACTAATAATAAAAATATATTATTTTTTGAGGTTTATCAAGGATTATTAGAAATCAAGGAATAAAGAATATACAAATAAAAACCATGTGCCCATGGCTGATTAGCCCATTCAAAGTCCCCGCGCTTAGCTTAGCTTACTACATCATTGCAATGGCAGAGAAGAGATCGTAGGAGGCATTACTGCCAGTTAAATATCAATTGTGATGTCACCAATGTGGAGACTCAGGTGAGATTATAGGGAATTCTGGGAAATACCAAGGACTTCTGAGGATTGAAGTCTAGGGTTCAAAATCTCCATTTTTACAAGGGAAACACAAGCAAGTGGAATGATCAGAAAGATGTTCAGATAGAAAGTTATGCTATTGGAATATATATTTTTTAGACTCATGAAAAGTGTAAATGAGAGTAGTTTTAATGTCCTTTTATTATTGATCCCCACCTTTAGAGAAATTAGCTAATCACTGTTCTATTGAGGTCCTAAGGAGCATACTTGAATTAAGAGAATCACATAATTTGGGAATCATCAGGCTAGAAGAGAACTTCATAGCAATTATGTTTTTCTTCATTTTACAGAAAAGTAATAGAGCATTCATAGGATTTTCAAAGGCTACTTAAGAATTGTCAAACGAAAGAGGAATTCAACTAGTTCTACTTAGAGCTACAAAATAGAACTTGTAGCAATGGGATAAAATTACAGAAAGACAGATTCAAACCAGATGGCTAACCCTATGGTGGTAATGTTTAGTTTAAGATAACAATGAGCTAACTGGTAGAGATGGGAATTGAGGTAATTAGGTTGGAGATTAAAGATTGGATGCATAGATTTTGTATCATTCTCTGTAAAGATGAAAACTGAACCTTTGGAATCGATCAAAGAGTGTGTAGAGGGAGTGCAGGATCCATAACAGTCCTGATTTCCTTTGAATTTTGATGTATGTTTCCCACACTATATGGGAGACTTGAACATTTTCATTAACAGCAGAGGTGCAATCAGTAGGAAGTGAAAAATTTACGGTGAGATAGATGGACAACACGTCAAGGGGACAAACATCTTAAAATAGTCAGGAGAGACTGAGATCAGAGTTATAAGTAGAGAGGATGCTCTTGACTGGGAAAAGGAGCAAATGGGGCAAGAACTGCTCAAGATTTATAATATTATAACAGGGCATAATGGTTGACCTCAGTTTCTTCAAACAAGTAAGAGTCAAAGTCATAAATTGGGAAAGGGAAGTTTGGGTACAATAGACATGGAGAGATAGAAGGGTATGAAATAACCACTGAAGAAATGTACATGTATTTATAAATCAGTGAGTGCCTGGGAGTTCAGAAAACTAGAATAGTAGTCTCATAGCATTCAATAATGACTTCAAGTGCTCTCTGATTTTCTTCTATAGTTCTTTACCTAAAAGTTATAAAACTGAGCCATTTGCAGAGTGAACTAGACAACAGATTTTATCCTCCTGGGACTTTTTCCTGAGATCAAGCGTCTTGCTGTTCTTATCCCCATCATCTTCTTGATCTACATGATTGCTGTTACAGGAAATGCTGTGCTGGTCTTCCTCATCTTGGGTGATTCCTGGCTCCTGATGCCTATGTACTTCTTACTGAGTCAGCTCTCTCTCAATGACTTGGCTTTGATCTCCACAGTTGTCCCCAACATGGTCACCAGCTTTTTCACAGGAAAGAAAAATATTTTACAAACTGGAAGTTACAAGGATGATATTGGATACTTATTGTATTGTTTTATTAGCTTAGAGATAAGAAGTAGAGTGGCTGGCTTGAGAAAGAATTGGAGTTTGAAGCAGAGCTGAGAGAGCATGTTGATTTCAAATGTTGACAGTTATAATCATTTTTCTGTGTCAGTTACTCTCTCTGGAAATCTGGAGTTGGTCTCTGGCAGTTGGCAGAGACATCCTCTCAGAGACATTCTCTCAGAGCCAGAGGAGGTAGCATTTTGAGAAACGCTATTGACTATCTATTTCTGTCTTCATAAATTGGTTTATATCTGAGAAGACTAGATCTAGTCTTTGGTTTGGACTCTGAGTGATTCTTGTTGAGACTCAACCAGATAGCCTTTGTTATTTTATAACTGTAAAGTGAAGTTAAGAATTATAAGGAAAAATGTGGTAGTTTTATTTAGACTAGGATAAATTTGGATTAGTCACATCAGGGAAGATTAGTGTAGACTGTGAAACACAGGAGAAGAGGTTCCTTATAGAACCAGGGAGTTTATTTGGGCAGATTTAGAATCTCTTAGAATTACAAATCCTTATTATCCTTATATGTTTCAATAAATATTTTATTTTTATAAGAGTCTCTTTAGTGTCCTTCGATCTGGTTCTCACATTTGAGCTTCACTTCACTTTATCAGTGAATATACTTCTGATTATATAAAAGTATCCAAACAGTTTTGAACCTGTATTGGCAAGTTTTTCCATTTATTTTTATGTAACTTGCCATTATTATTTTTACAATGTAGAACCCAAATTTTCTTCATTTTAATCCTAGGGGTTTCTGAGTTTCTTCTGCTGACCTTTATGTCCTATGACCGCTATGTGGCCATCTGCAATCCCCTTCATTACTCAGTCATCATGAGTCACACTGTCGTATGCAGATGGTCATCGGGTCCTGGTTAGGGGTAACTCTAACTTCCTTAGTCCATACAGCCTATGCTATGCATTTCCCCATTTGTGGCTCCAGAGAGATTCTTCATTTCTTCTGTGAGGTTATGGCCCTACTAAAGCTTACTTGTGAGAACACCTCAGCGTATGAGAAATCAGTAGTAATCTCAAGCTTTCTGGTAGTTTTTATCCCTTTGAGTCTCGTTTCACTTTCCTATACATTCATCTTCCTTACTATTCTTTGTATGAATTACCCTGAAGGGAAGAACAAAGCCCTAGTTACCTGTTCTTCCCGCCTTAGTGTGGTTAAGTCTCTATTTTGCTCCAGCTATATTAATCTACATGAGGTCAGACTCTACCTAACTCCTAAATTGAACCAGGCTCTGTTTTTGTTTGATTCCATTCTTACTCCCATGCTGAATCTCATCATCTATGGCTTTAGGAACAATGATGTGTTGTCAGCTGTAAGGAAAATATTTAGAAATATATTTCCACCAGGAAGGATACAGAGACAATTAGGTTGAATTACATGGAGGCAATCTCAAATCATTACCTTTCTTCCTTCATTATGAGAACATAGTACATGGCCAGGAAGAAGGTGGAAATAAAAGAGGCTAGGTTTCCATCTAAATTCTACTACTTAATATTTGTATTAGCTTGAGTTTTACCTCTTTAGGATGCAGTTTATTGCCAAATAGAACTCTTACTTAGGTCCTGGTAAATTTCAGTATGAGAGTCATTACAAGGATATAAGTTTGCAGAATGGGTCCTTAGAGAAAATACATAAACTTAATGTTTTTATGAATGAAGAAACTAAGACTAAGAACAGAGGAATGACTTGCCTAACATTAGCAGCTAATTGACTATAGATAAAAGTCTAGGTTTCCTTCCTTGAAGGTCAATACTCATTCCACTACACTGGTGTGCCCTGCGACCAAAAAACATAGTACTCATTTTCGCTTTTGTATTCCAATTGCATACTTAATCTTCCATGCATAAGCTTCTGAAGGTTGTAACAGTTAAATTAGTTTCTCTACTAAAAGTATTATATTTTTAGAAGTTTATTAAGATTATTAGAAATCAAGGATACAAAATAATAAAACACGTGCCCATGGCTGAAAGCAAAATTCAGAACCCCCGAGCTTAGTCTACTCACTACATCCTTGCAATCTCTGAGTACAGAAAGAGAAGCAGTAGGCATTACAGTCAGTTTAAATACAAATTGTGATCTCGTACTCGAGTGAGGACTCAGGTGAGATTATAGGGAATTCTGGGAACTGCCAAGGACTTCTGAGGATTGAAGTCTGAGGTTCAAATCTCCATTTTTACAAGGTCTAACCTTTGGAAAAACTTTATGCCAATCATTGATGGTAGTTTTGAATCCATGATGTAAATCAAAATAGTGAATTGGTTAATGTAGCCAATTGTTATTGAAATTCTCTGAAAATCTCTGAATCTGAAAAAGATAAGTTTGGTAGGTTTTGCAGAGACAGGGACATGAGGCCAATAAGGAAAAGATTCTGGAATTCTGCAGGAAGGGTTAAGCTGTTACTCAGAGATTGTTGGGTCTGGTGGTCTCTTTATCTGGAGATATACGGGGAGTGTGGCTGCTTATCCTGAGTGATTAGTCCTGTTTCCTATCCTGCTGGCTGTCCTGTGTGCTGTATTTCCTTGGAGAAGAACTTGGTGATCCTAAATCATCTGTCTACAGTGATTGTAAGACCAGGTCTAGGTCCTTTTGGATCTAGGACCTTCCCTGGGCCCTGCTAATCTTGCCACAGACCATTTCCCTTCAATACTTACAAAAGAGGGTTTTAGAACAAGATTAGCTAGAACAGGGACTGGGAATTTTAGACCAGTGAGGCGAGGTGTAGTGTAGACCAACTCTGTGAAGACTATCTGTGAAGAGACATTTGATCCTGGGGACTTTAGTTAGAGGAAATTTAGTATTAGGGTTACCTTATTCCCCTTTCAACTTGTCCCTGTTTAATTAAAATATTTCCCTGTTACTAGACCATGTTCTTTCCTGGTTTGAGTTTCTGTTCTAGTTTGAGTTTCTGTTGGCCTTTCAAACACACAGTTAACAACCTGATACTGGCACATTACAATTCATCTTATAACATCCCTCAATCCCTGTAACACAATAAACCAGTTACCTTAATGAAAAATTCAACATAGTGACATTTTCAGTAGGTACTATCCATGTAGCAGGAAAGACTCACAAATCTAAGAAAGGAAGGAAGGAAGGGAGAAAGGGAGGGAGGGAGGGAGGAAGGAAGGAAGGAAGGAAGGGAGGAAGGGAGGGAGGAAGGAAGGGAGGGAGGAAGGAAGGGAGGAAGGGAGGGAGGAAGGAAGGGAGGGAGGAAGGGAGGGAGGAAGGAAGGAAGGAAGGAAGGGAGGAAGGAAGGGAGGGAGGAAGGGAGGGAGGAAGGGAGGGAGGAAGGGAGGGAGGGAGGAAGGAAGGGAGGAAGGAAGGAAGGAAGGAAGGGAGGAAGGAAGGAAGGGAGGAAGGAAGGAAGGAAGGAAGGAAGGAAGGAAGGAAGGAAGGAAGGAAGGAAGGAAGGAAGGAAGGAAGGAAGGAAGGGAGGGAGGAAGGAAGGAAGGAAGGAAGGAAGGAAGGGAGGGAGGAAGGAAGGAAGGAAGGAAGGAAGGAAGGAAGGAAGGAAGGAAGGAAGGAAGGAAGGAAGGAAGGAAGGAAGGGAGGGAAGAAGGAAGGAAGGAAGGAAGGAAGGAAGGAAGGAAGGAAGGAAGGAAGGAAGGAAGGAAGGAAGGAAGGAAGGAAGGAAGGAAGGAAGGAAGGAAGGAAGGAAGGAAGGAAGGAAGGAAGGAAGGAAGAAAATGAAATATAGTATGTTTCAGTCTACAATTGTACTCTACTAGTTCTTTCTCAGAGGGCAGATGGCATTTTTAATCATGCATCTCTAGAATTATTCTGGATCACTGTATTTATGAGAATAAGTAGGTCATTCACAATTATTCACCAAAAATTATTGGTGCTACTGTATACAATATTTTGTTGGTTATGCTCACTTCACTTTGTATTAGTTCATTTAAGTCTTTCTGGATCTTTCTGAAGCCATCCTGCTCATCATTTCTTATAGTACAATAATATTATTCTATCACAATTATATACTACATAATTATGTTACTTTTAACAAGTTAGTTTGCTTTTTTGAGTTTCAATTTCCTTTTATGTTAAATGAATATGATAACATTTCCATTGATTACAAGACACATACTGGCTACACATTCTCTAGACAGGTCACTTTATCTCTCAGTGATCCTCAGCAACTTCATTAAACTCTATATTCTAGGCTGTATTGGTCAAGTAGGTTTCCTCACTAGAAGTTCCCTACATGAAAGAAATTACATGAGCAGAGCAAAAAAAGTAATTAGTATTACCTTCATTATATTTTAATTTACCAAATCACATATTTAGAACTAGAAATCATGTAGTCCAACTCTTTCTTTTTAAAGATTTCAAAACTGATACCTAGAGGCTTGCTAAATTCATGCTAGTGGCATGTGACAGGATGGGAATTCAATCCCAGTGTTTTTATTTCAAATACAGTGAGACAACTAAATGATAATCCATATGAAAGGTCTTTTAAAAGTATTACATGAATGTCAACTCAAAGAAGTCATTATAAAAGTAAATATTTCCATTAAGAATGAAGATGACTGTGTAGATACAGACTTATTCCATGATACAGGGCCTCAAAGGAAAGTCAGTTGCCCAGACTTGTTCACAGAACAAATTAGAAAACAACTAAGTAATTATTTTTCTTTGTGCACTAAACTCAGGTGTAATTTATGAAATGTGCATTAATTAAAAACAAGGACTGGACTTTCTTATGTACATGTCCCCAAGAGAATTTTAGCCTCAAATTAAATTTTGGCATGTCCTTAAAATGTTTCATTTTATCCATCATCTTAAATGCAGACCCAATAATATTTTAGGAATCTGGATAGGCTGAGGACCAAGGTAAGTGTAAGTACAACCAACTCCACTGACCTCATATAGGGCTTAACAAAGAGGACCAACTTTATATTTCAATGTGTGAACTGTGACAGGTTGGTAAATGAGAATAATTCATATGCTTACAATATTTCTGAAAGTCAGCAATATCTAGACATGAACAATGTTTGAAGGTAGCTATACTGCCAGAAAATTACACTAAGTCCTCTCTGAATAATGGAAATATCAGAGGGAAGAATGGTTAGAGGGAAAGAGTTTTCAATCAGGAGATCTGGCTTTAGTACTAATTTCGTGAATTTTTATGTGACCATGTGCATGCCCCAGTTTCTCAGCTTTATTAGCTCTCAAATGAGGATACTAACATTTTCTCTAATCTATAGAATTGTTATGAGAATAAAATGAGCCAAAAAAAAAAACACATCACAGCTGTGAACCAAAAAATACAGGTTGTCCCCAAATTATTAGTGCAGGTTTGAGCTCTCTTAGTCTAAACTTTTAAGTGCTACAAATTTCTCAAAGTCTTTAGAGGCTTATAAAATAATACATTTATATTTAAAATATAATATATATATATATATATATATATATATATATATATACTTTGAATTTGTTTTGACAACTATAAAATGTAAAGAGCTTCCCCTATTGATTAAATCTCAGGCCCAAAGCCTTTCTGACCATTACTGCTAAAAAATATTCTCTGGGATAGAAACAAGTAGAGTTTCATTTGTTAGGACCAGAGTTGCAATTGAACTACTATCAAGAAATATAAATCATGATTTACATCATAGTTACTACTTATGGATAGCTCTGCCTATTAGAATGATTTTCTTTTATTCATTACTGCCTTCTAGAAAAAAGGAAAGAAAGCCTTTGCTCCCTTTTACTTGATAGGCTGCTTAGGCCTTGAAAATTGCTATCATTTCCTCATCCTTTAGGGAGAATATTTGAACATCTCTAGAGCCATCAATTCATCATCTTATAACATAGTCTTCAAGTCCTTCACAATCTTTGTTAACCAATTCTGGGCAGTATTCAGTCAATTTATGACTTCTAAAACCTGGCATCTAGAATTGAGCATATGTGGTTTAAGAAGGAATATTATCTCTTTACTTCTGAATACTATGCTTCTCTCTGTAAAACCTATGATCACATTAGTATAAATTTGTCTTTGATATAATACTGTTGAATCATACTGATCTTGGAGTTCCCTAATATTCTCAGATATGTGAGAGTATCATAATAGTATCAGTGAATGAGGGCCTAAAATAGTACATTTGGTGGCCAATAACTGATGTTTTCTCCTCTTAATTATTTACATTGAGAAATGCTCACATAGAAGAGAAGACAATTATAGAATTTGTTATTGAAATAATGAACTTCCGGAGGTCTTTAGAAATAAGGAATATTAGAAATAAGTAAATGAGAACAAGAACATCCTAATGTAAAGCCTTTAATTCTAGCTCTCATTGGATTTTCTAGAATGGATGGAATCATGCCACTGTACATACTCTATTTTTTTTTAACCTGGAAGATAATCAGCTGGGGAAGTGAGCAAGGAAGGAGCATAGACAACATTCACAACATCCAAAGGAGTACAAGAGGTAAACACATAGGACCAATCTCATATTGTACCTTGTGCTTAGGAAGTTTTTTCCCTCCAATTCAACAAACATTTATTAATTACTTGCTATGTACAGAAGTCATTATGTTGAACCTAGAGATACTAGATATAAAATTATTCTTCAAGGTTACTCTCATTTGGTGGGTGAGGAGTCAGAGTAAATAAGTAAGTAAATCAAAAGTATGGAGGAAGCTACACACACACAGAGAGAGAGAGAGAGAGAGAGAGAGAGAGAGAGAGAGACAAAGAGAGACAGAAAGAGACAGAGGCAGAGACAGAGACAGAGACAGAGACAGAGACAGAGAGACAGAGAGAGAGAGAGAGAGCAAGCACACTCATAGGATCAATATAGGAGATGACATCTGAGCAATGTTCTTAAAGTTTAAATTGATTCCAAGAATATGAAGTAAGAAGAGAGCACATTCAGTTATGTATATACCTGTCCAAAGATATGGTGATATGGATAGGATGTCACATATGGAGAAAAACCAGGACAACTTTTATAGTTTGACTAGAATAGTGAATACATGAAAGGAAGTAAAATGAAATAAGTATATATATACCCCCTTTACAGTATATAATGAGGAATTTCCTAAGATTTCCTTCTTTTAAATTTTATTTTTAGTTTCAAATCTTCTTTCTCTCATCTTCACTCCTCCATCCACTGAACAGGCAAGAAAAAATTACAAATACATATAGACTTTAAAAAAAACTTCTGATTAGTCATGTTCCGAGAGAAAAACAGCAAGTAATAGAAAAAAATGTGCTTCAATCTGTACTCTGAGTCTACTAGTGCTTTTTTTGGAGGTATATATCATGTTTCATCACAAGTTTTTTGGAATTGTGGTTGATCAGAGTTAATATGTCTTTCAGTCTTGATTCATTTACAGTACTGTGACTACTAGATAAATTGTTCTCCTGAATCAGCTCATTCAATTTACATCATGTCTTCCAAGATTTTTCTGAAACTAAATAGGGAGTTTCAATTGCCATGATGGGCATCTACATATTTTATTCTAGAGGCTACTAAGTGTTTTGAATAGAAAGGGAAATATTTGGTCAATTCTAGTCCTTCCAGAATTCTTAGTAATAGAATCAGACTTTAAAAAGACCTTAGACATCACTAAGCCAATACCTTCATATTTCACAGGATAAAACTGTGATCCAAAGTGTAAGTTGCAGAACATCATGAAAAGCATGGTCAAGACTAGATTTCTGAGTCTCTGATAGCTCCCATGAATGGTTTTTCCAAATGCCATTTTATTTACTCTCTTCCTCATATTTTAAATAGGTTCTTAATTTTTTCATTTATCTTACTGTTTTAGAACAAACAAACATAGACCATTAAAGTAAAAAAAAAACTTTACTGATACATGTTTATTATCACTCATTCCAAGATGTAAAGAAAAGAAAAACAAAACAAAAATTTGAACAACTAAATTTGCGTTGTTAATTGCAAGCCTTTAATAATTAAAATGTGCATTTTATGTGAAGATTTTTCTTATATTTTGTTGGGAAAGGTAGTAAGGTATTCTTTCTTTCTTTTACTTTTTCCTCTTCCTATTTTTTGAAAAGAAGATGCTTAATTTGAATGACTAATACTTCATATATTACAAGAAAGATATGACCACAACCACTGGATCTTTTCTTGGGTTGTGTTATTACTGAGCTTGATCTTTCTAGCATGACTTGGTCTTTGCCATAAATTTGTAATACATTTTTTCAATAGGTAATTCCCCAAATCTCCCATCTACTTCTGCTACCACACCTCTAGTCTTCTGGAGAACTTCTCTCTGTCTGTCTCTCTTTCTGTCTGTCTCTCCCTCCCTCTTCCCCTCACTCTCTGAAAACACCTACAGGGTTTGTGATATACAGATATAGGATTTCCTAGGTCTGCTGTTTTGTCTAAATTGGATGCACAATGTAGTCAATGCAATTTGTCCTTTCAATTAAATGAACATTAGTCACTCTGGCTGTTTGAATTGGATTGTCTATTCAGTCAAACAACCATTATAGACTATTTTATTTTTGTGAAATCAAAAAATTGTTTGACTCTTGGATTCGGAGCCATTAATTGATATTTGGAGAGTTGTACAATGGCATTATATGAGATCAAGTATCATCTTCTAGATACTAATTGATAATATGTATACATTTTAATATTTTTATTGCAAAATATATATGCATACAGATGGATGGTCCCAAGTAAAATTATGTAGTAGTCTCTGTTTTAGTTGTTCTTAAAATCAACTATTCCTATTTTGACACTTTTTATTTGTGCCCAAAGAGTGGATTGCCCAAATACACACATCTCATTAAGAATAAAGTCAGAACTAAAAGTAAAGTCTCTCACAGATATATTCAATAACCTGTCCACTATGTCATGTTATCTTTTTTCCTTCCTTTCTAAAACATACTACTTTTTATTTTGAACCCCAATCTTCCAGGGTTACAACCTGACTCCTGACTCCTTGGATATGTTCACACAGCTGTCATCAGTATCACACATTCTTCATTTCTCTTTTTTATATTAAAAACTTTTATTAACAGTGGTTTGCCTTAAGGAGTGATAACAAAGCTAGAGATTTCAGTTACCATGCTAGCAGAAAGTATAGATATTTTTGATTGAGAGGAACTTGCAGACATCTTTTTATTATACTGTGTAGAAAGTTGGCTCATGCCACCCTATAAAGCCCTCCAAAACAAGGCAAAGTTATATTTTTAAACCTCTCCAGTCTTGTATCTCAGAATCAAAGTATTTTAGATAGAAAGTATTAATTCCAAGACATAAGAGTGGTAAGAGCTAAGCAATTGAGGTAAGTGACTTGCCCAGGGTCATACTAACTAGGAAAAATATGAGACCAAGAGTAATACTTTACAAAGATATCTGTTTTTAACACAATAATCAGGGTCAGATTAATGCATAGAAAAAATAGGTGGTTACTTAAATGGTACTATTTTAGAAGACTTGGAATACTCTCTCCCATACTTGCTACACTGATGCATTTCCCTGGGACCAAGTCTGAGGAAATAATATGGTAAAATAAAGCACTGGAATGTCAGTAGAGAGTTTCATTCTCAGTCAGACAATCACTAAACATTCTTAAGCACCTACTATAGGCCAAGGCACTGGGGATACAAAAAAAGGCAAAAGATAAGCCCTGCCCTCAAGGAGCTCACAGTCTAATGGGGGAGACAACAAGAAAATAAATGTGTACAAACAAGCTAGCTGCAGGAAAAATTGAAAGAAGGAAGACACTAGAATTACAAGGGGTTGAGAAAGGCTTCCTGCAGAGTATGGGATTTTAGATGGGACTTGAAGGAAGCCAAGAGGCAAAGATGAGGACAGAGAACATTCCAGGATTGGACAACAGGCAGAGAAAATGCTTAGTGACAAAAGATAGGGGTGTCTTGTTCAAAGAATAGCAAGAAGGCCAGATTGATAGTAAGGTGGAAGATAGAGAGGGTCTAGGTCAGTGATGGTGAACTTTTTAGAGCAGTGGTTCTCAACCTTTCTAATGCTGCGACCCCGCAATATAGTTCCTCATGTTGCAGTGATCCCAAACCAAAAAATTATTTTGGTGGCTACTTCAAAACTTTAATTTTGCTACAGTTATGATTCGGAATGTAAATACCTGATATGCATTATGTATTCTCATTGCTACAAATTGAGAGGTTGAGAACCACTGTTTTAGATACTGTACTATTCCCAGAGAATATGTGCCATGCCCCCACCCTTACCCTAGACAGGGGAGGAAGGGCTCCCTTCGGACTGTTGGGCAAGGGGGCAAGTGAAGTGAAAAGGATATGAGAAGACTGGATACTTGGCTGGGCTAAATGAAGAAACAAATGTGAAAAAAGAGAAGTCTGGAGGCCAAACAAAAACTCCACCTAAATCAGAGGTTTAGCTAGTAATTGTCATCATTGCAGAATGCAATGACAACCTTTAAACTTCATAGAGAAGGAAGTTTTCCTTTAACCAGACTTAGTTTACTGATAGTTTGTTTAAATAGTTGTGTTTCATTGGTTGTTGTTTGAAATTATAATTCTATTTAATTTTGTTCAGCTTTTTTGAACTTGAAGGAAGCATTAGATTATGAATTTATCTTTCCTTAAGCTTTTTTTTTTATAGGCTAAGAGAAATATACAAGTTTGCACTTTGTAAAATAATTCTTTCATTGTCATTCTGATGTAATTTTGTACATAAAAGGCCTTGTTGGAATCCTGATCTTGGTTCAGGATTATTTATTCATTTATTTATATCTATGATCCAAAACTGTGTTTAAACATAATAAAATATAATCTTTTTTAACCCCGATAATTTCTACATTTTTGTGGATCAATTTTGAAACAATGACTTGCCATATTAGCTAAAAAGGGAGATTTTCCTCCCAAAATAGAACTGTACCATTGCCAGAAGTACTGCTAAGTGCATGTTTTAAAGAACTTTCACATATTGTATCTTACTTTAATTAAGCAAAATCTCTCTTAAGTAGGCAAGGCAAATGTTCCTTACCAAATTCATAGACAAAACTGTTATACGATGAATGAGAAACAGGGTTAGAATTCAGCTCTCCAAATCCAAACCTAATACATTTGACTCCAAAATCTAGAAGGGAAACAAACACAAAATTTTGTAACACAAATTCTTCTCAGAGAAGTTTATATTTGTTTTTAGAATTAAAAGAGGATATTGAAATTTACTGAATAAGACAGGGCCCGTGTATAGATCTAGACTTTAGGAAAATCACAATTGTGTATACATAAACTGTATAGGTTTACCTCATGCTGAAGTAGAGAATGTCCTCAAGGATAAAGACCCTCAAGTTCAGAGTTGGAAGAAATCTCAGTGGCAATCAAGACCAACCCATATCTGAAACAGAATTGCTTCAATATATGCATTATCTGGTCCTACAGCCAGTGGAGAGGAACCTATGACCTTCAGAAGTATAACCTGCTCCACTTTTGACTGTTTTCATGATAAGGGATTTTATTTTTATATCATAGTTAAATTTCTTTCTTTCCAACTTTCACTTATATCTCTTCTCTATTTAAAAAAGGTTCATTTATGTTTTGATTTAAAGTATAAGCATTTACAAACTATTCTTATTTTGTGGGGTTTTTTTTTAACAAGGCAAAGCAGGTAAGTAAAACTAATAAGAACCTCATCTGAGAGTACATGCATCATTTCACATTGTATCACCCCATCTCTAATTTTTTTTCCGTTCTGTGTTTTTAAAACTTTTAAAATTATTTTTTATTGTCAAGCAAAACACACTTCATATTGGTCATTATTGTAAGATCACATTCATACAAAAATAGAACCCCAAAATAAGACCAAAGATACACCTGATGTGAAAGAGAATTTCAACAATTCTTCCTCTGGAGGTAGATAGTATTCCCTTCATAAGTCTTTCAGGATTATCCCAGATCAATGCATTGCTGGCCATCTCTAATTTTTAATGATTGGAATCTATTTTTCCGACACATTACCCATCCTATTAAAAAAAAGAAAAGAAAAACAAATTTCTTGCAAGAAATATGCTTAGTCAATAAAATCAAATTTCCTCAGTGAATTTGTGGATATATCTGTATATATATAATTCCCCAAAGTCTGTAAAGTTTCATTTTTCATCATTTGTCCTCTGGAATAATTAATGGTCATTGTATAAATCATATTTTCTTACAGCATTCAGAGCTGCCTTTACAGTATTGTTATTATTGGATACATTCTTCTAGATCTGCTCATTTAATTCATTATCAGTTTGAAAAAGTCCTCAAACTATAATATTGATCTTAAAATATAAACCTTGTAGTTCTTGTAGTTCTCCTTATTTTACTCTGTATCAGTTCATATAAGTCTTCCAATGTCTGTGAAAAAAAAAATTTCTTTCCTCATTTCTTTTAGTAAAATTCAATACATAACAAAACCTGTCTTGGAAGCCAAATAGAGATTATTACTGGAACCACACGTGAAGCCTTTACAGCATGGTAAAATCTAGTGAAAATTTGATCTTAACTGGAATGACTTTTGAGAAAATGGTGTCAACACTTCATCAGGATTCATGGAGGACAGCTGGACATACACACTAGATTTCAGGTGAATGAATTTCTTTTTGTAAATGATTTAAAAAATTTTTCCCAATTACATGTAAAAACAATTTTATATTCATTTTTTATTTATATTCCAAATTTTCACCCTCTTTCCCCACCTACTCCTTGATTTAATAAACAATTTGACATATATATGGATCATTTAAAATTTATTTTTATATTAATAATGTGGAAGAAGACATATATGAAAACATATTTATCAGAAATAAGGTGAAAAATAGTATACTTTCATCTACTTTGATCTACATTTAGATTCCCTCAGCTCTCTCTCTGGTAGTGGATAGCATCTTTCATCATATGTCCTTTGAAATTGTTTTGAATCTATGGCTGAGAATAGCTAAGTTATCCAACATTGCTCATCATATTAGTGTTAGTCCTGTGTACACTGCACTCCTGATTCTGCTGGAGGTTAGCATATTTTCAAAGGGTTCAGAAAATATAGTGGAGCCTATTAATTTAAATTCTTCAGTCCAAGATAAATAGGAATCATTTAGTAATGAAATTCTGAAGATATGTGTGCTTATGTGTGGTTATTCAGGGAACTTACCAAACAACTTACACTGGTGAGAAAAAGTTAAGCAACGGAAGACAAATACAAAAGTATGACAAAGGCCTGTAAGATTGTGAAGTGAAGTTGACAATATTCATTGTCAACTAAGGGGGGGAAAGGTGGTATATATCATAATAGCGAGTAAAGGAAAAGAGCTAAAAAGGAAAGCATTTCCTTTTTAAAAAATAGATATGATTACTTGGTCAAAGTAATGTTGCAGATGCAATCTATCTAGATTTAGATAAAGCACTAGGCAAAATCTCTTCTTGTGAAAGAGATGGAGAGATTGTACACTCAATCAGCAGCATAAATTAGGTGCCTACTGTATACTATGCAGTGTATTAGGCTGTTAGGGAAGTTAAGGAAGACCCAGTACTATAAATGATCTCTATTCTAAAGGATCCTAAACTTTAATGGAGACAATAATCACATATATAAGAATGACATAAAGAAAATGAATGTGAACAAATACAAAGTAGTTAAATAAGGGGTTGTTTGTGAGGGAGACATGGAGAAGTGGAAGGATTAGAAAGATCTTCAGATAGAAAGTTATGCTATTGGAATAGTTGCTTTTATGTTTTTTAGACTCATTAAAAGTGCAAATGAGAGTAGTTTTTAATGTCCTTTTATTATTGATCCCCAAATTTAGAGAAGTTAGCTAAGCACTGTTCCATTGAGGTCCTAAGGAAGATACTTGAATTAAGAGAATCACAGAATTTGGGAATCCTCAGGCTAGAAGAGAACTTCAATACAATTTCATTTTTCTCCATTTTACAGAAAAGTAATAGTGTTCATAGGGTTTTCAAAGGTTATTTAAGAGTTGTCATATGAAAGAGGAGTTCAATTTGTTCTACTTAGAGCCAGAAAATACAACCAGGAACAATGGGAGAAAATTACAGAAAGACATATTTAAACAAGATGGTCAATCCAATAGTGGAAATGTTGAGTTTAAGATAACAATGAGCCAATTCACTAGAGATGTCCAAGAGATAAGTGATGATGTGAGATGTCCATTAGATTAAAGATTAAGTACATAGATTTTGGTAGCATCCTCTGTAAAGATGAAAACTGAACCTTTGGAATCTATCAGATGGAATGTAGAATAAGTAAAGGATCCATAACAGAGCCCTGACTTCCTTCAAATTTTGTTGTATGTTTTTTTCCCATTATAATGGGAGGTGTGAACATTTTTAATAGCAGGGATGTGATCAGTAGGAACTGAGAAATTTAAGGTGAGATAGGTGGAAAAACACATCAAGGAGACAAGCTCCTTAAAAAAAGACAGGTGCATCTGAGATCAGAGTTATAAGTAGAGAGGATGCTCTTGACCAGGAAAAGGAGCAAATGGGGCAAGAACTGCTCAAGATTTATAATATTATAACAGGGCATAATGGTTGACCTCAGTTTCTTCAAACAAGTAAGAGTCAAAGTCATAAATTGGGAAAGGGAAATCTAGATACAACATAGAAGACATGGAGAGATAGAAGGGTATGAAATAACCACTGAAGAAATCAATGTATATGTGTTTATAAATCAGTGAGTGCCTGGGAGTTCAGAAAACTAGAATAGTAGTCTCATAATATTCAATAATGACTTCAAATGCTCTCTGATTTTCTTCTATAGTTCTTTACCTAAAAGTGATAAAGCTGAGCCATGGGCAGAGTGAACCAGACAACAGATTTCATCCTCTTGGGACTTTTTCCTGAGATCAAGCATCTTGCTGTTCTTATCTCCATCATCTTCCTGATCTACATGATTGCTATTACAGGAAATGCTGTGCTGATCTTCCTCATCTTGGGTGATTCCCAGCTCCACACTCCTATGTACTTATTACTGAGCCAGCTCTCTCTCATTGACTTAGCTTTGATCTCCACAGTTGTCCCCAACATGGTCACCAGCTTTTTCACAGGAAGGAAAAATATTTCACAAACTGGATGTGGAACCCAAATTTTCTTCATTTTAACCCTAGGGATTTCTGAGTTTCTTTTGTTGACCTTTATGTCCTATGACCGCTATGTGGCCATCTGTAATCCCCTTCGTTATTCAGTCATCATGAGTCCCACTGTCTGTATGCAGATGGTCATTGGATCCTGGTTAGGGGGGACTCTAACATCCTTAGTTCATACAACCTATGTTATGCATTTTTCCATTTGTGGCTCCAGAGAGATTCTTCATTTCTTCTGTGAGGTTATGGCCCTACTAAAACTTACTTGTGAGAACACCTCAGCGTATGAGAAATCAGTAGTAATCTCAAGCTTTCTGGTAGTTTTTATCCCGTTGAGTCTCATTTTGCTTTCTTATACATTCATCTTCCTCACTATTCTTCGTATGAATTCCCCTGAAGGGAGGAGCAAAGCCCTAACCACTTGTTCTTCCCATCTTAGTGTAGTAAGTCTCTATTTTGGTCCAGCTATTTTAATTTACATGAGGCCAGGCTCTTCCCAGACTCCTAAATTGAACCAGGCTCTGTTTTTGTTTGATTCCATTCTTACTCCCATGCTCAATCCTATCATCTATGGCTTAAGGAATAAAGACGTGTTGGCAGCTATAAGGAAAATATTGAGAACTATATTCTCACGAGGAAAGATTCAGAGACACTTAGGTTGCATTACTTGAAAGCAGTCTCATATCATTACCTTTCTTCTTTAGCTGTGAGAGCATAGTGCATGGCCAGGAAGGAGGTGGGAGTAAGTGGAGGATGATACTATATATATGTGAAGCTAGAGAGCCTAGGTTTGAATCTAAGCTCCACTACTTAATATTTGTATGAGTTTGAGCCTTACCTCTCTAGAATCCAGTTTCCTGCCACATAGAACTTCTATTTAGGCCCTTCAAATTATACCATGTGAATCATAGCAAGGATATAAGTTTATAGAATGAGTCCTTAGAGAAAATATATAAACTTAAAGCTTTCATGAATGAAGAAACTGAGATCAAGAACATGGAAGTAACTTGTCCAATGTTAGCTGCTAATTATCTGCAGATAAAATTCCAGGTTTCCTTACTTGCAGTTCAGTACTCATTCCACTACACTGGGCTCCCCATGACCAAAATCTAGTACACATTTTGGCTCTTGTATTCCATTTGCATATATAATCTTCCATGCATAAGCATAACTGTAGAAGAATGAAACTAGCTCCTCACGATAGGGTGAGCATAAAGACTATCAGGATGATTTTTTAAGGTTTTGAACTTTTGGAAAGTGAGACTCCAGCTGAACATTATTAAGCTAACCTATTCTTTCCTATACTATTTGCTCCAGCTGAAATGAATTGCTAATGTGTAGCTGGGGTACCAGGTAACCTTTCCTTTGGTGTTAATATAACTTTGGTGTTAATAAATCAGACTTTTTCTAACTAACTGACTTTGTTCCCTTTTCCTATTCTCTTTACTGCCTTTCTATTTCCTATTTCCATCTTCACAATTGTCATGTACAGAATAAGAGTGAAGAAGCAGCAGTTTTATTCCTTTCATGAAAGGTGGCAGACAGGCTCTGTGCCTGGAATACAAACTGATTAAATTCAGATCAATATAAAGAATCCCTGATAGCAAAACCCCTCCCCCTACTTCCTCCCTTTCCTGTCACAGCTCTGGTTGGGTGAAGCTGTGACTTACAGTCTTGAACACAGAGGTTTCTAACTTAGAACAACAAAGTACACAAAGGGAAGTAAAGTAAAAGGGAAGTAAAGAAAGTAACTGAATTGCCAATTGCTCTTGAACCCTTTGTTCCTTGTTATCAATCAGTCTTCCTGGGCTCATCTTTGGAACTTCTAGATTAAACAGTAACCAAAAGCAACAAACTAGCCTCTACATCCCTTTCCCCAGTTGGGATACTAAGTAGATATCCTTGCCTTCCTGAATAAGGGGTGCAAGTCGAATGTCATTCTGAGAATAATACACTTAATTCTATCTCACTCAATCCTAATCAGTTAGTTAAATTATTCCTCAGAAAGAAGCTCTAACCTATGGAAAAACATTAAACCAATCATTGATGGTGGTTTTGAATCCATAATACAAGCCAAAATATTGAATTTGGCTAATGTAGCCAACTGACATTTTCAGTAGGTAAGATCCACATAAGAGGAAATATATCTCATCAGAAAGCATTCTGCTCTGTTAGCTGTGTTTAGATTTTGACACCCTTATTAGTAAGTCATTCCTTACCTCCTGATATCATTCTCCCTCTTTCCCACCTCTATATACCTACTCTAAACTGCTGATTGCCTAATCCTTTGTCTAGTTCTCATATCTAACTAATCCTAAATCAGATGTTAACTAATAAAGTATTACTACATAAGATATAAGGGTCTAATCTATTCCCATGTTTTCTAGATAAAAAAAAAGCATACTATTTAAAGCTTACCATGGATGAGGTTTAAAAAAGAGGCAGGGTATACTTTTGAATGTTGGAAAAAATATTCCATGTTGCTGCCTTTCCCTTCTTCACTATCACCAGGATTCTAAGCTTTGGGAAAATAAACATTATTACAGTGTATTCCCACTAAACTCAGTTGAGACTTCCAACAGACCCAGAGAAGGCTTTTTGGTGAGTGGCTAATGACTGGCAACAACATCTTTCCCATATACTTATAGAGAATGAAAAGAAAATAGCACGATGTAAGGAGGACAGTGTCTTGTACTATATAAAGAGCTCTAGATTTAGAATCCAAAGATTCAGATTTAAACCTAAATCTATTCCCTGCTAACCACGAGAATTGGGGATGATAGAATTTCTCTAGCCTCAGTATCCTTAAGTACCAAGTGCTGATTTTAAACAAGCTAATATTCTAGAATAAGGGACTTGAGGCCGGAAGACCTCTGAATCAGCCTGCCATTTAACACTGGTGTAACCCAGGGACAAAAAACTTTACCTTTCTCAATCTTAAGTTTCTTTTTCAATTTATACCTCTCTCTTTGTGAAGTCTCATCTTTTTGAATTAGTCTAATATTCTACTCTGTAGAGATCATATTAGATCATGACTTTCATTTAGCATATTAGATATGCACCACAGTTTTGTGTGTTCTTGTAAATTTGATAAACTTGACATTTATGTCCTTAGAGAACTGAGCCTGTGGTCTCTCAAGGTTCAGGGTCCTCTGTCTAAGTGTGATGGTCAGTCAAATAAATGGTGAGAGACACTGTACACTCAATCCTGTGTTTAGGCATCACACAGTATTCTGTCATGCACAGGGTTTGCGTTTATTTTATACATTCAGTGAGTACATATTTTTCTGGCACACAATCATTTCTCAACATACATGTTTCCATAGAACCTAACAACAGACATGAAGCCTAAGGAGATAGTCAACAAAACATTGTTGCTATAAAAGAAATAGATGAGTGACATAAACAGGGTGATCTGGAGGTTAGTTCCCCCTGACCTATGGGATGACCAGCTAGGAGAATCATTGTTGTTTTGATCGGTCAGCCAAGTATTTAATAGGTTGGGGTCAGAGATGACTGAGTTCTTCCATTGCTCTGTCCCTAATGATTTTTTTTCACATGACAGCTTGCCATTTGGCTTCCTGAGAGGATTTTTCAAGATCTGTCTCTTAGAGCATCCCTATTACTGTACCACTGTTTTCTTTGTAAATTTTTTTCTTGCAGTAAGTGAAATCACTCCTGAACCACTCAAAAGAATGATCTTTAAGTGTGAAGTGGCCTCTTAGGTAGAGGCCACTTGGTTCAATGGAAAAGGGGAGTCAGTGGGGAGGGTACTAGAGACCTTATCCTTTGGCAGCTTAATGGCTGTTTGTGAACATTACTGATGACATTACCCTCTGCCAGGGGCCACAACAATGCTATTTCTGTTGGACCTCTCCCTCAGTTGAGGCCTGAATTTTCACTGTTTCTGATATCTCTAATGCTGTCCATTATTCTGAAACCTGCACTCCTGCTGTCATCTGATATTCTGGTGAACATCAAGTTTATTCTACATTTAGAATCATTTCAGTTCTCCCCATACATAATATTCTCAAAAATACATTCAATAGGATGGATCCTAGGTTTTCTTAAGGTTTATCTTCTACCTCTTCTCCCTTATATAGACTATGATCTTGTCTAAGGCCTCTACCACTCTGATCTGTTCTAGTTCAGTCAGCATTTGCATCATCAATATAGTGGTAGATATTGATGTCCTCAATGAAGCCAGAATTAATTTCTTAATTGGTTGGGCTACACCCAGAAAGCAGAGGAAAGATGGTCAAAAGATCCAGGAATTTGAAGGTCTCTCTTGCTTACCTTTTTCTTACAGGCAATTAGCTGCAAATGAAGCTCATCTTTAGCATCATGTATATATAATTGCCCATATTAATTACCTAAAATGGGACAAAAGATAGTTTCTATCCAAGGCATATAACTGATTGAACTAACTTGTGCAAAATGAAATCTTCTGTGAGATCCCTAAGCTGACAAAAAGCTATGTCCAGAAGAACTGCACTAATCCCATGAAACCACATCCTCATGATCCAGTGGTTTATCATTTGTAGTTTTACTAAATTCACAAGTTTTCTTTCTACTTTTAGAAAATGATCATTAAAAACCAAAGTAAAAATTGTAGTTAGTTGCTGAATGTGCAGAGAGTATATTTTTATTTTCCTTTTCCTGGACTATTGGCAGGAGTATTAGCCCTCTCAATATCTTTAATCCTTTATCAAACTAATCCTATAAAGTCAGAGGGGCATTATGCCTCATCCTTCTGAAGAAATTCAACATTTGTGGCAGTTGCAAGAATCTCACTAAGGAAATCACTGAAATTTCACCTCCTAATATGCAATCCATCAAAGAAGGGAAACAATGAGAATAGACAATGTTGGTGCTATAGTGAGGAATCAATAAATTGGTCCAAAAATTGTAACTTTAAATTTGGAATTTTGCATTTGATTAATTTTCCATTTCCTTTGACATACAGAGGGTCCTACTGGGCATTTAATCCAATGGTATCAGAATATAATATTTGCCAAAATATTTGTAGCAGTAACTCATGTTTGTTGTTAAAGACCTGAGATAAAAGAAGTTATCCGTTAATTAAAGATTGACTTAAAAACCATAAATAAAACTATTTCAAATATAACAAGAAATAAAATAGACATCATTTTGAAGATAAAAAATGGCTTCAAGTCTGATACAAATTGAGTTGGTTGGGGAAGTCAACTCCCCTTTAAACAACTCTCTTTTTATTGTTTTTAAAGATTAAAATGGATGTTTTAAATGAAAATCTGCCTCTACACTCCCCTACCCCCAACTTACCTAACCCGATTGAGAAAAAAAAATTTTTTTAAACCTTTTTACAAATAGACAGAGTCAAGAAAAAGAAAATTCCCTCATTGGCCACATCCAGAAAATCCTCTCAATCCACTCTCTGAGTGAAAAACTTCTCTATCAGGAGATGGGTAGGTGGTTTTAAAAAAATCATCAGTCTTTTTGAACTGTGGTTAGCCATTACTTGGATCAGAATTTCTAATTCTTTCAAAGTTGCTTGTCTTCTCCATATTGTTGTCCCTCTATAAATTTCACTCTGGTTCTGTTCATTTATCTCTGTCAGTTCATATAAAGCTTCTTGGGTTTCTCTGAAACCATTTCCTTAATTATTAAAACGGAATTTTATCCATATGCATCAACTTTTTCAGCCATTTCACCTTCATAACCATCTTCTCAGATTCTTTGCCAACTCAAAAAGAACTATAGACATTTTATGCATAATTGGTTTTGCTTAGGACTAATTGTACCCTTAATCTGCTATCTCTTTCTTATTCCCCTCTTCCTTCTTCCTTTTCCCTCCTGTTTCAATGTTGAGTAAATGTATTTCTTTTACCAGCTCTGTGTGTGCATTCTTCCCTCAATCAGTTTTGTTGAGTGTGAGGTTCAAGTGTCACCTGCTTCTTACCCTGATAATTTTCTCCATCCTTCCTCTCCCTTTTTCTCTCCTAGTGCATTCCCTTCCTCTCCCATTTCATTTTTCTTGTAATATCAAAATAAAATATAACCAGTTCCAAGCATCCTACCTTTTGAACCACCCTCTAAGACTCCTGATGGGAAGATTCTCAGGGAATACATGTCTCATCTCCTGATAAGTTTTTTATAATTGCTTGCTCATGTTTAGTTTTTATGTTTCTCTTGAAGCCTGTGCTTGATCTTCAAAGTTTCTAAGAAATATATTTGAGTAGGGGTCAAGAATTCTAAGAAGTTATCTATTTATTTCACTAAAGGTCCACCCCCATACACCCATAGGATTATACTCAATTTTGCTGAGTAAGCTATTCTTCATCCTAAATCTTGTTGAAGAGGCATGAAGAGAGAAAGGTTTTGAAGGACAAGGCAAGATGCAAAATTCTAAGCTGGGGACATGTTTTGTCAATCAAGACGAAGATACTAAAACAGAATGCTCCCAGGAGGAGTGGCAGTTGAGCTGATGAGGGGGAGGGGCTGGGAGTGTGTGTGTGTCTCTCTCTCTCTCTCTCTCTCTCTCTCTCTCTCTCTCTCTCTCTCTCTCTCTCTCTCGGGCAGTTTAGACTGGCAGTTGAGGATGGCTAAAGACCCTGATTGTGCTGGCTTGTTTTTTTGGGGCTTTCTGATCAAGGGGAGAATCCTGTGCTCTCTGAGATTTTGAATGACCAAGAGTTGGGGTTTTTCTGGCCACAGAGAGAGAAGAAGGAGAAACTTGACTTTTGAGTTGGTGTCTCTCTCTGAGAGTTTAAGCTGGCCAGGAGAAACTGAGAGACCTTGATGGTGTTGTAAAAGAAGAAAAGAAGATCTTAGCTGTTGTCCTCCATTTATCTAAATATTCCTTTTCTCACTTTTGTTACTGGACTATTTCCATAACCCTCTCAAATTCCCCTTATAGATTAGGGAAACCCTCATCCCACTTTCCTCTGTTTCCCATCCTATTATCCCAATAAACCCCTATTTGAAAAAGGAAAAGTAAAGAAGATCTTTATAGTTCACTTAGGGGAGGGAGGGAAGAAGCCAAAGGCTTTAAGAAGAATTGGGAGGTGAAGGGAGGCAGGGAGCAGAGGGTTGGAAAAGGGAGGTAGTGAGGGAGGAAGGAGGTTAGGAAGTAGATTGATCCATCAGCCATCAGTTGGGATTAATAGGCAAACCCCAGAGTAAACCCCAGAGCAGTCCTCTGTGTATAAGCATCCCTGTGTGCCAGCATCCCTGTGTGCCAACTGTACTAGCAGTGTCTCTCATCTATCCCCATTGTATCTAGGAGATCCTCAGGGTGTGTTCCCCTCCAGCAGCTTTCTCTATTCATAAACCAGAGAATAGAGCAGTCATTGCTAGAGAAGCAGTTTCCCTCAGTTTACTTTTCTATATTTCAACAAGTAATAGTTTCTCTCAGTTTACTTTTCACTATTTCAATCAGTAGTAGTTTCACTCAGTGAACCATCAGTTTACAATATTCTATTTCAGTCTAAGTGTTTTGCCTCCTGTAATAAGGTATGCTAAACTCTCCATTCCGTTATAGTGGTGGCTGCAAAATCTGGTGTTATCATGACTGGTTCCTTAGAACTTAAATGATTTCTTTCTATTGAGTGTAGTATTTGTTCTTTGTCAACAGGATGTTGGCTATAAGGTTTCTTGGAGTTTGCATTTTGGAGTTTCTGGGTTTGTTCCATTTTTATTTTCTCTGATTCTAAGGTTGATAGGCAGTTTTATTTTAATAATGCTTGGAAATTATATTTAGGGATTTGCTGGCCTTGCTTTTTCATGTAGTCCAATGCCTCTCAATATTTTTTTCTGAAATCTGCTTTCTAGGCCAGTTTTTCTCCCGTGGATTACCTTACATTATATATATATATATATATATATTTTTTTTTTTTAACTTTGGAGTCATTGATTTCTCTTTAGACAATTTTAATGTTCAATGAGTTTATTGCTTCTGCCATGATATTGCCATATTTCTAATTTTTTCCCTTTTCCCATAGCTTTAATTTTACTTCCATTTTTCTTCTAATATTTTCATTTCATTCATAAAAATTTTAAGGAATTCTAGTATATTTTGTATCCAAACAGTGCTTTTCTTTAAGACTTTCTTAGTAGACATTTTTCTTCTCTTCTTTTGTATTTATGTCTTGAGCACCCCTGTCATTATAATAGCTTTTTGTAGTGGGGTTCTTTTTTTGTTTACTCATCTTCAAGTCTATTTTCTGTCTATGAACTGTTAAGACCAGGATTTGTGCATTTCTGGAGAGATGGCCTGAATTACTAATATAACTGGTTTTTTTTTTTCAGTACAGTTCAAGCTGAGGGCTTGCAACCTTTTAGGATTCCCAAAGTATTCTGAACAAGGACAAAAAAAATCTGGTCCCTGTCCCCTCATTTTGACTACTATGAGTTCTTGACCTAAGTTTGAGGCTAAACAATAGACTGTTATTAGATTCAACTAGTATCAGTTATCCATAAAATTCTGAGGGTTTAGAATAAGAACTAAAAGATTCTCTTTGGTCTGGCATGTGACTGATATCTGGCTCTGCATCTGGGGCATAAGCCACACAGTTATTTGCTTCTGAACTTCTTGCTCATTACATAAACTAAAGTCTGTGACCACTCCTGTGAGCAGAAATTCTCCTCAGGCTACCCCGGATCTGTGACCAGAACGGAGTAATAAGTGACAAGGATGATGGTTATCAACTGTTCCCACAACCCACACAAAGTCACAGTGTCTTCTTTTTTTTTAACCCTTACCTTCTGTCTTGGAATCAATACTACATACTGGCTCCAAGGCAGATGAATGGTAAGGGCTAGGCAATGGGGGTCAAGTGACTCGCCCAGGGTCACACAGCTGGGAAGTGTCTGAGGCCAGGTTTGAACCTAGGACCTCTTGTCTCTAGGCCTGACTCTCAATCCACTGAGCTACCCAGCTGCCCCCGACAGTGTCTTCTAAAGATCTGAGGAACAGCCCTGTCTTCCCACAATAGAAAACCTCTATTCTCTTTCAAAATCTAAATCAGAAAGCTCTGGTCAGCATGATCCTGGTCAGATCCCATCCTCAGTGTGCACAGATCTTTCTATTTCCTAATCACAGCTTGGGCTGGGAAAAAATTTCCTAAATTTGAATTATTTTTTGCTATTAAATTTACTGATCAATATTTGGTCTGTAATGTTTTAGATATGTTTAGAGAAGTGTGGGCTGGGGAAGGAAGGGTTCTTTGTACTTCTTCCTGCTACTCTGCCATCTTGGCTTTATTCTCTCAATTTATTTTCCACACAGAGAACTCAACATTTAATTTTAAGAAAATTTCTAATATGGCTTTTTTAAGGAGAAATAGTATTTCATTATTTCAAGAATATAAATATTGACAATTAATATAAACAATAAGGGTTTAATGAGCCATATATATACATATATAAATTAAATATGTGTAAGGCTCAACTCCAGGGTGGCCAACCCTGTGTGCCCTTACTTGGGGTAACGAAAATGAAGAGTAACGAATGGATGCTATATGAAATGCATAACGACAAAGTTTATTGGATTCACACAAAGCATATATAGGTTAAAACCACAGGAAGATATGAGTTACCGCCCAGCAACAGCAGGAACCAATAATTGGGCAGATTCACAGGAATTCATGACATTACCTGCCAGGCACAAGGAGGAACCAAGAGGATTCCAAAAAAGGGCAGAAAAAGAAGTTTCTCACTGTTTCTCACAGTCATTATCAAACCTCCCTCTGCTGACTATTCTAACCTTGAACACACAGCTGGGCAGGTCATACAAAGTTCAACCCACAACCTTGACTATGCAGCCCAAGCAGGGAGAAGAGGAGGGCTTTAACCATTATGGCTCTGCCTCGACTACAATTCCCCCTTTTTGTTTTGCAACAGTACCCAGTGTTGGGTAAGAACTTGTCCAATCCTACCCAAGCTGGACACAAGGAGCTGGAATAGATAGAGAAGAAGGACCAGTAAGATAACTATAAACAGTATGAAAGTCAATATGGTTATACTCATTTGAGCTAAAGGAGACAGCCAACTTTGGCCTGATTTAATCCAATTGTATATAGAATCAGCAATATGTTCAGGATAAAGATCCTCAGCTAAGGAACTATCCATTTCTTCAATAATATGGTTCAATTGTTGGATGTTTTCAGAGATATTGCCTTTTAGCCTTGTAGATCATTTCTAATTTTTTCAAATGCATCAGACGTGTTAACTTTAACAGGAAGAAGACAAAAAGCTGAATAATGATAATCACACCGTAATTTACCCTTAATAGCTAAAATTTCTACTTGATTAGTTAGTAACAATACATCTTTAGATATTTGTTGTAAAGCATAAAAAAACCCTTGTATTAATATCTTGCTGTATAAGCAAAGCCTTGGTTACATTCTGTGCAAGCCCGTGTAAATATTCTGCATCATGTTCCAGGACACGTACATTAGCTACATTTTGTGCTAGAGAAACACTACTGACAGTTGTAGCAGTAAGGGCGGCTATCAAGACCTAAAACTATGCAAGAAATACATCTCTTTTCCCTAGAGCTAATTAGTTGAGATCTTTCCATTGCTCTATCTGCAGATGAGTGATACCATCCATAATATGAAATCTTTCCCCAGTCTCTCCATTCTTAGCAGTCCATTTCCATCTTGGACCAAATTGTTGTACATGAAGAGATACCTCAGGAAAGTCCTCCTCAAATTCTACAAAGTTAATCCATGGGGGTTTTTCCCATAAAACCCAATGAGTCTGTGTCTCTGTATTAGCCATGTTGAGAGTGTTCATCAGAGTCGCCAGGAACAGGATCAATTGTCTCTCTTTTTTCTGTAGCACACGGGGCCTTTTCCTGCCCCTTGGTTGACGTTGAGGTTTCATCTTCTCCAGACTGCAGGATAGGTTTGTTCCTTCTACGAGGGATCCATCATTGTCCTTGACCTGTGGAGACACAAAGAAACCCTCTTCCCCTGATTAAAACTCTATCAGGACCATACCAGGTGTTATTTTCATCCTTCCACATAACATAGTCCAAATCACCAGCTGGGAGAAGAGTATCCTCCCGCTGAGCCGGTACCATGCTGTGCCAATGTTCAAAAATTTTTTCAGCTTTAGTAATTTGTTGTGTCCAAATAAGATTATTAATAGTAAAGATTGCCATGGCTAAGTGATCCTGAGGGGACTGCCAAGCTCCTCCTTTTTGTTTAACAAGCACCATTTTCAAGGTACGGTTGGCACATTCAATCATTGCCTGACCAGTAGGATTGTATGGGACGCCTGTTATATGAGTAATATGCCAATCACGGCAAAATGTGGCAAAGGCTTCAGAAGTGTAAGCCGGGCCATTATCAGTTTTTAGAATTTCAGGGGGGGGCTTGTGTTTGAAAAGTCAAGAGGCAGTGGGTTTTCACTGCCCTAGAGGATTCAGATTGTAGGGCTGAGGCCCACAAGAACCCAGAATATGTATCTATAGTAACATGTACATACTTGGCAAGACCAAAAGAATTGACATGAGTCACATCCATCTACCAGATGTGCAATGGATGCACTCCTTGAGGGTTCTGAGCACCCTCCTTGTTGCTTGCAGGTTGAAATGGAACACACTTGGGGCAAGCCTTGACAATAAGTCGGGCTTGTGCCTTAATTATTTGAAATTGTTTTTGTAAGGCTCGAGCAGATTGATGGAATTTATCATGAGCTTTCTGAGCTTCAGCTGCTGGAGATGAAAAAGACAGTAATGGGGCTTCAAGAGCCTGATCCACAATATGATTGCCCAAAATAATCGGACCGGGCAAAGAAGTGTGACTACGGACATGGAGAACATACACTGAGCACAAGCGATTGCGTAGGACATACTGCAATTTTGAAAAAATAAGATTGACTGTACCCTGTTTAGATTGGATCACTGCATTTGTCAATTTAGGTAAGGCTTGTGCAACATACTGGGAATCCACAATAAGATTAAAGGACTCCGGATGTTTCCACAAAGCCAATAGAGCTGCTGGGAGTTCATTCTGTTGAGTCCTGGAAAAAGGGGTATGGAAAATCATATGCTGATTAGGAGGAGAAAAAATAGCAGCTGCTTGCGGGTTGGCATCCACAAAAATATTAGGACCATCAACCAGATGATTGGAAATAGGATTTGAAACTATACAGTATTGATTGAAAATTTTCCAAAAGGGAGATAAGTTAGTCTGGGAGCGGAAGAAACATGGGAATTGCAAAAGACTGGCCCACTCTGTATAAGATTCTATCCAATCCTGTAATTGTGCTTTTGTAACAGGAATATGAATAACTTCAGGATATTGTCCTATTCCTTGAATAACTACTTTTATTGCCCTTTTAATAATTTGTCCCATCAATAAGGGATAAAGAGGAATTGCCTTGCCTGATTGAGATTTGGAATGTATCCATAATATCACTTTGTCACGCTGGACTACAGCTGCTGTAGGAACATGTGGTGTTTGTAAAATTTTGACCTCCACAGGCTGATGAGGGTCAAAGCGTGTCAGAAGAGCTGTATTAAGAGCTTCTTCAACATTTTTTAAAGCAGAGATGGCCTCAGGGGTTAATGTTCTGGGAGATTTTAGATTAGCATCTCCCTCTAATAATTGAAAAAGAGGATGTAATTGTTCTGTAGTAAGTTTAAGAAAAGGACGTATCCAATTAATATCCCCTAACATTTTTTGAAAATCATTCAAAGTTTGTAGTTTATCCATCCGAATCTGTATTTTCTGAGGCTTTATCTCACAAGGCCCAATTAGACTCCCTAAATAACTAATCTCTTCTCCTTTTTGAATTTTTTCTTCGGCTATTACAAGGTTAAATTCAGACAAGTGTTGCAGAAGCATGGGAAATAGTGCTTCAAGCTGTTCTACAGTAGTTGCTGCCAAAAGAATATCATCCATATAATGAATCATCATGACTTTTGGATGTTTACTTCTAATAGATCTGAGGGCTTGGTCCACGTATTGTTGACAATGGACCGAGAAGGCAAAACGCTTGCAGTCCTTTTCCTGCAGCGGAATAGTGTAAAAGCAGTCTTTCAAATCTATGGCCCATATTTTCCAATGAATAGGTATCCAAGAAAGAACCGGCAGCCCTGGCTGCAGGGCCCCCATCTCCTCCATGGACTCATTAACTTGGCGTAAATCAGTAAGCATATGCCACTTGCCAGATTTTTTTCTGTATTACAAATACAGGAGAATTCCAGGGACTAGTACTTGGTCTAATATGTCCCTTTGTCAATTGCTCTTGAACTATTTCTTTCAATGCTGAGAGCTTTAGAAGCTGTAAGGGGCCATTGATCTACCCATATGGGCTTATCATTTTTCCAAGTTAATGGGACAGCTCTCAGCTCTTCAACGGCCCCTATGAAAAATCCGTGCTAATAATGCACTTCATGCCTTGCAATATGTCTCTCCCCAAAGCATGGTATCAAGTTTAGCATTGACTAAAGGTGTAATTAGCCCTTGAGAATTCCCACAGCACCAGGAGAGAGGGCTAGAAGTCTTACCTATAGTGGTGACTCCCCCCCACGCCTGTCACAGGAACTTCTATAATACTCCTTGACCACGGAATAGACTTGAAGTCAGGCATCCTGAGGACTGTAGTGTCCACTCCAGAATCAACCAATCCATCAATAGAAATACCCTCTATTTCCACAATAAGCATAGGTCTGTGCTGACTAACTCTTTCAGTCCAGCACACAGTGGTGTTTGATTTCACAAAGGCTAAGACATCTTGAATCACTATTAAAGTTCCAATAAGATTTGTAAGAGTTAACTGTATTTTGGAGTCTTGCCACATTTCCTTAGTTATCTTTTCTGGCATGACATCAACATTACTAACAGCAGAACAGAGTTCCCCAGCCATAGGTATTCCAATGCCCCAAACCTTAAGGGTTTCAAAAGGCAACGGGAGTACAGGTTTTTCAGGTCTTATAGGGAAGTCCTGCTCTTGCCCTTCTATCCCTGAAAGGGCTGATCGGTGGACCGAAAGGGAGCTTGATGTTTTTCCCAATCGAGAGAGGTCTGCTACATGGCAGGGAAGGCTTGGGGATTGTTTGTAGGGGCCTCTCGAAGGCCCCCCTGCCCGTTTCCTGACCTACAATCCTGGTTCCAGTGATATCCCTTATTACATTTTTGACATCTTTGAGAAGGCTTAGGTTTAGTCCCTGACAAATTAGACTGACAATTTTCCTTCGTGTGGCCTAATTTTCCACATCCATAGCATCTTATCTGACCTTTTCCCTGACTTTTCATGGCTTGTTGTACTGCCGCTCCCACCATGGCAGCTTGAGCATGAGCCTGATGACTCTGAGATTTTTACTTCCAGAGCCTTAATAATCATATCCTCTAGAGTTGCAGAAGCTGGTAAATTAATTAACACTTGTCTATAGTCAGGAGTAGCATTCTGCTTGACTATGGTTTTTATCAACTCCTCTAATCCTTGCACTGTTCCCAAAGTCCGTTCCACTGCTTTCTGTACTTCTGCCACATAATCCTCAAAAGCTTGATCAGACTTCTGCCTCAGTTTATTAAAATCCAACTTTGGGACCCCTTCCATTCCTTTCCATGCCTTTATAGCTGCAGAGGCAATCATCGAGTATAATTGAGGAATATACCCTATCTGATGTTGAGGGAACTGATTTGGCCCTTCTCCTATGAGTTGGTCCAATGAAGGGGCTCCTCTAGGCACCATAGTGTGTTGCATCCTAAGCTGCTCCTGTTCTAATATCTCTTTCCAAATGGCTTTCCATTGTACTGCCTGTTCCTGGGAGAATGAAACACTTGCTACCTGTTTCCAATCATGAGGAGTAAGATTCTCAGCAGCTATAAGCTGCTCCAATAAAAAAAGTGTATAGGCTACTTGAGGACCGTATTTAGTACATGCCTCTTTTAATGGCATGGGAGTGAATCTCCTAGTTTGAGTGTTAACATCTTCCAATACCGGGAATAATTGTGCCTGTCCTGTGTCTAAATCTCCTAATGCTTTCTCCAGCTCTGCTACCCTCAGAAACTTTCCCACCTGTCCTTGCCTCATTTCACCACGAGATGTCAATGTTGGCTTATTTTTAAGCACTGCCACAGTTTCAGGAAAAACTTCTTGATTTAGGGAGGGCTACAGCCTTGCCCCCATAGCAAACGGCAGACAAGAAATATTTTTCTCTGATTAACTACCTCCCCACTAACTTCTCCTTCCTCATCTTCTTACTCAACCTCCATTTTTAAAACAGCTTGCATTTTCTTATTAGCTTCTGGATCCTCAATACATGATTTTATGACATTGAAAATAACTGCGTAATCCAGGGGTGGTGTTTCCCCATCCGAACCAAACATTGATCCTACACGTTCCCATTCTGAACTAGATATAATCTCTCCTTCAGGGAACCATGGTGCTAATTGTCTTACATAACCCACAAACTTCTTTAACATCTTTTTCTGCACTTTAATTCCATGTGCCGTTAAGGCAGCGTGTATAAGATGCTGAGCTTGCCAACTTCCGTCCTGTAAAAGGACCGGAACTGAGTTTCCCATAACTCCTGAGAAATAAACTACAAAACAAAAAAGAGAGATAGAAAAGATTGTAGAACAGATGAAGCCCGTAAACATGGAACTCTCTATTCTCTGCGTTTTGCTCACCCAATCTGCAGAATTGTGGCAAAACCCGTTACTTCATCATCTTCTGACCAGCAAAGGAATTGGGGTTACGATGGCATATGTCCCTTTTCCCGGATGCCAATTTTGTAAGGCTCAGCTCCAGGGTGGCCAACCCTGTGTGCCCTTACTTGGGTAATGAAAATGAAGAGTAACGAATGGACGCTATATGAAATGCATAACAACAAAGTTTATTGGATTCACACAAAGCATATATAGGTTAAAACCACAGAAAGATATGAGTTACCGCCCAGCAACAGCAGGAACCAATAATTGGGCAGATTCACAGGAATTCATGACATTACCTGCCAGGCACAAGGAGGAACCGAGAAGATTCCAAAAAAGGGCAGAAAAAGAAGTTTCTCACAGTTTCTCACAGTCATTATCAAACCTCCCTCTGCTGACTATTCTAACCTTGAACACGCAGCTGGGCAGGTCATACACAGTTCAACCCACGACCTTGACTATGCAGCCCAAGCAGGGAGAAGAGGAGGGCTTTAACCATTACGGCTCTGCCTCAGCTACAAATATGGAGTGTAATTCCTTATGATTTGGAGCATTTTTTTTTTGGCTTTATCATCATAGAAAATAGAGTTGGTATAATTGTATGCTTTGTAACCAAATTAGAGTAGGAAATCTTTATTGGTCAATTTTTGACCATTATACTGGCCCTATTAGATGATTTGGGTTGTGGAGAAGATTGAAGAAAGATGTTTATCGTTTGAAATACTGAGTGATGAGGAATGTTTTTGGCTTAGGATTAGGTTTTAAGGAATCTAAAGTATAATAAGAAATTATCAGAATATTAGATACTGTGGGACAAAGTTGGAGAAGGGGCGAGTGCTATAAAGCAGAAGGAAAATGCCCAAAACAAACTTTTAGTTTTCACCCAAACTTGTGTGGGGTCAACCCTAGACTTGACCTTGCACAGTTTTCATATTTCTCTACAAAAGCTCTTTTTACTGTGGTAGAAGTAACTATGGGTTCTCTAGAACAGCTGCAATGGAAGGCAATTTTCAAATATGGGTCCAGTGGAAGTCTCAATGTCTATTGTCTGAGGATCACCCAAGCTAAGTTTAGAGGAATACATCAGGCTAGAGACTAAATTTTGAGATGCCTTAACTGTCATAATACAGAATTTTATGAAGTATCATTTATACATTTTCCCAGTTGTGAAACACTTACTAGCATATCCTTGTACATGTTCTTCCTTTAGAGACATGAAATGCATTTTGGTACTATGGGAGAGAATTCAGGCTAAGAAAGGTGCCCATTCATAATTATATCAAATAGATTGTGTGAGTACATATGTCAGGAGGTTCATGTTGATGTGCAACTTCTCTGGATCACACACCACCACCACTACCACCATCACCTGCTACAAAAATATAATTCTATATTTAGTAACTCCAAATGTAAATATGGATTGGAAAAATATATTGAAAACAATTATATTTAAAATTAAATGAAGCCTGATGAAGAAAATGAAAAAAGAAATGAGAACTCTAGGGGAAACGCATGAAAGAAGAATAAGCAGTTTATTATAGGAGATGAAAAACCTAAAAAAGAAAAAGACATATATGTACAATAATATTAATAGTTCTTTTTATTGTGGAAAAGAAGTGGAAATAGAAACAATGCCTATTAATTGGGGAATGGCTGAGCAAAGTGTGGTATATGATTTACTATTCACAATATATAGTACTATTGTGGTATGAGAAATGATGAGACTTCCAGGCTAAAATGGCCACAGAGTAGAAGCAAAGGACTTTTCCTCACCACTTACCAATATAGAGCACCTCAAAAGAACAAAAACCAAAATCAAATGAGTAAAGGGGCTCATCCATACATAGGGTGCAGCCTTGAAAGTAAGCAGGGTTTGGGCATTTCCATGCTATAAGGGGGTAAAATTATCCTACCAAAGTGCAAGCTAATCACCCCTCCCCCAGTCCACCTATGACGCCAGAGTCAGAGCAAGTGCAGGGCAATCACTAGGTTCTTGGGGAATTGCTGAGGGCACCACAGACTCACTCCAGAGAGCAGCAAGACTTGGGATTCCAGGAGGCTGAGGAATGTGAAGATTGGGCATGGAGATAGGGCAGAGAGGGGCTACACACAGCAGAAGCAGCAGAAACTGAAAAATAGCCTCAGGAAAAAATTACTATGTAGCTCGATACACAGAGAGCCTGCCCTCCTCACTCAGACTTTTGAGTGAGAAGGAAAGAAAGAATTAGCACAGAAATGGTCACTGACACCCAAGATCTACTATCTACAACTACCAAAAAAAAAAACAAAAACAAAAACAAGAAAAAGCCTCTGACCCTGGATAATTTCTGTGGAGGAAAACTCCAGACCACAGAGGAGACAGCAGAGGATGGCAAAGAAGCAAACATAGCCAAACCTTCCAAAAAAATGGAAATTGGTCATAAGCTCTTGAGGAGCTCAGATCTGAGATGATGAACCATGTGAGAAAGATAGAAGAAGCATGGCAATAAAAGTGGGAAATCGTTTTAAAAGAAAATAAGTTTAAAAGACAGAATCTTATACTTGGAAAAAGAATCCCAGAAATCAAATTAAATGATAAGCAAATTGAAGACCAGAATTGACCTGCTGGAAGCCATGAAAACCAAGATAGACCAAGCCAAAAAGGAAAAACAAAAGATCATAGCTGAAAACCAGTCTTTAATAACTAGAATTGGGCTAATGATCTCACAAGACAGCAAGAATTAATAAAGCAAAGTCAAAAGACTGACAATGGAAGATATCTCACTGAGAAGATGGTTGACTTAGAAAACAAGTCCAGGAGAGACAATTTGAGAATCATAGGCCTATATGAAAACCTGGAAATAAAAAAGAAACCTTGACACCATACTACAAAATATTATCCAAGAAAATTGCCCTGATATTCTTGAACAAGAGGGCAAAATAGACGTTCAAAGAGTCTATAGATCACCCTCTACATTAAATCCTCAAAAGACAACCCCCAAGAATGTAATTGCCAAATTCAAGAGTTTCCAAGCTAAGGATAAAATATTGCAAGAAGCCAGAAAGAAACAATTTAGATATCAAGAAGCACCAATAAGGATTATATAGGATCTGGCAGCCTCCACACTAAAGGACCTCAAGGCTTGGAATATGATATTCAGAAAGGCAAGAGAATTGGGCCTACAACCAAGGATCACCTACCCATCAAAACTGACTATATACTTCCAGGGAAAAAGTATGGGCATTTAACAAAATAGAAGATTTCTAAGTATTTGTAAATAAAAGACCAGAACTAAATGTAAATTTTAATGTCCAAATACAAAACTGAAGAGAAACATGAAAAGGTAAATAAGAAAAAGAGGATTTTTTTTCTTTTAAAGGTCAAATTAAGGGGGCAGCTGGGTGTCTCAGTGGATTGAGAGTCAGGCCTAGAGATGGGAGGTCCTGGGTTCAAATCTGACCTCAGAAACTTCCCATCTATGTGACCCTGGGCAAGTCACTTGACTGCCATTGCCTAGCCCTTACTACTCTTCTGCCTTGGAGTCAATACATTGACTCCAAGATGGAAGGTAGGGATTTAAAAAAATAAAGATGAAATTGTTTATACTCCTATATAGGAAAAATGGTATTTGTAACTCTTAAAAACTGTATTAACTATGATAATAGTTAGAAGAGTTATTCATAGGTAGTGGTTGGGGTACTAAATGGTTTAAGATGATATGTAAAAAAATAAAGAGGAAGGGATAGAAGATGGCACCAAGAAAAGCTTGCAGGAATTTAAAAAAAAAGGATAATCTATATCACATAAAGAGATGCATGGGAAGGGGAGGGGAAGAATACTATTATAAGAAGGAGAAGAAGAGAGTGCTACTAGGTAATACTTAAACCTTACTCTCAGTGGAATCAACTCTGAGAGGGAAGAGCATCTAAATCTATTGGGGTATTGAAATCTATTTTACCCTACAGCAAAGTTAAGGGGAGAAAGCTTAGGTGGGGAGTGGGGCAGGGAGTACCAAAATGGAGAGAAAAAGAGGGGGGAGGGAATTTAATAGATCCTACAAAAAATATGAGGGAAATAATAATGGAGGGAGTAGGAAGAGAAGTAAAAATAAGGGTGGGGATTAGGGGCGCTGATTAACAGAAAAATATTGGTGTAGAAGGAAATAGTGAAAGAAGAAAGGGCAGGACTAAGAAAGGAAATCAAAATGATGGGTAATACACAGGTGGTAATTATAACTCTGGGAATAGGATGAACTCACCCATAAAATGGAACCAAATGGCAGGGTGGATTAGAAACCAAAAATCCTACCATATGTTGTCTACAAGAAACACACGAGGCTGATAGACACACACAGAGTAAAGGTAAGAGACTGGTGCAAAATCTATTGGGCATCATGAGAAAAAGTAGGTAGTAGTCACAATCATGATATCTGATAAAGCCAAAGTAAAAATAGATCTGATTAAAAGAGATAGGGAAGGTAATTACAACCTGATAAAAGTCAGTATAGACATTATAGACAATGGGGAAATATCAGTACTCAACATGTATGCACCAAATGGTATAGCATCCAAATTTTTAGAAGAGAAACTATTGGAGCTTAAGGAAGAAAGAGATAGTAAAACTATTCTGGTGGGAGACCTGAACCTTCTTCTATCAGAGCTAGATAAATTAAACCAAAAAATAAATAGTAAAGAGGTAAAAGATGTGAATGAAATTTTGGAAAAATTAGAGTTAATAGATATAGGAAGAAAAATAAATAGGGACAAAAAGGAATATACTTTCTTTTCAGCAGCCCATGGTACATTCACAAAGACTGACCATATATAGGGCATAAAAACATGGTAAACAAATTCAAAAGAGCAGAAATAATGAATGCAACCTTTTCAGAAGAAATTTCAGATAAATTAATAAATTTGAAAGTGAAAGAACTATTGAATTAATAAATAAGACTAGAAGCTGGTACTTTGAAAAAATAGATAAAGTAATGGTTAATCTAATTTATAAAAGGAAAGAAGAAAACCAAATTAACAGTATCCAAGATAAAAATGGAGACCTTACCTCTAATGAAGAGGAAATTAAGGAAATCATTAAAAAGTATTTTGCCCAATTATGTGGCAGGCAATAAATATGGCAATCTAGGTGATATGGATGAATAGTTACAAAAATGTATATTGCCTAGATTAACAGAAGAGGATGTAGAATACTTCAATAATCCCATATTAGAAAAAGAAATTGAACAAGCCATCAAGGAATTTCTGAAGAAAAAAATCCCCAGGGCCTAATGGATTCACAAATGAATTCTATCAAACAATCAAAGAACAACTAATTCCAATATAACACAAACTATTTGACAAAATAAGCAAAGGAGTTCTACCAAATTCCTTTTATGATGCAAATATGGTGCTGATTCCAAAGCCATGAAAATCAAACACAGAGAAAGAAAACTACAGACCAATCTTCTTAATGAACATAGAAGCAAAAATCTTAAATAGAATACTAGCAAAAAGACTCCAACAAGTGATTGCAAGGATTATTCAGTAGGATTTATACTAGGAATGTAAGAATGGTTTAATATTAGGAAAACCATACACATAACTGACCATATCAACAAGCAAACCAACAGAAATCACATGTTTATCTCAAAAGATTCAGAAAAAGCCTTTGACAAAATACAACACCCATTCCTATTGAAAACATTAGAAAGCATAGGAATAGAAGGACCTTTCCTAAAACTAGTAAACACTGTATATTTAAAACCATCAGCAAGTATCATTTGCAATAGGGATAAATTAGAAGTCTTCCCAATAAGAGCAGGAGTGAAACAAGGGTGTCCATTATCTCCTCTATTATTTAACATTGTGCTAGAAACACTAGCAGTAGCAATCATAGAAGAAAAAGAAACTGAAAGTATTAAAATAGGCAATGAGGAGACTAAACTGTCACTCTTTGCAGATATTATCATGGTCTACTTAAAGAATCCTAAAGAATCAACTAAAAAGCTAGTGGAAATAATTAACAAATTTAGCAAAGTTGCAAGATACAGAATAAATTTACATAAATCATCAGTATTTCTATATATTTCCAATGTATATCAGCAGCAAGAGTTAGAAAGAGAAATTCCATTTAAAATCACCCTAGATCATACAAAATATTTAGGAATCTCTTTGTCAAGACAAACATAGGAACTATATGAACACAAATACAAAACACTTTCCACACAATTAAAACTAGATTGAAAAAATTGTAAAAACATTAATTGGTCATGAGTAGGAAGAGCTAATATGATAAAAATGACAGTTTTACACAAATTAAATTAACTTTTTTGATAGATAGCTATATCTATCAAACTACCAAGAAATTTCTTTACTGAATTAGAAAAACTTAAAACAGAGTTCATTTGGAAGAACAAAAGATCAAGAATATCAATGGAAATAATTAGAAAAATGTGAAGTATGGGGACCTAGCAGTAACAGTTATTAAACTGTACTATAAAACAGTGGTCACCAAAACAATATGGTACTGGCTAAAAAGATAGAAGGGTGAATCAATGGAATAGACTTGAGGTAAATGACCTAAGTAAGCTAGTGTTTGATAAACCCAAAGATCCCAGCTTTGGGGACAAGATCTCACTTTTGATAAAGATGGCTAGGAAAACTGGAAAATAGTATACGAGAGATTGGGTTTAGATCAACATCTCACACCCTACACCAAGATAAATTCAGAATGGGTGAATGACTTGAACATAAAGAAGGAAACTATAAGTAAATAGGTGAACACAGAATAGTTTACCTGTCAGATATATGGGAAAGGAAAGATTTTAAGACCAAGCAAGAGTTAGAGAATATTACAAAATGTAAGATAAATTTGATTACATTAAATTTAAAAGTTGTTGTACAAACAAAACCAATATCATCAAAATTAGAAGGGAAGCAACATGTTGGGAAAAAATCTTTATAACAAAATTCTCTGACAAAGGTCTAATTACTCAAATTGATAAGAAACTTAATCAACTGTACAACAAATCAAGTCATTCCCCAATTGATAGTTGGCAAGGGACATGAATAAGCAATTTTCAGATAAAGAAATTGAAACTATCAATAAGCACATGAAAAAGTGTTTTAAATCTCTTATAATCAGAGAAATGCAAATCAAACCAACTCTGAAATATCACCACACACCTAGAAGACTGGCTAATATGACAGCAAAGGAAAGTAATAAATGCTGGAGGGGATGTGACAAAATTGGGACAGTAATGCACTGCTGGTAGAGTTATGAATTGATCCAACCATTCTGGAAGGCATTTTGGAACTATGCCCAAAGTATTAAAAAACTGTTTGCCCTTTAATCCAGTCATACCACTGCTGGGTTTATACCCCCAATGAGATAATAAGAAAAAATACTTGTACAGAAATATTTATAGTCACACTCTTTGTTGTGGTAAAAATTTGGAAAATGAGGAGATATCCATCAATTGGGGAATGGCTAAACAAATTGTGATATCTGATGGTGATGGACTATGAGTGTGCTGAAAGGAGTAAGGCACTGGAAGAATTCCATGTGAACTGGAAAGACCTCCAGGAATTGATGCAGAGTGAAAGGAGCAGAAGCAGGACAACATTGTACACAGAGATTGATACATTATGGCAGAATTGAATATTATGGACTTTTCTACTAGTAGCAATGCAATGATCCAGGACAATCCAGAGGAACTTATGAGAAAGAACACTATCCAGTCCAGAGAAAAAACTGTGGAAACAAAAATTCAGAAGAAAAACCTATGATTGATCATGTAGTTCAATATGGATATAATTAGGGTTTTGATATTAAAAGATCACTCTACTGCAAATATGAATAACATGGAAATAGGTTTTAACCTTGATAGATATATAACCCAGTGGAAATGCTTGTCAGTTCCAGGAGGGGGTAGGAAAGAGCAGGTAGTGAGGTGAGGGAATCATGGATCATGTAACCATGGAAAAAATATTCTAAGTAAAAAAAATTTTTAAGTCAGAAGGTAAAGGTTTTAAGTGTATAAATGTTTATTTTTCACATATATAGTCCCTAAATTACATGTCAAATCAAATCTTACGATATATTTTTTTAAATTGAGTTTGAAATTCTTTTCCACTTTCCCACTTTTCCAGTCCCAAACTTTCCCCCATCCTTCATTCTTCCATTAGATGGTGAGCAATCTGATAAATTTTACTTATGCACTCATGAAGATGAAGAAGAAGAAAAAGAAGAAGAAAGAAAAGAAGAAGAAGAAAAGTATTATATATCAGTCTGTAGTCATGCTCTATTAGTTCTTTCTCATAGAGCAGATGACATTTTTTATCATGCGTCTCTGGGATTGTCTTAGATCACTGTATTGCTGAGAATTTACAGTTGCTCATCAAAAATATTGCTGTCATTGTAGGTAATATTCTTTTGGTTCTGCTCATTTCACTTTGCATTAGCTCATGTAAATCCAGATTTTTCTGAAATCATCCTGTTTGTCATTTCTTATAGCACATTAGTATTTTATCACAATCATATAGCATATAATTATGTTACTCTTTACAAGTTAGTTTGCTTTTTTTGAGCTTCAGTTTCCTTGTATATCAAATAAATGTAATAACATTTGTACTTATCCCAAGTTACATACTGACATATGACTCTAGACAAGTCATGAAATCTCTCAGTGCTCCCAGACAACTTATGAAACTATAAATTCTAGATCTGTATTGGTCAAGCAGGTTTCCTCACTGGGAGTTCTAAACATGAATGAAATCATATGAGCAGATAAAACAATAATTTTTCCTACCTCTATCATATTTTATCTATAGAACCACATATTTAGAACTAGAAAGGATGTTAGAAACCATCTAGTCCAGCTCTTTCATTTTAAAGATTCTATAATTGGTATGTAGAGAGGTTTCCTAAATTGATGCTGGTTTCATGGGATGGTATGGGACTTCAATCCCAGTGTTTTTACTTTAAATCCAGGGTGAGAACTAAATAATTCATGTAAAGACTCTTTAAAAAGCATTAAATAGTGTTAACAAATAGGAATCATTGTCAAAAAATATTTATATTAAGAATCATGGTAAATGTGTAGACACAGGCTTATTTTACAATATAAGGATTAAGAAGAAAGTCAGTTGTCCAGAGTTATTCATAGAAGAGGTTAGAAAACAGATAACTAGTTATTTTTTTCCAGCTTTATTTTTCTTTGTGCACTGAACTGAGGGCTAATTTATTAAATGGGCATTAATTAAAGACCAGAGCTGGACTCTCACATGGACATGCCCCAAGAGAGTTTGAGCTTCAAATTAAATTCTGGCATGGATTTAAAACGTTTCATATTATATAACATCTAGCATGCAGACCCCATGATACATCTGGATAGGCTGAGGACCAAAGCAAGTATAATTACAACCAACTCCACTGACTCCAGTTAAATGTTTACATATATTCCAAAGAGGGTCAACTTCATATTTCAATATGGTAAATATGCTGAACAGGAAGAACTAATATGCATATAATATTTTTGAGACTCAGCAATATCTGGACATGAACAAGGTTTGAAGGTAGCAATAAAGATACACTAGGTCCTCTTGGAATAATGGATACATCAAGATACATCTATGTTTAGGAGTCCTCAAATCATAAGTCAAAAGATCTGACTTTATTTGTAATTTGTTGTTTTATATTTGACCATGTGCATGCCATTGTTTCACAGCTTCTTTAGCTCTCAAATAAGATTACTAATATTTTCCCTATCCTATAGAATTATTATGAGAATCAAACTAAAAATACTCATCACAGCTGTGAAACAAAAAATACAGGTCCCTAAACTAAACTTTAAGTGCTAAAAACACTTCTCTAAGTCTTTGGGGGAACCTCACTTATACAATAGTATGTTTGTATTTTAAATATAATTTAATATGTAATAATATGTAATATAAATGTGCTTTTATAACTATAAAACATAAAGAGCTACCTATATTGATTAAATCACTGATCCAAAACTTCTCTCACCAATATTTCTAAATAATGTTCTGTGGGGAAGATACAAGTAGAATTCCTTTTGTTAGGACCTGAGTTGCCATTTCACTGATAAGGAAGCTCCATCAATGCAGCTTATAGTCTTAGAAAAGAGCTCAGAGCACAGAAAGTCTGCTGCAATAATTCTCATGTACAATTAGTTTTTATATTAACCTGATTCTTTGATTAGCAGTTACAAAAACCATGTAAATTTGCATAATTTAGGATTCAAGAAATAGATTTCTTTGACAGAAGATACAGAGAAGGAATTTGCTCTTATTTGAATTTGGAGCAAGAATTGTTGATCCTATTAAAATGGAAAGGGAAAATTGAACTATGTTGTAAATCATGATTTATATGTATAGATATCAGTTCAATTCTCTACTTGTTATTCTGGTCACAATGGAATGTCCTTCAAAACTAGGAAGAGGATAAAATATTTTATCTGTTCTCACAGTAAAAAGAGACAAATTCTCCTATATCTACATGCAAGCAATTCCACATGCAACTTCTCTATATTGATTTTTTATACCCTGACCAATGATCCACAGAGCTGAGAATTAGCCACATAACTATATTTGAAGTCAATTTCAAGATATGTTTCTGCTCAACTACATTGCCAAATGAAAATTGAAAATTCCATTCACTTATGAAAACATTTTCAAACATCCAATTAATTTGGACATATTCAACCTATATGGCTAGAATATACCCTCAGGAAAAAAAATTGTTTGAAACACTCTTTTTGCTTTAAAGAGTATTTCCTTTATGCACTTGCATTTCTAGTTCAGAAGTTGACAGGTTTTTGAGTTATCATTCACATATTGGCATTCAGATTTAAAAATGTAATTTGCCTGTTTACATTTGTTAAATAAAATACTTGGGGTGGGCAGTATTGGAGAGGATCATATATATGTGATGATTTTCTTTTGCAGAAGTATTTTGAGACACTGAATCACTCTTCTGTGTTTCAGCATTGGAAACAATTGTGGTTTGTCAAATGTGGACAATGAATTTGTGTAGGTAAAGTGATGTGAAGAATTAAAGTAATTGAAATTATAGTCTACATATACTTATATTTGAGTGATCTGACATAGTATAGGCTTTTATGAGAAAACTGCCATGTGACAACTTCTGGCTAGAAACTGCTCAAACTCTCCAAATCTTACAGTCAGATATTTTCTGTCCCAGTGCAAAGAGACAGTCACTAAATTATGCATTTCCCTTCTCTACTTCTAACTAGGCATAGGACCACAAAATGCATTCTGGAGGACACTACTATTCTTAAAGGTAAGAAGAATAAAAAGAACAGAATGGAATTGATTGAATTGGAATAGATTTAGGACTTCATACAAACCTAGAGATCAAATGTTAATGAAGGAAAAGCAAAGGAAACACACTTTTTTCCTTCACTGATTTATACTTAAATTATGTGAACTGTATGAAATTCACATTATAGAAAAGAATTTGGGTGAGATATTTGTAGTCCTGGGTAGTGCTACAGTCAGTAGTAGACTTTCTTACCTTTGTTAATTTAAATAATCTATATTGGCCTCATGCATAGAATGAGGTCATTGGATTATGTGATCTCTAAGGTCTTGCTCAAAAATTCCATTATCTTTTTAAATTTAATTTTAAATATATATATATGTGTATGTATTTATCCTTTTATTATGTAATAAAGTTAATTATGGGTTGACATGCTCTATGAAAGAATTCTGACTAAAAGATTTGGTGTGGAAACATACATAGGTCTATAGTGGTAGAAAACAAAGAAGGCTAAAATCTTTAGTTTTCCTGCTAAACAAATCACCGAGTAACTATGAACATTGTGTAACTTTATCATTGTAAAGACTTGGATGAAGTGGTGGCTAAGATCTCATTGAGATTCAAAATTCTTGTGATAAACTGATACTGGCTTTTCTGCTTATCTTAATTTGACCAACTAAAAGTTTTAGTCAGAATAATTCTATAATAATTTTTGTAAACTTTCTTAATCCTGTCCTAAATACTTCCTGAGAAACAAATTCTATATGCTGCCTCTTTCATTTTATCTAATGTTAGGGCATTCACTGTGTCCATTGTTTGTAGCAGAATTGTCTTGGAAAGGTTACAACTATAACTTTTGGTTGTATCTATCAAGAAGACACATCTCATCCAAATGATGGTGGGGAAACTATCATTTCTGATTAATTCAAGTGAAATTTTCAACTAGAACCATTTCAATCTAATTCTTCTGTCAAACAGTTAGCTTTAATCACAAAATCTCAAACTAGGAATTCACCTCAGTAGCCAGCTAGTACAACCCGCACCTAAATAAGAATCTTCTCTTATTTAACAGTAGGGAATTAACAAAATCTTGAGGCAGTTCATTCCACTTATGGGTAGCTCTACCTATTAGTATAATTTTCTTTTATTCATTACTGCCTTATAGGAACAAAGAGAGAAAGACTATACTCCCTTTCATCTGATAGGTTGCTTAGACCTTGAAAATTGCTATTATTTCCCCATCCTTTAGGGAGGATATTTGAACATCCTAGAGCCATCAGTTGATTATATGACATAATCTTCAAGCCCTTCACTATCTTTGATGCCCAACTTTGGGCACTCTTCAGTTGATTTATGTCTTTCTTAAAATCTGATGCCTAGAATCATGCATATTTGGACTGAGAAAGTCCATTTTCTCACATCTGGACACCATGCCTCTCTCAGTAAAACCTATGATCACATTAGTATATATTTGTCTTTGATATAGCACTGTTGAATCATACTGATCTTGGAGTTCCTTAAAACCCTCAGATGTGTGAGAAATGTATCAGAATAATATCAGTGAATGGGAACAATAGTACACTTAGAGACCAATAACTGGAGTTTTCTCTTCTTAATTATTTATATTGAGAAATGCTCAGATGGAAGAGAAGCTCAATTGTAGACTTGTTATTGGAATAAGCCTTAAAATAATCCTATTAGAAAACTGAAATTTATTTCTATGACAAAAATCTAAATGTAAAGCTGATGGAATCAGAGTGTTGTCAGTACTCCAAATTTTTTTAGCCTGTCAGATCATAGATTGGTTAGGTGAGAAGGAAGGAACAGAGGAAATCCTTAAAACATCCAAGGGGTACAAGTGGTAAGTGCATAGAACAAATGCTGTAAATTGTACCTTATGCCAGGGAAGTTTTTTTTTAATTCAACTCAACAGGTATTAATCAATTGCCTCTATAATGTGTTAAACATAGGAATGCAAAAATAAAAAATAAGCAAATCTTTTCTTTAAGCTTACATCCTAGTTGGTGAGTGAGGAGCTGGAGAGATAAACTACATACATAAATAAGTAAATACAAAAAAGTATCTGATGAGAGAGACAGAGACAGACAGACAGACAGACAGAATGCATTGTTTGGGAAGATCTGCCTAGAAGAGGACCCCTGAATAGTGTTCTTAAAGAAATAATAGATTCTAAGATGATAAAATGGGAAGAGAGTACATTCCAGTCATGTGGAATGAACAAGTGATTACTTGTTCAAAGGTATGGAAACAGGAGATAGGATGTCATATATGGAGAATAACCAGGACAACTCTTATAGTTTAAACATAATAAAAGAATGCATGAAAGTTTTGAAAAATGAAATATTGAAAAATGAAGACTTGAAATCAAAATGTCATATAGATAATAAGGAACTTCCTAAGATTTTTTCTTTTAAATTTTATTTTATTTTCAGTTTCAAATTTTCTTTTGTACTCTTTCACTCCCCCACTCAGTGAGAAGGCAGGAAAAAATTACAAATATGAATAGACATGAAAAAAACCTCTAAGCCATGTTCCAAGAAAAAAACAAGAAATAGAAAAAAATATGCTTCAATTTGTAGTACTCTGAGTCTAATAGTTCTATTTCTGAAGTAGATGGCATGTTCCATCATGAGTTTTTTAGAATTGTGGTTTGTCATCATGTTGATCAGAATTAATGTCTTTTAGAACTGATTCTCTTTACAATAGTATAGTTACAGGATAAATTATTCTCCTAGTTTTGCTCACTTCACTTTTCATCAAGTCTTCCCAAGTTTTTCTGATGCCAAATAGGGAGCTTGAAATGCCAGATGAGTATTTACATATTTATCCTAGAGGCCACTTTGTTTCGAGTAGAAACAAAAATATATGGTCATTTCTACTCTTCCTCTTCCCATATTTCTAAGTAATAGAATCTTGATTTTAAAAGGAACCTTACATATCACCTCGTCCAGTACTCCTCATGTTTCAAAGGAAAAAACTGTGGTTTAAAGAGGTGGAGTGAATTGCAAAAGGCCATGAAAATCAGTAACAGCAGGGTCAAAACTAGAATTTAGATACGCTGCTCCTATCCAGTGTTCTTTGCAACATGCCATATTGCTTCCTCTCTTCCCCATATTACAAATAGATTTGATTTTTTCACTTTTCTTTTTTTTTTTTGGTAGAGAAAACAGACATATGTCATTAAAGACAAAAAGGTTTACTCATAAATGTTTACCAGTTTGTTTCCAGAATGTAAAGGAAAGAAAAACCAAACTATATTAGACAGCACAATTTGCATTGTTCATTGTAGTTCTTTAATATTAAAAATGCACTTTTTAATGTAAAGATTCTTTTCATATTTTGTTGGGGAAGATATTCTTCCATGCTTTTTCCCTCTTTATGTTTTTGAAAAGCAGTTTTTTCCAAAGCTTAATGAATGACTAATACCTCATAATTTAGATGAAGGATTATGGTCACAACCTCTGGGTGGTTTCTAGGGTTTTTGTTTACTTAGCTTTATCTTTCCAGAATGAGTTGGTCTTGTCACTAATTTGTAATAAAGTGTACGCTTATTTCTTTCAATAGTTAACTCTCCAAATCTCCTCATTCCAACACATCACTAGTCTTTTGAAGACCTTTGTTCTCTGTCTTTATCTACTCCCTCCCCCTCTCTCATAAATACATTCACATAAAGTGACTATGACAGTGATGGCAAACCTTTTAGAAATGAAATGCTGTGCCCTGAACCCACCTCACCCCCCAGGCTGAGTGCCATGCCTGCTTTCCCCAAGAGACCTGATGACATGCCCCATCCCCCCCCCCCATCATCCCACACACAGGGGAGGGAGAAAACATTCCCATTGAACTACTAAGTGGAGGGGTGGGTGAAGTGAGGAATGTATAGAGTATAGAGATGGGGAGGGAAATGGCCCTAGCAATCTGCTCCCCTCTAGCTCTGTTGCCTGTGAACTGGCCACCTTACCCTCTGTGTGTACCCATTGGTCGACTCGGCAGAGGGGCGAGTGATGTGAAAAAAAATGTTGTCGAGCATGGTGGAAAGGTGGAGGGGAGCAGCTCTGCCCTAGTCCCTCTGCCTTTATAGTAATGAACTCTGGTGGGGTGGGGAGGGCAGGCATATGCCCACAGAGTGCCCCATGCCATCTTTGGCACCTATACCATAGGTTCGCCATCACTGGACTATGACATCTAGGAATTCTACATCCATCATTTTGACTAATTTAAATATTTAGTATAGTCAATTCAATTTGTAATTTCATTAAATGAACATTAGTCACTCTGACTGAATAGAACTAGATGTTCTATTCAGCCAACAACTATTATAGCTAGTTTAATTTTTGTCAAAACAAAGTTGTTTGGTCTTTGGATTCTGATCCCTTACTTGATATTGAGAGTGTTGGACAATGTCATTATATGAGACTGATTGAGTGGCATCCTCTAGAACCAAGTAGATATATGTACATTGAAAAAATATCTTTACATCAAAAACAATGCATAAAGTCACAACTAAAATGATGTTTCAGATTCCATGTAGTTTCCAATATCAACTGTTCCTACTTTGACATTTTATAGATGAGAAAACTTGATCCCAAAGAGTGGCCTGCCCAAATTCACATAGCAATTTGGGGAAAAAAAAGTCAAAACTAAAATGAAAGTATCTCATAGAGAGGTTCAGTAATCTGCCCACTCTGTCATGCTATCCTTTCTCCTTCCTTCCCAAAACATATTATTTTCAATTCTTTCTGCCACACTACAATATCTTTTTCTTAGGTTTGGATTAATGTCATCTGATTCACAGGTGATTAAAGAATTGAGGATGAAAATGCCCAATGTATAAATAAGACCTCTTTAATTTTTAATGTACTATAGGGAATTGTTAGCTATATCCTTTCATCAATTTTTGTTATTTTATTTTTTGGGGAAAGCAGAGTCATTTCTCTACTCAAAAGGTTATTAAACTGGCTTAAACCTGTTCACGGAATGATCCTTTCTCCTTTAATCAACCTATTGTGAACCCTCCAAATATAGTTTAATCTGTAACCAGACTTAATTTACCTGTAGATTCTGTTTAACTAGATTTGCTTTTGTATGGTGATATATGAGAATAAGATAGTTCAACTTTTATGACTTTGAAGGAAGCTTTATATTATGAATTAATCTTTTCTTCTTTTATAGTTAAGAAGAATGTACATGTTTTTTAAAGAATTTTAACAGTATCTTATTTTATCTGAGTAAAATCCCTCTGAACTAGGCAAGACAATTACTCCTATTCTCATCTCATAGACAAAACTGGACATTAAACATTGTGTTAAGAACCGAAGATGATACAATGAATGAGAACCAGTGTTAGAAATCAGCTCTCCAAATCGAAGTCCCTCAAAATCTAGAAAAGTAACAAACATAAAAGTTTACAAATAAATTCTACTCAGAGAAGTTTATTTTTCTATCTTAGAATTAAAGGAAGATATTGAAATTTCTTGAATAAGGACATGGCATGTTCAGATCTAGACTTTAGGAAAATCACAATTGTGTATGCATTAGCTGTACAGTTTGACATGCCTATAGAATATCCTCAAGTAAAAAGACCACTGAAGTTGTGATCGTAGAGATCATAGTTTCTTAAAGCTTTCAGAGTTGTCTTTATACTGTTGTTGTTATTGGATAAATTGCTCTGGATTTACTCATTTGTCTATCAGGTTATAAAAACTTCAAATTATGATATTTATGTTAAAATATAAATCTTTCTTCTATTTCTCCTTCCTTTGCTCTGTATCAGTTAATATAAATCTTTCATTGTCTTTTTAAATTACCTATTTTCTCTTTTCTTATAGCAAATTAGTATACCATTACATTGTTCTTCCAAAGGATAGCACTCCCAATTTCTGAAGAGTTACTTTGTTCTCTTTTAGAAAGACTTTCAATACACAATAAGGTTTGTCCTTGGAAATAAATAGAGACTCCTACCATGGTCATACTTGAAGCCTTTACAGCATGGTAGAACCTGACCAGATATTGAACTCTACTGGGAACAACTTCTGAGAAAATAGTTCCACCTGTACACCAGGTTTCATGAAATATAAATGAACCTTCACACTAGTTTTCAGGTGAGCATATTCCTTTTTTTAAAGTGACATTTTATTTTTTCCCGATTACACGTAAAATTTTAATATTTGTTTTTTTAATTTTGCATTCCAAATTCTCTCCCTACCTCTTCTCCCCCATCCCTGAGAAAATAAGCAATTTGATATATGTTATACATGTGTCAATCAAAATAATTCCATATTAATTGTGTTGTGGAAGAAGATATATTTTTAAGTCCACAAAGAAAATAAGATGAAAACAGTATACTTTAATTTGTATTCAGAATCCTTTGGTTCCTTCTTGAGAGAAAAGAGCATTTTTCATCATGAGTCTTTTCAAATTGTCTTGGATCAATTGCTGTGAATAGCTAAGTCATTCACAGTTAATCATCATACAATATTGTCACTGTATACTGATTCTGCTCAAGGTGAGACTATTTCAAAGAATTCAGAAAAGATATGGATGAGGGATCTATAAACTTAATGTTGTCAGCAATGAAATTCTGAAGATATCAAGAATTCCAATAAGAGAGAAAAACAAAGTTGTCTAAAGAGATCAAGTGGACTTGCAGGGAATTTACCAAACAAATAACACTATTGAAAGATATTTGGAAAACATGAAAAAAAATTCAAAAGATGAATATAGAAGTAAGACAGAGTTCCATAAGAATTAGAGCTGAAGTTGACAATGGGCAATGGACAACAAAAAGTGCTGTTAACCATTATATTGAACAAGAAAAGAGAACTAAAAAGAAAGAATGTCCTTTTAATTTTTTGACACAATTACTAGATTCATAAATCAGAGTAATATTGCAGTTGTAATCTATCTAGTTTTTGATAAAGCATTTGACAAAGTCTCTTCTTGCCAAAGAGATGGATAGACTGCATTCAATCAACAGCAATCTAATTAAGCATCTAATTTGATGCTTACTGTATGCCATGCAGTTTGTTAGGTAATTAGGAAGACCCAATACAATAAATGATCTCTAAAGGACCCTATATTTTAATGGTGATACTGAGCATATATAATAATAATAATCATATATAGAAAGTGAATATAAAGAAATACAAGGTAGTTAAATACAAAGTCATTTGTGAGGGAGGATATGAGCATATGGAATAATCAGGAAAGACTTCATGAAAAAAAGTTGTGTTAAACCCTTACCCCAACAATACCATTACTGGATCCATATGCATATCAAAGACATCTGAGATAAGAGAAAAGGACCTACCTATACCAGAGTATTTTTAGCAGCTTTTTTATAGTGGCAAAGAATTGAAAACTGAGGGGTGTTCATCACAAATGAGTTGTGGTATGATTGCAATGGAATTCTAAAGTGACAAAAGAAATGATGAGCAGGATGAGTTCAGAAAAACCTGGAAAGACTTATATGAATTGATGCAAAGTGAAGCAGAAACAGGAGAACAATGTGTTTGGTAAGAGGAATATTATACAATGATCAATTGTGAAAGACTAAGCTATTATCAGTGAAGCCACTTCAAGAGGCTCATGATGAAAATGCTATCCACAGCCAAAGAAGGAACTGGTGGAGTCTGATTACAGATCAAAGAATGCCAGCTTCCACTTTATTTCCTTCACAAGTGTGTTATTGTATGTGAAAAGTATCATCTTTTAGAGTATGAGCAATATAGAAATATACAGTGCCTGAAAGCATTGGTATAACCTATATCAGACCATTGACTGCTTCAGGAAGTGCAGAAGGGAGGGAGAAAATCTGAATCCTAGGATGTCAGAAAACAACTGTCAAAACCTGTTTCTACATGTAACTAATATGTATTTATGTATATTTCTGGTTTCTGTTTCCACATTTGTAAAATGTAAAATGAAAGGAAATTAGCTCCTAAAAAAAGAAGACAGGGCACACCAAGATCAGAGGTATAGAGAGGTTGGTCTTTAGAAGGAAATTGAAGCAAACAAGGCAAGGCCTGGTAAAATTTTATTAGAGTATTATTGTAGAAACTAAGAAATATAAGGAAGCTTACAACAGTTGATCTCAACTTACTTAAAAAAGTAAGAGTCAGGGCAGGTGGGTAGCTCAGTGGATTGAGAGCCAGGCCTAGAGACAGAAGGAACTGGGTTCAAATTTTGGCTCAGACACTTCCTAACTGTGTGACCCAGGGCAAGTCACTTAACCCCCATTGCCTAGCCCTTATGACTCTTCTGTCTTGGAACCAATACACAGTATTTAGTAAAAAAAAATAATAAAAATAAAAAAGTAAGCGTCAAAGCCATCTGCTGAGAAAGGGAAACCTGGATACAAGATAGGAGTCATGGAAAGATAAAAGTGTATGAAACAAGCACTGAAGAAAGTAATGTCTAGAGCAGAACGGCCTATGTGTTTATAAATGTGAGGGCCTGAGAGTTCAGAAAATCAGAACAATAGTTGGATAACACTCAATAAAGACTTCATGTGCTTTCAGCTGTTTTTTTTTCCCCCCTAAATTTCTTTACCTAAAAGGGATGAAGCTGAGCCATGGGCAGAGTGAACCAGACAACAGATTTTATCCTTCTGGGACTTTTTCCTGAGATCAAGCATCTTGCTGTTCTTATCTCCATTATCTTCCTGATCTACATGATAGCTGTTACAGGAAATACTCTGCTGATCTTCCTCATTTTGGGTGATTCCCAGCTCCACACTCCTATGTATTTCTTACTGAGCCAGCTCTCCCTCATTGACTTGGCTTTGATCTCCACAGTTGTCCCCAACATGATGACCAGTTTTTTCTCAGGAAGGAGAAATATTTCACAAACTGGATGTGGAACCCAAATTTTCTTCACTTTAACTCTAGGAATCTCTGAGTGTCTTCTGCTGACCTTTATGTCCTATGACCGCTATGTGGCTATATGTAATCCCCTTCGTTATTCAGTCATCATGAGTCACACTGTCTGTATGCAGATGGTCATTGGGTCCTGGTTAGGGGGAACTCTAACATCCTTAGTCCATACAGCCTATGCTATGCATTTCCCCATTTGTGGCTCCAGAGAGATCCTTCATTTTTTCTGTGAGGTTATGGCCCTACTAAAGCTTACTTGTGAGGACATCTCAGCCTATGAGAAGTCAGTGGTAGTCTCGAGTTTTCTGGTAGTTCTTATTCCTTTGAGTCTCATTTTGCTTTCTTATGCATTCATCTTCCTCACTGTCCTCCGTATGAATTCCCCTGAAGGAAGGAACAAAGCCCTAGCCACCTGTTCTTCCCATCTTAGTGTGGTAAGTCTCTATTTTGGTCCAGCCATATTAATCTACATGAGACCTGGCTCTTCTCAGACACCTAAGTTGAACCAGGCTCTTTTTTTTGTTTGATTCTATTCTAACTCCCATGCTAAATCCCATTATCTATAGCTTAAGGAATAGAGATGTCTTGGCTGCTGTAAATAAAATATTGAGAAATATGTTCACATCAAGAAAAATTCAGAGACACTTGGGTTGCATTACATGAAGGCAATATCAAGTCATTTACTTTCTTCATTAGTTATAAGAACATACATAGTGCATGTCCAGGAAGGAATTGGGAGTAAGGGGAGTGACTATTTATATTTGAGGTTAGAGTCTAGGTTTAAATCTAAGCACTGATATTTAATGCTTGTATGAGCTTGAGTCTCACCTCTCTAGGATCCAGTTTCTTGACACATAGAGATCCTCTTTAGAGTCTGGCAAATTCCAGTAAGAGAGTCATGGCAATGATATATGTTTAAAGAATGGGATCATAGGGAAAATATATAAACTTAATGATTTTGTGAATGAAGAAACTGAAATCAAGAAAAAGAAAGAGACTTGCCCAACATTACCATCTAGTTCACTGCAGACTAATTTCCAGGTTTCCTCCCTTGCAATCTAGTACTCATTCCAGTACACTGGGCTTCCCTATGACCAAAACGTGATATTCATTTTGATCATTGTAGACCAATTGCATACATAATCTTCCATGCATATAAGCATAACTCTGAAGGAGAGTGAAACTGACTCCTCCTAGTAGGGTGGGCCCAAAGGCCATCAGGATGGGCTTTGAGAATTTTGAACTTTTGAAGAGCAAGACTGAAAATTATTAGGTGAAAATTATTAAACTAGCCTATTGTCTCCAGTACTATTTACTCCAGCTTAAATGAATTTCTGACATGCAGCCTAAGATACTGGGTAACATTTCCTGTGATCTTAAGACAAGTGAATCCCTTCCAACCAATCAACTTTGTTCCCTTTTCATGTTCTCTTTATTCCGTTTGTATTTCCTATTTTCAGCTTCACAATTCAAAAGTTCTGTAATATCTTAATCAGCTTTTCAAGCTTTTCCTCTGAAAGAATTTCTAACCTTTGGATAAACTTTATGTCAATCAACAATGGTGATTTTGAATCAATGATGTAAACAAAAATAATGAATTTGGTTAATATAGCCAACAAACCAGTTATTTTAATGAAAAAGAAAAAGGCACTTTCTGTAGGTACTATCTATGTAAGGGGAAAGACTCACAGGTTCCAACTGAAAACTCATCAGCTCTGCTAACTTAGCTGTCCTTTAACTTTAACACCTCAGAATTTTCCTGGATCATTGAATTGCTGTTAGTAGCAAAGTCTATCACATTAGATCATCCCACAATATTTCGGTTACTGTATATAATGTTATACTGGTTCTGCTTATTTCACTCTGCATGAGTTCACATATGTCTTTCCAATTCTTTCTGAAATCATCTTGTTCATCATTCCTTATAGCACAATAGTAGATCCATCACCATCACATACCACAATTTGTTCAGCCATTCCCCAAATTAGGAGTGTCCCTTTAGTTTCCAATTCTTTGCTACCACAAAAAGCACAGTCATGAATATTTTTGTACAAACATGTCCTTTCCCATTTTTTAAAATCTCTTTGGGACATAGACCTAGTAGTGGTACTGCTGGATCAAAAGATGCACATTCTTTTATAGCCCTTTGGGCATAATTCCAAATTGCCCTCCAGAACGGTTAAATAAATTCACAACTCCACAAGCAATGCAATTAAGTCCCAATTTTGCCACATTCCCTCCAACATTTATTATTTTCCTTTACTGTCATACTGGCTACTCTGATAGATGTAAGGTAGTACTTCAGAGTTTTAATTTACATTTCTCTAATCAGGGGAAATTTAGAACATTTTTAAATATGATCATTGATAGCTTTGATTTCTTCATCTAAAAACTGCTTATTCATATCCTTTGACCATTTATCAATTGGGGAATGCTTTGGGTTCTTATAAATTTGGCTTAGTTCTTAGTTATTTGAGAAATGAGACCTTTATCAGAGAAATTTGTTATAAACATTTTCCCCCAGTTTGTTGCTTCTCTTCTAATCTTGGTTGCATTTGATTTTGTTTATACAAAATGTTTTAATTTAATATAATCAAAATTATTCAACTTACATCTTGTAATGTTCTCTATGCCTTGTTTGATCAGAAATTCTTCCCTTCTCCATAAATCTGACAGGTAAGCTAGTCTAAGTTTCCCTAATTTACTCATAATATCACTTTTAATGTTTAAATCAGCAACCTCAGCTTTAAAAGTATGGAGAACATGGAACATAGTATTTGGTAGAGCAAAAGAAGTAGGCTTACAATCAAAAATCTTATTTTTTTCTTGTCTACTGTAAAATTCACAATAAAGTTTTAATTAATCTTTGAGATTTTAGAATTGTGAAGGTGTTAAAGGTGTTAATTCATAAGCTATATGAAGAAAGAGAAAACACCACACAACTGGAGAGAGAAAAAAAGCACACATACAAAACTCCTACTTCATTAATACAAAAAATCAAATATATAATTGGTTTGCCATACAAAGCCCTGTATAACCTTTCCTCTCCCACTTTTTTAGGCTTATTACATCTTACACACACACACACACACACACACACACACACACACACACACACTCCATCTGAGATCCTGTGACTATAATCTTCTTGTTCCTAAAAAAAGACACACCATATCTTGGGTGGGGCATTTTCACAGGCTGTCCCCTAGGAATGGAATGCTTTCTTTCCACATCTCCACCTTCTATCTTGTAATAAAGAGATAATCTGGAGCTAATTCTTGTTGTGGTAAATGGATATACTCTGGCTGCTAGAGAGAACTACTAGGGGAACCTGTGAGTGCCTAGTTATAAATGAAGATAGAAATATTTCTTCAGAGATAGAGAGATACAGAGAGGGGTTACTCTGGGGTATTCTGGGGTTGTCTATTGATCACTGTTGATGGCTAAAGATCAATATTTTTCCTAACCTCCTCCTCCTTCCATATCACCCTTCACCTCCCGGTTTCCACCCACGCCCTTCTGCCTCCCTTTCCCCTCCCCTGGTCTTAGTCAGCCACCTTTTAAGTAACTCAGGGGAACTATGAGATTTCAGAGAAATATTCTTCACTCTTCATTTCTCAAGTAAGGGGGATTATTGGGAACAACAGGATGGGGATTGAGGTGAGAGGGATGAAGTTTGTCCCTAACCTACAAGGAGAATTAAGAGAATTATGGAAAATGTCAGTCCCGTCACAACTGTGACTCAGAGATAGTCAGAGAGATGGAGGACAACTGTTAAATCTTCTTTCTTCTTCCAATTACACAAAGCCACCAACAAAAGTTAATTTCTTCTCAGATTACTTCCAGAAGCACCCCCCCCCCAAAGGTCCTTCAACCTAGGACAGACAAAATCGGTCTCCGTTGATCAGACACCCCAGAGAAGAAGTCTCTCCCTTCATCAGTAACCCAGAGAAAAAGTCTCTCCTTTGGTCAGTAACCCCCAGAGAAGAAATTTTTTTCATTTCATCTCCTCTGACCAGGCTCCCAACTGCCTTTTCCTGGGAACATTCCATTTGGAATCTTCACCTTTATTGGCAGATCAGGTCCCCAGCTTTGTTTCTTGCATGTTTGAAATTCTGTCTTCCTCCATGCCTCTTCCACAATCTCCCCTGGCTTCAAGTTCCAGATAAAATGCCATCATATATAGGAAGCCTTTCCCAATCCCCCTTAATCCTATTTATTTCCCTCTGTTGATTATTTCCAATATATCCTGTATATATCTTGCTTATACATATTGTTGCTGTTCAGTCATTTAAATCATGTCTGACTCTTAGTGACTCCATTTGAATTTTCTTGGCAAAGATAGTGGAGAAGTTTCTTATTTCCTTCTTTAGTTCATTTGACAGAAGAAGAAACTAAGACAAACAGGGTTACATACACAGCTAGGAATTGAATGAGGCTAGATTTGAACTTAAGTCTTCTTGACTCTAGGATGTTTGCACATAGTGCATAGTATATTGTCTCATCCATTAGAACAGTGGTTCTCAACCTTTCTAATGCCGTAACCCTGCAATACAGTTCCTCATGTTGCAGTGTAAAAATAGACTCAAACTCTGGACTTCAATCCCCAGAAGCCCTTGCTCCACTTCCCCAGAATGCTTTGAATTCTGACGTGGGCCGAGATCGAGAAGGTATTTAACCTGATTGCAAAGGCTTTTGGCTCTCTTTTGGACTTCCGTTTTGGAGCAGATGTGTCTCTTTCATGATGTGAGGTTATCTTGTCTAGGCCTCTGGCCTAGGCACGTATCTTTCTTATTCTGTATTTTTCTTTAATCCTTAACCTTCAATAAACCTCTAAAAAATATAATACTCCTTGCAGAGAGAAACTAATTTCTACCTGCCTCCAAATTCCTAAATTTTAACTGTTATAGTTTTGGTGACCACTAGATTGGATGAGAACTTCTCAAATTTTTTAGCCTAGATAATGATTTTTTTAGCCTCGTTTCTCCAAGATGCTTTTTTAGAAAACCATCTTGATCAGCTCCTGCTGGCAGCCATCCACTTTGGACCTTCTTGATTCAATATCGATCACCTGGTCACAGCCCTCTCGGCTCCGGGCCCTGCCTGCCTGTGATCTCTGGCCTGCAGACATCCGCTCTGGACCTGTTTGCCGCCCACCTGGTCCTGGTCCTGGCCCCGGCCCTGCCAACCCCGGTTGCCTGCTCCAGCTCTGGCTCCTGCTCCTGGCCTCTCCTGCCTGGGTTCCTGCCTGCACCCATCTGCTGGCCCTGCTGCCTGCCTGTTTCTGTGCCCCAGACCCACACACACGACCCCAGCCGGCTCATCACCCAGGCTGCTGGTAGCAGACCCGGTTTCTTCAGGATCAAAAATTGGCTGGTAACAAAGGGGGTAATTTTCCCTTAGGCTAAGGTTAGTCACGGGCAGGAGGAGGTATCAGAGGAGGGGAGAGAGAAAAAAAAGGGAGAAGAAACAGACTTTTCAAACAGGGACTTAAAAGCAATGGGCTGTTTAAAAAGATACCTTTTGACTGTTCTGGTAATTTTATTGACTTCATCTGCATGTCAGGGAGAAGATTTAGCTAACTTTGGAAGGGCAAATGGGTGGCTCAGCGAACTGAGAGCCAGGCCTAAAGACACGAGGTCCTGGGTTAAAATCTGGCCTCAGATACTCCCCAGCTGTGGGGCCCTGGATGGGTCCCTTAACCCCCATTGCTTAGCCCTTACCACTCTGCCTTCCAACAATAGACATTTAAATGGATAATTAATAATTTAAAAAAAACACACCTAAGGAACTGTAAGGACTGGAGATTATATAATTTTAAGGCATTTCAGACTCCAATGGTTTATACAAATCTCTGTATTCTACCTTATTTTATTGTTTGTTTTGTTTAAGGTTTAACTTTGTGATTTTAAGTTCATATATTACTGGATTCAATATTATTCTGTTATACTGTTCATTTAATATACTGAGTTTTAAAATTCTGTTGCTTTTCCCCTATAACCATATTGAAAAAATTAGTAGGTTAATTAAGCCCATATATGAAAAAACAGCTTTTTTCTATTTTTGCCTTTGTAAATTGTCACATAGAAGATAGATGGACTTCATCAGAACTGGTTACAATTGTATAACAACCTTTTGAAAATTTAATGTGCTAAATATCTCTACTGATTTTAAGGGTTTTTTAAACATGGTTTTTGTAATTTAACAATCTCTGGTTATTTTTGCCTGCCCCTAAAACGAGGTGTAAGGCCAATTCTAGCTGAAGTGAAATACATTTTATAACCCCCAACCTTCCCACATTTCTAAATATGTGAATGAAAGTTGGGGCAGTTAATCTCAGGGCATTTGTACCCCTAATAAATCCTCCAAAAAAGGAGCACCCCTTTATTTATACTCTTCAGCTCACTACTTAACTTCCACCAGAATGACATATAGATTTCTTGATTATGTTCTTAACCCAAGATGAGTTTTACTTTGTTTAAAAATATGTTTATTCACCAAGGTTGAAAGATTTGCTATGATTGTAAAAATTGTGACAAATATCAGACATAGAGCAATGGAGAGGTACATGATAGACATGAGTAGGCTACAATTTATTACAAATAAGGAACTTGAAAGAAACTAAGAATATCATTAGGGAAATGCATGATCAAAAAATAATGTTGGGATGGCTCTTGTGTCAAGGAATAACAGGTAGATAGCCCAGGTGTTCTACTGGTATGTCATAATATTAAGAGAAATTAAGGCTAGAACATTGACTGAATACCCTGAGGTACTTTCCCAATTATATAAAGAACTAAGTCAAATGTACAAAAAATCAAGCCATTCCCCAATTGACAAATGGTCAAGGGACATGAATAGGCAGTTTTCACATGATGAAATAAAAATCAATAAGCACATGAAAAAGTGTTCTAAATATCTCTCATTTAGAAAAATTCAAATAAAAACAACTCACATCTAGCATATTGGCCAGTATGACAGCAAAGAAAATAATGAATGCTGGAGGGGATGTGGCAAAATTGGGACACTGTAAAGATTAAAATTTAGGGGAGACTGAGGCAGGTAGAAATTAGTTTCTCTCTGCAAGGAGTATTCTATTTTTAGAGGTTTATTAAAAGTTAAGGATTAAAGAAAATACAGGATAAGAAACACGTGCCTAGGCCAGAGAGGCCTAGACAAGACCTCACCTACATTATGGAAAGAGCCACGTCTGCTCCAAAACGGAAGTCCAAAAGAGACCCTCAGTAGGCGGAGAATTCTTTTAAATAATCATTTGTGTTCTCGCCCAGGCGAGAATTCAGTGTGATTACAAAGCAGTCTGGGGGCTAGCAAGGACTCCTGGGGAATGGAGTCCAGAGTTCAAATCTCAATTTTACACCACCAATACACTGCTGGTGGAGTTGTGACTTGATCCAACCATTCTGGAAGACAATCTTGAACTTTGTACAAAGGGTTTTAAAAGAATGCCTGCCCTGTGACCCATCATGCCACTGTTGGGTTTGTACCCCAAAGAGATAATAGGAAAAATGTGTGCACAAAAATGTTTACAGCCACACTCTTTATAGTGGCAAAAGCCTGGAAAATGAGGGAGTGTCCTTTGATTGGGTAATGACTGAACAAATTGTGGTATCTGGTGGTGATGGAATGCTATTGTGCTGAAAGGAATAATGAACTGGAGGAATTCTCCTATGAACTGGAAAGACCTCCCAAAATTGATGCAGAGTGAAAGGAGCAGAACCAGGAGAATGTTGTACACAGAGACTGATACATTGTGGCACAATTGAATGTAAGAGACTTCTCTACTAGCAGCAATGCAATGATCCAGGACAATTCTGAGGGACTTATGAGAAAGAATGCTATCCACATACAGAGAAAGAACTGTGGAAATAGGAATGTAGAAAAAAAACTTATGATTGATCACATAGTTCAATAGGGATATGATTAGCATTTTGATGTTAAAAGATCACACTACTATATGTGTGGAAGTAGGTTTTGAATATATATATTCAAAGTATAACCCAGTAGAACTGCTTGTCAGCTCCAGAAGGGAGGAGGAAAGAGCTGGGGGGTGGGGGGGAAGGAATGAGGGAATCATGAATCATCTAACCATGAAAAATATTATAAATTTTAAAGAAATAAAAAATAAAACCATATCTTTTTCTCATATCAAACCATTTGACAATGCCAATGAATTTGGTGGTGACAATTTCCCTTTCTGGATCTGCAGGTAGTTGTGGTTGTTGAGGATATAGAAGCTGAAGTCTTACTTCTACAAGGTTTATTTCCTTGGATGGTGGTTGTAGGAATTCAGTTGGAAATAGGTCAATGGGCTATAGGGCACTGATGTTTCCTAGGCTCTTGGGTTTATCTGTCTATTCGTAGCTATTGGCCAGCAGTTCATGTTGCTTTGTGGCAAGGATGGAAACCTTTTCTCCATTCACAGAGCTGCTACAATCAAATATGAATGGGGGAGAAGCTGTTCTAGAAGCTATTGATATTCCAATGTTTATTGGACTTAGGATAATTGATTATCTCTTTTGAAATCTGTCTTAATGTAGTTTGAGTCAAGTTCAGGCTTTCAAGGTATATAGTAAAAGTAGGATGACCTCATGTGCCACTGATTACCAGAGGAAAGAGTTTAACCTAGGTCATGAAACTGGCCCTTTGTCTTAGCTCAGGTGTCAGGGAGAAGGGAGACAGTCCTAAAGTTGAGATATAGGGTTTATTGTCCAGCATTCACATTCTATGACTTGGGAAGTAGGAGCAGCTGCCATAAGTATGTTAGTACTATTCTTGGACAACAGGCAATACTATTAAAGGGTAAAATTATCATGACTGGGAGGTGGAGCACACAAGGCAAAACATAGCACAATATAGGAACTAGAAGAGAGAAAGTGCCGCAGTGAGGGTACATAGAATCTTAAGTGGCATAGAATGTCCAAGTTGGTATACACCAGTGGGTTTTTGTGGGGTTCTTATCTGGGTCAAGCACAATAAGTCCTTGTTGAAAGGTAGTGAGGGGTCAGGACCTGGTGTATAGGTCAAGGTTCTAGGACTGGTTCATTCATACTGGGGTAAAATACTTGGTGGGTAGGTGATATTCAGATTCCAAATGGGAAAAGGAGCTTTACACCATTACTGCTGTCCGTGCCATTGCAACTCAGGGGAATTGAACCTCCCTAGCAACTTCTTCATTTATCAGGTCAGGGAGACTCCTGAGATCATTACAGGGTCTGAAAGGAATTGAGTTAGTGTCATTGATTTTACTCCTTTGGCACGTGGCACTTCCTAGCTTGCTGACTCAATAAAGATAGTTTGCTTGGCCCATGAGTTCAGTGATCAGGTGGTGGATATGATGGGTTTCTTGTTTCTTTTATTTATAACATTCTTTTCTTTTTTAATTTTGAGTTACAAACTGTGGAAGGAGTTTACACTTGTGAAAAGGGAATCCTTTGTTCTCTTTGCCTAGTTGGAGTTGAAACTTTGGTTAACACTAACTTAAGTACTTCACTAGATTGTGAAGACAGGATTGGCTCTCCTTTGTCTACTTTTTGATTGAATCAACACAAGCTTGAACTAGGTGGAGGAGCTCACAAATCACTTAGTGAATTCACACCCCACTTGGTGCTAGGTGAGAAGCCAGAAAATGCTTGGAGAGCTCTACCCTTTTTCTAAATCAAACAGCCAGAAACTTTTGAATTCTTTTAAGAGTTCACATACTCAGAAACATGTAAATCAAAAGGTAACACTCAGAAACATGTGAATCCTAGGAGGAGAATTAACACCTTTAGTGGTGAGAAGTCAATCCCACAGATACTACCCCTGGGCAATGCTGGACAATTTGGAAACTGTGATTGGCCCTTGTGAAAAGGGGCAGGGACAGGAAACCACCATAAAACCCATAAAATCCTTTAGCTGGGACAGTCTAGATTAGGTGTTTTCTTAATTTCCTTCCTATTTCCATGTTTATATTCAATTATATCTTCCAATGGAGAGATACAGATATGGATGTGGATAAGAATAGGTATCAAGATAGATAAAGAACACATAGTTCCCCATAGCTTCCAATGTTTTTTAAACACCTTTACAATTGTAAAGGCTTTATTAGGATTTATAAATTTTCTTTTTGTTTGTATATACTTTTTTAAAACCACAAAATAAATTTAAATAGATTTTTGCTTTCAGTGAGAGGCAGCATGAGTATGAAGGGTATGAAGATATAGTCTGAGTTGTAATATAGTCTACAAACTGTGAAAATAATTATCCTATAAGAGGATAAAATCTGTGACTTTGATATTATTATCATAGATTCACCTTAGCTAAGTATCCACAGACTTCAATTCCAGGCCAGACTTGAGTTAAACTTTTATGTATGGTAATGGGTTGAGATACTGGGCTAGGCAAACACTTGAAATAATACTTGAAACTGAGGAGGAAGATCAAAATCATCTATGGAAAAAAGTCAAGGATAAACTGAAAAGTGGTTATTTTTCTGTAGAGAATCATTTCATAGTAGTTCAAGCTTTGATGCTATAAAATCAAATTAATTAAAGCCTAGGGATAAGATTCTACCTAGAGAATTCCTATGAGGCACTAAGTCCCTCAATTAGAAAGGGGTCTAAATTCTATCATTTTAATTCTCAATTTGGTTAGCTACTCTATATTTATGACTCCATAACATTAAAGGACAATAAACTCTCTGCCTTATACTTGATCATATATCCCAAGGAGATGGAATTGCATAGGTTTCCTTAACAATATGTTAATTTTAAATTTTATTTTGAATGTAGAAGAAAGTTGCAATACTGCCTTCCTTAGGATAAATTCAGAAGTCCATGGTCCCAAGAGGCACAGATAAATGGCCAAAATAAGATTACAAGGTAGTATGGCTTAACATTTGTTCGTGTATAAGGTGTCAGAAAAAAATTGCCAAGGTTTGTCTGATTTAAGATAACATGGCAATATTAAAAATGAAAAGAAAAGTAATAATTGTTACTTTAATTATGTTACTTAAATTATATAATTAATTACATTAATGCCATTTAATCACTGTCCTTGGATTTCTATTATCCTTAACTAGGATATTCCAAATTTAATAATTACTGGCTAATCCAATAAAGGTAGTAAAAAGAATTTTTACGTTTTGACATGCTCTTATAAGTAAGCATTAACTTCTTTCACACTTCATTCCTCTGGATTGAATATTTTTAATTCCTCAAACTTTCCATATGGAGTCTATTTTTCCCCCTTCTAATCTCCCCTCTCATAATCTTATAATTAGGAAAAAAATCCCAAAGATTTTCACTATCTGTTTAAAGACTTCACACAATCTTCTAGTTGGGAGACATGTTAGAGGTCTTTCAATCTAATCCCTACCATGTACTCTCCAATTTTCTTCATATATGTCATCATAGTAACTTGCTTTCAGTAGCTTCTTGGGTTGTTACCTAAGGCTGAGTTTGAATAGTATTAAAACAACCAGGAAAAAAATTAAAAGTATTTTTCTGGGGGGAGGTGGGGGACCATAGCATTTAAAAGCTATGAAAGAGAATTCATCAAGTCCAAACTTTTCATTTTATAATAGAGGACTCTGAGGTGCAGGGATTGATTTGCAATGTAGAAGCAAGGCAAATTATTGCCAAAAATTTAGGAACATAAGTAGTACCAGTTTGGGTCAGAATTGTAGTTCATCTTGGCCAAAGTTCTATCTGTAAAAGAGAGGCAGGAAGGGACAATTTGTAAGAAGGCTTAGTTGTGTTTTCCTAAAAAATACTTGTTCACACAATTACTAATTATAGTTAAGACATCCATAATTTTGTATAAATATTTTTGGAGTATATTCTGGCCAGATTTTACTCCTAAAAGTGTGGAAAGACAATAGGCTAATTTTTTTCATTTTTTTAATCAATTGATTTCTAATCAATGTAAATAGTTTTTAAAAGGTGACTAATAAGATATACATTTAAAGCTTTTTATAGGGTCCTTCTTTTTACATCAGTCCTGTGATATAAACAGTACATAATTATGTCCATTTATATATGAGGAAAGAGAGGCTTGAGGAAATTGTGATATACTTGATCAATGTTAATTAATAAATTATATAGCAAGAACTACTCCCTTGGTATACAAAATCAGTGCTCTTTCCAAGCTGATCATATGTCACTTGAGGAAAATAGCCTATAATCCTTTTCACTATACCACTTATTTTACAAGCCTGATTTTAGAGAAGAAAGTTGTTAATCTTATATAGTACCACCTAGACAGTTAGTGGCTTGGTCTGCCCTCTCACTTCTTTAATGGATCACTCAGGAAAGGTCAATGCTTATTTTTTTAATGAGTAAAATGTTTTTCAACAAAATCAATCACACCCTATGATGAATTTATATATCCATTTGCCGACAGGAATTCAAATTTAGGGAGAATGGCCTAATATTAAAGTTATCAGGTAGGTTTTTGATGGAGTTTCCAGGACAAATGTCATCATGATACTGTCAATCTTTCTACCCGTTTGAATAACTGCCTGACAACCTGCTGAAAAAGGGTAAGGATAATTGTCACTGTTCAGCAAGAGAGGCTTGACAAGGGAAAAACAGGTGAGTTTCAGGAGAAAATGTTGATTTCCAAAGCAGGGAACATATTTAATGTATGTTGAAGATCATTTTGATCTGCTAAATAAATAATAGTTAATAATAAAAATAATGTAATAATAATAAATTTTTAAAAGTTTATGTGACAGATAAAAAATACAAAAGCAATCTGGGATTCAGTATTATATGCTCCAAGATATTTTTTTCTCATTCTGAGTTTTCATTGATTCAGTTAGAGACAAGAAATAATCAGACAAAAGATATTATAGACTACTTGTCTTATAAATGCAGTATTTGTGATTTGGTCTATTAATAAAAATCTTCCTAAATGCAATAGAATTTGAATCATTAGATTGAAAGGACAAAATATCAGGCATCAGAAAGACCACTTTATTAACTGTGTGACTGTAAAATTAATGTGATAATACTTGAATTATCTAACTTACTGTGATATAATAGAACCTCAGAGTCAGAAGACACATTAGAGATCATCGAATTCAATCCCTCCATGCATTCTCCAGCTTACTTCATAGATTACAGGTCAGTAAGCATTACTTGCTTCCAGATGCTTCCTAGATTCCTAGACACTCAGACTGCATAGCATTAAAATCACCAGGAAAAAAAAAGGTTTGTTTTAATCAAGTCAAAATAGAAAATTAAAAAGGAAAAATGATATAAGCTCAATTGTGTGAATGTATCTTAAAAACTTAGATAAGAATTAAAAGACCTGAGTTTTAAGTTCTAGGGCTGATTTTTATCAGCTGTGTAAAACTTAAAAAAAAAAAAAGAGGATTTCACTTTCTTCACTTTCCTCAGTTTTAAGATGGGGATGATTTCTATCACCCACACCATAACTGTAAAGAAAGTATTTTATAGAATTTATTACCATTAAATTATTAGTTTTTCTCATTTCATTTTTTTATTTGACAAATTTATTTGACTTACACATGCAAGTTAATGTTGTCTAAACCACTGGGAGACAACACAAATTAATGAAAAGAATGCAAAGTAACTGTTCTATCATGGTCAATTTATTAAACATCTCTGAAACTGTTCAGTCTATAAAATGAAAGGAGCAATCCCAGTAGTAGCCAACTCATAGGATTTCTGGGATGCCCAAATATAATGATGTTTGTGAAGTGCTTTGCAGACTTTATCTTTTTATTTTTTCCTTTAAAAAAAATAATTTATTTAGTCAATTTAAAACATTATTCCTTGGTTACAATGATCACATTATTTCCCTCCCTCCCTTACACCCACCCTTCCCACAGCTGACGCGCAATTTCATTGGGTATTACTTGTTTCCTTGATCAGAACCTATTTCCATGTTGTTGGTGTTTGCATTGGGATGTTCATTTAGAGTCTACCTCCCCAGTCATATCCCCTCAACCCATATATTCAAGCAGTTGTTTTTCTTCTGTGTTTCTACTCTCACAGTTTTTCCCTTGAATGTGGATAGTAGTTTTTCTCATGGATTTCTCCAAGTTGTTCAGGATCACTGCATTGCCACTAATGGAGAAGTCCATTACATTCGATTGTGCCATAGTGTATCAGTCTCTGTGTACAATGTTCTCTTGGTTCTGCTCCTCTCACTCTGCATCAATTCCTGGAGGTTGTTCCAATCTCCATGGAATTCCTCCAGTTCATTATTCCTTGGAGCACAATAGTATTCCATCACCAACATAGACCTCAATTTGTTCAGCCATTCCCCAAGTGAAGGGCATCTCCTCATTTTCCAAATTTGGGCTACCAAAATGAGCGCAGATATGAATACTCTTGTACAAGTCCTTTTCCTTATTATCTCTTTGGGGTACAAACCCAGCAGTGCTATGGCTGGATCAAAGGGCAGACAGTCTTTTTAATGCCCTTTGGGCATAGCTCCAAATTGATCTCCAGAATGGTTGGATAAATTCACAACTCCACCAGCAATGCATTAATGTCCCAACTTTGCCACATCCCCTCCAGCATTCATTACTTTCCATTGCTGTCATGTTAGCCAATCTGCTAGGTGTGACATGATATCTCAGAGTTGTTTTGATGTGCATTTCTCTGATTATAAGAGATTTAGAACATTTTTATGTGCTTATTAATAGTTTTGATTTCTTTAACCAAAAACTGCCTATTCATGTCCCTTGCCCATTTATCAATTGGAGAATGGCTTGTTTAGTTCTTTATAAATTTGAGTAATTAGACCTTTGTCAGAGGTTTTTGTTATGAAGATTGTTTCCCAATTTTTTCTTCTCTTCTAATTTTGGATGCATTCGTTTTGTTTGTACAAAAACCTTTTAGTTTAATGTAATTAAAATTATTGATTTTACATTTTGTGATTTTTTTCTAGCTCTTGCTTGGTTTTAAAGTATTTCCTTTCACAAAGATCTGACATGTATACTATTCTGTGTTTACCTAATTTGCTTAGTTTCCTTCTTTATATTCAGATCATTCACCCATTCTGAGTTTATCTTGGTGTCAGGTGTGGGATTTTGGTCCAAACCTAATCACTCCCATACTGTCCTCCAGTGTTCCCAGCAGTTTTTTTTTTATCAAATTGTGGGTTTTTGTCCCCAAAGCTGGGATCTTTGGGCTTATCATAGACTGTCTTGTTGAGGTCATTTATCCCAAGTCTATTACACTGATCCTTCCACTGTCTTCCACTATTTATTATAAATAAATACATATTTATGTCTTGTCATTTCATCCTATACAGTTTCTCACTGTTCCTCTAAGTGTACTTCTTCTCGCTCAGGTGATAACAACAATTTTTAAGTTACCAATTACCTCTTTTCTTATAGGGATACATATCATTTTAGCTTATTGGGTCTCAAAAAAAAGGTTGTTTTTTGTTTTGTTTTTCTTTTTTCCCTCTTTTTTAATTGCCTTTTTATGATTCTCTTGAATTCTGTGTTTGGGCATCAAATTTTCTGTTCAGGTATGGTCTTTTCTTTACAAATGCTTGGAATTCTTCTATTTTGTTGAATGACTATACTTTCCCCTGTAAGAATATCATCAGTTTTTCTGGGTAGTTGATTCTTGGTTGTAGACCTAGTTCCCTTGCTTTCCAGAATATCATATTCCATGCTTTTCGGTACTTCAGTGTAGATGCAGTCAGATCCTGTGTTATCTTCACTGTGGTTCCATGGTGTCTGAATGACTTCTTCTTGGCAGCTTGTAATATTTTTTCCTTGGTCTGATAGTTCTTGAATTTGACTATAACATTCCTGGGTGTTGTCAGTTGGGGATTAAATACAGAAGGTGATCTGTGGATTCTTTCACTTTCCATTTTTCCCTCTTGTTTTAGAATATCAGGGCAGCTTTCTTGGATAATTTCCTTTAGTATGATGTCCAGGCTTTTTCTTTTGTCATGGTCTTCTGGTAGACCAATGATTTTTAAGTTGTCTCTCCTGGAACGATTTTCTAAATCTTCTGTTTTGTGAATGAGATGCTTCATATTTTCCTCAATCTTTTTCATTCTTTTGATTTTGTTTTATAGTGTCCTGCTGCCTTGTAAAGTCACTTGATTCTGGTTGTTGTATTCTGGTTCTTAAAGACTGGATTTCATTTCTGGCTTTTTGGCTATCCTTCTCCTTCTGGTCTGATTTTCTTTGGAGGTCATCTTTCATCTTTGCCTCATCTTTCATTCTCTTTACCTCATCTTTCATCTCCTTTGCCTCATGTTTCATCTTCTTTGACTCATCTTTCATCTCCTTTGCCTCTTGAAATCTCTCAGACTTGTGAATGTTAAAATTTTTCCCATCAGGGAATTCTTAATTGGAACAAATTCCCTACTGAGAAACATTTCCCATTTTGATGTGAGAACTCGCCAGGATCAGAAATGGGAGGACCTCTACTCCACCCATAATTAAAACTGCTTTGGGGGAGAAAACTCATTGCTAAACAAAGAAAGTACTTGGATTCATGCTTATGGTGGGGCAAGGAGTTCTTTGAGCCAGGCCTGTTTTTTAGAATTGATACAATGAGATGCTAGGTACCTAAAAGGGTCGGGCAAGTTTTGTCTTAATGAGACTAGTTGACTCAGCTGTGTTTTCACTGGTGCAGACTTACTGAGGACATTTGTCGACTTAGCAGGAATTCAGATGGGCAGTCCTTTGGAAAGTGTCTACAGTGATTGGTAGATGTAGGGACTTAGGGGAGGTGACATAGGAGAAAAACCCCTATATAAGAAAAAGCAGAATCTCTTGAGGATATAGATATATCCTTTTGGAGAAAGCCTTTTGGAGGATCTCTGATGAGGATCGCTTGGGAAGAATCTCTTGAGAGAGGCTCTGGAGAAGGGAAGCTCTTGGAGGACAATCTCTAAGGAGGTCTCCCTGGAGCTCCTCTAAGGGGACTCTGTCCCTCTGGAGGCTCTGGAGAGAGGCCCTTTGGAATAGTCTCTGGCTGGAAGGCTCTCTGGTGAAGTCAGCTGAGATGGAACTGGCCTGGTGTTACTAGAATCCTTGTTTAGTCAGACCTTGTGGTGAGTGTTAAAAAACTGACTGATTTCTCTTTTAAGACTCAGGTCTAGGCCATGTTGGCTTGAGGCCCTTCATACTTATTCCTTTCTTACTCTCTCTCTCTTTCTTTGATTACTCATTGTATTGTTAATTAAAATCTCTATAAAACCCAATTGACTTGGGTATTGGAATAATTGGGAATATTTCCCTGGCGACCACCTTATATTTGATTTTAAAACCCAAGACACTGTAGTGAAACATATTTCTGTGGTCAAATTTACTCACCCTCTCTTATATCTATCACAATTTATATCTTCCACTATTTTAATCACTACAGTTTTAAGACCTCAACCATTTAAAATCTCACATAAGAAAGGGTTTTCAGAGGTCTGAAATTTTTCTGCCTCTATGCCGCCATCTTGACTCTGCCTCCTCATTTCATTTTTCTAAAGTAAAGTTAATCCATGTCACAGGAAAATGATTAGTCAGCAAATCATCTGAATTAGAATACATCCAATCTACTAATTAGTCATGCCTCATTTTAGACCTATCTCTCTTTCTGACACCCTCTTAGAGGCACTAGCAACACATTTCTGCCTTTTTGGAACAGAGTGTAGTTCTGTCCAATTCTTCAAGATCGCATTGGGAATTTCTTGGAAAACAGGAGTGGTTTTCCATTTCCTTCTTCAGATGATGAAATTGAAGCAAACAAGATTAAGTGACCTGTCCAAGATCATACAACTAGTAAGTATCTGAGGCCAGATTTCAACTTGGGTCTTCCTGAATCCAAGCCCTTGAAGGAACGTAGCACCACTTAAGGCATCAGAGTTTTCATTTTCAAACACCTCTAACTGTGAGGAAATTAAATTTACCTCTTTGCAAAGTTATATACATTGTTATCCTTTTGCAATCAGGGACAGAACAGAATTAATTCTAATTTCTCTTCAAATTCTTGAACTTAGCTTTCATGTCCCCACTTCCTCTTCCATAATTCTTGGTTAGTAATATGTCAGAGCCTACTGACAATCACCATGCTCCTAACCATTGCCCTTTGGATGATCCTTAACTTTAATTCTTTGTAAATTCTTTGTAAATTTGTAAATAAAAAAAGTATTCTTTGACACTTACCCTTCAACATCATCAGAAGAATATGTGTACACATATAAGTAAAGTTGAAATCAGAATGTGATAAGAGTAAATGAAAGCCCCTCCCCGATATATTATGAGAAATTTGAGGAAATATAACTTCTAGTTAAGGGAATTGGGGACAACTTCACAGAGACTATGACACCTACGCTGGGAAGGATTTTAATAGACAAAAATAGGGGATCTATTTCAGGAGAGGAGATGGCATGAATGAAAACAGCAATTGTAGAGATTAGAATAAGAACACAGAGATTTAGGATAGTATATTTTAACTTGAACACAGAGTTTGAAGAATTATGTGATATAAGGCTGGAACTAGATGCTGGAGTACCATAAATACCAAGATAATTAACTGATTTGTGGGAAGTCAATAAATACTTTAGAGTAGATGAGTCATATAATTAAAGAGCTATGTTAGGAAGATCACTCAGAAGGTAGAGTAAAGTTTTTCGTGGTGGTAGTATTCTTGCTGTTAGAAGAGGTGGCTCACTGGGAATAAAAAAAATGTGAAGATGAAAGATATCAATAAGTTTTGTTATTCAATTTCAAAATGACATGAAGGATGAATGAGAGAGGCCATAAGCTCAAGTTAGCAAGATCAGTTATGAAGTTATTTCAAATTCAGATGATACGATGAAGACCACATGATGAAGACCTAAACTACAGTGTTGAGTGGAAGTAGAAAGAAAAGAGGTATAATAAGAGATATTGTGAAGGTAATAATAGATACTCTATCATTCAGCTCTAGGCATTTTCTCTGGCTATCTCTCATGCCTGGAATACTCTCTCTTCATTTCCTCCTACTGAATTCTCCTGGCTTCCTTTAAGACCCAACTAAAATCCTATTTTCTATAAGAAATCTTTCCCAATTCCTCTTACTTCTATTGCCTTTGCTTTTTTAAAATTATATCCAATTTATCTTGAAAATAGCTTATTTGTACATATTTGCTTATTATCCTTCATTAGATTGTGAATTCCATAAGGGCAGAAACTGTATATTACCTCTTTTGTATCCCTATATATATATAAAAATATACATATACATATATATATATATTAGTCTCTCGGTGATCGAGAATGACTATTGTCTTTGTGCAGTTTCATCTACAGTGTACCCTCATGTGGCTTTGGAGGCGCAAATTTTGTGGCACATGGGGCATGGGACTCCAGTTGTTATGGGAGGTGCAGTTGTGGCCTGGTGTCTGCTTTCACGTGCAGCGGCAAGACGTCGACGTCGCTCATCTTCAAAGGTGATGGCGGCATGGTTAATGTGGGTTCACCAGCTGCTTCTGTCAGAGGCAGCGAGTTCTAGTTGCTTTGGTGTAATGTCAGCCCACTTCAAGTTTTACTTTAGCTGACCTTAAATCTTTTCTTTGGTCGGCCTTGTTTCCTGAGTTTGGCTGACAGTTCACCGTAGAATACCTGTCTTGGTATTCACTGTGGGTCCATGCGGATGATGTGTCCAGACCATGGTAGCTGGGTTTTGAGCACCATTACTTCGATGCTGGTGGAGTTGGCTCTGTCAAGGACATCCTGGTTGGTGATACGGTCCTGCCATCAGATCCTCATGATTGACCGGAGGGAGCGTTGGTGAAATTGCTCCAGCTGTTTCATGTGCTTCCAGTACAGTGTCCATGTCTCGCAACCATACAGGAGCGAGCTGAGGACCACTGCGTTATACACTTTGAGCTTCGTCGCAGTGCTTACACCTCTGTGTTGGAGGACTTTGGAGCGCAGCCGCCCGAGTGCCTGGCTGGCCTTTTGGATCCTGGCATTAATCTTGTGGTCTAGGGACCCATCGTTGGCGATGGTGCTGCCCAGGTACTTGAAGGTGTTGATGTTAGAAAGCTGCGTGCCGTCGATTGTAATGCATGGATGGTTAGTTGGCCTACCTGGTGCAGGTTGGAACAGCACCTCTGTTTTGCTGAGGCTGATAGTCAGGCCAAACAGTTTTGTTGCAGTGGAGAACCTGTCCACAATGGTTTGCCTAGCACATAATAGGTGCTTAATAAATGTTTATTGACTACTTGGCTAATAGTAACAAATTTATATAGCATTTTAATATTAATACTTTGACTCATAACAACCATATGAAGTACAAAGTAGAAGTAGTATTATCCCTATCCCACAAAGGAGAAAACTAGGCTCAGAAGAGTTAAATTATTTGCCTAAGATTATATAAAATGTTAGTACCAAAACTTGAAGTCAGGCCTCCAGACTAAATAGATCCAAGGATTTTACTTCTGTATCATGTGTTACCCTAACAATTAACTGAATGGGAGGAAGAATTGAGAAAAGAATTTATTCCTTAAGAAACAGGAAAATGGAGGTGCCAGCAACATGAATGGAAAAGTTATGGGAAGTACATATTTAGGTGTGTTACATACTTATTTAGCTTTAAAAACTGAAATGAAGATTAACCCCCCATTGCCTATTGATTCTAAGGTGGAAAGTAAGGGAGTTTTGTTTTGTTTTGTTTTTTGTTTTTAAAGAGAGTTGCTCAAAGGACTATAAAGTAAAGTGACTTGTCCAGAATCACAAGCCAGTATGTGTCAGAGGTAGAACCTTAACCCTTGCAAGTTCCAGGGCCAGCTCTTTATCCACCTCCCCCCTAAGCAACTCTTTAAAATTCTAAGTTGGAGAGAAGCTGCTGACCTGCATTGGGGGAAGAGTTTTACCATTTAAGCAGAACCAAGGAAATCACAGTTCAAAAAACAAAACAAAACCAGAGGAAAATCAAGTGAACAATGCCAAAATCTGAAGCACGGCTAACAAACGTCTTAGTGTTGAATGCCTAGTTCTAAACTATTTTACTTTCTACATGCTAATAGAACACAAGCAGGCCTGACCAAATGTATTTCTGATCTATGAAGTAAGGATAGACAAGAAGAATTATACCAGTTAAGAGGAACTAGATTGTTCAGTGAATAGTCAGGCCTAGAGATAAGGGGTCCTTGGATAAAATCTGGCCTTAGACACTTAATAGGGCTGTGACCCTGGGCAAGTCACTTAACCCCATTGCCTAGTTCTTACCGGTCTTCAGCCTTAGAATTAATTCTTTTTTTTCTTTTTAATCATTATTTTATTTGGTCATTTTCAAACATTATTCATTAGAAACAAAGGTCATTTTCTTTTCCTCCCCCACTTCCCACCATCTCTCCCATAGCCGAAACGCAATTCCACTGGGTATCACATGTGTCCTTGATTTGAACCCATTTCCATGTTGTTGGTATTTGCATTAGGGTGTTCATTTAGAGTCTCTCCTCAATCATGTCCCCTCAACACCTGTAGGCAAGCAGTTGCTTTTCCTTGGTGTTTTTACTCCCACATTTTGTCCTCTGCTTGAGGATAGTTTTGTTTTTGTTTTTTCTCATAGATCCCTGCAGAATATTTAGGGACATTGTATTGACACTAATGGAGAAGTCCATTACATTCGATTGTACCACAGTGTATCAGTCTCTATGTACAATGTTTTCCTGGTTCTGCTTCTTTCGCTCTGCATCACTTCCTGGAGGTTGTTCCAATCTCCATGGAATTCTTCCACTTTATTATTCCTTTTAGCACAATAGTATTCCATCACCAACATAGACCACAATTTGTTCAGCCATTCCCCAAGTGAAGGGCATCTCCTCATTTTCCAAATTTGGGCTACCAAAATGAGCGCAGATATGAATACTCTTGTACAAGTCCTTTTCCTTATTATCTCTTTGGGGTACAAACCCAGCAGTGCTATGGCTGGATCAAAGGGCAGACAGTCTTTTTAATGCCCTTTGGGCATAGCTCCAAATTGATCTCCAGAATGGTTGGATAAATTCACAACTCCACCAGCAATGCATTAATGTCCCGACTGCCACATCCCCTCCAGCATTCATTACTTTCCTTTGCTGCCATATTAGCCAATCTGCTAGGTGTGACGTGATACCTCAGAGTTGTTTTGATTTGCATCTCTCTCATTATCAGAGAATCAGAGCACTTTTTCATGTGCTTATTAATAGTTTTGATTTCTTTGGCTGAAAACTGCCTATTCATATCCCTTGCCCATTTATCAATTGGAGAATGGCTTGATTTTTGGTACAAATGATTTAGCTCTTTATAAATTTGAGTAATTAGACCTTTGTCAGAGGTTTTGTTATGGAGATTTCCCAATTTGTAGCTTCCCTTCACATTTTGGTTAAATTGGTTTCATTTGTACAAAAACTTTTTAACTTGATGTAATCAAAATTATTTATTTTACATTTTGTGACTTTTTCTATGTCTTGCTTGGACATGTATACTATTCTGTGTTCACCTAATTTACTTATAGTTTCCTTCTTTATGTTCAAGTCATTCACCCATTCTGAGTTTATCTTGGTGTGGGGTGTGAGATGTTGATCCAAACCTAGTCTCTCCCACACTGTCTTCCAGTTTTCCCATCAGTTTCTCTCAAATAGTGGGTTTTTGTCCCCAAAACTGGGGTCTTTGGGTTTGTCATAGACTGTCTTGCTGTGGTCACTCACCCCAAGTCTTTTCCACTGATCCTCCTTTCTGTCTCTAAGCCAGTACCAAATTGTTTTGATGACTGCTGCTTTATAATAGAGTTTGAGATCTGGGACTGCAAGTCCACTTTCCTTTGTATTTTTTTTCCCATTATTTCCCTGCATATCCTTGATTCTTTGTTCTTCCAAATGAACTTTGTTATGGTTTTTTTCTAAATCAGTAAAAAAATTTTTCGGAAGTTCAATGGGTATAGCACTAAATACATAAATAAATTTGGGTAAGATGGTCATTTTAATTATATTGGCTCATCCTACCCATGAGCAGTTAATTTTTTTTCCAATTGCTCAAGTCTCGTTTTAGTTGTGTGGAGAGTGTTTTGTAGTTGTGTTCATATAGTTCCTGTGTTTGTCTCAGGAGATAGATTCCGAAGTATTTTATTTTGTCTAAGGTGATTTTCAATGGGATTTCTCTTTCTAATTCTTGCTGCTGAGCTGTGTTGGAGATATATAGAAATGCTGATGACTTATGCGGGTTTATTTTGTATCCTGCAACTTTGCTAAAATTGTTGATTATTTTGACTAGTTTTTTGGTTGATTCTCTAAGATTCTTTAAGCAGACCATCATATCATCCCCAAAGAATGATAACTTGGTCTCCTCCTTGCCTATTTTAATGCCTTCAATTTCTTTTTCTTCTCTAATTGCTACTGCTAATGTTTCCAGTACAATGATAAATAATAGAGGTGATAATGAGCATCCTTGTTTCACTCCTGATCTTATTAGGAATGTGTCTAGTTTATCCCCATTGCAGATGATGTTAGCTGATGGTTTTAGATATATACTGTTTATTTTTTTTAGGAAAGATCCTTCTATTCCTATGCTTTCTAGTGTTTTTAATAGGAATGTGTGTTGTATTTTATCAAAGGCTTTTTCTGCATGTATTGAGATAATCATGTGATTTGTTGGTTTGCTTGGTCAAACCAGCCCTGCATTCCTGCTATAAATCCTACTTGATCATAGTGAATTACCCTCCTGATCACTTACTGAAGTCTTTTTGCTAGTATCCTAATCAAGATTTTTGCATCTATAATCATTAGGGAGATTGGTCTATAATTTTCTTTCTCCGTTTTTGACCTGCGTGGTTTTGGAATCAGTACCATGTTTGTGTCATAAGAGGAATGTGGTAGAACTCCCTCTTTGCTTATTATGTCAAATAGTTTGTATATTATTGGGGTTAGCTTTCTTTGAATGTTTGATAGAATTCACTTGTGAATCCATCAGGCCCTGGGGATTTTTTCTTAGGGAGTTCTTTGATGGCCTGTTGGATTTCTTTTTCTGATATGGGATTGTTTAAGAATTTTATTTCTTCTTCTGTTAGTCTAGGCAATTTATATTTTTGTAAATATTCATCCATATTGCCTAGATTGGTATATTTATTGCCATATAATTAGGCAAAGTAGTTTTTAATGATTTCCTTAATTTCCTCTTCATTGGAGGTGAGGTTCCCCTTCTCATCCTTGATGCTGTTAATTTGCTTTTCTTCTTTCCTTTTCTTAATTAGATCGACCAGTACTTTGTCTATTTTGTTTGTTTTTTCAAAGTACCAGGTTCTAGTCTTATTTATTAGTTCAATAGTTCTATCACTTTCGATTTTATTAATTTCTCCCTTAATTTTTGGGATCTCTAGTTTGGTTTTCTTCTGGGGGGTTTTAATTTATTTGCTTTTAAGTTTTTTTTATTTGCATTTCCAATTCATTGATCTCTTCCCCCTCCCCCCCCCCCCCGATTGTTTCTATGATTTGTTCTCTAACTAACCAATTTTGGAGTATCATATTATTTAATTTCCAATTAATTTTTGATTTGGCTCTCCATGTACCCTTACTGATTATTATTTTTATTGCCTTATGATCTGAAAAGGCTGCATTTATTATTTCTGCTTTTCTGCATTTGTACACCATGTTTCTGTGACCTAGTGTATGGTCAATCTTGGTGAATGTGTCATGTGGTGCTGAGAAGGAGGTGTATTCCTTTTTGTCCCTATTTATTTTTCTCCATATGTCTATTTACTCTAATTTTTCTAAGATTTCATTCACATCTTTTACTTCTTTCTTATTTATTTTTTTGTTTGATTTATCTAAATTTGATAGTGGTTTGTTCAGGTCTCCCACCAATATGGTTTTACTGTCTATTTCCTCCTTCAATTCTCCTAGTTTCTCCATTAGAAATTTGGATGCTATACCATTTGGTGCATACTTGTTGATTAGCAATATTTCCTCATTGTCTATATTCCCTTTTAACAGAATATATTTACCTTCCCTATCCCTTTTAATCAGGTCTATTTTTGTTTTGGCTTTGTCAGATATCATGATTGCAACTCCTGCCTTCTTTCTATCAGTTGAGACCCAAAAGGTCTTACTCCATCCTTTAATTCTGACCTTGTGAATATCTACCCGTCTCATGTGTGTTTCTTGAAGACCATATATGGTAGGGTTTTGGATTCTAATCCATTCTGCTATTCATCTATGTTTTATGGGAGAGTTCATCCCATTTACGTTCAAAGTTATGATTGTCACTTGTGGATTCCCTGGCATTTTGATATCCTCCCCTAATTCTGACCTTTCTTCTTTAGCTATAACCTTTTAGACCAGTGATTTACTTTAAATAAGTCCCCCTAGTCCCCTCCCTTGCTATGCTTCCCTTTCTAGCTCCTCCCTTTTTGTTCCCTTCTTGTTTGTTGGTTGGTTTCGGGGATTTTTTTGTTGGTTTGTTTGTTTGTTTTTTAGGGTCTGTTAACTTCCCTCTCCCTTCTCCTTCCCTCCCTTTTTATATTCCCTCCACCTCCTTAATTCCCTTTTCTCTCTTACCCTGTTGGATAAGATAGAATTCAAGATCCCAATGGATCTAGATGTTCTTCCCTCTCAGAATTGATTTCACTGAGAGTAAGGTTTAAGTAATACAAATTAGCACTCTCTTCCTCTCCTTCTTATAGGAGATTTCTTCCCCTCCCCTTCCCATGTGTATATTTGTGTGAGAATGATTATTCTATTTAGTTTTTTTCTATTTCTTGAAGTATATCTTAGTACCATCAACTATTACCCCCTCCCTTTTTCTTTCTTTCCCCCCCTTTCTCCATATCATCTTAATGCCCCAATCTTTCCCTATGCATTATTCTTCTAACTACTCTAATGATGCATGCAATTTTTGAGAGTTACATATTATATTTTCCCCACATATTAATATATTTAATTTGATATAAATGTAGTCCTTATAGAAGAGAGTTTGAATAACAGAAGAAGATAACATTTTTCTCCTTTTCCCTTTCCTTCATATTTACCTTTTCATGTTTCTCTTGCTCTTTGTGTTTGGGTATCAAACTTTCCACAGATCTCTGGTCTTTTCTTTACAAATACTTGGAAATCTATTTTGTTGAATGCCCATACTTTCCCCTGGAAGTATATAATCAGTTTTGATGGATAGCTGATTCTTGGTTGAATACCCAGCTCTCTTGCCTTTTTGAATATCATGTCCCATGCCTTACGGTCTTTCAGTGTGGAAATTGCAAAGTCTTGTGTGACCCTGATTGGCATTCCTTTATATCTAAATTATCTTTTTCTGGCTTCTTGTAAGATTTTTTCTTTTGCTTGAAAGCTTTGGAATTTGGCAATTACATTCCTGGGAGTTGTCTTTTGGGAATTTAGTGTGGAGGGTGTTATATGAGCTCTTTCAATGTCTATTTTGCCCCCTTGTTCTAGCATCTCCTGGCAGTTTTCCTGGATGATATCTTGTATTATGATGTCCAGATTACTGTTTATTTCTGGCTTTTCTGCGAAACCAATGATTCTCACATTGTCTCTCCTTCCTCTGTTTTCCAGGTCTGTCACCTTGTCAGTGAGATATTTTATGTTATCTTCTAATTTCTTAGTCTTTTGACTTTGCTTTATTAATTCTTGCTCTTTTGCAAGATCATTTTCTTCCAGTTGCCTGATTCTCACCTTTCAAGACTGGTTTTCCTTTTCAGTTTGGTCTGTCCTGCTTTTTGAGGCTTCAAGCTGTTTCTGCAATTGTGTGTTTTCGTCCTTCAGAATGCTGACTTCCTTTTGCGTTATTTCCCATTTTTCCTGCCAGAAGGCTTCCATCTTTTTGATAACTTCCAATTTAAATTCTTCAAGAGCTTGTGGACAATTTCCATTTCTTTTGGAAGGTTTTGGAGCATTTGTTTGTGTTTCCTCTTCTATTTCCTCTGTATTCTGTATTTTCCCTCCATAAAATGCATCCAAAGTCACCCCCTTCTTCTTGCTTTTCTTGGTGTTGGGGGGCTGTTTCTGAGCATTGTTTGCCATCTCTATGTTTTTTTTCTCCCCTTTCCAGTCAGAAATCTGAGTGAGGAGGGCTTGCTCTCAGTGTAAGGGTCTAGTGATCAAGGCTTTAGCTTCGGGCTAATTCTCAGTTCTCCACAGCTGTGCTGTCTTCCCAGGGGAGCCCAAGGTCTGCCCTTCTCTTCCTGCCAGCATTTCAGGTGTTACTGCTCTCAAGTGTAAGTCTTTGGTGGTCTTAGTTAACTCCCAAGACCTGTGGGTGTCCCTTGCTCACTTCAGGAATCCCTTCGTGCACTCATTGATTATAGCTCACTAGTTCTGGGTGCCCACGATATGAGTTACCCTTGCCCGCCTGCCAGCATTTCAGGTGTTACTGCTCTCAGGTATAGGTCTTTGGTGGTCTTAGTTAACTCCCAAAACCTGGGGCTGCCCATTGTTCAGTCCTGGGGTGCCCCTCCCTCACTTGTTGATTCTGGCCAGTGCTGACTTTAACTCTGGCTCCTGATGTGTGGTGGGTGGGGGAAGGGGGGGTATCAGCTTTTCATTCCCTTATATTGTGGAAATGCCAGAATCCCACCTACCTTCAGTGATACGCCTTAGTGTGGGGTCCCTCCAATCTTATGAGGATGTTTTTTTTGGGGGGGGTCTTTTGAGGTCATTTGTGTCATTTGGTCTGAGGAGAGGAAGCGAGCCATGTCTACTCTGCAGCCATGCTTACCTGGAAGCCTTGGAACTAATTCTTAGTATTGATTCTAACTTGGAAAGTAAGAGGTGTGTTTTTTTTTTATATCAGCCATTTGAGAAACCTATGCCATCTTCTGATTCCACCAAAGAGCAAGTTGAACACAAGCTCTTCATGTAATGAAGAGGTTGATGACAAACAGATTGCATATCAAACAACATTAGTCTATATGCCATCTTCAGCATGCTTAACATATTTATTAATTCAACAAATATTTGTAATATGTGAGGTGAGATAGTATAGTTAGGACTGCTACAAATATATGTGCTCATACTTTAGCTCATTTCTCTTCTTTTGATAATCTACATAAAGCATCCAATTCTTGCATAATTATTTAATTTCATTAATTAGCCAGCTAGAGATATAACATGTTTGGCCACCTGATTACTCCAAGCTTAGTCTACTAAATCAGAAACTGATTCAAAATGTGGTCAGTGAAGTACAGTGGCTTTTCCATAATAGCTGCAGTATGTAAGCTACTCTTCCTTTCACCTTATTCGCTTTGAGGTCTATACAGATCTGCAAATATGACCTGGAATATGTTCAGAAATGATCCAAAAAATGAAAAGAATTCTCATCGTCTCTTCAAGCCCCCACTTCCTGCTTTTGAGGTCTTTCTCTTATCATTCAATGCCAACTTCATTCATAGGACTTCATGGTTCTATTTTTAAAATTTTACTTTTTAATGGTCATGTGGGTTATTGAAACATAGAAAGTTAACCAAAATAATGGTGGAAATAACACAAAATATAAAGGATTTTCAGCCAGTCATCTACAATGAAACTTATGTGCAAGATCAATTTCCCTTTCTTCCCACAGTTCTCCAGAAGCAATTTCAGCTCTTACTGGAACAGTGAGTAGTTTGAACTAATTGAAAGACAAAGAAAGTGAAGTATAGTAACAAGTGATTAGTCTAAAAAGGTAAGACAATGCCAGAATGTGGAGACCCTTGAATGTGTTGCCCTTTTCTAAGACTGGGAAAGAAAAATTGGGAGGTTAAATCAACAGATCAATAACCTTTAATCAGAATTCATATTCTTGGTTTCCTTCTGCCTTCCTTTCCTTCAGTCTGATCAGGCAGATACATGGAAAAAAGGAATGAGGCATTAAGCACTGATTTCATTCTCCTTGAACTTTTTCTGGATATGAAACATATCAGCTTTCTTGTTTTGATTATCCTCTTGATATACATCATATCCCTCACTGCAAACACTGGCCTGATTTTCCTGGATCCGCAACTCCACATTCCCATGTACTTCCTGCTCAGTCAGCTTGCAATAATGAAAGTGACTTTAATCTCTAGCACCGTTCCAAAGATGGTTGATGACTTTTTCTCAAGAAAGACAAAGATCTCACATGTTACTTGTGTTACCCAGATCTTTTTCTTCCTAACCTTAGGAATCGCTGAAAGTATCCTCTTTACTCTCATGGCCTATGACCACTATGTGGCCATCTGTAAACCTTTGAAATATCCTGTCTTCATGAGCCACAGAACCTGCATAAAAATGACATGTGTCTCCTGACTTGGAGGTGCCTTCATATCCCTTGTCCACACAGCCTATGTCATGCATTTTCCCATCTGTGGTTCCAGGAAAATTCCCGATTTCCTCTGTGAGGTCATGGCCATTCTGAAAATCACCTGTGAGGACACTAGAGCCTATGAGAAGGCAGTGGTAGTAACAAGCATTGTGGTGCTCCTCATCTCATTGTCACTCATCCTCTCTTCTTATATCCTCATTTTCCTCAATGTCCTCTACATGAATTCCCTGAAGGGGAGAAATAAAGCCCTGACCACTTGTTCCTCTCATTTGACTATAGTGAGCCTCTACTATGGTCTAGCCAGTATAGTCTACATGAGACCAAGTTACTATCACAGGCCCAAAATAGACCAGATACTCTTTGTGCTTGGGGTTATCCTCACTCCTATGATGAACCATTTACAGTCTGAGAAATAAGGAAGTTGTGGGAGCACTGAAGAAAATTCTGGAAAAGTGACTGACTACTACTTAGAATTAGAATAGATATGGAAGCTACTCATTAAATCAAGGGTTAATCTACATACCAGGAACTCAGAGGATAGAGAATTTAAGGGGAAATTTGAATTTATCAAGTTTTTAAGATGGAAAGCTGAGCCTGAGAAGCTAGATATGAAATATCATAGCATACTGAAGAGTGTGAATTTGGAGTTAAAAAAAAAAGCTGGATTTAGCTTATGCCTCAGATACTAACTAGCTAACTATAGTCAAGTTGCTTAATTAACTCTCTCACGTTCAGATTCCTCATCTATAAAATGGGGATAATAATAGCATTAAATGATAAGGGATAGAGAAAAATGCATGGATTGCCTTTAAGAGGAAAGGAGGAGAATTTAGACAAATCCTGGGAAAAGATTCTGAAAGGAGAGGAGGATCTTGGGAGTGTACTAGGTTTAACAGTCTCTCCTGATCTGGATTTCCTCTGAGCTGGTAAGGAGGATCTTTGCTCTGGCATCCTTGGGAAAAGACTAATCTTGTGGAAAGATTAGGAAATTTCTTGTTGGAGAATTGCCTTGGAGGAGACCTGACTTTCCCTGAAGCACAAAGATCAACCTGTCAGAAACAACTTAGTTGAGGTAATCCTAAGGGTTTTGTCACCTGGGACTTTGGATTTACCTAGGAAGCCAACCCAGGCTTTGGGTAAGGACTCAGTACATCTGTGAGTCCTGCATCCTCAGCCTTTTAAAGACAATCTGTTGTATATAGGTAGTCAGATAGCTTTCTGGGGTCTAGATAAGATCAGGGAGTAAATAAGAGCTTGAGAAGACATGGATGGGGGTAAAAAGGTGGGAGGAGCTAGAACTGTGTAGATTTAGGAACTTACCTACCATTTTCTAACCTCAATAAACTTGGTTTTTATATACTATCAATGGGTTGCACTTTACTGGCCCAGGGAGGTTCCTAGTTGGGGTTTTTCTATCACCAACCCATCTAGGTCCTTTCCATTAAACTATCTCCTTTTGGAGGTAGTTTTCTTTTTCAATAGCATTACTTCTCATAACTATCGTGATGCTCAAATGAGAATGTATGTAAAGAGAGTGGCAAACTAGAGAGTCATTATTTTTCAGTTTTTCATCAATAAAATGGGAATCATGACTTTTATATAATGTCTACTTCAGAGTTCTTTTGAGATTGACTTGAAATAACGTATATAAAGTACTTTGCAAACTTTGAAGTGCTATGTAATAGCCAACTATTATTATTTTGCACAAGGTCATATAGACATTAAATAGTAGAGTCAGAACTGAGTCCCAATTCCTCTAACTCTAAGACCAGTGTCCTTTGGCTAGTTCTTGCACTCAAAATTGCTATGTTATGGGAAAGGCACTGAATCTCTCTAGTTTTCAGATTTACTATTTATAGGTGATAAAAATCAAACTTATCTCCTCTGTCTCCTAGAGATGTTAGGTTCACCACCTTCCACTGTGAATTTCCAGGGATTATATGTTTTTATGAGTCAGTATTTCATGTTGAACTATTGAGCAGCATATTGAAATGGTTTCCCTTAGAAAGTGCATGCACTCTGATTCAAAGCTCACAAGTCATTCGGGGCTCAACTATATGTACAGTTTTAGAAGAAAGAGCCAACGTGGTATTAATACAGATTTCTATGACCCCTATAAAGCAAAACAATGGGCTAGTATGGACCACTTGAGATCATGTTATTCTCTGAATTGCCTAATGAGGAATGAGGGTCAGGGACTCAGGAAGGTTAACTCTAATTGTGCTATTGTGACTAAGTGACTGAGGAGGAGAGCTCGTGCCATCTTTGGGGACAGTTAAGCCTTAGCATTATTACATACTAGAGGCTGGAGAAAGATAGAAAGAGAGATAGAAAGAGAAATAGAAGGCAGGGAGGGAAGCAGGGAGTGAAGGGGGAAAAGAGAGAGAGAGGATTTGTTAAGCATTTATTATTAGCCAAATATTGTACAGACAAGACAGTTTGTACTCTCCATCTAAATTGGGGGAGATACCTAGAGGCAGGAAGCCATATGGTTGATAAGGAGGAGGAGAAGTTCAGTGAGTGATTTGAATCAAGGTGCAAGTGAGGGGAAACATGTCTGGGGCCTTTCTTGAAAGGGTAGTACCAGTGAGGAAGTCACCAGTTAGGAAAATGAGGCCTTGGATAGATGTTTGTTCAAGGTGGGATATAGCTGGTGAAGCATAGAAGAAGAAATGTGGAGAGTGAATCAAGATATGATGGAGGTGACATAAATGAGGAGGTTGATATGTATGGTTTCTCAGGACTCTTCTAACATAAATTTTATGATTTATGTAATTTAATGGTTGTTTATGAAGACAGACAAGAAAGAAAGAAGGGCTATTTTTCAGTCATATTTTATATTTTCCCAATTATACATAGAAGCAATTTTTGACAATCATTTTCTCACATTTTGAATTTTAAATTAATTCCTTCCTCCCTTCTCTTCCACGCTCTGTGAGAGAGTAAAAAAAATTAGGTAGGTTATACATGTGCTGTCATGTAGCAGATATTTCCATATTTGTCTTGCTGTAGAAGACACATATCACTAAAAAAACTCATGAAGAAAATAAGTGAAAATTGTATGTTTCTACCTACATTCAAATTTTTTGGAGTTGTTTTTGGATCATTGTATTGCTGATAATAGCTAAATCATTCACTCTTGATCATCCTACAAATAAATATTGCTATTCTTCTGGTTCTTCTCACTTCACTGCATTACTGAAGATAAGTCTCTATTTTTAAAAAAATTTTTATTAATTATTTTTAATTTATATAATTATATATAATTAATTTTAAAAAATAATTAATTTTAATAAAAAATTAAAATTTTAAAAATCATCCTATTCATCATTTCTAATTAGCACAGTTATATTCCATTATAATTCATAAACCACAACTCATTCAGTCATTCCCAAAATGATGTACTTCCCCTCAAATCTTTGCCACTACAAAAAAAGTTGCTAAAAATATTTTTATACTAATAGGTCCTTCCCCTCCCACCCACCCCTCTTTTATCTCTTTGAGATACAGACCTACTACTGGTTTTGCACAAATTTCTAGAACATTGGGCATAGTTCAAAATAGCTCTGTAGATCTTTTGGATCAGTTCATAAGCCCACCAACCATGTGTTAGTGTCCCAGTTTTTCTACATCCCTTCCAATATTTGTCATTTTCCTTTTCTGTCATGTTAGCCAATCTCATAGCTGTGAGATGATACCTCGTATTGAGTTATTTTGATTTGTATTTCTCTAATTAAAAATTAATAGGAATTGAGAACCCAGGCCTAGAAGCAGTGGTCCTGGGCTCAAATTTGACCTCAGACATTTCCTAGATGTGTGACCTTAGATAAATCACTGAACCCTCATTGTCTAGCCCTTACCACTCTTCTGCCTTAGAACAGTATTGATTCTAAAACAGAAAGTAAGAGGTTTTTAAAAAAGTGATTTGTAGCATTTTTTTCATATCAGTATTGAAAGCATTGATTTCTTCATTTGAAAACTGCCTATTCAGATCCTTTGGCCAACTGGGGAATAATTTCTGTTCAGGCCTTTGTCAGCACACTTTCTATAAAAAAAAATTTTCCCCAGTTTCCTATATTCCTTCGAATAATGGTTTTACTGGTTTTGTTTGGGCAAAACCTTTTTAATTTAATATGATCAGAATTATCCATTTTATTTCTTATAATGATCTCTGTCTCATGATTGATCATAAATTCTTTGCTTATCCATAGATATGACAGGTAAACTATTCTATTTGCCCTCAATTTGCTTATTGTCTCACCCTTTATGTCTAAGTCATATATCCATTTTTACTTTATTTTGGTGTATGTCAGACACTGGTCTATACCTAATTTCTGTCACATTTTTTTTCAAGTTTTCCCAGCAGATTTTACCAAATAGTGAATTCTTTTCCATTGTAATGAAGAAGGTTTGTAGGTGGTAAAAGAAACAGGATCTAGTCGAGACAGCTGGTGTTTAGGTTGGCTCAGAGAGAGGAGAAGGGGTTTAGAGAGTTTCCTCCTTCAGCCTTCCCTCCTCAGCTATGGCTGCTCTCCCAGATTTGCTCTTGTCCCTCTCCTCCTCCTCCTCCTCCTCCACTACTAGAGAGTAAAATGTTTCTTCTTAGGAAGATGTCTCTCCTCTTGAAACTGTTCACTCACACGGTTCAAATTTAGGAAATGATAACCACTTTAATGTAAATTAATTCCATTAGGGTAATACCAAGGAATGGCTGGCAGGGAAAAGAATGGGAAAGGAAAATGGGAAAAAGGGGGTCCCTTCTCTAACTACACCTTTCCCTCCCTCCTTGAGTTTGGGGGAACTCAGGTTTTGGCAGCCTGAACCCCCTGAGAGATAGTCCGGTTGAATGACCCTGGGTTTGGCTCCTTGGGCACAGTTCAGACCCAGGATATGAGGAATTGAGGTAAAGTCTGACAGAGAGCTCAATGTCTTTTCTCAGGTTTCTCTTCGGTAGTCTTTTCAATTGGGAAATGTTGGGGGGAACAATTTCCAGTCACTAGCAGGAAAAAGGTGAGTAACTCTCAGGAGAAAGTCTTAACCAGCCCTCTCTCTTCAGCTTCTCAAAACTCAGAGACCAACTGCTCTTCAGAAAAAACCTTCTGGCTCCTCAAGATTTCAGCCTCCTGGGGTCCCTTCCCACCCCACCCCCCAAGGAGAAAGACTCAGCCTGACACTCCTCCTTTAGTGCCATCCTCTGTCACACAATAGGATCTTCAAGTTTATCAAGTCCCAGATTACTTTGGTTATTTGCTACTATGTATTGGGTAATTAATCTTCCCATTGGTCTCTGTTTCTTAGCCATTACTAAATTGTTTTGATGATTACCACTTTATTATATAATTTGAGATCTAGTGTTTCTAAGATACCTTCCTTCACATTTTTTTCATTAATTCCCTTGATATTCTTGATCTTTTATCCTTCCAGGTGAACTTTGTTATTTATTTCTAGCTCTGTGAAGTAAATTTTTTAGTAATTTGATTGATATGGCATGAATAAGTAAATTAATTTAGGTGAAATTTTCATTTTTTATCATATTGGCTCAGCCTACCCTGGAGCAATTAATAATTTTCTAATTGTTTAGATGTGACTTTATTTGCATGAGAAGTGTTTTGTTATTATCTTTCTAAGTTTGTCTTGGCAGGGAGACCTCTAGGTATTGTCTACAGTTGTTTTAAATGGAATTTCTCTATCTCTTCCTGCTGGACTTAGTTGGTAATATACAGAAATGCTGCTGATGATTTTTGTGGATTAATTTCATATCTTGCAACTTTGCTAAAATTTTTAACTATTTCAATGAGTTTTTTAGTTGATTTTCTAAATATATCATCATATCATCTGCAAAGAGTGATAGGTTTTTTTATACATTTCTAATTACTTCCATTTTTTTCTTCTCTTCTAGTAGAGTACTGAGTAATAGTGGTGATTATGGACATTCTTGCCTCCCTATTGATCTTATTGGGAAGATTTCTAGTTTATCCCCATTACAGATAAGGCTTGCTGATGGTTTTATGTTGAATCAATTTATTATTTTAAGGAAAGCTCCATTTATTCCTAAATTTGCTAGTGTTTTTAATAGGAACGGGTGTTATATTTTGTCAAAATCTTTTTCTACATCTTTGGGTTTTGTTATTTTTATGGTCAGTTATGCTGATAATTTCCCTAATAATATTGAATTAGCTATGTTTTCCTGGCATAAATCCCATCTGAATTATTGTGAATTATTCTTCTGCTATATTGTTATAATCTCCTTGCTAGTATTTTATGTAAAATTTTGCATTAAAATTCATTTAATGAAATTGGTCCATAGTTTTCTTTATCTGTTTATGTTCTTCCTGATTTGGGTACCAGCACCATATTTGTGTCATAAAAGAAATTTGGAAGGACTCCAGCTTTCCTATTTTTCCAAGTAGTTTATAAATTACTGGACTTAATTGCACTTTAATTTTTTTGATAGCATTCACTTGTGAATACATCTGGCCCTGGGGATTCTTTTTCTTAGGAAGTTCATTGATGGATTCTTCAATTTCTTTTTCTGAGATGGGTTGATTTAAGTATTCTATTTCCTCTTCTGTTAATATGGGAAATATATACATTTTTCTTTTTTAATTCTTACCTTCCATCTTGGAGTCAATACTGTGTATTGGCTCCAAGGCAGAAGAGTAGTAAGGGCTAGGCAACGGGGGTCAAGTGACTTGCCCAGGGTCACACAGCTAGGAAGTGGCTAAGGCCAGATTTGAACCTAGGACCTCCCGTCTCTAGGCCTGATTCTCAATCCACTGAGCTACCCAGCTGCCCCCAAATATATACATTTTGGGAACTATTTATCCATTTATTTGACAGGTTAATTGGCATGTAACTGGAAAAAATAGCTCTTAATAATTGCTTTAAATTTCCTTTTCATTGGTGATGAATTCTCCCTTTTCATTTTTGATACTGGTTATTTGGTTTATTCTTTTTAAAAATCAAATTGACCAATGGTTCAATTTATTTTGTTGGGTTTTTCATAAAATTATCTCTTTGTCTTACTTATTAGTTCAATGATTTTCTTTCTTTCAATTTTATTAACTTTGTCCTTGATTTTCAGGATTTTTAGTTTGGTATTTAATTGGTTTTTTAAAAATTTGTTCTTTTATTCTAGTTTTTTAAGTTATATGCCCAATTTCTCAATATTATTTATATATAGAGAGAGATGTAAAGTTTTCCCTCATTACTGCTTAGGCTGCACCCCATAAATTTTGATATTGTAAAAGTAAGATTCTGAGAGACCTTCTGGGTCTTTATTAGGAACAAAGAAATCTTTATCTGGCTTTATTGGGAACAAAGAAATCACTTGAAACTTCAGACTGCTTCCCTTTGGACTGACACATGGGTGAGTGAAAAATGCTGACTCCCTTTCCTTGGCTTTTCTGGAGGCACTAGCTTTCAGAGAGGCCCCTTGTCTTGGAAGGGCCTTGTTTAATTAACCTCAGTGCCACCCTTTGCTGGGGCCTCTGAAGCCCTGCCTGGTTCGGGCCAGGCTGGAATAGAAGTTCTCTCTTTCTCTCTCTCTCTCTCTCTCTGTCTCTCTCTCTCTCTCTCTCTCACTCACTCACTCATTTTCCTTACTTTCACTCTCTATTTGTAAATAAACTACCATAAAAGTCATTCTGACTTGAGTAATTCATTTGGAATTAAGTAATTAATTCCTGGTGACCACACTCTTAAATATTCACTCCAACCATAATTTTACCCCTTACAGGTATTATCCTGGGACTATATTCTTAATCTGGTTACATACACAGACTTCTACCTGGAACTAAATTCTTAATATAAATTGTAGTCATATATATTTTTTAATTCTAAAAATCACACTCCGAGCATTGATTAAGCTATTAATGATTGATTTTCTGGTTACAATATGTTATTTTGTTATTTTCTCTAATGAAATTATTTATTGTTTCTATGATTTGTTCTTTTATTATTTAGAATTAGATTATTTAGTTTGTAATTAATTTTAAATCTTTCCACAGCCCTTTATTGAGTATACTTTTTATTATATTATGGTCTAAAAAAGATGCATTTAATATTTCTCCTTTTCTGAATTTAGTTGAAAGGCTTCAATGCCTCAATACAAGGTCAATTTTTGTATAAGGGCATGTACCATTGAGAAAAGATATATTCCTTTCTATTGCTATTCAGTTTTCTCTAGAAATATATCATAAAAAAACCTTTTAAAAATTCTATTCACCTCTAACTTCTTATTTATTTTTTGTTAGGTTTATGTATTTCTGAGAAGGGAAAATTTAGATATCCTACTAGTATAGTTTTACTCTTTTTTTCTCCTGTAACTCATTTAACTTCTGTAGGAATATGGATGCTAGGTCACTTTATGTGTTTATGTTTAGTACTGATATTGTTTCATTATCTATTATCTTTTATCAAGATTCCTTATCTCTTAATTTGGTCTATTTTGACTTTTGCATGATTGTTACTCCTTTTTTTTTTTAACTTCAGCTGAAGCACAATAGATTCTTCTCTAATCCCTTATCTTTATTCTGTATGTGTCTCCTTGCTTTAAATAAGTTCCCTGTAGAAAACATATTGTGTGATGCAGGTTTTTAATTCACTCTGCTATCTGCTTCCATTTTATGGGTGAGTTCATTGCATTCATATTCACAGTTATAATTATTTATTCACTTCCTTTCCATTTATTCCCTATATAAGCCAATTCTCAGGATAATATGATTCAAGCATTCTTACCACCATCAACACTTATCTTCCTCTCCATTATATTAACTCTTTTCTGCCTCCTCATGTAATATAACCTACCCCTTCTATTTCTACTCCCCTATTCTTCCTAAGCATTATTCTTCTGGCCCTTAATTTTTAATTTTTTATACCATTCCATCATATTCAATTTATTACTGTGCTCTCATTCTATGCATTTTCCTTCTGGCTTCCCTAAAACTGATAATGTTCTAAAAATTATAAGTATCATTTTCTCATGTAGGAATGTAAATTAATCTCTTAAGTTTTCTTTTTCCTATTCACTTTTAATGCTTCTATATGTCATATTTTGACATCAAATTTTCTGTTCACCTTTCATATTTTCATTAAGAATGCAGGGAAGACCTCTATTTCATTTAAATATCCATTTTCTCCCCTAAAGAAATACATCCGAGTTCATCAATAGATGATTCTTAGTTGTAATCCTAGCTCATTTGCAATCCAGAATGCCATATTCCAAGCCCTTTAATTCTTTCATACAGAAGCTTCTAGGTCCTAAGTAATCTTGAGTGTGGCTCCACAATAACTAAATTTTTCTTTTCGACTGTTTACAGTATTTTCTCTTTGGCCTGGAGTTCTAGAATTTGGTTATACAATTCTGAGGAGTTTTTATTCTGAGATCTCTATCCAGGAGGTGATAGACTGATTCTTTTAATTTTTATTTTCCCCTCTTATTTGAGAATATCAGGGCAACTTTCCTTGATAATTTTTTGTAATATGATGTCCAGGTTCTCTTTTTGATCATGGCTTTCAGGCAGTCCAATAATTCTTAGATTATTTTCCTTGGATCTATTTTCCAGGATAGTTCTTTTTCCATGAGATATTTCACATTTTCTTGTTGTTGTTTTTTCATTCTTAAGATTTTATTTTATTGTCTTTTGGTGTCTCATGGCATCATTAGCTTCCACTTGCCCAATTCTAATTTTTAAGAAAATTTTCTTCATTGAGCTTTTGTATCTTCTTTTCCCTTTGGTCAATTCTACTTTTTAATAAGTAATTTTCTTCCTTGGATTTTTGTGTCTCCTTTTCCATTTGATCAACTCTACTTTAAAAAAAAAAACTTTCCCTTGGATTTTTGTACCTAACATTTGGCCCATTCTAGTTTTTAAAGAGTTGTTTCCTTCAGTGACTTTTTGTATATCTTTTTTTGGTATATTTTTTTGTTGATTCTTTTTTCATGATTCTCTTATATCCCTCTCACTTAATTACTCAATTTTTCTCCTATTTCTTATTTTTTAATGTATTTATTTAATAGAATTTAGTCCCAGGTGTCTCAGCCTCTCTCTCCCTTTCCTGTATCACAGGTATCTCCCAACCAAAAGATATTGTTAGTTGATATAATGTTCATAGTTCTACTAACCATTTTTCCACACCTACAGCATTTGCCATTTTGTCCTTTTATCATTTTAGCCAATCTGATATGTGTGAGATGATAACTCATAATTGTTTTGATTTGCATTTGTCTAATACAACCTCCCGGCCCGCGAGAGGTTGCAAGGAGAGAAGATAGAAACAGGATAGAAGTTTTAGATCCCGCGAAGGGCGTGAACGAGCCGACTTTAGAGATGTAAATAATTGAGTTAGTAATCAATTATTGATTTTCAGGAGCCACAGCCTGCTCCGACCACTGGTGGTTATTAATTCAGGCTATTCCCATCCAATGGTCTCAATTTAACACGGCACTGGTCAGAGGATAATGCTAGCTCAGAAGAAAAGGAGATCAGAAACTAAAGGCGGTAGATGATGCTAGATACTAGCATTAGAAAAGAGAGAGAAACAGGGAGGCCTGGCCGAAAGGCCAGTCCTCAGGGAGAAAGATAGAGAGGAGAGAGAAAGGGTAGAAGTTGCTCCATAGCAAACCTGTCGGTGTCCTCCCAGTGGGCAGGCTGGCTGTGTCACGTCCCATATATTCTCTTTGATATACAAATGAGCTCAATACATATTGATCAGTTACATGACACCTCAATACATATGGATGAGTTACCTGGTGTATTGCCATTGGATAATGCAACTTATGACAAGGTGGAGGTGGGGTTATTATCCTCGGGCGAGTGAGACAAAGGGAAGCAAGGTTTCGTGCCTAAACTTAATGGGAATAGAGCTCATTGCCATGTGCAGGATGGCCATGTGCTCACTCACAATCCTTGTCTCTCCATAATACCTATGGGCTGGACTGCTACATCTAATCAGTAGTAATTTAGAGCATTTTTTCATATACCTATATATGGCTTAGATTTCTTCATCCAAAAACTGCCTGTTTGTATCTTAAACTCAGCCTTTGGATTCTAGTCCCAGACACTACTCAGTGGTGTTTAGTGGTTCATATCTGGGGTGCATTTTGGCATTTTTAAGCTCTAATTTGGTGGTGCTATTATGCAGGTTATTAATATTATTCTTGCCAGAGCAGAAATGCATTTAAAAAACTTTGAGGTATTTGCAGCAAAAAAAAAAAGACAGAGATAAATCCGAATGCATTGTAGATATCTATTTATATTTAAAGTTTACTTTTCATAAATTTCAGCTGCAAGATTCTGGCATTTTGCATATGCTGTTCTTCATCAAAGCGAACTTCAAGGGATGATGATTCTGAAATTTTAGGCACAGTCTATTTGGTTGCTGTGTTGTTTCAAAAGGAGTGAATGACACTGAATCTGCAGTGTAGAATGCTATTTGAGATGTATAATATTCAATTCATTCATTTGATTATTTTGGTTTAGTTGCAGAGCAACTGTATATATCGTATAACCTAAATCAGCTCTTATTTTCAATGTCCTGAATGCCGTGATTTATAATTAGAGCATGTTTAAGAAGTTTACTCTTGTTAACCAGTCACTTGACTGGAAAAAAATAAAATGCTTTTAAATTAAAAGGAAAAATAAAAGGTGAACTAGAGAAAACTGTTTCTTTTCATGTACCTAAAAAGAGGAAATGCATTCAATTACATCTCTCTGTTCAGTACCTTTTCTGTATTCTCTATTTTTCCCCTGAAACTCCTGAAGATAAAATGTGAGGAGAGAGAAAGAAGTGGTGTAATGGATTAGAGTGCTGGATCCAGGCTCAGAAAGAAGTCAGACGCTTAGCTGTGTGACTATGGACAAGTCATTTAACCTCTATTTTCCTCCATTTCCTCAACTATAAAATGGAAATAATTATGGTAGTGTGGCAATAAAAATCTGCTTTGAAGAGAAACTGAGACACAAATTTCTGAGCATGATCAATTTATTAGCAAGGCTAGCAGTTGCCAATAAAGTGAGATCCCAAGCCCCTCAGTGGCCAAGGATGCATTAGAGTAGATAGACCTCAGCTTTATATGGTTGGTTATGGTGTTGGGCTTACATTAGGCATAACCATGCTAACTTGCTTGTGAAAGGGGATTTCCAAATTCCATAGTAAGGGGAAAACATGGAGTTCATTAACATCTTCTGGAAAACTCTGTGTTAGGCAACCCCTTACACCAAAGTGGTCTGGCAAAATATCTTATGATCACAATGACTCATCCTTCCTTCTCCCTTCTGAGGTAGGACAGATTGAGTCCAGACTGTAGCCCTAAGAAATGGGAAAGATAGATTCCTGTAAAGAAGTCAAATTTTCTTATATACTCTATTGTTAAGAAGTCAAATTGTCTTTTTAACTCAAAATAATTCCTAACTATACATTCCAGTGATTAGATACATTTCTCAATCAATAATTAATAATAGCACATAATAAAGTGGGCATAAATTTTCATTTTCACAGCACTTACATCCTGGCACATAGTAGATGCTATAGAAATGCTTAATTTTTTTTTGGACAATATCTGGTGCATAGTAGATACTTAATAAATGTTGATTGACTGAGTGCAGATTTCATTTTTTTCAGATTCTTCCCAGAATTTACATATCTCACAGTCATTGTTTCTGTCATCTTTTGTGTATTTAGAATCTGTTACCCTCAAAACTATGATTCCCAGCAAAACTATGATTCTCGGCACTCTACACTCTTCCTGTTGTTACATGCTGACACAGACAGGATATAAATTCTGGGGAGTTCCATATCTCCGTCTCTTTCCTTTCTGTCGTGGCTTTGGTGGAGTGGGGACTTTTTGAGCAGTTAGAAAAATTTAGTCATGTGGTTCTATTTTGTCAGATAATAAACTTTTAAAAAATATTATACTTGGAGTATTGGGTATTAATTTAAATCTTACATTTTATGGTGTTCAGAAGTGGGGTTCAGAACCCTTAATTCTCTCTGAGCAGATTAGTTTGAAAAGAAACCCATGTTTCTCCTGCCCCCCTTCCTCCAGGAAGTCTCTTTGGAGTTTTCCTGCTGTTGCAGCTGCTGCCTGTTGCTGCAGATCCTGCCTCCTGCTGTTCCTCCTGCTGCTGCTGTTTCTGCTCCTCCTACTGCTGTGGATTGCTTCAGACAAGCTGGGGATCCTTGGGGCCACTCTGCAAACAAGCTGGGAAAGTGTAAATCCCTCTTTCTTTTACATTGCCAACACTTGAGTGCTTGGTAATGACTTGCCTTAGAAGCCCAGGTGTGTTTCCCTTAGGCAGTAATTAGCCTCCTAAAGAGCTTTTACCTGAGAATACCCTCTTTACTCCCTGTCCACATGGCAGGGGAAGCAAGCTGCTCCCTGGCATTTTTATGCCTAGTGGGGAGGGGAAAGAAGTTTATTCTTCCAAACAGAAAGTAGAATTGCAAGCATGGCCCACTCTATGAAAGAGTGATACATTACCTATCTTAAACAGCTCCAGTTTTAGGATGTTTTTTTCTTCCTACCATTCCTAGGTGCACTGATCCTTGCAATTAGCTTGGATAATTCTGAGATTCAGGGGAAAAATTCATCTCTCTACACCCTCTTGCCATTCTGGCCTGTCCAGTCTCTATAATACATCCAATATGTGATTCCTCCACACTATATTCAGCTTGGAATTCTCCGAGCTCTCTGAATGATCCCAGAGGTATGAGCAAAAGGAACCTAGATGGATGATGCTACTGGGGTGGGGGAGGGGGGAGGAGGAAGAACCTTAAAGAGTCTGGAGGTGGGTTTTAAGCCTTTTCATACTCCATTGTTTTATGGAAGTCTCTATCAGAATTGGAAAAAAGAAATCTTGAATTCAGTGCCTGTATTATATAATTGAAAATCTGTTACCCTAAACAAAGAACTACATTTCCCAGGAGCCCACTGACTTCCTGTCCTTATGTATTTCCTGTAGACAGAGGATATTAGGCAAGGACATGAAGGGTCTCACCTCTTTACTTCCAGTACCAAGCTTGGTGGTGGTAAGGTAGGTGTTTGAACTGGCTGATCAGCCATGGGCATGTGGTCTTTATTTTGTATACTCTTTATTCCTTGATTTCTAATGATCATTAATAAATCTCTTAAAATATAATATTTTTATTATTGAGATTTAATTTTAATTTTTACAGTATTTAGTGTCACATAAATTTTATTTTCTGGTTGCTTGTTTTAAGATTTTATTTTGTTTGTTAAGTTGACATATTGGTTCTAATCTAATATATTCTGTTACACTATGTCATTTTAAGTTACTGTGTTTTGGCTATTAGCTATATATGTGTTATTACATTGTCTTTATTTGTACTTTTGCCCTGTGACTGGATTGGAGAAAAGACCATTGTAAAAGTACCTTTGAGTTGTTTGTAACAAGAAGTAAGGATCCATTTAGTAGCTGAAGTGAAGTGCTATAGCACTATTATCTTGCCTCCACATTAAAATGAATGAGACATATGAAAGACATGCCTTTTAGAGCTGTTACAATCTCCTACCAAAGGAGGGAGTAAACCCAAGGGTTGGTTACCCCATGATGGGTTATTGTCTTGTAAAGTTGTCCTAAGGGGCATGGTACCCCTAAATGGCCCCTGAGGGAGCATTTCAGCCAAGATTGAAAACCATGAACTTAAGTGGCTACCTGAGTGGATCCAAGTGTCAGTCAACACCTTCCTCGGGGGGGGGGGGTTGCATAATTGTCATAGGGATTGTATAATTCTCATAAAACTAAAAAAATCTTTTGAGAGAACACATTTCAGGAAAAGGAATTTGATAACTCTTTGAATCTAGAAGATGAATTGTTTGAAGACAGAACCATGAAGATGCCTGTAGAAACCTCCACAGCATCAGAAGATTCAGAATGAGCCAAAGAGTATAATTGATTGAACTGTGGGGGGTTGTAACACATTTATTTTTTATGTATACTCTTATGCCAAAAGGGACTGCCCCCTAATTGGCTTTTTGTCAATGCACCTAGCAATCATTGGTTTTGTTCTCTTTCCCTTTTATCCCCAAATTATTGTAAATTTACAAGTTGATTATGTTTACATGATCTATTGGGGAGTCTAGTCTCCCAAAGGATCCCAGGGGTATAGTGTAATTAGAATCTGTTACCCTAAAAACTATGATTCCCAGCAAAACTATGATTCCCAGCACTCCACACTCTTCCTGTCATTACATGATGACATAGAGAGGATATAAATTCTGGGGAGTTTGGTGTCTCACTCTTTCCTTCCTGTTGGCTTTCGTGGAGTAGGAACTTTTTGAGCAGATAGAAAAACTTAGCCACATGGTTCTGTTTTGTCAGATAATAAACTTTTAAAAAATATTATACTTGGAGTATTGAACATTAATCTAAATCTTACATTTTCTGATCTTTTTCTCCTAGTGTTACCAGTAACATACTCCTGAATATAAATTCTGGATAGAATCTTTTATTTCTTCTTAAGATAATTGTTACTCATGGATTTGACTTTACTTCCAGTATTAGTTCCAATATGGCTACTAACTGTTCTCCAAATGGAAAAAAAAAAAACATCTTTCTGACAACTTATGTAACTCAAATATACTCTCTGATTAGAGTTATTTTTGAGTCTCATTACTTTCATACCATAATTTTGATATGGTGTTTGTAACTCTCTGAGATACCCAAGTCATCAAAGGCTACAGAGTTTGCTTATAGATGGCTTCTATGTTTTGGGTTAGTATGGACCAGGAGGTGTCTTACTTTCTTTGACAGTGCCATTCATCTATATGTAGCCCAAGAAACATTCTTCACTTCTGTGAAGTCAGAGGTATACTGAGAATCTTCTATGATGACATCTCAGCTTTTGAAAAGGCAGTGACCAGAACCATGATCCTTTTCCTTTCTTTCTACATTTTCATCTTTTTTGCTGTCCATTGACTGAAATCTCCTGAGAGGTAGGAACAAAGACCTCATCAACAGCTTTTCTCACTTTCATGTGGTCTATCTATATTATGGTCCTGGATTATTCACCAATATAAGACATGGATCTGCCAAAGTTGGATCAAACTCTTTTTATTTGGTACTGTCTTCCCCTCTCTCTTGATCCTTCCCCCTTCCAAAAAAAAACAAAAAAAACAAAAAGTGGGTTCCTCTATCTAGTCTTGACAACATGCAAATAACTACATAGAAACAATACATATACAGAGTAAAATAGACATAAGCTTAAATGGAAGGCATTTATTATTAAGGGGGAAAGGGCTTCTTTTTATTTATGTATTTGCTTCTTTATTTTATTTTTTAAATTAATTTATTTAGTTAATTTAGAACATTATTCCTTGGTTACAATAATCACATTATTTCCTTCCCTCCCCTCCCTCCACCCTTCCTGCAGCCAACACGCAATTTCATTGGGTATTACATGTGTCCTTGATCAGAACCTATTTCCATGTTGTTGGTATTTGCATTAGGATGTTCATTTAGAGTCTACATCCCCAGCCATATCCCCTTGACCCTTGTATTCAAGCAGTTGTTTGTCTTCTCGGAGATTCCTCCAAGTTGTTCAGGATCACTGCATTGCCACTAATGGAGAAGTCTGTTACATTCTATTGTACCAGCAGTCTCTGTGTACAATGTTCTCCTGGTTCTGCTTCTTTCGCTCTGCATCAATTCCTGGAGGTCTTTCCAGTTCCCATGGAATTCCTCCACTTTATTATTCCTTTGAGCATAATAGTGTTCATCACCAACATATACCACAAATTGTTCAGCCATTCCCCAATTGAAGGGCATCCCTTCATTTTCCAATTTTTGCCACCACAAAGAGCACAGCTATGAATACTTTTGTACATGTCTTTTTCCTTATTATCTCTTTGGGGTACAAACCCAGCAGTGCTATGGCTTTTTTATGCCCTTTGGGCATAGCTCTCCAGAATGGTTGGATAAATTCACAACTCCACCAGCAATGCATTAATGTCCCGACTTTGCCACATCCCCTCCAGCATTCTTTACTTTCAGAAAAAGGGCTTCTTGCAGGAAATATGATTTTAGCTTGGACTTGAGAAAAGCCAAGAATGCCAGGGAGTAAAAATGAGAAGGAGGATTCCAGAGACAAGCAGTGAAAATGAACAGTGGAAGGAGATGTAGTGCCTTATGCAAGAAACAGCAAAGAAGCCTGGACTTCTTTGACTGGATGGTAGAGTATGTGGAAAGAAGGAATATGTAATTGGAAATGTGGTAAAAGAGCAGGTTGTAAAGAACTTTAAAAACCAACTAGTGAAATTTATATTTCATCCTACATATAATAGGGAACACTGGAGTTTCTTTAATAGAGTAGGGTGACATGGTCACACCTGTACTTAAGGAAAATCAATTTGACAATTGACTGGAGGATAGACTGAAGTAGGGAGAGTCTTGAGGGAGGGATATCAACCAGTGGCTAATTTCAGTATAGATGATTAGTAATGTTATAAAAATTCTGCAGGGTGCTGTTTGTTTCTAAGGAAAGAAGAGGACACAGATATGCTGAAGGCAACTCAAACCAGCTCAGAAAGAGGTTTCAGAGAGAACTGATAGGACTTGGCAATTGATTGGATATGGGAACAAGAAATCAAGAATGACACCTAGATCTTGAGCCTGAGTGACTGGAAGTATGGTGATCCTTTTGACAATAATAGAGAAATTTGGAAGAGGAGAGAATTTGTGGGGTGAGAAGGAAAATAATTAGTTCTGTTTTGGACATACTGAAGATGTCCAATAGGTAGTTAAAGATGTAGGAGTGTAAGTGAAGATAGAGAGGTTAGGGCTGAACATATCAATCTGAGAATCATTAAACTATGGACTGAATTCATGAGAGCTGATGAAACTAACAAGTAAAATAATAGTATAGAGGCAGATGAAATTGTAGGACAAAGCCTTAATGGATATTCATGGTGAACAAAGATTAAGAAGTCAGAGAGATAGGAAAAGAACAGTGTTACAAAAAAGCCTTGAAAGAACAGCTTATTAAAGAGAAAAGGATGAACTTACAGTATCAGCTCCATAAATAACTGTTAACTTTGGCAAGAAATGCTAAATCAGTTGAATGATAAAGTTAAAAGCCAGAATGAAGAGACTGAGAAGAAAGTGGAGGCAACAGTTGTCTGCCTACTCAAGGAGGCTAATTTAGCCACAAAAAGCAAGACAACAAGCAACAAGTACTTACTATGTGCCAGACACTTTGTTAAATTCTGAGGATATAAATATAAGCAAAAAGGAAGACAGTTCCTGTCCTTTAAGAGCATATGTTCTAATGACTTAAGACAACACACAAAAAGGAGCTGAAAAGAGGGAGGAGGTGTGCCCATATGGGAGTCTAGAGCCCATTTGGGAAGGGAATGACTCAATGGTTGTCCATCTTCTAAATGGAGGCTCCAGAGAACTTACTAATGTAAGAAGGTGTGGGATTTTGTAGGCTGCGAAGGCTCCAGTCACTAAGGGAAGTTCTGCGGGGGAGGAGAGAAGGGAATAAGCATTTATATAGGGCCTACTGTATGCTAGTCACAGTGTCAAGCACTTTTTACAAATATCATCTCATTTGATCCTCATAATAACCATGAGAGGCATTTTATAGTTGAAGAAATGAAGCAAATGGAGATTAAAATGATTTGCCTGGAAATATTATAAGTAGTGTCTGAGGCTACATTTAAATTCAGATCTTCCTGACACCAGGCCCCCCACTCTATCCACTATACCACCAGTGACCTCTTCTCCAGTTTGAGAAAGAGAATTAGTGGGGAACAGAGGACCAAGAGAGGGATTTCGGGGTTTTGGTAGACATGGGTAAGTTGGTAGGCAATCGGTAATAGACTGGAAGAGATTGAATTTTAGTGAGAGAATAGGAATAATAAAGGGGGCAATATACTAGAGTAAATGGGATGACATAAGCAACTGAATCAACTTTGCTACAATATCTTCAAAATATAAAATTATCAACCAAGGCAAAGAATTGGAAGTTATGGGGATGCCTATCAACTGGAAAATAGCATAAAAAATTGTGGTACATGTGGGTGATGGAATACTATTGTGCTATAAGAAATGATAAACAGTATGATTTCAGAAAAAGTTGGGAATATCCACATAAACTGATGCAGAGTGAAATAAGCAGAACTGGGAAAACTTGTACACAGTAATAGCAATATTGGACAATGACAAACTTAGCTTACTCTCAGCAATACAAAGATCCAGGACAATTCTGAGGGACTAAGAATGCTATCCACCTCCAGAGAAAGGACTGTTTAAGTCAGATATTGATCAAGGCATACTCTTTGTCACATTAGTTTATTGACAGTTTTATTCTGGCATTTTGATTTTACATGGGCATTCTCTAATAAACATATAAATATGGAAGTATGGTTTGCATGATAATACATGTAGAATCTAGATCATATTGCTTACCATCTGGGAGAGGGGAGAGGGAAGGAAGAGAAGGGAAATTTGGATCTTATAATTTTGGAAAATATGTGTTGAAAATTGTTATTACATGTAATTGGGAAAATAAAATAACTTTGAATAGAAAAAATAAAATAAAACAAAATCATCAAACAAAAAGGAGGAAAAATAACTGGAACTCTTTAGGAAAACTGGGAGGCAAAAGACTATCAGTGCCTACCCATCTTGCTGCTCCAATTAATTGCCTTTGAGCACCTGTCACATAAGGAATTTCAAGTTCTTGCTTGAAGATTCAATAAGGAGTTGCTACTGTGACATCAAAGTTGGCTGCTCCCAAAACCCAACAGCATAACCTTGAATTGACCTGACAAGGCTTCTACCTCCCTTTCTCACAACCACTTGCATTAACTCCAACCTTAAATCTAGAGGGTAAAGTCTCTAGTATTTCACATCATAGTGATATCAACTTCTAACCAAGAGGATATCGAATATATAAAATTAAAACCTGAACACCATGAATAAGTTCTGCAATATAGATGATAGAAGGGATAAACTTCAGAAATGAGAGCTAAAACATGCAAGCAATGTTCATTGTCAAGTCATTTAAATAAGTTCAACTCTTTGTGACCCCATTTGGGGTTTCTTGGTACAGGCTCTAGAATGGTTGACCATTTCCTTCTCTAGCTAATTTTACAGATGAAGAAACTAAGGCAAAAAAGGTTATGTGAAGTGTCCAGGACCATATAGCTAATAAATATCTTAGGCCAAATTTGAGCTCAGGAATGTCTTTCTGACTCCAGGTCTAGTATTCTATTGTGTCACCTCTTTCCCTTCATGCAAGAAATAGAAAATCACAAAATATGGGGCAGATGGGTAACTCAATAGATTGAGAGCCAGGCCCAGAGACAGGAGGTCCTAGGTTCAAATCTGGCCTCAGACACTTCCTAGCTCTGTGACTCTGGGAATGTCACTTGACCCTCATTGCCTAGCCCTTACCACTCTTCTGCCTTAAATCCAATACACAGTATTGATTCTAAGATGGAAGGTAAGGGTTTTTATAAAAATTTAAAAAAAAAGAAAATCATAAAATGAATTGAATAATAAATGAAATAAAACTTCATGAATGATAAAAATAAAATTAGAGTTGTTGCTTAGAATATAAAAGAAGTAATAGGCAATTAATAGATACATAGATCAAAAAAATACTGAAGAAAATAGAGTGGAAATGACCTCCAGGAATTGATGCAGAGGGAAAGGAGCAGAACCAGAAGAATATTGTACAGAGACTGATACACTTTGGTACAATCTAATGTAATGGACTCCTCCATTAGTGGCAATGCAGTGATCCTGAACAACTTGGACGGATCTACAAGAAAGAACACTATCCACATTCAGAGGGAAAACTGTGGGAGTAGAAACACAGAAGAAAAACAATTGCTTGAATACATGGGTTGAGGGGATATGGTTGGGGATGTAGACTCTAAATGAGCATCCTAATGCAAACACTAACAACATGGAAATGATTTTTAATCAAGGATACATATAATACCCAATGAAATTTCATGTCATCTATGAGAAGGGTGGGGGCAGGGGAGGGAGGGAAATAATATGATTCTTGTAACCAAAAAATAATGTTATAAATTGGCTAAATAAATTAATTTAAATTTAAAAAATAACAACATAAAATAAAAAGCCCCCCCAAAAAAAGAAAAAGAAAATAGAGCAACAACTTGAAATCTTAATTAAGATTCAGAGGTTATTTTAAAATAAAAATAATTAGATATTATATTGAAGGAACTCATTAGAGAAAGCTTCTCAGAATGTATAAAAAAATAGTAAGGTACGATAGAAAAAATTAGAGAAAAATACATCTTAAAAGAGTAGAACCTGAAATTATATATTGTATAAATCTGAACATATCACTTAAAGGAGAATTAACATATTCCAAAAACTAACAAGGCCCCAAATAACTTACTGAACAAAATTTATAATTAAAAAGATTCCTACAAATAGTAGGGAAAGAAATACAGATTAACTAAAGAAATGCTTCTTAAAAGTAATAGCATACTGTAAGCTTGTTATTACCTATTGTAAAGATCATAAAATCAGATATATACATTTTGATAAATATAATAGAAACATCCAAATTATAGTTTGAACTTGAAATGTGAATTACAATCAACAAAATATATTATTAAAGGGATGGTTATCAAATGCCTAAAAAGAAAAGCAGTGACCACAAAGAATCATCATAGTTTCATCAAGAGCAGGTCATGGTAGGCAAATCTCATGTCCTTCTCTGACAGTGTTATTAGGTTGGTGAATCAGTTAAATTGGTTATATATAGTTACCTAGATTTCAGAAAATAATTTTACATAGTCTCTCATGTCATACTTGTGGACAAGATAAAGGTATGAAGCCTGTACACTTATATGGAATTAGAACTGGTTAAATGACTAGACATAAAGATTAGTCATTAATAGATCTTTGTCAAAATAATAGAACATCCCTAGAGAATTAGGGACATAAATCCTTGTGTTATTTAACAGAAGATTATATATTTAGCACTGGAAGGGATCTTAGAAATCACTTAGTTCAACCTCTTAATTTATAGCTAAGAAAGCTGAGGACTAGAGAGGTAAAGCAATCTACCCAAAGTCAGAAAAGTAAAGATTCAAAATCCAGAACAGATTCCACTATATTATATTGATTCCAACTCTGATAACCATAATTGATATGCTTATAGAACATTGGGTTGAATTTCATAAGATGAAATTAAATAGGAATAAATGTAAATTCTTCAATTCACAAATTATAAGATGGGATAGGAATTACTAGACAGTGATGACTCTGAAAGAGACCTAGAGATGCACTGGAAAGTTGGTACAAGTGAACAATGTAATATATGTGGCCAAATAAAGTTAATATAATTTTAGGCTGTATTATGGTAACAATAATAGCACACATTATTATTACTCCTTAAACATAGGTGAACACAGAATAGTAATAACGGTCATATCTTTGGGAAAGAAAATATTTTAAGACCAAACAAGAGTTAGAAAGAATTACAAAATGCAAAATAAATAATTTTGATTTCATTAAATTAAAAAGGTTTTGTACAAACAAAACCAATGCAACCAAAATTAGAAGGGAAGCAACAAATTGAGGGAAATCTTTATATAATGAAAACCTCTGACAAAGGTCTAATTACTCAAATTTATAAGTAGCTAAATCAATTGTACAAAAAAAAAAAATCAAGCCATTTCCCACTCGATAAATGTGCAATGGACATGAATAGGCGGTTTTCAGATAAAGAAATCAAAACTATTAATAAGCACATGGAGACTTCCGGGTAAACATGGCTGCAATCTAGACATGAATCACTTCCTCTCCCAGGCAATGAGCGAAATAGACTACCTCAAAAGAGCATAAAAATCATCCTTGGAAGAATGGAGGGACTCTCCAGTACACCACAGTAACAAAGGTATGTGGGGAGTGAACATTCCCACACTATAAGAAGGAGGAAAATCTTGCACAAAAACGTGAACTGAGCTGCCCTTCCCTCCCGACCTCCCCCACGGAACCAGAGTAGGGGCACAAAGTGCTCACCAGGGACAGCAAGTGAGTGAGGAACGTCTCTGTCTGGGGGGGCACACCAGGGTCCTTGGGATCTAAGGAGGACAGCAAGGGAAATACCTCTCAGGGCGGTTTCACAGGAGAACCCTTCACACTGGAGAGCGCGCAGTCCGCAGGGGCCCTTGCAAAATGCAAACAGTGTGGAGTCTTGAGAAACTGTAAAAACTGCCTGAGGTCAAAGCTCCACTCCTTGCTGTAGTGGGGCGGGGGGGGCACACCAGGATCCTTGGAAACTGACAGGGACTACCAGAGAACTACCCCTCAGAGCAGTTTTACAGGAGATTCCTGCACACAGGAGAAAAGAGCACAGGGACGGGCTCACTAACAAACCACGGAGGCTGGGAAGAACTAGTCTGAGGCAATTAAATCCACAGAAAACCTTCCCATATCACCCAGACCTCTGAACAAAAAGGAAAGGGAAAACCACTGAAGGGATGGCTCACACTGCCAAAGAGCAACCCTCCAAGAAGAAAGGGAAAAAGGTGACTATTGATAACTTTTATGGAGGGGAAAACCCAGGGGGCAGAAGAGAAAGAGGATGAAATTCAAACAAAATCAAAACATGCCCCCCCCAAATGGAAATTATCCACAAGCTCTGGAAGAACACAAAATGGAGCTTATCCAAAAGATAGAAACCTTCTGGCAAGAAAAATGGGAAAAGATTCAGAAAGAGGTCAGCAGCCTGACAGACAAGACCTCACAATTGGAGAAAGAGCCGGAGGCAACAAACAGAAGGGCAGAACAAACAGAAAAGCAAAACCAGTCCATAAAGACCAGAATCAAGCAACTGGAATACAATGATCTTACAAAATAGAAAGAATTAATAAAGCAAAGTCAAAAATTAATGAATTAGAAAAAAACAAAAAATAGGTCACTGACAAGGTGACAGACCAGAAAAACAGAGGAAGGAGAGACAACTTGAGAATCATTGGTCTACCCAAAAAAACAGAGATAAACAAAAATCTCGATGCCATACTACAAGAAATCATCAAAGAAAATTGCCCTAATGTTCTCAAGCAAGGGGGCAAAATAGAAATAGAAAGGGTTCATAGAACAGCCTCTATACTAAATACCCAAAAGACAACCCCCAGGAATGTAATTGCCAAATTGAAGAGCTTCCAAGCTAAGGAGAAAATCTTACAAGAAGCCAAGAAAAGGAACTACAGATATAAAGGAGCCCCCATAAGTATCACACATGACTTAGCAGCGAACATGCTAAGAGACCACAAAGCATGGAACACGATATTCAGAAAGGCAAGAGAAATGGGTCTTTTTCAATTTTATATCCCCATTCATAAGTTGTTTCATCGAGCCATCTGACACTTTTGGTGCTATTAATTATGTAGTCCTTAGTTAGTACCCTCTTTCCTGCTGCACAAGCTGCTAAATATTTTTCACTTTTACAAGCATGCTTTGCTATGAGATGTGTGAAATTTCTGTATTGCTTATTCTTAATAAAAGTACAATCTAGTTTTAAAAGCAATTTGGTTACATCCTCTTTCTCTTTGCCTCTAAATCCTGTTATCTGGATTATGTGTTTCTGGGCAGATTCTTCCATATCATTAGATTTGAATTTTTCTTTATGGGAATATATAGTCCAATCCAAAAGCATATTTATGGGCTTAGTAAAAAACACTGAGGTTTCATTTCCAGACCAGAAGGTTTTAAGAAGGAAGGTCTGTTCTTTGACTTTTAGGCTCTGAGAATCTGCCCCTTCATATAACCTGTGATTCAGATGCTGGACTTCCATTTCTTCCAACCAAGAATCGGCTATCCATCAAAACTAACTATATACTTCCAGGGGGAAGTATGGGCATTCAACAAAATAGAAGATTTCCAAGTATTTGCAAAGAAAAGACCAGAAATCAGTGGAAAGTTTGACATCCAAACACAAAGAGCAAGAGAAACATGAAAGGGTAAATATGAAAGAAAGGGAAAAGGAGAAAAATGTTATCTTTTTCTGTTATTCAAACACTCTTCTATAAGGACTACATTTATATGATTTTATATATATTAATATGTGGGGAAAATGTAATGTGTAACTCAAAAATTGTATACATCATTAGAGTAGTTAGAAGAATTAAGCATAGTGAAAGTTTGGGGCATCAAGACGATATGGAGAAAGGGGGGAAAGAAAGAAAAAGGGAGGAGGGGAATCGCCGATGGTACTAAGATATGCTTCAAGAAATAGAAAAAAAATAGAATAATCTTTCTCACACAAAGATACACATGGGAAGGGGAGAGGAAGAATTCTCTTATAAGAAGGAGAGGAAGAGAGTGTGAATTAGTATTACTTAAACCTTACCCTCAGTGAAATCAACTCTGAGAGGAAAGAACATCTAGATCCATTGGGATCTTGAATTCTATCTTATCCAACAGGGTAAAAGAGAAGGGGAAATTAAGGAGGAGGAGGAAGAGGGAGTATAAAAAGGGAGTAAAGGAGAGGGGGGAGGGCAAGGGAACAAAAAGTGAGGGGCTAAAAAGGGAAGCATATCAAGAGAGGAGACTAGGGGGACTGATCTAAAGTAAATCACTGGTCTAAAAGGTTATAGCCAAAGAAGAAAGGTCAGAATTAGGGGAGGATATCAAAATGCCAGGGAATCCACAAGTGACAATCATAACTTTGAACGTAAATGGGATGAACTCTCCCATAAAACATAGATGAATAGCAGAATGGATTAGAATCCAAAACCCTACCATATATGGTCTTCAAGAAACACACATGAGACGGGTAGATATTCACAAGGTCAGAATTAAAGGATGGAGTAAGACCTTTTCGACCTCAACTGATAGAAAGAAGGCAGGAGTTGCAATCATGATATCTGACAAAGCCAAAGCAAAAATAGACCTGATTAAAAGGGATAGGGAAGGTAAATATATTCTCTTAAAAGGGAGTGTAGACAACAAGGAAATATCACTAATCAACATGTATGCACCAAATGGTATAGAACCCAAATTTCTAATGGAGAAACTAGGCGAATTGAAGGAGGAAATAGACAGTAAAACCATATTAGTGGGAGACCTGAATGAACCACTATCAAATTTAGATAAAACAAATCAAAAATAAATAAGAAAGAGGTAAAAGATGTGAATGGAATCTTAGAAAAATTAGAGTTAATAGACATATGGAGAAAAATAAATAGGGACAAAAAGGAATACACCTTCTCAGCACCACATGGCACATTCACAAAGATTGATCATATACTAGGCCACAGAAACATGGCATACAAATGCAGAAAAGCAGAAATAATAAATACAACCTTTTCAGATCATAAGGCAATAAAAATAATGAACAGTAAGGGTACAGGGAAAGCCAAATCAAAAATTAATTGGAAATTAAATAATATGATACTCCAAAATCAATTAGAGAACAAATCATAGAGACAATTAATAATTTCATTGAGGAAAATTACAATGGTGAGACATCCTTTCAAACCTTATGGGATGCAGCCAAAGCAGTACTCAGAGGAAAATTCATATCCCTGAGTGCATATATTAACAAATTAGGGAGGGCAGAGATCAATGAATTGGAAATGCAAATAAAAAAACTTGAAAGCAAACAAATTAAAAACCCCCAGAAGAAAACCAAACTAGAGATCCTAAAAATTAAGGGAGAAATTAATAAAATCAAAAGTGATAGAACTATTGAACTAATAAATAAGACTAGAACCTGGCACTTTGAAAAAACAAACAAAATAGACAAAGTACTGGTCAATCTAATTAAGAAAAGGAAAGAAGAAAAGCAACTTAACAGCATCAAAGATGAGAAGGGAAACCTCACCTCCAATGAAGAGGAAATTAAGGAAATCATTAAAAATTACTTTGCCCAATTATATGGCAATAAATATACCAATCTAGGCGATGTGGATGAATATTTACAAAAATATAAATTGCCTAGACTAACAGAAGAAGAAATAGAATTCTTAAATAATCCCATATCAGAAAAAGAAATCCAACAGGCCATCAAAGAACTCCCTAAGAAAAAATTCCCAGGGCCTGATGGATTCACAAGTGAATTCTATCAAACATTCAAGGAACAGCTAATCCCAATACTATACAAACTATTTGACATGATAAGCAAAGAGGGAGTTGTACCAAATTCCTTTTATGATACAAACATGGTACTGATTCCAAAGCCAGGCAGGTCAAAAACAGAGAAAGAAAACTATAGACCAATCTCACTAAGGATTATAGATGCAAAAATCTTGAATAGGATATTAGCAAAAAGACTCCAGCAAGTGATCAGGAGGGTCATCCACTATGATCAAGTAGGATTTATATCAGGAATGCAGGGCTGGTTCAATATTAGGAATACCATCCACATAATTGACCATATCAACAAGCAAACCAACAAAAACCACATGATTATCTCAGTAGATACAGAAAAAGCCTTTACTAACATACAACACACATTCTTATTAAAAGCACTAGAAAGCATAGGAACAGAAGGGTTGTTCCTAAAAATAATAAAAAGTATATATCTAAAACCATCAGCTAAATCATCTGCAATGAGGATAAACTAGACACATTCCCAATAAGATCAGGAGTGAAACAAGGGTGCCAATTATCACCTCTATTATTTAACATTGTACTAGAAACACTAGCAGTAGTAATTAGAGAAGAAAAAGAAATTGAAGGCATTAAAACAGGCAAGGAGAAGACCAAGTTATCACTCTTTGGGGATGATATGATGGCCTACTTAAAGAATCTTAGAGAATCAACCAAAAAGCTAGTCAAAATAATTAACAACTTTAGCAGAGTTGCAGAATACAAAATAAACCCGCATAAGTCATCAGCATTTCTATGTATTTCCAACACAGCTCGGCAGCAAGAATTAGAAAGAGAAATTCCATTCAAAATCACCTTAAACAAAATAAAATACTTTGGAATCTATCTCCGGAGACAAACACAGGAGCTATATGAGCACAACTACAAAACACTCTTCACACAACTAAAAGTAGACTTGAGCAATTGGAAAAACATTAACTACTCATGGGTAGGTTGAGCCAATATAATAAAAATGACCATCCTACCCAAACTTATTTATCTATTTAGTGCCATACCCATTGAACTTCCAAAAAAAAATTTTTAGTGATTTAGAAAAAATCATAACAAAGTTCATTTGAAGAACAAAAAATCAAGGATATCCAGGGAAATAATGAAAAAAAAAATACAAAGGAAGGTGGCCTTGCAGTCTCAGATCTCAAACTCTATTAAAAAGCAGTGGTCATCAAAATAATTTGGTACTGGCTAAGAGACAGAAAGGAGGATCAGTGGAATAGACTTGAGGTAAGTGACCTCAGCAAGACAGTATATGACAAACCCAAAGACCCCAGCTTCTGGGACAAAAACCCACTATTTAAGAAAAACTGCTGGGAAAACTGGAAGGCAGTATGGGAGAGACTAGGTTTGGATCAACACCTCACACCCTACACCAAGATAAACTCAGAATGGGTGAATGACTTGAATATAAAGAAGGAAACTATAAGTAAATTAGGTGAACACAGAATAGTATACATGTCAGACCTTTGGGATGGGAAAGACTTTAAAACCAAGCAAGACAAAGAAAGAGTCACAAAATGTAAAATAAATAATTTTGATTACATCAAATTAAGAAGGTTTTGTACAAATGAAATCAAAATGAGAAGGGAAGCAACAAATTGGGAAATAATTTTCATATCAAAAACCTCTGACAAAGGTCTAATTACTCAAATTTATAAAGAGCTAAATCAATTGTACCAAAAATCAAGCCATTCTCCAATTGATAAATGGGCAAGGGACATGAACAGGCAATTTTCAGTCAAAGAAATCAAAACTATTAATAAGCACATGAAAAAGTGCTCTAAATTTCTTATAATCAGAGAGATGCAAATCAAAACAACTCTGAGGTATCACCTCACACCTAGCAGATTGGCTAACATGACAGCAAAGAAAAGTAATGAATGCTGGAGGGGATGTGGCAAAGTTGGTACATTAATTCATTGCTGGTGGAGTTGTGAATTTATACAACCATTCTGGAGAACAATCTGTAACTATGCCCAAAAGGTGATAAAAGACTGTCTGCCCTTTGATCCAGCCATAGCACTGCTGGGTTTGTACCCCAAAGAGATAATAAGGAAAAAGACATGTACAGGAATATTCATAGCTGCACTCTTTGTGGTGGCCCAAAATTGGAAAATGAGGGGATGCCTTTCAATTGGGGAACGGCTGAACAAATTGTGGTATATGTTGGAGATGTAATACTATTGTGCTAAAAAGAATAATAAAGTGGAGGAATTCCATGGAGACTGGAACAACTTCCAGGAAGTGATTGCAGAGCGAAAGAAGCAGAACCAGGAAAACATTGTACACAGAGACTGAAACACTGTGGTACAATCAAACATAATGGACTTCTCCATTAGTGTCAATACAATTAAGCATTATTTTACCTGAAACCCTGAACATTCTGCAGGGATCTAGGAGAAAAAAACACTATCCACAAGCAGAGGACAAATTGTGGGAATAAAAACACTGAAGAAAAGCAACTGCTTGACTACAGGTGTTGAGGGGACATGATTGAGGAGAGACTCTAAATGAACACCCTAATGCAAATACCAACCACATGGAAATGGGTTTGAATCAAGGACATATGTGATACCCAGTGGAATTGTGTGTTGGCTATGGGAGGAGTGGGGGGGAGGAGGAAAAAAATGATCTTTGTTTCCAATGAATAATGCTTGAAAATGACCAAATAAAATAATGTTTAAAAATAAAAAAAAATAATAAGCACATGAAAAAGTATTCTAAATCTCTTATAATAAAAGAAATGCAAATCAAAACAACTCTGAGGTACCACCTCACACCTAGCAGATTGGCTAACATGACAGCGAAGGGAAGTAATAAATGCTGGAGAGGATGTGCCAAAATTGGGACACTAATGAACTGCTGGTAGAGTTGTGAATTGATCCAACCATTCTGGAAGACAATTTGGAACTATGACCAAATGGCATTAAAAAGACTGCCTGCCCTTTAATCCAGCCATAGCACTGCTGGGTTTATACCCCAAATCGATCATAAGGAAAAAGATTTTACAAAAATATTTATAACTGTGCTCTATGTGGTGGCAAAATATTGGAAAATGAGAGAATGCCCTTCAATTGGGGAATGGCTGAACAAATTGTGGTATATGTTGGTGTTGGAATACTATTGTGCTCAAAGGAATAGTAAAGTGGAGGAATTCCATGGGAACTGGAACAACCTCCAGGAATTGATGCAGAGTGAAAGGAGCAGAACCAGGAGAATATTATACACAGAGACTGATACACTGTGGTCCTATCGAATGTAATTGACTTCTCTACTAGCAGCAATGCTCTGATCCAGGACAATTCTGAGGGACTTACCAGAAAGAACACTATCCACATTCAGAAGATGAACTCTGGGAGTAGAAACACAGAAGAAAAACAATGGCTTGATCACATGGGTTGATGGGGATGTGATTGGGGGTATAGACTTTAAATGATCACCCTAATGCAATTATTATCAATAATATGGAAATGGGTCTTGATCAATGACATATGTAAAACCCAGTGGAATTGCCTGTCAGCTATGAGTGGGGAGTGTGGGGAGGGGAGGAAAAGAACATGAATCTTGTAATAATGGAAAAATATTCTAAATTAATTAATTAAATAAAATTATATATTAAAAATAAAAAATAACACCTTAAACCTTACAAAGTGCTTTTATACATGATGGCATTCAATACTTGCCACAAACCAAACGGATTTTATACCAGACATTTATCATTCTAATACATACCAGCAAATTAGCACAGAATGAGCTAAAATAAATGGGATTAACCTGTTCCTAAATCCAAATAAAAGAGAGTACTGTTAGGAAGCCACCATGAGGAACTGCCAAGTCATTTTACAAATGAAGAAACATTAACCCCAAGAGCTTAGATGACTTGCCCAGGGTGACATAGTAACAGTAGAACTGAGTGCCAAACTCAGGTCCTCTGACTCCAAATCTATTACTCTTTCCACTTTACCATGCTATTTCTGACATGGTTAGCGTCATTTGGATAAAAAATATCTTATAATAAATTATATCCTAGTTGAAAAATAGACAAAGAAAAAATGTTAATGATAGAATAAGATAAAATTTTCATCTAAATTTTTAGAACAAAAATGCATGAATAAACAAAAAGAACAAATTATTAAAGATCAGGTAAATGTTCTAAATTTCATAAAAATCGAAAGCATACATGCATCCAAAAAATGATACTCAAGAAAGAAAGAAAAAGAAAAGACTGGAAAAATATGTATGAAAACATAACATAGAAATTCAGTCTCTAAAATTTGTAAACAGTTGATTAAAATAGGAAAAGAAAAGCCAAAAGATAAAACAAAAATTATAACTAGAGAGAATTTCAACTCTTAATAATAAAAATTAAAAGTAAAATATCTTCAAAGTATCACTTTGAAAAGAATAGCAAAAATGATTTCAAATGACAAAATGCAGTGAGGAAAGGGCAATAGAAAAATAGACACTCATATATCACTGGTGATATCACAAAATAATGGTATCTTTTAAAAAATCTTCTGGTGAGCAGCTAGGTAGCTCCGTCAATTGAGAGATGGAAGGTCCTGTGTTCAAATTTAGCCTCAGACACTTCCTAGAAGTGAAGGCAAGAGTCTTTAAAAAAATCTTCTGGCAAGTATATTGCAAAAGTCACAAAATAATCACTTATATTTTGAGCTAATAATCCTACAGTGAGGAATTTACTCTGAGAATATTATTGAAAAGAAAAAAAAACTCATATATTCAAAGATGTTTATATTTTTGTTATGGGGGTGGGCTGAAAAAAAAGATTACATTTCTATTAACTGGGAAATAGTTTAATAAATTCTGATTCAGGGATATATAATTATATGATCAAGGTTGATAAGTATTAGAAATATAATGAAACCTGTAAAAAAATAGCTAGATGGCTCAGTAGAGGCTTAGAGTTCAAATTTGACCTCAGCTGTGTGACTCTAATTAACAAATCAAGCCCTTACCATTCCTCTGCCTTGGAACCAATATTAATTCTAAGATGGAAGGTAAGGGTTTAGAAAAAAAGAATTATATAAATGATGTAAAAAAGCAGAAAAACACTATATAATGACTATATAAATAGAAAGAGCACATATAATAAATAGTAATAGACAAAAAGAAATTAAAAGAAGAGTATTGTTTAAAAAATTGATTATGGATATTTATTCACATTTATTCAAAAGAAAAAAAACACCTCCATATTTTGGGGGGTTACAGAAGGCCTTGAATTTAGGTTACTATTAGATGTTTCCACATACTGTATGAGTTAAAATTGGTTTTGGTCAAATTAAGAGTTATAAAAAGTTGTTATGGTCACCATTTATAAAAGTTAACTCTTAAGTCACGAGGCTATTAGTAGCTTTATTACAGCAAAGTAGAGATAATAGAGAGGGAAAGGTAGAAAATATAGCCTAGCTAAATACTCTATAATTGCTGATCCAGAGAAATCCAGCTTAATTCCACCAAAGTCTCCCTCAGGTCTCGATTTCCAACCAGGAGTTGCAGTAGTCTCTTCAGCAAGAGCCACCAATGCAGAATCTCCAACTGCAGAATGAAATCTAACGCAGAGACACCAATGCAGCAGAATCTCTCCAATGCAGAAATGGTGCAATGCATAAGTAGAAGTCCCTGTTCAGCTCTCCAGTCTTGCCTTTTATAGCCCTTTTTCCCACATCACTTCCTGTCTCTCTGATTTCTGTCTCTCTGATTCCTTTTAAAACAGGCTGGTCAATCACATGTCAGGAACCAATCATAGTTTCTTAATTAATTAAGTGCTTGTGGGATCCACTTTCAGTCTTTGAGGGTGTGAACTTCCTTTTCTAGTAAAAGGTTCTTCAAGTGTTTGACTAAATGTGAAAGAAGGGGCACTCTAAGTTCTTGATTAAGTTAAAATAAACAAAGGAGAATAATGCCATTTATACAATTCCTCCTGTGATTCTACTGAGAGATGAGCATGTTGAAATCTCCCAAATTTACATGCCTACTATCCTCAAGGAATCAATTCACATAACCAGTTTATACCTCTAAAGATCTTCTGGCTAGAGATGCATACAATATTTTACTTTCTAAGTGGAAATTACAATTTAATGATTCATTTCAGTTCATTATAATCCCAAAGTCCACTCTGGATCGTTTGATGCAGTGTGTGGTGCTCGCAGGCTTCTTTATGGTACCTTCTTCAAAAAGATCCATTTTCTTGATTTGGAGTGTTGACGAGTTTTTTTTTTCCTGAAATTTCTCCAAACAATTTTAAATCTTGGATTTTAGGATATGTGGCAATTAAAATGGTTGGATGCCATAAACTGTAATAATTAAAAGAGTGGATGCCATAAACTGTAAGAGTTAAAATGGTTGAGGTTGTAAACTGTAGTGAGTTAAAATAGTTGAAGACTTAAATTGTTGTAGATAAAAAAAAGTGGGTGAGTAAATTTGTGACCTCAGGAAATATGTTTTCACTACAGTGTCTTGTTTTAAATCAAATATTTAAGGTGGTTTCCAGGGAAATATTCCCAATTATGAATATACCCAAGCCAACTGGGTTTTATAGAGATTTTAATTAATAATACAATGAGGAATCAAAGAAAGAGAGAGAGTAAGAAAGGAATAAGTATGAAGGGCCTTGAGCCAACATGGCCTAGACCTGAGTCTTAAGAGAGAGAGATCAGTCTTTTATCATTCACCACAAGATCTGTCTAAGCAAGGATTCTAGTGACACCAGGCCAGCTCCATCTCAGCTGACTTCACCAGCTCAATCCTCAATCTGAATGTCCCCAAGAGAGTATCGAGAGAGAGACCCTTCAAGGCAGCCTTTCCCAGCTGACTGTCCTAGAGAGAGCTTTTTATCTCCTTTTAAAGGGCATTTTCTCCTATGTCACCTCTCCTAAGTCCTTATATCTACCAATTGCAGTAGACATTTAAAGGACAGACCATTCTTAGTTCACACCTGAGTAGACTAATCTTTTGAGTAATTTACACCAGGAAAGCTCTGAGTAAGTTTCCACCTCTTTGCTCCTTGTAAGTTCACAAGTTGCCTGACCTTTGTAGGTACTTAGCATCCCTTTGTATTAGTTCTAAAAATAGGCATGGCTTAAGTATGGGTTTAAGTACTTTTCATTGTTCAGAAAAGAGTTTACAACTTTATCTTCCCCTAGGGCAGACTTAAGTAGGTGAGTTCTCACATTCCTGATCTAAGTAGAGTTCACTGTTTAAAATGGGGAATGGTCTTAACCAAATGTTCTAAGGTAGAGTCTGAGAAATTTCAAGATTAACAGATAATTATACAATCCCTTTGAGGATGGTATTGACCAACACCAGGATCACCCCAGAATATATGGCTGAGTTATGGGGTATATGAATCAATTGTCAAAATAAAATTTAAAAAATCAAATAGAAGAGAAAAAATTAAAATTTGGGGAAAAAATTAATATATTAAAATCTTATGTATATATGATTATGAGTAAACAAGAATAAACCTGTAACTGGTCCTCAAATCACTAGGAAAGCTCAATTAAAGTGATGTATGTTCTATGAGTCTATAGGACAATTACAGCAATATAGCACTTACCCAATGGCAGCTAGGACTACTGAAAATTGCTATGCTATAAAAGAGAAAACGGACTAGATTCTGAGGTAAAGGGGGAATGTATGATTCCCTGGTCTGATTTTACCTTCAATCTCAGGGATAGGGGAGCCAAAATGAAAGCCAAATTAAGGTACTTAAAGGAAATCTGGCACAGGGAAATCTATCATCTGAAGTTGCCAAACAGTCACTTTCTGGAATCTCAAAACAAGTCCTCTGTCTTGGCACAGATTCTCACCAATCCCACAGGGATTTTGACTCTCCTTGACCCTGTGCTACTCAGCACTGTACAATGACTCTATTTGTGATCCCTTCTTCTGGAATCAGACATAATTATTAGTAAAAGTTCCATAATTCTTAGCAATCAATGGTAGATTTCCATAGTCTAAAGCTTTGGGGTATTGTTACATTTAAAATAGTTGTCTGCCATAAACTGTGGCAGTTAAAAGAGTGGGAGCCATAAACTGTTATAATTAAAATGGTTGATGTTTTAAACTGTAGTGAGTTAAAATGGTGGAAGATATAAATTATGCTAGATATAAGAGTGGGTGAATAAATTGTGACTGCAGAAATCTGTTTCACTACACTGTCTTGGTTTTTAAATCAAATATAAGGTGGTCACCAGGGAATATATTCCCAATTATGAATATACCCAAGTCAACTGGGTTTTATAGAGAATTTAATTAATAATACAATGAGGAATTAAAGAAAAGAGAGAAAAAGGAAATAAGTATGAAGGGTCTTAAGCCAACATGGCCTAGACCTGAGTCTTAAGAGAGAGAGATCAGTCAGTCAGTCTTTTATCACTCACCACAAGGTCTGTCTAAGCAAGGATTCTAGTGACACCAGGCCAGCTCCATCCCAACTGACTTCACCAGAGAGAGTTCCAGCCAGAGTCCTCCTCAAAGAGAGATCCAGCCAGAGACTGTTTCAAAGGGCCTCTCTCCAGAGCCTCCAGAGGAACAGAGTCCCCTCAGAGGAGCTCCAGCGAGACCTCCTTAGAGATTGTCCTCTAAGAGCTTCCCTTCTCCAGAGCCTCTCTCAAGAGATTCTTCCCAAGTGATCCTCATAAGAGCTTCCTCCAAAAGGATTGTCCTTCAAGAGATTCTGCTTTTTCTTATATAGGGGGTTTTCTCCTATGTCACCTCCCCTAAGTCCTTACATCTACCAATCACAGTAGATGTTTTCCAAAGGACAACCCATTCTAAAAACACTGCTGGGTCGACTAATCCCCTCAGCAAATCTGAACCAGAGAAAACACAGCTGAGTCGACTAATCCCCTCAAGAGAAAACCTCTAAGTAAGTTTTCACCTCTTTGCTCCTGGCAAGTTTACAAGTTGCCCGACCTTTATAGGTACCTAGCATCCCATTGTATCAATTCTAAAAACAGGCATGGCTCAAAGAACTCCCTGCCTCATCATAAGCATGGGTCCAAGTACTTTCATTGTTTAGCAAGGACTTCTCTACCCTAAAGCAGTCTTAAGTACAGATGGAGTAGAGGTCCTTCCATTTCTGATCCTGGCAAGTTCTCACAGTCAAAATGGGGAAAGTTCCCAGTAGGGAATTGTTCCAATTGAGAATTCCCCGATGGGAAATTTTTAACATTCACAAGTCTGAGAAATTTCAAGATTTAAAATCCCCCCTGATGATCATTGGGAGACTAGTCTCCCCATTGATCATTTAACATAATCAATTTGTAATCCTAAATGTAAGGATTATAAACTGAGTATGCCTTAAGCACTAAGGGAACTAAGTACTCCACTCACTCCCCTTTCGTCACAAGACAAAATTTTCCTGACCTTGGGAATTCACCCAAGCTATTCTATAAATCTCCTTATCAATAACTAAAATTCCAAAACACTATCTGACTAAACTGACTAAACCCTTATACATAAGTTTAAGTATCTCTATATTAAAGTTGTCTCCAAGTAAGTAAAGACAGTGAGCCAAAATGGCTGTGTGTGGCTCTGAGGTGAGACTCAGAGTTCAAGAATCTTCTGTGATTCTTTTTCAAACAAAATGTTATCGTGACAGCAGATAGAAACTGGTTTCCTTCCTGGTGTTTCCCAAAGTGGACAAAAGGAAAACCACCAGCATAGTTCAAGTTTTCTCTTTGTTCCTCCTCAAAACCAAGGCTATTATGGTCAGAGAGAGGGAAAAGGCTGACTTAACCCACAATAGTCAGGGATTAACAGTCACTGCTTCACTCTCACACCTGCCCCTTCTCCTTTCATTCCAGACCTTTCACATAATTCCCTGCATGTGCCTCTCTGCATTCTTTAAGACAACATTCCAAGTCCTCAAACCTATAAAACTTATCTTACCAAACTATATTTTTATAATCTTATTCTTATATACTCCACTGATCTATTTTGCTTTAAACTTTTGTTTCTGTTTTTCCACTTCCCATTTGTTATAAGAGAGATAAATTTGAGTCCTTACTAATTGCCAAAGTTAAAATCAATTCAGGCAGCGAGCTTTGCTACAGTATCTTCCCAGTGGTTCCCTCTAGGGACAAGGTAAGTTCTACCTCTATGGGCAGAGTAATGAACTACAGCTAGAGTTTCAGGTAGCAGAAGAGCAGAAAGCACTTCATTAACAATCTCTGTATTTGTGATACATTTTCTAGCAGAAGTTAAAAGCCCCCTTTGGAGCCATATGACACTGCATGTCATATTCCAAATGCGTATTTAGAGTCTGTGTAAATTGTTGCTTTCTTACCTTTAGCAATTATACAAGTATGTTTTAGAGCTATCAATTCTTCACCTTGAGCACTTATATTTGAGGATAATGAAGCTGACCACAGAGTAACAAATTCTGTGACTACGGCAGCCATCCCTCATGAAAGAAGAACCATCAGTAAATAAAACTAAGTCTGCATTGTCTAAAGGAGTGGCCAGGAGGTTATCTCAAGGCTTTTCAGCCATGGACACTAAAGATTCACAATTGTGCAATGGTTCTCCTGAAACTGGTGAATCTGGAAGCAAGGTGGCAGGATTAAAGACTGTACAGAGTTTCAAGGTAATATTTTCATTACCTGACAAGGTTACCTCCTATCAGCAAATATTTGATCTGAAAATGCTGTGTTCTATGACTTAGCAACAATGCCTCAAATTCATGTGGGCACATTATGGTTAATGGGCACCCCAATATTAGACCAGTAGATTTAGTTACTAACAAAGCTATGGCAGCTACCCCTTTAAGATATGGTGGGGCTCCTGCAGCTACTGGCTGAATCTGGGCCAAATATTAAGCAACTTAACACTGAACAGGTCCTAAAGTTTGAGTTAAAATGCCTAAAGCTACCCCCTTTCTTTTCATGTACATACAAGGTAATGGCTTTTTGCAATATGAAATGCCTAGAGCAGGGGCAGACAGGATAGCCTGTTTTGATTCTGAAAGAGTTGACAAGTGTTCCACCTCTAATCTAAGCACTTCAGAGACTGAATTTTTTGTCAGAGCTATAAGGGGTTTAGTGATTTCCCCAAAGCAAGGGATCCACTGTGTACAGAACCCTGTTATTCCCAGAATTGCCCTCAACTGTTTCTTAGTGGAAGGCATGATCAATTTCTGAATATCTTCAATGTGCTTAGGGGAAATGGAGCAGGTACCAGCAGTTTAAACAAACCCTAAATATTTAACTTTGGGGAGATACCACTGAAACTTTGCCTTTGAGATCTCGTGGCGTTTCTTATGTAACTCTAAAATAAAGGTGTTTTCTATCTTCCTGGCATATTGTGCCATTTGGTAAGGCCAAAAGTAGATCATCTACAAATTGTATCAAATAGCTTTCCTTAAAATTGATATTTTTCTAAACCCTGTTTTATAATTTGTGAGAACAACATAGAACTATCAATGAAACCCTGTGGTAGCTAGGACCATGTCCACTAAGAACCTTTCCAGGTGAAGGTAAATATATTCCTGGAATTTTCATAGAGAGGGATAGAGAAGGATCAATTGTGGCTGGGTTTGGAACCATAGGTCATCTTTTTATGACATGATTATTTACAGCCCTTAAATCCTGTACAAATCAATAAACATGTTTTCCATCTGGGCCCAGTTTGGGCTTTTTTTTTTTACAGGGAGAATAGGGATATTATATTCAGATTTACATGGAATTATTATTCCTTGCTTAATCAATGAATCTATCACCAGGGAAATTCCCTCAATTGCCTCTTTTGATAGAGATACTGAGGAATGGAAGGAAGTAGACCATCTTTTATCTTAATCTGAACAGGAACAGCTGATTTAAGTAGGCCTACATCAGAAGAAGATGTGGCCCAAAGAGACTCAGGTATATCAGCTGGGATTTCAAAGGTGTGTGGGGGGAGTGGGGGTCTTTCACCTCCTGACTATCTAAAAGAAGTAAACGAAGCAAATTTAAAGATTCCTCAGGCAATTCTAGTGTTATAGAGTCATCTTGAGAGCATGTCATTGTGGCTCTAAGTTTGCATAAATGATCTCTCCCTAACAAATTTATAGGAGAACCAGGCATTAAAAGAAAAGAATGTTTTACTGATAGGGGTCCCACAGACACCATTCGAGGGGAAAGCTTTGAGAACTTTAGCGGTGCTCCTGATATACCTACTACATTTAAAGAGCCAATAGAACTGCATTCAGAATCAGGTTTACTCATCAAAACCAACCTGAAAGCTCCAATGTGTAAGAAGCAATTATAATACATGTTTCCAACCTTCAGGGTTACATGAAGTTAAGTACTTTGGTGGGGAGAATGGACAGGGATAACTGACATTAAGACATCAGGGTCTGGGAAATCAAAAGTTTTACTCTCTGATTCCAGAGCCCTCCCCACCATCATCATCAAAAAGATCCCTGGCTACTTCTCTGAGGTCCCCCACACTGAGGAGAATTACTACCCTAAGTATTGTGTTGACAAACTCCATTTGGGGTGCTTTGATGTGAGCTATGATTTGTCTCATTTGAATTATTATTTCTATACAAGTTCCTATTATCATTATTATTTCTATAATTGTTATCATTCCTAAAGTTTATATTTCTATATAACTGATTCGACTTCCTACAGTTCATCATTATATTACCCCTTTTTCCACAAAAATAGCATGTTAGTGGCTGATTTGTGGATTATTGCAAAGGGCCTACAGATACTCCTTGATTTGCTTTTTTCTTTTTCAACCTTTTCAGTAAATGCTTTTATTTACTTCCTTGATGCCTCCACTAAGTCAGTGTTATCTTCCTCTTTCTTTTCATGTCCATCAAAAGGGTAAACTGCCACTCTTCTTAATTCCTCAAGATCCATATTAGCCCAGTTTGGGCAGTTGGTCTTAAAATAATTCTTAACCACCTTACAACTGTTGAAACAATTGAGAGGTAAGCAGGTGGGGCCCCTACAGCAGCCTGTGGACAGTGCATGTTGTGACCAAGTCTTGTCCAAAGCAGGTGGTAATCTCTATTTAAGGCTAAATACTTGCACTAGATGGATAGTCAACAAGTATCATAAGGGAAATTTGAAAAAAAAAAAACTTTGAAGAGAGAGCTCAGGAGGGTATGCACTTCCTTGTCTAGTAAAAGGTTCTTCAGGTGTTTGACTAACTAAATGAGAAAGGAGGGGCACTCCAAGTTCTTCATTAATTAAGTTAAAATAAACAAAGTAGGATAATTCCATTTACATGATACTATCTTTCTCAATCATTTCATTTGCTGAAGGCATCAGTCTATCAGAAACTACAGCCTGTTAGAATATTAATCTAAGAGGTAGAGTTTTAAGAGGAGCTAGAAGTGATGGTATAGTTTGATATTTAAGTGTTGGATCACTAAAGATCTTTCTACAGAGACAATTTCTCCCCTTTCAATGTCAATATTTTGGTTAGGCAGAGCCCACAGAGCAGAGGCCTTTAAACAATAGTCTTTTCTGATAAAGTATGTTGGGGTGAGTTAATCCCAGCTGCACTGATTCAACTTCTTCTGATGAAAGATTATGGCTTGAGTTCAGCATTTGTAGATACAGGTCAAAGAGGCAAATAATTTTGACCAAGTTTATAGTAACCCTTCCCTACTACATTGATGGCTTTGCTTATGATACAATCTTGGAAGGTTTTTCACATGTGCCTATAGCATTAATATTCCCTTTCATCTGGATAATATAAAGTAGAAATATTCCCTCAATCCCCTTTGTGATATCCTGTGAGAAATTTTATGAGATTCATATTCAGGGGAAGGAATTCCTGTCATAGGGTAAGGATTTGGCTAAACCACAAATGCTCAAATACAAAGTTCTGGGGTAAGAGCATATCAATGTGTTTAGAGGTGGGGAGTAAAAGGGTGAAGGTCTTATTCATTACTGTCTGGTTTGTTTTTGTTATTTTCCCCAATCATGGGCATATCCATGACTGACCTACTCAATTTGGTTTGCTGGCAGTCCCTACACCTCCAAACAAGATACACTACTAGCAATCAGATTCTTCAGAAGCATTATTACCCTTGTCTTGCTAACTGACTTACCCCTCATTTTCAGTGACACATAGGTAATCATCTTCCTTATCTGTATCTGTTGGTGCCAGACAAAGAATTGATGTCTATGTTTATATAAAGACTAGTTTTGTAATCAGATTCATCAAAAACATTCTTACCCATGTCTTGTCCACAGACTTACTATTCATTTTAAGATACATATCCAATAGATGAAGTTTCTGAATTTGGAAATCAAAAAAAGTCAGCCATTACCTTCTTCCTCATTTTTTAAAGTATTCTTAAAGTATTTAAATTTATTTACATTTAAATTTAAAATTATTTTATTATTCTTATTTCTTTTTGCTAAAATCGACCTCTAAAGAGAGATTTGGGGGCCCAAGAAACAAGAACAACTACATAAATTATTAGTGAAATCATATTTTTATTTCTTTGTTTTTATTCAGGCAGATTAGTTTGGCAAAAATCCAAAGGGAGAAAAGATTTTCTAATTCCCAGGGGAAGGAGACCAGCTCTGTAAAATCTAGGGAGCAGAAGCAACAAACCCCAAACAAGAGGGTCGAGTAAATAGTTCTAGGAAAGGTATATACTTTTGCAGTAGAAGAATAATCTACCTCAAGTGTAAAGACAGGAAGCCCAATGTGGGTAAAATTTCTCATATAATTTGGGAGGGAGAAAAAGAGAAAATTCCTTCACAATATCTCAAGGAGGGTGATGGGTGGTGAAATTTTCCTATGTTCCCCATGAAATGTTGTGAGTAATCTCAAGGGAGAGGTAACTTGAGCATTTTCTCCACATGAAATCACATGGAAGGGAGAGGAGATGTCACAAAGTTTGAATGGAGGGTAAGAAGCTTGCTGATCCCTGGCACCTCCATTCAGGCTAGCTTTTCCTAGATTAGATCCACAAGCCTCTCCTGAAACTGGTCTACTGTAAAGATTAAAATTTAGGGAACTAAATACAGAGCAGATAGAAGAAGATATACAAGAAAATTCTCCAAAATCTTCCAAAGGAAATAGAAACTCTCCACAAACCCATGGAGAATTTGAATCAGAAATGACCAAAAAGATGGAAGCCCTCTGGGAGGAAAAGTGGGAAATAATGCAAAAGAAATTCATGCATCTACAAAACCAGTTTGACCAAACTGTAAAAGAAAACCAGGCTTTAAAGCAAGAACTAATAAAGCAAAGCCAAAACACCAAGAAATTAGAAGAGAACATAAAATATCTCACCGACAAGGTGATAGATCTGGAAAATAGAGGGAGAAGAGAAAATTTAAGAATAATTGGACTCCCAGAAAAGCCAGAAATAAACACCAAACTGGACATGGTGATACAAGATATAATCAAAGAAAATTGCCCAGAAATTCTAGAACAAGGGGGCAATACAGCCACTGACAGAGCTCACAGAACACCTTCTACACTAAACCCCCAAAAGACAACTCCCAGGAATGTAATTGCCAAATTCCAAAGCTATCAAACAAAAGAAAAAATCCTACAGGAAGCCAGAAAAAGACAATTTAGATATAAAGGAATACCAATCAGGGTCACACAAGACCTTGCAAGTTCTACTCTGAATGATCGTAAGGCATGGAACATGATCTTCAGAAAGGCAAGAGAGCTGGGTCTCCAACCAAGAATCAGCTACCCAGCAAAACTGACTATATACTTCCAAGGGAAAGTATGGGCATTCAACAAAATAGAAGACTTCCAACTTTTTGCAAAGAAAAGACCAGAGCTCTGTGGAAAGTTTGATACCGAAAATCAAAGAGCAAGGAATACCTGAAAAGGTAAATATTAAGGAAAGGGGAAAAATGTTATCTTCTTCTTTTACTCAAACTCTCTTCTATAAGGACTACATTTATATCAATCTATGTATACTAACGTGGGGAAAATGTAATGTATAAATAGGGGGTAAAGAAAGACCAAATAGAATAATCTTTCTCACACAAAGATTCACATGGGAAGGGGAGGGGAAGAAAACTCCTATAAGAAGGAGAGGAAGAGAGGGGGGGAGGTTACTTAAACCTCAATCTCAGGGAAATCAACTCTGAGAGGGAAAAACATCCAGATCCATTGGGATCTTGAATTCTATCTTACCCAACAAGGGTAAGGAGAAGGGAAAACCAAGGGGGGGGAGGGGGAGAGGGAGAACAAAAAGGGAGGGAAAAAGAGGGGGGAGGGGGAGGGAAGAAAAAGGGAGGGACTAAAAAGGGAAACATCAAGGGAGGGGACAAGGGGCACTGATTCAAAGTAAATCACTGGACTAAAAGGTAGAGCCAAAGAAGAAAAGGTTAGAATTAGGGAAGGCAATCAAAATGCCAGGGAGTCCACAAATGACAATCATAACTTTGAACGTGAATGGGATGAACTCACCCATAAAACGTAGACGAATACCAGAATGGATTAGAATCCAAAACCCTACCATATGTTGTCTTCAAGAAACACACATGAGGCGGGTTGACACCCACAAGGTCAGAATTAAAGGATGGAGTAAGACCTTCTGGGCCTCAACTGATAGAAAGAAGGCAGGAGTGGTAATCATGATATCTGATAAAGCCAATGCAAAAATAGACCTGATCAAAAGGGATAGGGAAGGTAATTATATTTTGTTAAAAGGGACTCTAGACAACGAGGAAATATCATTAATCAACATGTATGCACCAAATAATATAGCACCCAAATTTCTAATGGAGAAACTAGGAGAATTGAAGGAAGAAATAGACAATAAAACCATACTAGTGGGAGACTTAAACCAACCATTATCAAATTTAGAAAAGTCAAATCAAAAAATAAATAAGAAAGAGGTAAAAGAAGTGAATGAAATCTTAGAAAAATTAGAATTAATAGACATATGGAGAAAAATAAATAGGGATAAAAAGGAATACACCTTCTTCTCAGCACCACATGGCACATTCACAAAAACTGACCATACATTAGGTCACAGAAACATAGCACACAAATGCAAAAAAGCAGAAATAATGAATGCAGCCTTCTCAGATCACAAGGCAATAAAAATAATGATTAGTAATGGTACATGGAAAACCAAATCTAAAACCAATTGGAAATTAAACAATATGATACTCCAAAACCGTTTAGTTAAAGAAGAAATCATAGAAACAATTAATAATTTCATCAAGGAAAATGACAATGGCGAAACATCCTTTCAAACCTTTTGGGATGCAGCCAAAGCGGTAATCAGAGGCAAATTCATATCCCTGAAAGCTTATATTAACAAACAAGGGAGAGCAGAGATCAATCAATTGGAAATGCAATTGAAAAAACTCGAAAGCGATCAAATTAAAAACCCCCAGCAGAAAACCAAATTAGAAATCCTAAAAATTAAGGGAGAAATTAATAAAATCGAAAGTGATAGAACTATTGATTTAATAAATAAGACAAGAAGCTGGTACTTTGAAAAAACAAACAAAATAGACAAAGTACTGGTCAATCTAATTAAAAAAAGGAAGGAAGAAAAGCAAATTCACAGCATTAAAGATGAAAAGGGGAACAGCACCTCCAATGAGGAGGAAATTAAGGCAATCATTAGAAATTACTTTGCCCAATTGTATGGCAATAAATACACCAATTTAGGAGAAATGGATGAATATATACAAAAATACAAACTGCCTAGACTAACAGAAGAGGAAATAGAATTCTTAAATAATCCCATATCAGAAATTGAAATCCATCAAGCCATCAAAGAACTTCCTAAGAAAAAATCCCCAGGGCCTGATGGATTCACCTGTGAATTCTATCAAACATTCAGAGAACAGTTAATCCCAATACTATACAAACTATTTGACATAATAAGCAAAGAGGGAGTTCTACCAAACTCCTTTTATGACACAAACATGGTACTGATTCCAAAACCAGGCAGGTCAAAAACAGAGAAAGAAAACTATAGGCCAATCTCCCTAATGAATATAGATGCAAAAATCTTAAATAGGATACTAGCAAAAAGACTCCAGCAAGTGATCAGAAGGATCATTCACCATGATCAAGTAGGATTCATACCAGGGATGCAGGGCTGGTTCAACATTAGGAAAACCATCCACATAATTGACCACATCAACAAGCAAACTAGCAAGAACCACATGATTATCTCAATAGATGCAGAAAAAGCCTTTGATAAAATACAACACCCATTCCTATTAAAAACACTAGAAAGCATAGGAATAGAAGGGTCATTCCTAAAAATAACAAACAGTATATATCTAAAACCAACAGCTAATATCATCTGCAATGGGAATAAACTAGATGCATTCCCAATAAGATCAGGAGTGAAACAAGGATGCCCATTATCACCTCTACTATTTGACATTGTACTAGAAACACTAGCAGTAGCAATTAGAGAAGATAAAGGAATTGAAGGCATCAAAATAGGCAAGGAGGAGACCAAGTTATCACTCTTTGTGGATGACATGATGGTCTACTTAAAGAATCCTAGAGATTCAACCAAAAAGCTCATTGAAATAATCAACAACTTTAGCAAAGTTGCAGGATACAAAATAAACCCACATAAATCATCAGCTTTTCTATATATCTCCAACACAGCTCAGCAGCAAGAACTAGAAAGAGAAATCCCATTCAAAATCACCTTAGACAAAATAAAATACCTAGGAATCTATCTCCCAAGACAAACACAGGAACTATATGAACACAACTACAAAACACTCACCACACAACTAAAACTAGACCTGAACAAATGGAAAAACATTAACTGCTCATGGATAGGACGAGCCAATATAATAAAAATGACCATCCTACCCAAACTTATTTATCTATTTAGTGCCATACCCATTGAACTACCAAAATACTTCTTCACTGATTTAGAAAAAAACATAACAAAGTTCATTTGGAAGAACAAAAGATCAAGGATATCCAGGGAAATAATGAAAAAAAACACATATGATGGGGGCCTTGCAGTCCCTGACCTAAAACTATATTACAAAGCAGCAGTCATCAAAACAATTTGGTACTGGCTAAGAAACAGAAAGGAAGATCAGTGGAATAGACTGGGGGAAAGCAACCTCAGCAAGACAGTATACGATAAACCCAAAGATCCCAGCTTTTGGGACAAAAATCCACTATTCGATAAAAACTGCTGGGAAAATTGGAAGACAGTGTGGGAGAGACTAGGAATAGATCAACACCTCACACCCTACACCAAGATAAATTCAAAATGGGTGAGTGACTTAAACATAAAGAAGGAAACCATAAGTAAATTGGGTAAACACAGAATAGTATACATGTCAGACCTTTGGGAGGGGAAAGGCTTTAAAACCAAGCAAGATATAGAAAGAATCACAAAATGTAAAATAAATAATTTTGACTACATCAAACTAAAAAGCTTTTGTACAAACAAAACCAATATAACTAAAATCAGAAGGGAAACAACAAATTGGGAAAAAATCTTCATAGAAACCTCTGACAAAGGTTTAATTACTCATATTTATAATGAGCTAAATCAATTGTACAAAAAATCAAGCCATTCTCCAATTGATAAATGGGCAAGGGAAATGGATAGGCAGTTCTCAGATAAAGAAATCAAAACTATTAACAAGCACATGAAGAAGTGCTCTACATCTCTTATAATCAGAGAGATGCAAATCAAAACAACTCTGAGGTATCACCTCACACCTAGCAGATTGGCTAACATTACAGCAAAGGAAATTAATGAATGCTGGAGGGGATGTGGCAAAGTAGGGACATTAATTCATTGCTGGTGGAGTTGTGAATTGATCCAACCATTCTGGAGGGCAATTTGGAACTATGCCCAAAGGGCGACAAAAGAATATCTACCCTTTGACCCAGCCATAGCACTGCTGGGTCTGTACCCCAAAGAGATAATGGACACAAAGACTTGTACAAAAATATTCATAGCTGCGCTCTTTGTGGTGGCCCAAAACTGGAAAACGAGGGGATGCCCATCAATTGGGGAATGGCTGAACAAACTGTGGTATATGTTGGTGATGGAGTACTATTGTGCTAAAAGGAATAATAAAGTGGAGAAGTTCCATGGAGACTGGAACAACCTCCAGGAAGTGATGCAGAGCGAGAGGAGCAGAACCAGGAGAACATTGTACACAGAGACTAATACACTGTGGTATAATCTAACGTAATGGACTTCTCCATTAGTGGCGGTGTAATGTCCCTGAACAACTTGCAGGGATCCAGGAGAAAAAAAACACCATTCATAAGCAAAGGATAAACTATGGGAGTGGAAACACCGAGAAAAAGCAACTGCCTGAATACAGAGGTTGAGGGGACATGACAGAGGATAGACTCTAAATGAACACTCTAATGCAAATACTATCAACAAAGCAATGGGTTCAAATCAAGAAAACATCTAATGCCCAGTGGACTTATGCGTCGGCTATGGGGGGTGGGGGGGGGAGGAAAAGAAAATGATCTATGTCTTTAACGAATAATGCTTGGAAATGATCAAATAAAATATATTTTAAAAAAAAATTTAGGGAACTGAGGCAGGTAGAAATTAGTTTCTCTCTGCAAGGAGTATTATTTTATGAGGTTTATTAAAGGTCAAGGGTTAAAGACAATACAAGCAAGTGAAGCACGTGCTAGGTGGCCATGAGGCCCACCCAAGTTTCACTCACATCATGAGACGCATATGTTTGCCAGCAGAGCCAGGAAGAGAAGAGTGCCCACCGTGAGCGGAGACCCTCTAAATAATGATTTTGCTCTCAGTCCAGGTGAGAGCCTAGTAAGATCACAAAGCACTCTGGGGAAGTGGAGCAAGGATTTCTGGGGATTGAAGACCTGGATTCAAGTCTATTTTTACACTACCAAGATGTTTCATTGTAGTCCTGTGTAGTAAACCAAAACACACTGATTAAGTCCAGAGTAGGTCAATTTAAATGATTAGACGTTGACATTAAGAATGTCTCTTGGAGGGGGCAGCTGGGTAGCTCAGTGGTTTGAGAGTCAAGCAAGCCCAGAGATGGGAGGTCCTAGGTTCAAATCTGGCCTCAGACACTTCTCAGCTGTGTGACTGACCCTGGGCAAGTCACTTAACCCCCATTGCCAATACACAGTATTGATTCAAAGATGGAAGGTAAGGGTTTAAAAAAAAAGAATGTCTTCTGGAGAGCCATAAACATCATCTTTTAAAACATCTTATTGAATATTATCATATTCTATAAAGAATTATCTGTTATATAAAGAAAATCACAATCCTGGTTTTAGCTAAATTACTTTATCTCTCTACAAGATCTAACCTATTATCTAAGAGATTACACATAATACACTCAATAAAGATTCACTTTTAAAAATTGCCAACTAAGTGAAAAGCTTATTTTTTTAAATCAAGGGAGACAAAGTCAAGATAGCAGATTGTGGGCAGAAATTAACCTGAATTCCCCCAATATTCCCCTCCAAAAATATTTTAAAATAATGCCTCAAACTGAATTCTGGAGTGGCAAAGTCAACAAAAGATCAGTTAAACAATTTTCCATCCCAAAACAACTTAGGGGGTTACTGGGAGAGGTCAGTCACACCAAGGTGGTGGTCAGGCCAGAGGGTAGAACAAGAAGCAGACTTGAAGCCAGCAAATAGCATTGACAACTTCCAGAGCTCAAAGCTCACAGTTGGTAAGGGAGTCAGACAACTGGCCAGAAAGAAATTAGAGGGGATATTTTACTGGTGTTATTTAATTGCCTATATGCAGTTCAGGGTTATAGTTCCAGAGCAAAGAGGAACATTAGAACAGAGACCCCAGTCACAATTCTAGAGCAGAGAACAGTGTTGTCACACACAGGGGAATAGAGTACTGTTCTCATTTCTAAGACAGAAAATAAGGAGCAGTGGCAGGGGGGCAAAGCCATGGTTCCAGGGTCACAGGATCAACAGCACTTGTGGCTATAGGGGAATAAGGTCTCTTTCTGGGTAATGACCAAATCACAGACTAGGACAGTAGTCACCACATCTCCTTGAATCATACCACCCTGGAAGTACCAAAAACTTACAGACCCAAATAACTAGCTTTGAAAACAGTAGCAAAACAATTGGGGGAAAAAATCTTTATAACAAAAACCTCTGACAACATTCTAATTTCTCAAATTAATAAGAAGCTAAATCAATTGTACAAAAAATCAAGCCATTTCCCAACTGATAAATAAGCAAGGGACATGAATAGGCAGTTTTCAAATAAAGAAATAAAAACTATCAATAATCACATGAAAGTGTTCTAAATATCTCATAATTAGAGAAATGCAATTCAAAACAAGGTACCACCTCACACCTAGCAGATTGGCCAATATGTGTAAAGGATAATTTTAGAGTTGTGACTTAAAATCTAAAATTTAATTGGTTACCAGGGGAAATCCCAAATAATAAAATACCCAAGTCAGCTGGAAATTTATGGTGATTTAATTGATATAGTGGAGGAGATTAAGAAGAAAGAAGGAAAGAATAGGATTTCTCCCACCTGGCTAATACCGGGTGGGAAGATTAAGAGATCTAGAAAGTAAGGTTTTGGAGTGTGAAGGAGGAAGGAATCAGCCTGAACTCCAAAAGGGTTCAGCCAAGATGCCCAAACCTGAATCATCTCAAGGGCAAACTCACCACCAAATCCAGACAAATAACTGCCACCACTCCAAGATGTCAGAACACCTAGCACACTGACAGCCAGAATCGCCTCTCCAGAGAAAGAGCCCAAAGAGAGCCAGTGACATGCCTTATATAGATGGTTTTACATCACTTTCCTGTGTCTCATCTGTACCAATGATAACTTAGCTTGACATAGGACAGCCCAGGGGTCTGTCCACTTCTTCTGCACATGTCTGTTGAAGGCCATTTCCTTAGATAATTAAATCTTTGAGTATGGTGCAGGCATCCTGACCTTGTTAAACTGAGTGGGGTGGAGAAGTGTAGAGTTCCCAAAACTTGATTCTATTAAACCAAGTATCTCCATTGTTACTAATCAGGAAATAGCTAAATCAGATCTTCTAAATTACAGCCTGAGTAGGGTGGAGTAGTTTTAAAATTCACATATGATAGCAAAGGAAAGCAATAAATGTTGGAGGGGATGTGGCAAAATTGGGACACTAATGCATTGCTGGAGGAGTTGTGAGTTGATCCAACCATTCTGGAAGGCAATCTGGAACTATGCCCAAAGGGCTTTAAAAGAATACCTACACTTTGATCCAGCCATACCACTCACTGCTGGGTTTGTACCCCAAAGAGATAATAGGGGAAAAGATGTGCACAAAAATATTCATAGCCGTGCTCTTTGTAGTGGCAGAAAAAAACCCTGAAAAATAAGGGGGTGTCCTCGATTGGGGAATGGCTGAATAAATTGTGGTATCTGATGGTGATGGAATACTAGTGTTCTGAAAGGAATAATGAACTGGAGGAATTCCATGTGAACTGGAAAGACCTCCGAGGATTGTTGCAGAATGAAAGGAGTAGAACCAGAACATAATATACAGAGACTGATACATTGTGGCACAATCAAATGTAATAGACTTCTCTATTAGCAGCAATGAAATGATCCAGGACAATTCTGAGGGACTTATGAGAAAGAATGCTATCTACATCCAGAGAAAGAATTGTGGAAATATAAACGCAGAAGAAAAACATATGATTGATTGCATGATTCGATCACTCTATTGCAAATATTAATAATATGGAAATATGTTTTGAACAATGATACATGTAAAACCCAGTGAAATTGCTCATCGGCTCCAGGAGGTAGTAGGGAGGAGGGGAGGGAAAGAACATGAATCATATAACCATGGAAAAATATTCTCAATTAATTAATTAAATTTTTAAAAAGAAAACAGTAGCATAAATGGAAGCTGCAGAGCTCAACTTTAACTTAAAAGTTAAAAGTCTAGAAAAAGGCTGGAAGAATGAGCAAATAAATACATTTTTTTAAAAACCCCAAAGATACAAAGTTACTGTGGTGACAGGGAAGATTTAAGATATACATTCTGAAGACAATAATGTCAAAACAGCTCCTCAAGGAAAATATAAATTGGACATAATGACAAGAATTTCTAGAAGAGCTCAAAAATTATTTCAAAAATCAAGTAAGAAAGATAGAGGAAAAATTGGGAGAAGGAATAAGTGACACAAGAAAACTACAAAAAGAGAATCCCAGGTCAAGGAGAAATACTGAAAACAGTCAGAAAGAAACCATTCAAAAATCATTGAACCACAGTCAGGATCACATAAAATTTAGCAACTTACACATTAAAGCAGGCATCCCCAAACTACAGTCTGAAGGCCACATGCAGCCCCTTGAGGCCATTTATCCAGCCCCCACCACACTTCCAGAAGTGCTTTTTCATTGATGGTCAGTGAAAGGAGCACTGTATGTGCTGCAAAGCGTGGTGTTGCTCACGTACAGTACTACTTCCAGTGACATAATCTTTTATGTGGCACCTTGTTCTGAGAGTAACTGAAGAGAATGAGGTGTCATGCAAAGGATTATGTGACTGCACAATGGAAGACATCAGCATGGTGAGCGGCGATCTGGGGGAGGGGATTCCACACTGTGTATACTGCTGCCTGATATAGTGGTGGTGGTAATGGGCCTGTGCAAGGGGTGACAGGCCCATCACTGCAGCCTCCACTATCCCAGACAGCGGTAAACAGATTTGTTCATAGTTTTGTTTTTTTTTTTTAAATAGACTGGCCCTCCAATGATCTGAGGGACAGTGAACTGGCCCCTATGTAAAAAGTTTGGGGACCCCTGCATTAAAGGAACAAAGGGCTTGGACTATGCTATTTCAGAAGGCAATGGAGCTAGAATTACAACCAAGAATAACCTACTCAACAAAACTAAGTATAACCCTTTGAAGGGAAAATGGATATTTAATGAAATAGGGGACTTTTAACAGAGATGAACAGAAAATTTGATTTTCAAGTACAAGACTCCAGAGAATTATAAAAAAGGTAAACGTTTAAAAAAACTCCTAATGGATTCAATAAGGTTAAATTTTTTACATTCCTTTGGGAAGATGATTTTTAAACTCCTAAGTACTTTATCATTATTAGAACAGTTAGGAATATACATAAGCAAAGGACGCAGATGTAAGATAACTATAATGGGATTTTAAAAAATTAAATGAAGGGATGATAAAGGAAGTGAGAAGGGAAAGGGAGAGGAAGAATGGAGAAAATTCTAACATAAAAGATGCAAAAGGAAAAGCTTTTTACATTGGATGGAAAATGGGGGTAAAGGGTGAAGGGCAATGCTTGGATTTGAATTGGCTCAAAGAGAGAATAATATAACAAAATTCATCTGGAAGAACAAAAGGTCAAGAATATCAAGGGAACTGATGGAAAAAACTGAAGGAAGGTGGCTTAACAGTACCAGATTTCAAACTTACTATAAAATAATAATGATCAAAAAAATTTGGTACTGGCTAAGAAATAGATTTGGATCAATGGAATACATCAGGTCCACAATATAATGACCTGGGCCATCTAGTGTTTGATAAATCCAAACTTTGGCCAGCTTTTGAGATAAGAACTTACTATTCAACAAATACTGCTGGGAAAACTGGAAAATAGTATGGTAGAAAATAGGTATAGACCTATAGCCCCCATTAGTGAGAGTAGGTCCCTGTAAAATCACAGTCTTAACTTAGATACAGTCAAACACATAGCCTAGGTATCACATGAGGCCCCCAAACCCTCCTCCCCCCCTGCAGAAACTGAATGTTCTTCAAAGAAATTACTGATGCACAAATTCTGTGAGAAGCTTGGTTAGATGGTTACGCACTGACATATGGAATTATCACCTATAAAAACTCTGCTTGGAGTCACTGAGGTGATCTAAATCCATTGTCTCCATCTTGTAAATCATTGACTTCCTTTGTGAGTGATCTAATCCCTCTGCTTGATTCAAACCCTCTATAAGTATCTACCTGAAATCAATAAACTTTGTCACTGATCAGCAAGAGGCCTTTGAGTGTGTTTGTAAGTCTGTCTGTGATTTGCCTGATACTAACCTTATTCCTCTTATCCTGTTCTGTGACCCACAAATAACTTAATGAGCTGGTCTTATCATAAACTGATATCTCATACCATATAAGGTGAAAATGATTTGACGTAAAAGGTAGGTGGCATCATAAGTAAATTAGGAGAACAGAGAATAGTTTACCTGTCAACTCTATGGAAAAGGGAAGAATTTATGACCAAATGAGATAGAAAACATGAGTTACAAAAAAATTATTTTGATTATATTAAATCTAAACGGGTTTTTATAAACAAAAGATTAGAAGAGAAACAACTGGGGAAAAATTTTGCCACAAATCTCTCCAATAAAAGTCTCATTTCTCAAGTATGTAGAGAACTAAGTCAAATTTATAAAAATATTAGTCATCTTCCAATTGACAAATAATCAAAGGATATGCACATGTACTTTTCAGATGAAGAAATCAAAGCTATCAATTATCATATGAAAAAATGTTCAAAATAATTCTTGATTAGAAAAATGCAAATTAAATCAACTCAAGTACTACCTCATATCTATCAGTTGGCCAATATGACAGTAAAGTGATAAATGTTGGAGAAGATATGGCACAATTGGGACATTAATGCACTGTTAGGGGACTTGTGAACTGATCCAACCATTCTCAAGGGCAATTTGGAACTATGACCAAAGGGCTATGATAATACCACTACTAGGCCTGTATTCCAAAGAGATTTTTTTTTAAAGGGAAAAGGATCCGCTTGTACAAAAACATTTACAGCAGCTCTTTTTGTGGTGGCAAAGAACAGGAAATTGAGGGGATGTCCATCAACTGGGGAATGACTGAACAAACATACATGATGATGGAATACTGTTGTGCTATAATAAATGATGAACAAGATGATTTCAGATAAAGTAGAAAAAATTTACATGAACTGCAAAACTTACATGAACCAATGCAGTGTCAAATTAGCAGAACTAGAACATAGTACACAGCAACAATATTGTACAATGATCAACTGTGAAAGACTCAGCTATTCTCAGCAATACAATGATCCAGAACAATTCTGAAATTTATGACAAATCCTAAACACTTCCAGATAATAAACTGTAGAAGTCAGAATGCAGATCAAAGAATATGGTTTTTTTCACTTGAGTTTGTTTTTATTTGGGGGGATTTGATTTTTGTATGAGTATTCTCTTACAACAATGACCAATATGGAAATACGTTTTGCGTGATAGTACTTGTATAACCCAGATTGCTTACCATCTCCTGGAGAGGGTTGTTAAGGAGACAATTTGGATCTTAAGATTTCAGAAAGCATATGTGAAAAATTATTTTATATAATTGGGAGGGAAAAATTTTTTAATGAATTTTGTGGCCCTGAGCATAGAATTATTAGTGCCTTCCCTCTCAAACTACCTGGCATTTTAATTATTTTGTTTTTATATCTATCATCTTTATATTGCTTTCATAAAGTCAAAAGGACCCAAATTCATATCTGATCTCAGACACTAGTTGGGACCCTTGTTGTTTGTCTGTTTCCTCAGCAATTGTAAAATGGTGAACATAATAGCATCTCATTCAAAGGGTTGTTGTGAGGAGAAATTTGTAAAGTGTTTAGCACAATGTGTGGCAGAAAGTAGGTGCTTAATAAATGCTTGTTCCCTTCTTTATGTTGTCTTCTCCCATAATATAACCTTCTTGAGAAAAGGATTATTCATTTCTTTTGTATTTGTATCTTCAGGGCCTAAAACAGTGCCTAGCATAGTTTCTAATGCTTGTTGATTGATTATTGATTTCTGGTTACTGCCTATATACTCACTGGCACTCAAGTATACACAAAAATAAATAAATAAATAAATAAATGAAGGAGATGGAAAAGCACAGAAATAACAATGGTTCAGCAGCATATGTAAAAAAAAAACTAAACATCAACCCTCTTTTTGTTGGGTTTTTTTTTTTACTATATTTAGGTACAAGACACTAAGAGACCAAAAATGGGATTTTATTTGGGAAAAAAAGTAAATGATGAAATGAAAGGGAACAAATAATGCAAAAACAAATCTCAGAAAGTCAAGTCCAAAAACATCTTTTAGTACATAACAGAAATACTTCCCTAACTACTATACAGAATTGATTACTAAAAAGTAATTTAAATAAACCTTTGGATGTATAATTAGTGAACTTCAAAATGTTACACTTTTTTAGACTTTTTCTTTTTAATATATGTCCATAATTACTTTATATGATATTCTCTGAAACATTTTGCATGAACACCTTTCTGACATTTTTCACATCTGGTATTTGTTTGAGAATGACAAAGTGCACATCGGGTTCGCTTATCTTGATGAATGATCCAGTGCCCAATCATGTCAAATCTGCTCTCTGTTTCTAAACGTCTACTCCTTCTTCCTTGGGATGATGTGTCAGCATTGCTTTCCAAATAAACACAGGCAATGTATCGTCTGAAAGCTAAAAGGTCAACTTGGGTCTCTTCACTACAGATTCTATGTAGCTGCCATGCATTATTTAGAGCCACATCAATAATGTAACCTATAAAGCTAGAATACCATTTCATTCCTCTAATTTTCACCTTATATTTGGCAATATTTTGGTCCATTCGGGCAACACCTCCCATCTTCTCATTGTACAGCCTCACCAATGAGGGTTGATGTACCTGAGTCCTAGTTTTAGATGCACTTGAATAACGATTTGTTAGTTTTACAGGTTCTATTCCGACTGCATTGGAACATACATCAATAACATTGCTATCATGCCAACGGCACACAATGATTTCCTCACTTTCATCCACTTTGTAATCAAATGAGCCTTTTTTCATTTTTTTAAAGTCTTTGGGATCTTTGAGTGGACACCTCTCAGTCATGTAGTCATGGATAGTTCCTGTGGCCTTAATTCCCTTTTCCCTCAAAATGGACATTAATTTGACACTTGTAAAAACTTTGTCAAAAAAAATGTGGTATGGCAGACAGCCTCTTGCCTGAAGTGCATCTACAAATTTTATCACCATACTTCCTCTTAAATCTATATCCTTTTCTGGTTTTGTGTATAATGTTCCCTGTGAGGGTTCAAACCAGACCAAGTATCCTCTGCTAGTTGTTCCACACCAAATCTTGTAACCAAATTGAATGGGTTTTCCCTTGTGCAACTGCTTAGATCCACGATGTCCAAAATATTCACACATGGATTCACCAAAGCTATAGTATTCCTCTAGGGGAGCATGCTTTTGGAAATTCTGATTCATCAAAATTATGAGAGGCCTTACCTTTGAAAATCTATCACTATCATCGAGTTCATTGTTATCAGCAAAGTGTAGGTATGAAAATATTAATTCAAACCTGTCCCTTCTAATTGCATCAGCAACAAGGTGATGATGTGAATCAGGAGATGTTTCCCAAAACATTCTCCTCCTTGGATAAGAAATATAACCACTCAAAATCAGTATACCCAAAACACACTTTAATTCCTGGGCTGTAAGACCCAAGTCAACATTTTTCTGCCAAGCATAACGATTGGTTTCATTGACAATGAAGTTAATTGTTCCTTCATCAAAGAACAATTCAAAGAGTCCAACTGGGCTCAATTCCTGGCTCTTAAGATACTCAATATGAGGATCTGATGCAGACCAACTTACAAAGTCAGGTCTAATATCTCTTTTAGTCCAAACCCTCCTTGGTTCAGGAATTTTCTTCTGTTTCTTTCTTGCTGGTTGGAGCTCAAGTTCTTCATTGTCCTCCCCAGTATCTGAGCCTTCTGATACTACAGCAGCATGTAGTATGCTTCCAGGCAAGTTCCCTCCTTTATGTCCATCTTCATCTCCTGAGTCCTCATCAGTGAAGTCCCCTGCAGCATTATCAGGTGGTGAGATAAATATAATTTCTTCCTCTTTTGTGGACTCATCTTCTTCCAGAGAATTCAGAACTTCAAGTAGCTTAGCAGATCTTATTTTAGGGCTAAACAATTTTCCAGCTGCATCTCTCCTGAAAGTACAGAACACAAACAACGGGAAGAGGAAAACTCTGGATTAGATTATCTTTAGCCTGCTATTATTTTTAAAGATATTAGAAAGAAAAAAAGTGCTTTCCAAATTTTCATTTAGGCATGCAGGAATAGGAAACAGAAGGAAATGAGGAATAACTGCAGACTTCGTAAAATTTTACAAAATTTACAATTTTTACAAAATTTTAATTTTGCAGATAAGAAAACTAATGCCTGGATGGGTTAAATAAATTACCCTGGGTCACACAACTAATGAATGGCAGAGTTAGGTATAGAATACAAATCTACTAATTCCCAATTCAGTGCCTTATTCTACTATGCCACACTGGCTGCTTCACAGAATTAACAAACCAAAACCAAATGCTAATTTCTAAAACCTAACAGTAGGAAAATCAGTATGACTTAAGCAAGTCTTTGAAAGCCCTAGGTAGTTTTTCTAATAACACCCCCAAAAAGAAATATTATCTTTTTAGATACAGAGAAGGTAACCTTGGTGGCACTCGGCCATTTCCCTACAATATTCACTTTCTCTGTTTCTATCCTTTTTCCTCTTTCCCATTTCCTTTATTTTTATCTTCCTTTCTTCCCATTTCTGATTTCTTGGCACGGCATAATTATGCTAGCAGCACTTTAAGCTTTTATTCTCAAAATTAAAGTTATTATTATTTTTTTTGTTGTTGTTCTGGGCCTGTTCAACTGTTCAACAGTCTTACAAAGTTGCCCAGCAAAGACTTGGAAATTGAGGGATTGTCCATCAGTTGGGAAATGGCTGAACAAGTTATGGTATAAGATATATTGTGATATATATATTGTGGTATTTGGTGTATTGTAATGGAATACCATTGTGGTATAAGAAATGATGGGCAGGATTATTTTCAGTTAAACCTGGAAAGACTTACATCAACTGCAAAACCAGAAGAATATTGTATAAAGTAACAGCAATATTTTCTGATGAACAACTGTGAATGACCTAATGATTCTCAGAAATATAGTGATCCAAGACAATTCCAGAGCCTCGTGATGAAAAATGCCATTCACCTCCAGAGAAAGAACTGATGGAGTCTGAATGCAGACCAAAACATACTATACTCTCTTCTTTTTCCTTATGAGATCTCTTTCATGAAATGACTAACATAGAAAAATATATTACATGATTGAATGTACATGTAAAATATCAGGGAGGGGGAGGGGGAAGGAATGAGGGAGGAAAATGGGATGGAGAGTGAGTATTTGGAAAGCAAAAAATTTTTTAAATGTTAACAATTGTTTTTGCATGTAACTAGGAAAAAATAAAATACTATTTTTTTTAAAGTTGCTCAGGGAACTAAGATTAAGTGACTGACTTTTCCAAAGTCATACAAACAGTACATTCAGAAACAGAACCTGGGGCTGACTCCAAAGTCAGCTCTGTATCCTTTTTTATCATACTGCCCCTCTCTCTCAATTATATTGAGAAAGTAAATACTATCAGAAAATCCTGAACAGAATGGCAATTCTTACCTTGAGGTTGATGCCATGGTAAGTTGGGGTAAGTTTTTTCACTGCAAGTTTCTCTCTACAACAATAAAAAGTGGTGTTTTTGAAATTGAATTTTAATTCAGACATTTTCCTAAAAGATAAACACAAACTTTAGACAATTTATTCTAGAAATAAAAGTTTTTAATTCACATCTTCTTTCATAAAATGATTTTTTCCCATTCATCCAATAGACAACACTTATTAAAGACTTATTAAAGACATACCACATACAAAATACCATGCTAAGGAAAATAAATTTTTGTTTCACAAATAAATTTTTTTTAAGTTATTAGGAAATAAAAGAAATAGTCTTTTAACAGAAAAATGTTAAAATAGTCTTGGGAATACTGTTATTGTTTTAAAAGATATTTTGTTTTCAAGCAGGACTTGAAAATGCACTCAAGTATCTCACCTCAGGAAATGGTTGAAGAAAAAAAAATTAGGAAAAATGAGCACGAAGTGATTAAGAGATATCAAGATCTCCAGGAGAGTAATGAAGACAACTAACAGGAAACAGAATCTTGGATGTACTTGGATAAATGGTCATCCATCTGCTTGAGAACTTTGAGTACTAAGAAGATAAGTATTTCATGCTCCAATTCTGGACAGTTTAAGCTATTGGTAAGCAATTTGAAATTGGTTGTAACGTTTCTCTATGACTTCCATCCATTGGTATTAGATCTATCCAGTGGAACATAAATGGCTTACAACTCCCTCTTCTACACAATTGTAAATAAACAAAGGCAAAAAATAAGAAAATATGAATAATCTTTAATGTGCCTATATCTGAGCTGTTTGTATCAGTGAAAGCATGCATAAAATCTAAAGGAGGAATTCATAGAGACTACATGGGTAAGGCAGTTCTCTCCAGAAAGTAAGCAATTAATTCAAAGTTTCATATGTGTCCATGTTCACCAAAATGACTTTGCAGTATAATTTAAAGCTTCCCTCTTCCCTCTTTCTCCTTAAATCCTTCCCTCTATATTAATTAAAATTACCATAAATTTCCAGACTGACTTGGGTATTTTATTTAGAATTTTCCCCTGGCAACCAATTAATTTAGATTTTAAGTCACAACCATAAAATTATCCTTACAGACTGGCTAATCCATGAAAGTTGTGACCATGACCCTCAAATTTCTGTGAAATCTCTTCCTTTTCTTTCTTTATTACTTACTCAAGTCAGCTTTTAAAGCTTGAAACACAGCTGTTTGAAACACTGTTGTTTGAAACACAACTGCAACAGCAGGTGAGTATAAAACATTGTTATTTCTCTTGTTTCTCCTTAATTTGAATTGAACACAGCTTCTTTACAAGATCTTCCTGTCTCTTCAAACTTCCCAAACTTACCTCAACCACCCCTACAACCTATTAGTTGAGGATTCCAGCACTTACTTTACAGGGAAAACCTCAGGTCACTGAAGGCAAATACTATCTTTTCTTTATCTTAAACTCTTTTGACATCATCCCTGCCACTGAAGTCTTGTCCTTTACCTTTAGTTCATTCCTTCCTGGTTTCCCACCCCCCTCCCCACAGATTACAACTTCAATAATCCCTCATCTCACTCTTTGATCTTCAATTTTTTCCCTATTAGTTCCTTCCTTACTAAGATGTTTAACCCATTTGTCTCAGTTTCCGTAACTGTAAAATGGAAATAAGGATCAAATGAAATTATATTTGTAAAGCACTTATATTAGCAGAGTGCCTGGCACACAGTGCATGTTATATGAATCTACTATTACCACCATTATTATTATTATTATTGCTACTTTCAAATATGTACAAAGTCTCCCCTACCCTTAAAATTTTTTTCACTATCCCCTTAAGCCATATTTCTATCTCTCTTTCCTCCCTTTCTCATCCAAACTCCTAGAAAAAAGCTATCTCTTTGAGACACTCTCACTTCCCAAAGATTATGTGGCAATATTATCCTAGTTCTTCAGTCTCTTAAAACTATTCTTCCTCTGGCCCATCTTCCTTGTGTCATTTCAAGAGGGAATAATAGAAGGTTCTGACCTTAGTTCTCTTTGCTTCTCCTTGTACATTTTTCCCTACCATGGAATATCTCTATGTAGACACTTCCCAAATTTATATTCTCAGTTCAAATCTCTCTACTAGTTTCCAGTCTTATATGTCCAAATACCTGTTATCAACAGCATATTCAGATTGTGAATTTCAAAGGATTCATTCAGAGCTGCAGAATTATCTCAGCAGTACCAGGAATTTAGAATAAATAAATAAATAATCCATAATCCATGCCCTCAAGAACCTTACCTTTGTGGAAAAGGTTGTAAGAAAAGACTTCCAGAATCCGTTCCAGCTTCATATCTATGATTTTAGTAGGAAAAGCATAGGATTTGGAGTTAGAAGACCTATATTCAAATCCCAGCTCCAAAACTTTCTTACCCCATAACCATGAGCAAGTCATTTAACTAAGTTTTTGTTAACTCACCTTTAAAAAAAAAAAGAGGATAGTCACACAATATCAGTAGGAAAGTGCTTTATTAATCTTAAAACACTATTTAATCCACAGGGGGATACAGTAAATACATAAAAATAACCTAAGGTAATCTGAAAGGAAAAACCACTAGTTCAGTAGGATGGAGGCAGGAGAAAGTCATGGAAGGCTTCATGGAATCAGTCATATCACTGAACCTTCAAAGAACTTCAAAATTCTAACAGATGGAAATGGAGAATGGTTTGTCCAAAAGTAAAGCTGAGAATGCAATGTTGAGTTCAGAATCTCGGTTTGGCTAGAAAATAAGAATATGAGAAATAGTGTAAAATTAGGCTGTTAACATAAGTGAGAAGAAGGCTGTGGAGGAAGAAAAAGCTGTAGGAAGGATAAATTGAAGGAATGAAATTAAGACCTATTTGTAAGCTATTATAATACTCTAGGCAAGAGGTGAGGTTATAAACTAGGATGGCTAGTGTGTGAATGAAGTGATAATAATGGGCACATAATAATGGGCACAATAGATTTTGTAGAAGATATGACTAGATATGAAAATTAAGAGATTTTGAAGAACTAAGAATGATTCCGGGTTTGGAATAAAGATGATTAATTAGTTTAAATATGTTAAGCATGTAAGGCTGACAAAATATCTACACAGAGATATCAGTAGGCAGTGGCTGATATGGGATTGGAATTAAAAAGAAAAGATAGTTTAGGATGGTCCCACATATAGCCAACAGGAAATAAATTAATATCTAGAAAAGAAAGCAGGTTAGAAATACACTGGTGAGCAAATTAACATGGACAAAGTATAATAAATGTTTATTAACATACAATAAATATTACAACTTTTAATATCTTTTTTTTAACCCTTACCTTCCATCTCAGAATCAATACTGTGTATTGGTTCCAAGGCAGAAGAGCAGTAAGGGCTGGGCAATGGGGGTTAAGTGACCTGTCCAGGGTCACATAGCTAGGAAGTGTCTGAGGCCATATTTGAAAACCAGGACCTCCTGTCTCTTGGCCTGGCTCTCAATCCATTGAGCCACCCAGCTGCTCTCAACAATTTTTTTATATCAAAACTTTTAATATGTCTTCCTTTTTTAAAAATCATTTTTATACAATTTTGTACTGAGTTAATATATTCTTTAATTCTTCATGAAGAAGCCATGTACCATTTCTGATGTTGAACCATTAGCAAGAACCTTCTTCTATGTCATCAGAAATGTTAAAGGTTGTAGTTCCTCAATATGTACTAATAATAGGTAGTATTTTTATAGTGCTTTAAGGTTTGAATATTTCATTGAATTTAATATATAAACACATTTACCAAAGTTTATCATTCCCTCGATTATGGGTTTGACTCAACATTTAACAATGGTATTATAGTCTTGAATTAAAATGTGAGCTTCATCATTAAAAATTACCTAAGCTAAGGGGTAGCTGGGTAGCTCAGTGGATTGAGAGTCAGGCCTAGAGACGGGAGTTCCTAGGTTCAAATCTGGCCTCAGACACTTCCTTAACTGTGTGACCCTGGGCAAGTCACTTGACCTCCATTTGCCCTTACTGCTCTTCTGCTTTGGAACCAATACATAGTATTGATTCCAAGATGGAAGGTAAAGGCTTATAAATCTAATCATTGAGACTCTCATCTTTGTACTGTCTTGCCCATGAAATTTTTCCTTTATAGCAATAGTTAGCAGCTGTTTTGTTATTTTTTTTAAGTAGTTTTATCTCTGTTCTTCCAACCTCAAGAAATCAATCAACTCCTCCAGCTGCCAATTTTCTCTGAGAGTCTGTGGTCGTTTTATAAGAATTAATTAAGCTGTTCTGTAGTAAATAGTTTTTCACTTCTTGGAATTTTTTTTTACTTTCAACCACACTTTCCTTTGAACTCTGACATGCTTGATAATCCTTAAAATAACTGATTCTTTCAAACCAAGAGCAGTCACTGAAGTATACTTTTTAAGAGTTAGACTTTATGCACATTTCCTTGGAGTATTATTTTTTTAAACCACAGAATTAAAAACACAACAAAAGAGAGCAAAGAAAGCATGTGAATGGCACGAAATACAGTCACCTAACAGAAAATGGACTAAAAGAGGGAAAAACAGCTCAGTAGCTAAGGTCAAATGTTTGAAGTCTGTCTAAATATCAATAAAAACACACACTGTGATGCTTACTATGACAAAATTAAGCCATATCAAAATTTCTGATTTATTCGAGTAATTTGTCCATAATTATTGGTAGTAACATGGAAGCCAATTATGAGAGTATTCAAAGGGAAATGGAGGTCAGTGTCAGTGATCACTTCATATTAGTCCTAGAGGATTAGGAACAAGAAACAGTCCTCAAATTTAGCAGTTAAGTAATTATTGCCTCTGAGAAATCAAATTTAGCAGAAAGATGGGCTCAGAAGCAGGAGTACAAGGGATTGAGAAATAGAAAATAAGAAAGCATAATAATAAACCAGTCTTTAAGGGTTGTAAAAGTGAGGGGAAATGCTGGATAATAGCATAATAGGATGATAGGACATAGCAAAGGTTTACCTGAGGTTATCTGTAGGCAACAGAAAAACCAGTAGAGAAGGTAAGGTAAAAAAATAAGACAAAGAAAAAGAATAATGCATGAGACAAGCTTCTAAAAATGGGATAGCAGTGACACATCTTTGCTAAAGAATCAGCTATTCATCAAAAACTAGATTTTTAGATGAAAGACTATGAGATATGAGAGTTCACAATGACCAATTTTTTTCAATAAATGAAGAGCCTCACAAGTTTAGGGCACAAAGAAAGAGGCTAGACTTGGTTTGAAACTAAGACTTTGGGAAACTCAAGAGAAATAACTGGGGAAGAATAAATGTTTACACAATTAATCTGTACTGGACAGTTCAGACTGCAGTCTGAACAATTCTCTCTTCCGGTGGCAGTATTTAACTCTTCTTGATTATGTTATGAAGAAGGGTAGCTACCTTTCAAAGAGTATTCAACATGTCCAAAATTGAACTCTTTCCTCCCCACTACCAAAAAAAAGGGGGGGGGGCCCTCTTTATAAATTCTCAATTTCTTTTCATAGCATCAAGTTAAAAATTTTTGAGTCAAGGATCTTCTCCAATCACCAAGTCCTATTGTGAATACCTCTTTCTCAAGCTTGTTCCTCTTCATTCCTATTGTCACTCATTTATGTATGTTTTTTTCTCTTTCACTAGATTATAAACTCCTTGAAGACAAGAGGTTTATAATCTCAATGTTTCATTACTGCAATTCTAGCACAGTGTAGGTGTTTAATAAATGTCATTCAAAAATGAGAAAGAAGACAAAACCCCATAGCATGTTTATTCCTGTACTTCTCTCTCTGTCTCTATCGCTATCTCTGTCTCTGTCTCTGTCTCTCTCCTAAAGACTGGGGGTCCTAGGTTCAAATCCAACCTCAGACACTTCCTAGCTCTATGACCCTGGGCAAGTCACTTAACCCCCATTGCCTAGACTTTACTGCTCATCTGCCTTAGAACAGAGTATTGATTCTAAGATGGAAGGTAAGGGTTTAAAAAAAAAAAACATCTATCTATAAGGAATGAAATACTACCCAAAAGGAGTGACACCATCATCTACTTTTAAGTTAAGAATTTTTTTTACATCATCAACAATAGCTTTCCTTCCCCACACCCACTCAATTTCCCATAATTTTGCCAAGGAAAAAGAGAAATATCTATCCATTTTTCTATGTGGAAAAAAGTAATGTAACAGCCCTTTTCTAACAATAAAGAAATAAAACAGCTTAAATATGTATAAAAGGTAGTATGAAGGAAAAATTGATTTTGATTGTTCAGTAGTTTTTTGCAGTACTTTGTAAACTACTAAGAATTTACACTTAAAAGGACTGAAGGACTAAGCACTGAAAGAACCTTATTTATAATATTGTTCAACCACTTAATTCTACAGATGAGGAAATGAGATTTGAAAGGTTAAGTAACTTATTCAAGGTCATAATAGAAGGAAATGCACATCTGGATTTCCAATCCAAGTCCTTACTCCAAAATCAACACTCTTTCCAGTATACCACACTAAGAAAGACTCTGTGAGGGAATATGAGCTGAAGGAGAATAAAGTGAGAACTAGGGGAATAATATGTAAACAATATTATTGAGAAAAACTTCGAAAGACTTTACAGCTCTGCTCCTGATCAATGCAATGATAAACTATTAATCCAAAAAGAATGAAGATGAAACATACCACTCACTTCCAGACAGAAAACTAATCAACTTCAAATGTAGAAAGAGACATACATTTCTGGATAAGGCTAATGTGGGTGTTTGTTTTGTCGACTATACAACTAAATACTTACTTGGGTGTTCGTTTTGTTTTTAAATTTGTTCAAGGAGTAGTAGATTGTTTTTAATTAAAAAATAAAAATAATAAACTTTCAAAAGTGAAGTGCATAGTAACAAACATTAATAAATCCTTAGAGACACAGATCAAACAAACCCTTCTTCCCCATGTATCACCCCAAATAATGTTGTCGTGAATTCATGTCAGAATTCAATCACACAAAGTTCTATTTTTTTCATCTTTCTATTAACACATCTCTACCCCTACCAACCCCACTTTTTAAATCAATTCGCCTCCGCAAAGACAAATCTTTCCCGATCCTCAGCTCAAACCCTTTAAGTAGTCCTCGAGGGGCGACCAGCAAGCAAAGACGCATCAGTCCCGAGAGGCTCATTTCTCCTCCCCTTTGGATGGCCCCCAGACTCTTCCCTCCATTTCAGGCAGGGACCGAGAGAGGTGGGAATTGCTGGCGTCGTGGCCTCAGGACTGTGACTTCCCCGTCCCACTTTAGGCAACAGACCCAAATTCTAGGCCGGCCTGGATCAGGTCGCAAACTTTATCTCGAGGCAGGGCAGGGGCAGAGGCAGGGGCAGAAGCAAGTCATGTTCCTCTCGGGCAGTCCAGGTCCAGAGTGAATTAGTCAGGGCAGCAGAGACTGGGTTCTCCAGTCGTCCTTCCAAGCCAGCAGAGGGGAAAACACAACGTCATCACGGAAGCCTGGCAGGGACCTCCGTCACCCCCTCCTCTACTACCACAAAGAGGGGATCTCAGCGGGGAAGAGGGGGTTGGCAGGATGAATGAACTAACATCATAGTGAAGAAACAGACTCATGAATCATAAATTATGCCTACCTGAGGGGAAATGGGTGCGCGGGAGGAAAGAGTGGAGGCCTTCCCCGGCAGCCGCTCTGTTCGCAGTCTGACAGCCCCCGACAGCCCACTGCGGGCTACCAGGTATGCGGGAGCCCAGAGACAAGGGAGCTCGGACCTGCGCAAAAGCCACCGTCTCGTTTGCGCAACCTCCGGCACCAGAGCAGTTAGACGGCGTTCCTTCAGGAGACCCCGCCCTTTCCCTTGGCCTGGTTTTCGGGTAACCCAACCAGTAGGGTTTTGTGAACTATCAGCTGGAGCTTGTTGGTTAAGGAAAGGGAGTACCTCGTCCCCTTGATGTGATGCTTTTCCTGCCCAGGCCATCCTGGTGTTTTCCCTCTATGACCGCACGCTACAATCTATGCCCAGTTGCCGTCAGTAACGAAGGCGAGTCGTGCTTGGACCTCTGCACTGCGGCAGACGAATTGCTTCATTAAATGTTCCAACCCCCTATGACCAGCGCTCAGCAACTGATCTTCCCTTATGTGACTAGAAGGCCTGGGATGGCGAAGGGATAGAGTCCTGGACCTTCAAGTTACAAAGAACCGAAGCAATCAAAAGAAAAGAGAGAAAAAAAGATTAAAAGTGTCTATACAAACTAATGGAGACATAGGGTGCTATATTAAGGGGAAAGCAGATGAAAAAGTAGGAAGACAGTTATAACTGATATAAAATAAAACAAATTCAATAAGCATTTATTAAGTGCCATTGTGTGTCAGGTATCAAGGGAAATGCTGAAGGTACAAAGAAAGCCAAAAAACATACCTTGCTCTCAAGGAACTCAAAACCTAATAGGGGAGACAACATGTGTAAGCACCTATGTAAAAAAAGATATATATGGGGAAAAGTAGAGATAATTTCTGAGGGACAGAACTAAGATTAAGGATGCCTCTCAAAGGTTTCTTGTTAAGGGTAGGACTTTAGCTGAGTCTTGAAGAAAGCCAGAGAAGCCGTGGCAGGAGTGAGGAGTGAGAGAATTCCAAGCATCAAAGACAACCAGTAAAAATATCCAAAGTCTGGAAATGGAATATGGTATGCGTGGAACAAGGAGGTCAGTGTCACTAGATCCCAGAGTACTTTGGGGAGATGTAAAGTTGAAGAAGAAGTAGGAAAGTAGGAAAGGATCAGGTTATGAATGGCTTTACAGGGTTTTCTGTTTGATTCTGGGGATGATAGGGAGAGTCTGGAGTGTTTTGAGTGGAAGTGGAGAAGAGTTGATAGGATCAAATTTGTATTTTAGGATGATCAATTTGACAACTGAGTGGTCTTGAGTGGAGGGAGACTTGATGTCTAACATCTAGTCTAACAAGTGGTAATAAGGGTCTTTACAAGAGTGAAGGCATTGTCATAGATTGCCAGCCTGAATGACTGAGAATAGTGGTGCTCTCAACAGTAACGGGGAAGTTAGGAAGAAGGGAAGGGTTAGGGAGAAAAATGATTACAATGTTTGGGATATCCAGTTGTTAGAGATAGGAAAATGAATGACAAGAGAGAAGTTAGAGTTGAATAAATAGATCCAAATGTCATCTGCCTAGGCATGATAGTTGAACTGATGAACTTACCAAGTGAAATATTATAGAGGGAAATGAGGAGAGAGCCCAAGGGAAATCCCACAGTTAGAAAGTGTATCCTGGATAAAGATCCAGCAAAGGAGACTGAGAAATGGTCATACAGATAGAAGAAGAATCAAGAGAGAGCAGTGTCATGAAAACCTAGAGAAAGACTGCTAGGCATTTCTATTAGATGTTCTTTCACCATTTTAGACTCAACATGTCCAATCTCCAGTCCTCGTTATTTTTCATCTAAAACTTATCTCTCTTCCTAAGGTCCCTATTTCTATGAAAGAGTATCATCTTTCTCTGCATCACTAAAGTTTGCAACCTCTTAATCATATTTGATTATTAATTCTCCCTCATCTCCCATATCCAATAAATTACCAAGTCCTTCACAATTTCCTTTTCTCTGCCCACGTGTTCACTACTCTCTTGCCTAGATTATTGTAATAGGTTCCAATTAGTCTATTTGCTTCAATTCACTTTCCTCTTTTCTCTTCCATATAACTTATAGAATTGACATTCTGACAACAGCTGTCCCTCAGGAAGCTCCAGTGTCTCCCTATTGCCTTTAGAATTAAACACAAATGCTTCTGGGCATTTAAAGCCTTTCATAGTCTTGCTGCAAGCTACCTTTTTTGTCCTTAAATCTTCTTCTTCACATACTCTTATATTCCAGCAAATTGGCCTACTTTTTCTTCTCTCTACTTGGCATTCTGTTTTCATGTCTTTGTATATTTGTGAATGCTCTCTTTCTTCATCTGCCACTTAGAATCCATAGCTCTTTTTAAGGGTCATCAAGAACCACCTCATACATGATACATTCCTGATTCTCCCCAGTTTTCCTCTATTCCTTACCACCATACTAAACAACATAGCATTTATGTTGTGTAAATTTTATGTTACCTGTTTTGAAATACATGCACTGGGGGCAGAGAGATTTATGAAAGGAGACTAATCTTCCTTTGAGAGCCAAGCCAGTGGTCTCTCAGATGGGAGGGTCCTTCTGTCTAGAGTGTGGCACTTCAGTCAGATAAATGATGACAGGCACTGTTTGCTCAATCCCGTGTCAGGTATCACACAGTGCTCTGCCATGGCACAGAGGTTGGTTTATTTTATAGATTCAGTGAGTACATACTTTTCTGGCACACAATCATTTCTCAACATACATGTTTCCATAGAACCTAACAACAGATGTGAAGCCTAAGGAGATAGTCAATGAAACATTGTTGCTATAACAGAGATGGAGATGAATGACATGATTAGGGTGATCTGGAGGTTAGTCCCTCTTGACCTAAGGGATGACCAGTTAGGGGAATGAATCAGTGTTACTTTTGGTCAGCTTTCACAATCAATCACAATTCCTCAGGAGATGGGTAACAAAACATTCCATAGCTAGGTACAGGGTTAGAGGGTAATTTAAGACAGACCAGAATTGGGATTTTCAGTTTCCAAGTTGTATATTTCTTGTGCTTGTTTCAGGCACCTGGCAAGGTTGCTTGGTTATGAACCAGCAAAGTATGTCAGTAACTTGTGTTTCAAAGGATTGATTAATTTGCCTGTCATGCTTTGCCTGCAATGGGTGTGGAGTGTTTAAGTATGCCTCTGCTTGAGAGAAAAGGGAGGGGTAGTGGGTATTGGTCTTTAGGTTTTAATTCTGTGATTGTAATCTATTGAGGTAATAATCTGGGGGGATTAAAGTGGGATATAGATGCATTAACTTTATAAGTATTTGCTCTCATATTATTTCTCCTGTATTGGAGAGAGAACAATAATCATAACAATTCCATTAGTAGGGGAAGTTAGAAGGAGAAGTCACACAGAAGGGGTTTCAGTGGGTGCCTTATTTTCTGGGGGTTGCTTTGCCCTCCATTGCCCCAGACTGTGACTCTGTCAGACAGCAGGGGTATGATGGCTTTCCACAGCCTTCTTTCCTACCCAGATTCCCAACTTCCACTTTTGAATCTGACTTTAGGATTAGGGTAGATATAAACTTTGAGTCATCCTTATCTTAACTCTCATTCTCATAGTCTTAGTCCCCAGAATAAGGCTCTACTCCTTGGGGCTCTAGCAGTACTCCTGGGAGAGTTTAGTGGTGAATATCTAATGTCCAATATCAAATATAATATCAATTCAAGCCTTTTCTGGCATGCTTCTCCACAAGATCATCAGTTAATCATTTAGCCTATCTGCCTTAAGTAACTTTTGTGTGAGAAAATTGAGTATGCTATTCTCAGAATGAGCATTCAGCTGACCAAGGCTAGTTTGTTACCTTTTGTTGATTGAGGACTCCAGGACAAGCTTGGGAGGGAGACTGATGAAAGAAAGAAAGGGCAATAAACAGCTCAGTTGCTCCCTTTACCTCACCTGGACTAGGGTTGAAAACACAAGTGTTTTGGATTGTAGGTTAAGGCCTATTATGGGGGTCTGACAGGAGCAGGGAGGAGCCCTGTGTTGGGAACTTGTATATATTGCCTGTTTGCTGCCCATCACTGAGGTGCTCTCTTTCATGAAGAGACTAAACTGCCTCTTTTTACTTCTACCTTCCAATTCTAAGTTTTGTTTATTTGAGTGGGTAGGGCATTTGTGCTCATTTTTATCTACATAGGTGAGTAGGGCACATGTCATCATTTTTATCTTATGTGGAAGAGGCATGAAGGAAGAAGAGAATTTTCAGGCAGGCAAAGACAGAAAGCTGGAGACATAATCTATCAATCAAGGTGAACATTCCATTTGGAATGTTCCCAAGAAAAACAGTTGGAGCCTAGCCAGCAGATGAACTGAGAGATTTCCTTGGCTTCTGACCAAGGGAGAGACTGGCTTCTTCTGACGTAGGCTAAGGCTTTGGTGTGGCTGATGTTGGTGACTGGCCATTATATACTGGGATGATTAGAAGAAGACAGAAGAAAATCAATTGTCCTTCATAAGTCCCTGACAGATTTTTGTGTCACAGCTGTGACAGGACTTACATTTCTCAATATCCTTCTAATCCTCATTATAGACTAGGGATAACCCCATCACTCTCACCTCATCTTCCATCCTGTCCTATCTTCCCCAATAAACCTCCTTATCTGAGAAACAGAACAAGAGTATCTTCTCTAGACCTCACAGTTCACCTTTGAATTACTTAGAAGGGTGGCTGACTAACTAGAAATATCTCCAAAGTATCTCATTTTCTAATATAATTGGCACCTCTAAGATTGACTGAACCTCACTGTCCTTAGAAAGGCAGAGTAGAAAAGAGTGGAGATGTTTAAACAAGTTATTTGTGGAGTTGTGGTGATTCCTGTCATTGCTTGTTTCTGGTTCTACAACATACTGTACAACAAAATGACCCACATGATCATGGACTCTATTGATTACATAGGCAACATAACAATGTCTGTTTTGCAGTTGCCATTCCAAACAGACCCTATACTCTGGCAGGTACTAGCTCAAGTTTATGTGATCTTAATGGCTGTCCTACAACCTTTAACCCAATTAAAGAAGATCTTTAGATTTGTTATTTCCCTTAAGGCAAAAAAGATACTGGCTATTGATAACAACCTGGAAAGCATGATTAAGACCATGTTTGAGGAAATGATTAAGGAAAAAGGGCTAGATCAGGTTATGGGCAAGGACAATGGACGGGCAGGCAGTGCATCTGAAGGAAAGACAGCTACTCACTGATAAGGGAAATGAAGGTGACAAGGACACTGTGTCTGCTGGTGAACCTGAGAAAATCTGTCCATTAAAAGAGGTCACTAAACTATCCAGTACTGCTGGTGTGCAAAGCCCATTGACAATTCTCCTCACAGGAACTTGAATCCATAAAAAGATGTTTCCCAAAATTTGTAGAAAATCCTTTTAAATCTCAAAAATTACTGAAACAAGCTTTCAGGATTTTTGATCCTGATTTTGAAGATGTGGGAGTTTCTCCTTTCAGAATTATTTATCCCCCATGAACAAAGGCAATTCCTGAATAAGACAAAATCTGATAGTAATTTAACTAGTGGCCAACTAAGGAGCTAAGGGAAGATCTGGACTTTGCTAACCCTACTAGCATGCCCAACCTAAGAAAATGCAGGGAGGACTTACTACAGGCCATAAAACAATGCTGCCCTAAACCAAATGCATGGGCAAGGTTTGATAAGATTGTACAGAACAAAGGGGAACATCCTGCCACATACATTGACTGATTGTCAGAGATGGCAGATTCAATTTTGGGAATAGAAGCTGATAGTGAAGAATCTGTGAGCCATGTCCATAGGCAATTTCTAAGGGGTTGCACACCTAATTAAAATTTTTTTTCAAGCACTATTTCCCTAAATATGATTCGGTCACCCTGATAGAACTGTGAGATAGCAACTTACTTACATGATAGTAACCCAGAACAAAGTAAACAAGTCCAGGACCTAAAAGAAAAGTTAGAAATGACAGAGAAACATCTTAAAGATAAGGAGATAGAAGAAATCAAGAATCTAAACATGGTTAAGACTTACATGAGGGGGCAGCTGGGTAGCTCAGTGAATTGAGATCCAGGTCTAGAGACGGGAGGTCCTAGGTTCAAATCTGGCCTCAGACACTTCCCAGCTGTGTGACCCTGGGCAAGTCACTTGACCCCCATTGCCTAGCCCTTACCACTCTTCTGCCTTGGAGCCAATACACAGTATTGACTCCAAGACGGAAGGTAAGGGTTTAAAAAAAAAAAAGACTTACATGAGATCTAGTTACACAAGGTCTAGTTATAAGTCAGAGAGAGACTAGGGAATGTTTATTTTGCCACAAGAAAGGTCATTTGATTAAAAATTGTTTTTTTAAAGAAGAAACATGAAATTAACAGCAAGAACACACAAAATTCACAAACTAGATACAAAAAGTCCACTTGTTCACATTGCACACGAAAGTCCTCAAAGCAAGCTCTGGACTTGCATGAGATGCAACAGGCTATAAAAACTAGAACCAAACCTAAGTACTCAGATATGGTTAGGAAAGAGTTATGAAGCCAGGCCTATAAAGTATATAATGTGACAAATGGAGACAGAAGGAATAGTGAGAATGAGGCTGCAGTTAAAAATAGTATACAATAATCGAATGTAATGGACTTCTACATTAGTAGTGGTGTAATATTCCTGAACAATCTGCAGGAATCTAGGGGGAAAATCACTATTCATAAGCAAAGGATAAACTATGGGAATAGAAATACCAAGGAAAAGTAACTGCCTGACTACAGCGGTTGAGGGGACATGACAGAGGAGAGACTCTAAACGAAACTCTAATGCAAATATTAACAACATGGAAATGGGTTCGAATCAAGAACACATGTGACACCCAGTGGAATCACGCGTCGGCTATGGGGGTTAGGGGGGGAGGAAAAGAAAATGATCTTTGTCTTTAATGAATAATGCTTGGAAATGATCAAATAAAATATTATTTTTAAAAAATAGTATACAAAAGTTGGGAAATGGTGAAAATTCAGTTCAAGAAAGGGAATCTGTGAGTGATAGCTATTGCAATAAAGCAAGAGAAAGGCAGAGACAGATTAAAGAAACTGATACAGAAATAAAAGAAATTATATCACAAATTACAAATGATATGAGAGATTTACAGAAAAGCTGCAAACAGGAAAAGAGTGTCAATGAAATAAAATCATTTTTAGAGAACTTTTTCCAGTGTGGAGTAGATAATGGGATTGAATTGTGCAAAAGAAAAGGACAAAGTCACAAGAAACCCAAGCAGGAGTTAGTGACAGATACAGAGACACATAATTTCAATTCCCTAAAAGTTACAGTTGCTAAAGAAGAAGATATAAAGGCTTTGAAATCATTCACAGAGTTGATTGACATTCCACCAATCTCAGTTTATTCTTCCAATAGCTTTATGGCACAGGTACCCTTAGAAAAAACTTCAAATTTTAATCCAGAAGCTGAAACCTTCCGTCCAGCAATGAGTGATTTAGAAAAGACAAAATTAACTGAAAATGGAGCTGAAGTTACTTTTGAAAATAATAATCCTATTCAAAGTAATGGAGGTGACATGACAGTTAAATTTGAATATGGGGTTGGAATGGAAGTCTTACTAACTGCCAGGGATTCAAAAAACAGTCTTGAATCCAGCATTCTAAGTGGCAGAGAGAAATCTGGCCACGGCAACAGCTATGATTTAGATTCATGTTCCAATGTAGTAGAGAATTGTAAACCTTAAAATTTCACAGACTTATGAATGTTAAAAATTTTACTCCACATTGAGGAATCCTCCAATTCCCTACTTGAAATAATTCCCTACCAGATAGTGAGAACTCTACTTGAATGTAAAAACCCCTTGCTGTAGGAGTATCCCTACTCCACCCCTACTTAAGACTGCTTTAGGGGAGAAAACTCCTTGCTATGGGAGGACCTCGATTCCATCCCTACTTGGGACTGCTTTAGGGGAGAAAACTCCTTGCTATGGGAGGATCTCTATTTCACCCCTACTTAAGACTGCTTTAGGGCAGAAAACTCCTTGCCAAACAATGAAAGTACTTGAAAACCATACTTATAAAGGAAAGGAGTTCTTTGAGCCATGCCTATTTTTGGAATTGATACAATGGGATGCTAAGTGCCTATAAAGGTGGGGCAACTTGTAAACTACTTAGACCTAAAAGGTGAAAACTTACTCAGAGGTTTTCTCTTAATGAAATTAGTCGACACAGCAGCAATTTTTTTTCTGACTTACTAAAGAGATTAATCTACTCAACTGTGAATTCAAAATGGGCTATCTTTTGGAAAACATCTACAGTGATTGGTAGATGGAAGAACTTAGGGTAGGTGACATAGGAGATTTTTCCCTTAAAAATAACAGCTCAGAGAAGAGCTGGAGGTCATTCTGAAACATTCAGATTGATGAGGTCATTCTGAAACATTCAGATTGAGGAGGACTCATTCTGAAACATTCAGATTGAGGAAGGACTGATTCTGAAGCATTCAGATGGAGGAGGGAGCTGGTAAAAGCAGCTGAGATGATGCTGGCCTGGTGTCACTAGAATCCTTGCTTAGGCAGACCTTGTGGTGAGTGTTAAAAGACTGACTGACTGATTCTCTCTCTTAAGACTCAGGTCTAGGCCATATTGGCTTGAGGCCCTTCATAATTATTCCTTTCCTACTCTTTCTCTCTTTCTCTAATTCCTCATTATATTATTAATTAAAAATCTCTATAAAACCCAGTTGACTCGGGTATTTGAATAATTGGGAATATTTCCCTGGCAACCACCTTATATTTGATTTAAAAACCAAGACACTGTAGTGAAACATATTTTCTGCGGTCAAATTTACTCACACTCTCTTATATCTATCACAATTTATATCTTCCACTATTTTAATCACTACAGTTTAAGACCTCAACCATTTTAAATCTTACAGAATACAACCTCAAATGAAGACTTCTTAGGGAATGAATCAAATCAAAAAGAATTAACTGATCAAAAAATACAACTGTCAGAGAGTAGCAAAGAAATTGACACTGAGTTGGTGATTAGAAACACCTTTGCTACAAAACCAGAAACATATGTATGTACTGTGGGAAAGAATGAAGGCACACATCCTACTGATGATGCAGAGGGACATGCAGATGTACCAAACTTATTCCCCAAAGAAAATAATAAAATAGAGGGAAAGAGTCCTATCTCTACACAGTCAAATGAGAATTAAGATAAACATAAACATCAGACTAGTGGTAGAATAGAATCTATGATTGTTAACCATATAGAAGATTTGCAAGAAGAAGCTAAACCCATACCATCAAGTATACCAATTCAAAATGAAATTCTAAAGCTTAGTAGTGAGAAAGAACAAGAAACTGATCTGAAAAATATAAAATCTGGTGACATAGGCTTAGATCACAACACAAAGACAGAGTTATTAGCAAAGTCTGACATAAGTTTACATGGCATTGAGAAAAATCCAAAGAACATAGTGATTGGATTTAGTGAATCAGATTCAGATACTGAATCAAAAGGGATACCAGAAGGTGTAATAATAACGAATGAAGATGATTTAGAACAAATGCCTTATCAACTTTATAAGCAGTATGAAGAGGTAGACAAAGGAGGGGATGTGTGGGACACAAGTGAGAAGAGTGAGTACCTGGAACCAGTGCAATCAAAATCTCACCAAGACTATGATGATGATGAGATATTCTTTGGGCACAGAACCAGTTGCATACCATTGAAAGAACTTTATGCAAGATTAGGGGTTAATAATGAAGATGACTTTATAGAAAAGTTGAAATACATGGCTTGTACAGATACAGATTTTAAATGGGAAGGTGGATATCAAGGAACATATTAAAGAAATGGAGGAGGAGAGATAGATACACAATTTCACTTCTATTCTCTAATTTCAAAAACATGAGGAGTACCATTCATGCTGTAACAGTGAAACCTAGATTTGTTGGAGTTCCATAGGGTAACATACTACACAAAACCTTATGAGTATGAAGACTAGTCTTGGGGTAGCATGGAAAATATGTTATTCTAGCAAAAGAATAACTAGTAATTCAACAACAATAACACTCCTAAACTTATAGGATAACACTCCAACTTCATAACTAGGACAGACAAACACCTGGATTGCTATGGAAGCGTGGATTCACATTGGTTGAATTTGTTATCAGAGACTTTATAAGCAAGTTATAGATGAGAACTGAAATAGTTTATCCATATCTCTCAACCTTTGCTCTGAATTAATCTCTACCGAGGGGAAGGATGAGAAAGAGGGTATAGCATGAAGATGTTACTTCATAGTTTCAGATACCTCACTAGACACAACAATGTGATCATGTCGTCAATGAAGATATATACAAATGACATCTGAGAAAAAAAATACTAGTCATGAACAGCAACATGAATAGCCCAAGATGAAATCAAAAGCAGTCCTTGTGAATGAAAGCCTATGAAAACAAAGGAAAGCACATGAGAATACTAGAGTACAGACAAGAGAGCATTGCACATGTTGAAATGACAACAGGAAAGCAACCCTGAAGCACATACAACCAGTAATAGAGACAAAAAGAAAACATTAGCAGCCATAGGGGGAAAAAAGCCTCTATATATTTTTATACATAGTCTCTGCCAGCCACACAATAACAGAACAGAAAGAAGCAATGTTATTAAAGTGAATACATAATTCTTTACATTATATCTCCATGAAATAATTACAGTAACCATACAATAAGCCTCCTTGTGAAATAGTCACACAGTGAAAGATTAGGAAAAACTTCAAATCACTATTATTAACAAAAAATCTTGAGAACTTATGCTTACACACATCCATGAAGAACACATGTACACCTTATGTGCATGAATGAAGATGTGCATATGTAAAGCTTACTCTCATGCATGAAGATATACACATGTAATGCTTACTTTCACACATGAAGATTGATATATTCTGACAAACAATCATGAAGATTTCATCTTACTTCTATGCAGATGTAAATTCCACTCTTACATACATGCACATGTAAAAAACCTTACATGCATACATGTTCGTGTTTGTTCCTGTGTGTTCCTGGATCCTGATTTGAAGAACACATCTTCAATCAAAACTGGAAGAAGACGAGTGGCATGCTGACTAGATGGAGGACCAGAGATGAAGAAAAAGTTTATACAAGCAACATACAAGGACATGGAAGGACTTTGAAATTTTGGAACTTTTGATCATGAGGATATGTAAGAATGCATCATACATATTAACATCATATATATGCATGCACATGCTACATACACTTTAGGAAGATATCTCATGGAATGGGTAAGTATACAACATGAATAGTTGTATAACAAAAAGACACGCTGATACAAATTTCTGTGGGAAATTCAAACAGATAAAAATATTTCTTATCTGCATGAGTTTGTACAGAAATCTAGAATGATGTACATATGTAAATACTAATTTATTAAAAAACTAATTGTATTAGAATAATTTATCTAATGACTAACAATAGTGACAGTCCAGTGAATTTGTGCAAGTCTTAGGAAAGTAGAGACAGACATAGAAGTTCTTAAGTATAGAAGTTAGATTACATTGTTATTGTAACTTAGTATTTATTAGTGGTAGGAGTTTTCTTGGTTAAATTTATAGAAATTAGGAAATAGGACAATTGCATATTCTGAATGTTAGTGAAATTGTTGGAATGATTTAAAAATTGTTACTTGATTTGTTGTGATGTCAAAACCATGTTCATATAAATCCCTTACCTAAACCATTTTCCTATACCCATTCTTAGCTTAGCACTAGGTAGACAGAATAACTAAGGTAAGTTAGGATTTTGTTATTTTGGGAAGGCAAAGGAATATTTCAGATAGTACAGAGTTAAGAATGGATAGATAGAGTTATATTAAAGGTAAGTATCATTGACATTCATGGATGTGAATTTTTTTTAAAAAAGGGAGGAATGTGGAAGAGGCATTAAGGAAGAGAGAATGTTCAGGCAGGCAAGACAGAAAGCTGGGGACATTATTTATCAATCAAGGTGAACATTCCATTTGGAATGTTCCCAGGAAAAACAGTTGGAACCTAGCCAGCAGATGAACTGAGAGATTTCCTTGGCTTCTGACCAAGGGAGAGACTGGCTTCTTCTGACCTAGGCTAAGGCTTTGGTGTGGCTGATGTTGGTGACTGGCCATTATATACTGGGATGATTAGAAGAAGACAGAAGAAAATCAATTGTCCTTCATAACACCCTGACAGATTTTTGTGTCACAGCTGTGATAGGACTGACATTTCCCAAAATCCTCCCAATCCTCATTATAGATTAGGGATAGCCCCAAATCTCTCACCTCATCTTCCATCCTTGTCCTGTTGTTCCCAATAAACCCCCTTACTTGAGAAAGAAAGAGAAAAGAGTTTTTTCTCATAAACATCATTGTCCACTCAGGGAAGAGGGGGGGGATGGATAGGGACAAAGCTAAAGGCTTCAGAAGAGGGTGGTGAAGGGAGGTATTGAGGGGGGGAGGAGGGTAGGAAAAATATTAATCAATTAGCCATCTAAGGGAATTGATAGACACCCTCAAGTATTCCCCTAGTATATCTCTCTCTATTACAACTAGGCACCTTGAGGTTTCCCCTAGTAGTAGTATCTCCCTATTACAACTAGGCACCCTGAGGTTTCCCCTAGTATCTCTCTAATCAGCCAGAGTATCTATTTACTACAACTTGACAAGCACCAGTATCATTTCTAATACACTTACATACTTTTAGAAAGGGATATTGACTAAGGTAGTACAATTGGCACAAAGCAATCCTCCAAATGTCAGTTGGACTAACCCAAATCTACAGAAGTTTAGAGGGCACATATGGCAATGGAGTACTCTATACTCTGTGTCTGGAAGTCTTTTTTTTCCTATTTGTGGGGTAGTAGTAGTAGTAGTCTCTCGGTAACTGAGGATGACGATTGTCTTTGTGCGTTTTCATCTATGATAGATGAGTGTGCACAAAGACACTTGTGCATGAAGGAGATTTAAGTGGAAAAGTCAATGCACAGAGACAGTCCCACTTTCTCAGCATTGGCAGCCTGGGTCCAGTGGCATGAAAAATTGTTACACATGGAGACTTCCTCAGCTGCATTGGATGGCTGTGTTGTCTTTTGTGCTCCAACACATCCTGGTACTCAAGAAGTATCTCCTTGGTCATGTTGCAGTTTCTTTGATGGGCTGCTTTGTGGAAGTGCAAGTTTATCTATTCTGTCCTTAGCTCCTAATGCCATCACTCTGTAGACCTTAAAATTTCACAGACTTATGAATGTTAAAAATTTTACTCCACATTGAGGAATCCTCCTATTCCCTACTTGAAATAATTCCCTACCAGATAGTGAAAACTCTACATGAATGTGAAAACTCCTTGCTATGGGAGTATCCCACTCCACCCCTACTTAAGACTGCTTTAGGGCAGAAAACTCCTTGCTAAACAATTAAAGTACTTGAAAACCATACTTATAAAGGAAAGGAGTTCTTTGAGCCATGCCTATTTTTGGAATTGATACAATGGGATGCTAAGTGCCTATAAAGGTGGGGCAACTTGTAAACTACTTAGACCTAAAAGGTGAAAACTTACTCAGAGGTTTTCTCTTAATGAAATTAGTCGACACAGCAGCAATTTTTTTTCTGACTTACTAAAGAGATTAATCTACTCAACTGTGAATTCAAAATGGGCTATCTTTTGGAAAACATCTACAGTGATTGGTAGATGGAAGAACTTAGGGTAGGTGACATAGGAGATTTTTCCCTTAAAAATAACAGCTCAGAGAAGAGATGGAGGTCATTCTGAAACATTCAGATTGAGGAGGACTCATTCTGAAACATTCAGATTGAGGAAGGACTGATTCTGAAACATTCAGATGGAGGAGGGAGCTGGTGAAAGTAGCTGAGATGATGCTGGCCTGGTGTCACTAGAATCCTTGCTTAGGCAGACCTTGTGGTGAGTGTTAAAAGATTGACTGACTGATCTCTCTCTCTTAAGACTCAGATCTAGGCTATGTTGGCTTAAAGCCCTTCATGCTTACTTCCTTTTTCTCTCTTTTCTTTAATTCCACATTTGTATTAATTAAATCTCTATAAAACCCAGTTGACTTGGGTATTTGAATAATTGGGAATATTTCCCTGGCAACCACCTTATATTTGATTCAAAAACCAAGATGCTGTAGTGAAACATATTTTCTGTGGTCAAATTTACTCACACTCTCTTATATCTATCACAATTTATATCTTCCTCTATTTTAATCACTACAGTTTAAGACTTCAACCATTTTAAATCTAACAACTGCCTTAAGCTGATTTGAAGATGCCACTTTTTATTAGTATATGTGTACATGTAATTGAGAAAAATATATTTTTAAAAGTATATGTACATACATATTTTTCCAAAGAGCCCAGTATTACTCTATAAACATTGTTTGAATTTAGGAGGGCAGCGGAAGGCTCATGAAATTAAGTCATCATCACACTGGAGACCTGGTGACTATATCTTAATAACTGTAATAATAGCAGTAATTGACATTTATGTAACACTTTAAGTCTTCAAAATGCTGTGCTACCATTATCTCATTTGAGCCTCACAACATCCTTGCTTAGAACCCTGAGAGGAACAGTAGTTTCTTCTTTGGGAATCTAAACTGACAGTACAGTGTGGCTACAACAGAAGAAATGCAATTGGGGTAGGGGGGAGAAATTGGGGAGGGGTGGTGAGGAAAGGGGAAGGAAGTAGGTTGATACATACAGAGATGGCTCTGAATGGCCTCAAGCCAAGTTTCTGGGCCATATAAATAGCCAATGTAGTGAATCAGGCCACTGCTTTTCCTTCCCCCCCTTATGGATACATTATCTTTTAACTCACTGGGTGTTGTATGACTTCTGTTCCTATTAATGATGCATCCCCAGAAGGTAGAAGGCAGCAATAACTCTATAACTATATTCTTTAGGGATGGAAGTAATAAGTACCCCTGAGGAAGGTCTCTGGAAATGCATATCTTCTTTCTTCTACTTGAGGAATAAATTCCTAAAGATAATCCCTACAAATTACTACAAAAATCCCAAGAAAGCATTCTGGGGAAGGGGGAGGGAGGGATTAAGAAAGAGGCAGGTTATATATAGTTAACATGGTACTCTAGTGGGATGTAAACTCTTGGAAGGCAAGGATTGTTTTTTAGTTTTCTTTTGTCAACGTGGAAATCTAGAGATCCCTAGTTTATTTAGTTGGGAGGTGGAAACCCCAGGTTTTGACCTTGTCACAGGAGAGTTTCCCCCTGAGGGAAGGTCCCACTTCACCAGACAATAGACATCCACTTGTAAACCTCAAATTTCCTTAGACTTATAAATGTTGGAAATTTCACCATTGGGATATTTCATACTTGGAAAATTTCTTACTGATAGTCTATTGGAATGGGAACTCCATTGGCATGGGAGGTTCCTTCTCTTCCCTTCTTAAGATTACTTTAGGACAGAAAACCTTTTGCTGAACAATGGAAAGGACTTTGACCTATGCTTAAGCATAGAACAGGAATTTCTTTGAGTCTTGATTGATTTTAGAATTGATACAATGGAGATACTTGGAATAAATCTCCACCCTATTCAGTCCTAATAGGATTGAGTAAGGGCTGCAGCCTAGATCAAAATTTAATTATTCCAATCTCTACCATACTCAAGTTAACAGGATTTAGAAAGGGCTGTAACAAAAGAGTAAAGATTTAATCATTTGAAAAATATGACCTTCAACAGACATGTGCAAAAGCCAGAAACCTCTGGGCGGTCCTGGGTTAAGCGAGAGCCTCCATTGACAGGGAAATTGATGAAGAGTGATTGGTAGATGTGAGGACTGAGGGGAGGCAACTTGGATGGGGTCCTTAAAGATAGGAGGGTCTGGAGACTAGAGAGGATTGAGTTTTTGGTCGGTGTGGTTCCTGGGCTCTGAGGAAGCTTGCTCTGAAGGAAGCTGAAGGTGGGGGCCTCTGAGACTGTTTCTCCATTTTGGACACGTGAGTGAAAGGGACTGATCTCTTTTCTTTGCCCCAGCTATCTAAGGGCTTGGGCCTTTTGGCCCAGCCTAAACAGAAGGGGTATTTAAGCCCTATTTCCTTCTCTCCCCTTTCTCTCTCTATATATATCTCTAATTCCTTTCTTGCTCCTATTGTAATTAAACTCCAAAAAAAGCTGACGGCTGACTTGAGTTTTTCATTTAGGAATTACATAGCTGATTCCTTGGCGACCTTAAATTAATATATATCAGTCTTTTAAAGTGATTCCCTTGTAACACACTTCAGGTGGGAGGTAGATCCCATCCGAAGTCAAGTAATTCTTTTGTCTCCAGAAGCCTTTCCCAGTATATCACACCCCCCTTTTGGGGACCTTGGGACCTTCTGCTTACAAGACTGATGAGTTACCTACTGCACCAAAGCTGAAGTGGATGTCTATTGTCTGGCGAAGTGGGACCTTCCCTCAGGGGGAAACTCTCCTGTGACAAGGTCAAAACCTGGGGTTTCCACCTCCCAACTAAATAAACTAGGGATCTCTAGATTTCCACAATAACACTTTGTATCCCTCGAATCTAGCAATGTGCCTTGCACAAGAGTAGAAGTTTAATTATAGTAAGGTATATGTAGAAAATGTATTGTATTGAATTAAATCCAACTGAGCTGAATTGAGTAGACTTGAATTGGGGAATTAGCTCTTCTATTTGTATTTTCCCTAAGGAGTGAAAGGAGGAAAATTGACCCTTTGGCATTTTTGGGAGGGGGGGCAAAAATGAACATTATGGTATGATATATTAGGAATGTGCCCCACTTAATTTGGGACACTGTGGACCCCATCTCTTCATCTCTTCCCCAGTTGACTCTTCGGGATTATTTTTTCCCAGGCTTGACACGAAGGAAAACAAGGAAAGAGGAGTCAGGAGAGCTGGCATGAAGTGAATCATACCTGTGTGGGAGAGACAAATTTTGGCGATAAGAGTAATGGGATAGTCTTGGAAGGTACTCAGATCCTGCAAATGAGAAAAGGATCTGAGCCTCTGTGTTGGTTGTGGAGCAGAACTCCATAGAACATTTTGATCTCATCAGAGGTCCTACTGTGCTCCAGTTAGGCACCCAAATAGACATATATCTTTTCAGAAGATCTCATGGAAAGGGAGAAGGAAATACAAGAATAAAAGGGTTAGACTTCTGGAAGAATTTCCAGAATACCATACAGTATCAAGATGAAATGGCTCACCCATGATCATACCACTAATTATTGGGGTGGGGTGAGGCAGAACTGAGCTCCCATTTACAACTCCTCCAAACAGAACTAGGAAATGCATTACATTGAATCCTGGTGAGGAAATCCAGAAAAAAAGTAGCAATGAGTCCTTGTCTGACCCATATCAACATAGGGAAACAGAAAGATCTACTTATACTAGGGACTGGGTCAGGGCAGGGGCACCTGGCACACAAAGTACAACAAAAGGAGAGACTGTGCACAAGGGTAAAAGGAAGTTCCACAACCATACCAGGGCACCAAAAAGAGGAATAGGTCCCAGCTGACAACTCTGTCATTCACTATTGAGTTCTGGGTTACAGATCCAGAGCATATTGAGAAGAAAGCATGTGCACAAAACAAGCATTCCCAGGTAGGGAGGTCCAGTTTGGTGTACCGAGAAAAGATTCTTCCTTTCAGAAACAAGCAGCAATCCTAGGAGCAGAGCAGAACCTCAATTCTAACATCTGGCCAGCTTAACAAAGAAATAAAATAGCCTGGGCAGGAATCCCAAACCAAAGGGAAACCTATAGTTTTGTAACTCTGAACCAGATCTTACTAACTGCTTACTATGGGCTGAGTCTAGCAGCATTCTACTGTTGCTCCCACCAAGAACTAGGAACTTATAGAAGTCATAATAGGAAAATAACAATCAAGACTTTGCCCTGGATCAAAACACTCTAGGAGAATATCCCCAGTCTGTCCCTGAAATCCTGGAATAACATAATCCTTAATACCCCCAAGAAAGCAATAGAACTAGCCTAGGCCTCCCCTCCAGATGTAGAGACCAGCCCCAAGATCCAACTAAAATCCTACCTTTTATAACAAACTTTCCCTAACTCCTTTTAATTCTATTGCTTTCCCTCTTTTAATTATATATCTTATATATAGCTTACTTTGTATATATTTGTTTGCATGTTATCTCTCCATTACATTATAAGCTCCTTGAGAGCAAGTACAATCTTGCTTCTTTTTGGGTCCCCAGTATTTAGCACAGAGCATGGCACATAGTAAGTGCTTAACAAATATTTATTGAATGAATGAAAGTCTGAAGTCAGGAAGTAGACTAGAAGTATGAGCAAGAATCCCACAATAAAGATTTGTTATGGTAATAGGGATTCTGAAGACAGTATCCCAGAAGATGACTCTAAAATAAATCTTCCTTTAACAAAGTACATGTCTTGGGCACAAACTCAACTATAATTTTTGGAAGAAACAGAACAAGAGGTTTTTCTTATAAATAGTTCAAATGTTTTTTTTTTTAATAAATGAAATAAAAGTATCTGAGGAAAAAATTGGAAAAGAAATGAAATATATGAAAGAAAGAATTGGAAAGGGAATTAACAGCTTGGCAGAAGAAATACAAAACATTGAACAATACAAAAAAGAAATACAACATTATCCCTGGAAATTAGGATGGACTAAAAAGAAGCCAATGATTCTATGAGACAATAAGAAATATTAAAACAAAGTCAGAAGACTGAAAAATAAAAGAAGATATAGGCTATCTCATAACAAAAACAACTGGCCTAGAAAACAGATCAAGAGAAAAGTTAAGAATCACTGGATTATGTGAATACCATAACCAAAAAAGAGCCTACATATTATATTTCAAGAAATCTTAAAGTACCCAGATGTCTTAGAAACAGAAGACAAAGTAGAAATAGAATTCATTGGTCATCGTGCCATGAAAGAAATGCAAATGAAAAATCTCAGGAATATGGAAAGCTGGAAATTTCAGGTCAAACGAAAAATTCTACTATCAGCCAGAAAGAAAGAATTAAAGTAATAGGAAGGCATGGTTAAGATCACATTTGATTTAGCAGCCACTACCCAAAAGTAGCAGAGAACTTGGAATATTATATTCTAGAATGCAGGCTATATTCTAGGCTTATGGCCAGAAATAACTTACTTAGGAAAACTGAGTAAAATATTTCAAGGGGAAATTGGACCTTGAATGATAGAAAATTTTCTAAGCATTCCTGATGAAAAGACCAGAACTACATAGAAATTTTAGAGTTCAAGCCCAGGAGTTATTAGAAACATAGTGACAATGTGAGGTCTAGAATCCAGATCTTTGGTATTGTGGATGAGAGGATTACAGACTGCATTGTAAGGACTTGGTTTAAAAACACCAGGAAGAAAAAGGATGCAATTTTGCTGTCAATGGGGGATGGGGCTAGAAACTCTAGCCAAGAAAAGTAGATCAGCAGTTGGAGAGGGGGTTCTTCTCTCTTTTGAAGTTGAAGAGAGGGGAGCATCTTGCTGAGCTCAACCTGTTGTGATCCCTTATCTATCTGAAGAAAATCAGATTAGCCATCCTTTATCAGTAGTGGATAGAGACTTTTTTCCCTTTGGGGAAGATAAGAGACTATCCACCCAAGAAGATTTTCAATTGATCTCTTCAATAACTATACATCCCTCTATATCAGGAAAATACAACAACCTGGCTCCACAATCTCACCAGGGACTCAGGTGACCTGAGCCCTCAACCCCTGAGGGGAATTTAGGACAAAATAAAAATTAGGGATTTCCTAATTTTTCCTCTTCCCTAAACCCCAAAAAGAATAAACAGATCTTATTAATCCAGAAGAAACGGAACATCTTATTCGCCTAATGTACTAAGGGGATCAGGATAATATCTATCAAGAGAAGAAACCAGAAACCAGAGACTGGAGGGGGTTTCCTCCTTACCTTTCAACTCTGGACCTTGATCAAATCTCTGACCTTCCCTTGTGTAGCTCTACCCAAGAGAGAAAATAGTGTTTTGGGTTTTGTATTTTTTTTTTGTCTGTCCCCCCCCCCTCTCTCTCTTAGCCCTTTAAGCTTTGGTTCCTGATCCCCCCCCCCCATAGTACAGTATTTGCCATCATCTGTAAAGAATAACCTGAGGGCTATCTTGTTTAAAAGCAAGGATATAAATAGTAGATACAGAACTTCAGAGTTGGGACTTTATTGGCCATCTACTGACCTTGAAGGAGCTATTCATAACATTCTATATGAAACAGGGGAGAACTTGAAACCTAGAGTATAGCAGTCCGTCCAGCGGTTGCTATATAATTTTTCTTTGTGGGATATAGCTTGAGAAGGAGGAAGGAATCTGAGGAAGATGGGTGATAAATGAAGACTCACAGACAAGTTAATTGCTATGGGGAGCAGCACTTGCCCCTGATGATATTTTCCTTTATAAATCAATCAAAGGAAAACATGAGAAATAAGAGAACACATGGAAGTAAGAATTCTGAAATAGAAAGCACGTGGCCAAGAGTGGAGCTAGGAAAGATAAAGAGAGATAGAAGGAAGAACTCCAAGGTTGCAGATTGAGAGGTGATCAATGAATAGGTAACATATCACGTAGGTCTTAACATTGGTTGAATAGACAATGACAAGATCAGAGGAGGTGGGGATGCGCTTTTCAAAGGAATGAGATTTGACAAGGTGAGGGCTAAGCCTTTGTGGCTCAGGCTCAGGAATTCTCCTGCCCTTAGAACTGTCTATACATTGATCATCAACTGATCTGATCAAGTATTTAATACATCAACCATACTTCCCAGATGTTATGTGTCTGGAATGCTACATAGAGAGAGAAGATAGTTTTGGTTGTGGATCAATGAACACATCTAGGGGAAGGTTAAACAAAAAAAAAAATAAATAAACTCTGGCTACAGCCACATTCCTCTCCCACCATTAAATCCACTTCCCTGATCTATTGGTTAATGTGAGCTTCTAGTATTTCCTTCCTCTCTCCACTTTGAGATGATTTGTTTCTCTTCCTGAACTTGAGTGATTAGTGATGTCATCTTCCAAAGCAACAATATACTCAATGAGTACTAGACTACTTGGTGATATCCAGAGCTTAGGCCACAATGTCTTTTTCCTTTCTCGACAAATGGATAACAGCTTAGTTAGGCTTTTAGGCATGTGCCCTTTTGTCCACTGGACATTATTAATATAGAATTAAGATATCTGGATTCTTGGCCAAGCCCCTATCATATTTCTCCAGACCAATGCCTTCAGTAGAGATCAAGCTACTTTTTCTAAATTTTATAGATGACAGAAATGGCAAGAATGGTATAGGAAGATTGGATGTAGACTCAGAGTCAAGCTAGGAAGAGAAGTTTGGAGTAAATGATGTTTACATAGAACACATCTTAGCTTAGATTTCATTTTTCCATATCCAGTCAGTTCTGCTATAATACATTTCAAAATCATGAATTTGTTTGATTTATTTGCTTCTGTGCAAACAATAAGGATGCAAAAAACTGTACCACTTTGTAACCACTAAAACTGATGCCTACTTCCACATATAAACTTTGGGCAAAGTGCTATATTTATTGTTATATATCTGGTACAATAGGAGCTATGGTGAACAGAGAAGGGATGGTCCAAATTACCTCTACCCCTTTCCACCAAGGCCTCTTGCTCAAGGCCCAGAGTTGTAGCCTGTCCACAGTTGCTGACTTTCCACTATTTATAGTAGTAATCATGCATTTAACATGTATAAACCTCTGCCACTATTTTTTAAGTTCTCATCTCTTTTTTATGTCATTGACAAAGTGTTGAGCTTTGTGGCCCTCATCCCATGTTCCCCATACATTCTGTGGGTCTTATTGTGTGATTTTACAAATACTTTAGTTTTTTGGAATGCATCTGTCAGGTAACAGCAGAACTGCCTGTAAATAAAATGTCACAAATAGCCCTCCAAAGATCATTTTGTTCCTCTTCCTGTCCTCACACACATCAGGGATGATCTAGGTCCCAGTCCTGGTTCTGGCACTAACTAGTTATGTGACCTTGGGCAAATAATGTCATCTTAATTTTACTGTCTCCAAAATGAGTGTTTTGGATGTGTAACCCAGGCTCCAATCCAAGAAACACAAACAAGATGACACCAGTGGTCCCTTTCTGCTCTAAAATTCTATGATCCTATGTTTTTATGTTTATCTAGAAAGCTCTTTCAGAAGTATAGCCCTCATTCCTCCCTTTTTACTTTCTTCCTCCTCTCAACAGAATCTTCTGATAAATATATCCACTTTGCTAATGTGGAGTGAGGAGGGAAGTGCCAAACAAAAGAAGGATCCTGGATTCTCAGACTCTTAATGATTACTCTTAGCTGGTACCTCATTTATCTTTACTATCTAAATACTTTGAAGACATTATCTATGTCTACATGACAGAACTGGTTGGAGTTTGAGGGTGGTGTAAGAAAGTCAGGTACTGTGAAACTTCGGGCTCTAAAGAGACCAATAAGTATATTCTGTAAGCCTGAAGAAATGGTCACACTCTTCCTTTGATTCTAACTTTGGAATAGATTAAACTGAAACACCCAAATTTGAAAAAAGTTGTCTAATTAACATAGAGCCTTTTACTATGTATTTCCATTGAAATTTTCTTTAAATGTGTTATTTTCCATGCAGTGCTATCTTGATTCCTGACAGTAGATATTTCAGTTCTTATTCTTCAGGCCTTTGGCCTTTTTATCATATTTCTTGTTTTCATGGTGTCCTCTGAATATGATTATCTTCTCATTTCATTTTGAATCTCTTTTTTCAGCTCTTTCTTCATTTCTTCCATTAACTCTAAGAGCACTTATGGTTAGTTCAATGTTTGGTTTTTTTCTGAGATTGTACTCATGATTTTTTTTGGTAGTTGTTTCCTTCCTCTGGGATTTTACAATGGGAATCTCATAATGCAAAATATATCAAGGGCACTGGAATTTTCTGCTTTTTGATCATATTTTCTGTTTCAGTTCTTATATAACAACTTTATGCCAGGGCCAGAATGTGGCTCCTCCCACACTCTTGGGTGTGTTAATTATGAACAAGCCCCATCTCCCTGTCCTGGAACAGAACTGCAGTTCTGGAGCAGAACAATATTATATGGGGTGGTAAGTCCTGAACCTACTACAGTGTTCTGCCCTGTCACAGTCATGAAAGGCCCCAGCTGGATTTGGGTCCTGCTTCCCCAATTGTAGTTTCTGGATTGATGGCTACTTAGTCCCAGGTCCTGCCTTCTTGAGGTAACTCTAATTTGGAATCAGTGTCCTGATATGAGACCAGGAATTGACCTATATGTTGGAACCAAGCCCCAACTCAGTGCTGCAGTCTATAGCTTCTGGCTCTCTTGAAGCATCTTTTCCTTCATCACATTGGCCTTGTCAACTCCCTTCTGCAAACATTTCAGGCTTAAGCCTATAGAACAGGGCCTACCTCTGATCTATAGAACAAAGATCAAGCTATCTTTAATTCCATTTTTTCAGTACTCCCCAGACTCTGTCTGTATGGGCCCTGGCCTAATTTTCTTGTGTCTGCAAGATGTAAATTAATCAGTACAAAAAGGAGAGAGTGGGAGAAAGATAGGAAATTTCCTTGGTCTCTGGGAAAAGAACTGAAAATAAGAAAAGACCATTGGGAAATGTTAAAATACTCAAATGAGTCAAATGAATGAACCATAATTACAGAGACCAAAGAGACTCAGAGGTCATAGAGCCCAACTCCCTCTTTTAAAAAATAAGGAAATGATTGTTCAAGATCACATAATTACTAAGCAGGTAAGAAGTAAAAAGCAAAATTTGAACCAAGATTTCCAAGCCTCTGCTTTTTCAAATTACTATGCAGCCTCCTGAAGAATGGGGAATAAATAGGAGAAAGAGCAGAATGGGAAAAGAAAATAGGGATTCTGTTCTCTTTTATTACTTTCTAATCCCTTCCCTGCTCCCACACCATTTCTGCCTATGGAATTCTACCATCCTTCTAATGACATCATGAACCTTTCTCTAATTTCCCTATTCAGATTTATAGAATGGTAAGTAGGACTTTAGAGATCATATAATTGAAATCCCTCATTTTCAGATGAAGAAACTGAGACCTCAAGAGGCAAAATGACTTCTCTAAGGTCACACAGTGATCTTTTCCTTCTCAGAAATCTAATAGCATTTTGTTTGTACCTAAGTTCTTTGAGGAAAAAGTGGGCTCTTATTTATGTTTTGGGCCTATTAAACATTTAAACTTTTGTTGAATGAATGAATTAGAATATGAGAAACATAGTTGGAGAGTAGGAAGGAATGAGGAGACCTAGGGCAGCAAGTGGTAGAGGTGGGATTTGATTATACATTGGAAAGTGTTGCCAAATGGAATCCAAAATCAAAAGTGAAAAGGGAGAATTCATACCCTCAATCCTTCCATTCCTCTTGTTTCCTGTTCATCTCTTCCCTATTTTTCAAATTCATTTCACTCATTTGAGTCCTCTAAGATTTTCAGATGCCTCTTTTTTCCTCTTTCAATCTTTTCTCAGAGAGCATGGTTAAAAATATTTTGGAAATTTTCAGTATGTAACACAACAGGAAGACAACAGGAAGTCTTCTAAACGAAGAGAGAGTTTAGGCAAGTTTGTCTAAAGCCACACAACAGTTTGTTGGGAGTGGGGATGTGGCTAGTGAATAACAGGGTAAACAGCTGGTGAACAGGTTCATATCTAAGACCTTCCAAATAAGTAGTCAATAGCATCATCTTCTCTCATAAAATATGGAACTAGAAAATGAAGGGAGAGGGCTGAAACTGCTTAGTCCTATGTGATCCTTTATCATCAGGTGTCTCATTGAGGTTTCCTCTTGAAGGAACTAACACCCTCTACCACCAGAATACAGAAAGATCCAAAAATCAAACTATGGTTGTTCTCCTCCTCTCTACCTTTGTACCTCCTTCCTGTTTCTCAAGCCTGGGGAGGGGGGGGGGGGCAGAATGTGTGATCTAAGAGTAGGAGGAGAGATATATAATTAAAGAGGTGGAGGTTGAGAGAGTTCAGAGGCATGAGAGAGAATATTACCTGCATTTAAGCCAGTCTCTCAACAGAGGTGTCCAACTTGAACAATCCAGGGGAATCAGACTTCCCTCCACATGCTGAGGACCATGGAGACGCTCTGTGAGTAACCAGAGAAATGGGGCCTGAATGAAAATAGAAATAAGAATCTCTTCCTTCCCCTAACTCTCTGCCCTGCCTTTCACCTCCTCTCCTTCACCCCTTCATCTCCTTAGTTCAGTGTATTTCTTTCATCCAAGAGAGTTGCCTTCCTTCCCCTTAGTCTTCCAGGTTATAGGATATATACATTTGCTGCTTTCTGGGATTTTATTAGACCAATTTCACATACATTTCCCATTCTTCATACTTCTATATTTCAGAGCTAAAGGGAATCCTGAAAAAGAAAAATGAAGTGATCTCCAAATATAAATACTGATTGGCAGACTAAAGTAATCTGCCAACCATTAAGGATCCTTGTCCTCAAAGAAACAAGTTATGAGGCTCTCTCTTTAATCTCACTAAAAACAATTAGTTTTATTTTCTTATTAATCATTTTCTTGGCTAAGGAAAGAATACGAAACTGTTATTTACGTGGTTGTGGGTAATTAGTTTAGTTGAAGAGAGTATGAGGCTCAGGAAGTCCATGTTTGAGGTTTATAAAACGTTTAACTTTGGTCTTGGCCCTATTACTAAATATCTACATAACTTTGGACACTTATGCCCTCTAGTTTTCACTTTTTTCATCAGTCAAGTTAAGATTTGAACTAACTGACTTTAAGCATCTCTAGGATTCACCCTAATCATAGGACCTTAAAGAGAGAAGAGAATTTGAAGAGAATACACCTATCTCTATTACTATTACAACTGGAAGCTTATCTATTATAGAATGAAAAATTTCCTTCTTATTAAGCTTATTGTGATAAGACCATTGAAATGCTCAAAATCATAAGCATCTAGTACTGTTTTAATTAGCATATCACTAGAAGATAGAATAGTTTTCAGGGGTTGGCATTCTGGATTACACTCAGACCTGACCACATCTTATTTTTCTAAGTGGAGAGGAAAGGGAAGGAATATAGACTTTGTTCTTTATTTCTTAAAGGAGGGAAATGTAGACAAGTCCAAAAAGCAGCCCATTTCCCTTGGTAATGTGATAGGACTCCTAGTAATCCCATAATATATATGTCTTGCTTTGTTATATGCATGCAGATACATACCCATTTATTTGCAGGTTGGAGTAGAGGAAAAGGGAAGGCGAAGAAGGAAGTTCTAGGTGCCAGAGGAAAAGTAGGAGAATAACTCAGAAAAGGTACCCAGAGATGGGGAAAGAGATGAAACATTCTGGGAATAGGTTAGAGAGGTCATGGGATAGGCTCAGAGAAAAGAAGCTTCAGCAGGGTTATGTCATTTAAGGTAATCCATCAATAGGGAAAACACTAAAAAAGGATCATTGCATTTGGATCTAAAAGGGACCTTGATCTAATACACCCTTATTTTGAAGCTGAGGAACTGAAGGCCAGAGAATGGAAGTGGCCTGCCCAAAGTAACAAAGGTAGTAGTAACTGAGCCAAGATTTAAGTCCAAGTATTTTGACTCCTAATTGTGTACATTTCAGAACATTATGTTGCCATTCTCTTCTACCTCCTCAACATATTGTAAATACTTTAAGGGTCTGTAATATGTGTGTATACATAAATATATATGTGTGTGTATATATATATATATATATATATATCACTCAGCAGTGTCCTCCATGCAGCTTGTTCTTAATAAACATTTTCTAAAAGACTGAATGAAGTAAAAAATTCAGGAATCAGAAGACCTAGAAGCTTGTAGAAAGCCATTGGTAGAGATTTAGGTAAACCCTAAATTAAAGTAAGGGAGGCATAATGTAAAGAATGGAAGATTAGAACAATTGTCCTGCCAACATCCTTAGAAGCAATCCTCTTAACAGAACCATATAGAAGTTCATTCCTTTATCACTCATTAAAAAAGAGAGAAATAGATAAGAGGAAATATGCATCATCTGCTACAGGAAGAATTCGATGCTAAAATGGTCTTTATATGGATCAGAATGGAGAGATAGTGAAACTTGAGATTTTAAAAGAATTTTGAATATGAACAAGAAAAGTAGGGTGGAATAAAATCATGCTCAACACTTATCTTCAATCTTAGAATCAATACTATGTATTGGTTCCCAGAGAAGACTGCTAAGGACTAAGCAATGGGGGTTAACTAAGTTGCCCAAGTGTCACACACAGATGGAAATGTCTGAGGCCAGATTTAAACCAAGGACTTCCTGTCTCTAAGCCTGGATTTCAATGCACTAGCTTCCCCCTCCTCCAATATGTCTTTAAGAGTTCAATGGACTAAATGGATCTGAAGTCAGAAGTGTGTACATGTGTCACATCACGGAGTCACTCTGCTTCACTTTCCTTATCTGTGAAAATGAAGATAATTATGAATAAATGAAAAAGTATGTATGTGCCAAGCACTGTGCTAAGTGGTAAATTACTTTCCTTCCAGGGGTGTTGTGAGGATAGCTGTAGATCTTAAAACATTAGCTATGATTTTAAAAAGATATTACCAGTTCTCAGAGAGAGCAGAAGAGACTCAGATAGATTATGTCATTAATTCAGTGACATGTCTGGAATCTCAGGCATTTTTAGTGTTTTTCTTCTTTTTTTAAATATTTTATTTACTCTAATTACATGTAAAAACAATTTTTAACATTTTTAAAATTTTTGAGTTCCAAATTCTCTCCCTCTCCCTTTCCCCACCCCCTGAGACAGCAAACAATTTAAATTAAGTTAAATTAAGTTAAATATGTGTAATCATGCAAACCATATTTCCATATTAGTCATGTCGTAAAAGAAAACACAGACCAAAAAACAAAACAACAACAACAAATAATAATAATAATAATAAATTTAAGTATGCTTTCAGATTCCATCAGTACTTTCTCTGCAGGTGGATAGCATTTTTCATCATAAGTCCTTTGGAATTGTCTTGTATGGTTGAGAATAATTGTCATTCACAGGCTATCATTATACAAAATTGTTGTTGCTATATGTTCCCCTGGTTCTGCTCACTTCACTTTTCATCAGTTTAATATATATCTTTCCCATGTTCTTCTGAATCCAAACCATTCATCATTTCTTATAGCACAATAATACACCATCACAATCATATACCAGAACCTGTTTAGTCATTCCCCAATTAATGCTCATCCCTTCCATTTCTAATTCTTTGCCACCATGAAAAGGTATACTGTAAATATTTTTGTATATATAGGTCCTTTTCCTTTTCCTTTGATCTCTTTGGGATACAGACCTATTAGGGGTGGCTTGTAAGGGACGTTACCTGAACTGGACTGTGCTCCATTCTCAATTGGTGCAACAGACTACTGGCATTCTATGTTTTATTGGGCAGGAAAATTATTTCACATTATCTTTTTGTGGGTTCTGCTGCTCCAGAATTCATTTTAAGATATTATATTAAAACTATTTGGAGGGGAATTTGGCAGAATTCAGGCAGATCTCTGCTTTTTCTCTGTCATCTTGGCTCCTATCTCTAGTGTTATAACTCTTTACCTTAGACTTTCTCTCCTTTTGTCTTTAGTGAAAATGCTCCTCCTGAGCATGGTATTGCTGAGCCCCTACTCCCACGCTTTTAATACTGAGCTGGTGAAATGCTTTGATGACCCTCAATATGAAGAGCTGCTTGGGCTATTGCAGGGTGGCCTGGGAGCACCCATTGAAAAGAAGAGTGTGGTAGTGATCGGAGCTGGCATAGCTGGGCTCACTGCTGCCAAAGTCCTACAGGATGCAGGTCACCAGGTACAAGAGCTGGGGATACAGAATCCTAGGCCCAGCACTTCAGATTTAAGACAGGAAAGAATGAGAAAAGGAAGACAGTGGGGAGTTCTTGTTATTGTTGAATCATTTCAGTTGTGTCCAACTCTTTGTGACCCCATTTGGAGTTTTCATGGCAAAGATGCTGGAATGGTTTTCCATTTTCTTCTTCAGCTCATTTTATAGATGATGAAACTGAGGCAAACAGTTTATAGATGATGAAACCAAGGCAAACAGTTAAGTGACTTGCCCAGAGTCACAAAGCTCATAAGTGTCTGAGATTGAATTTAAACTCAGGTGTCTCTGACTCCAGGCCTGGTGGTCTCTCCACTGCACCACCTAGCTACAACAACAACAAATAAAGAAAATATGAGGGGGAGGAGAATGGACTTGGTGAATGGATGGATACATGGGTCTTTAAGAGATAGAGGTCTGAACTAGAAGGGAGCCTGTAACTGGGACCTGGGGAAAGGGATGCCTGACATCACTAAGGCTGGACAGAATGTCTTTATAGGTTACTGTGCTAGAAGCTTCTGGACGAGTAGGTGGAAGGATTGAGACTCACCGAGTACCTGGAGCAAAGTGGTATGCTGAACTCGGTGCCATGAGGATCCCTGCCAACCACATGTAAGCAATTAATGGAATCACTTCCTAGTTGGACATCCTTCATCCAGTTTATCCCCAGTCTCCCCTCTTGAAGTTGTCCTTTACACAGCTGCCAAACTGATAATCCTAAAACACAGATCTAGGGGGCAGCTGGGTGGCTCAGTGGATTGAGAGTTAGGCCCAGAGACAGGAGGTCCTGGGTTCAAATTTGACCTCAGAAACATCCTAGCTGTGTGACCCTGGGAAAGTCACTTAACCCCCATTGCCTAGCCCTTGCCACTCTTCTGCCTTGGAGCCAATACACAGTATTGATTCTAACACAGTATTGATTCTAACACAGAAAGTAAAGATTTAAAAAATAAAATAAAATAAAACACAGATCTGATTATGTCACTTCCATGGTCAAGAAATTTCAATGACTCCCTTTTACCTTTAGGATAAAATATAATGCCTCTTTTGTAATTTAAAGTCTTTCATTAAAATGGGCTTTATACATAATAATTCTGCTCCAAGTTATCTTTTCAGACTCATACATTCACTTCACTCTGTTTTCCAGCCAAACTAATCCATATGTTGTTTCTTATATACAACACTCAGTCATCACTCTTTGTACCTTAGTACAATCTATTCCTCATGCCAGAAATTCTCTCCTCACCTCCCTTCATAAAACCCTTAGTTCTCTTTAAGACTCGGGTCTCTTTCAATAAGCGCAGGTGTCTCTGATTTCTCGATTTCTCCAGGTATTAATTAGTCCGTCAGTCAACAAATGTTTTTTTAATGCACTTACTCTGTGCCAAGCACTAAGGATACAAAAAAAGGAAAAAAAACAGAACCTGTCTTCAAGGAGTTCATTCTGAAGGGGAAGACAGCAAGCAAATAATTATATAAGATTAATATAATTGATACAATTAAATAACTGTTTATACAATTATAAATATTCTCTCTCTGCCCCCATATACAAATTACTTTGCATTCCTTTTGTATATATTTCATATTTATAGTATGATAGGGTTAATAGAAAGCTGAGCTTGGAATAAGGAGGAATAGCACTCAAGTTCCACCTCCAATAAATACTGGCTGCTATGTATGAACAAGCTGCTTTAGCCCGAAATGCTTTAGGCACATCTTTTAAGTCTATAAGTTGCAGAACTATTACAAATCTGTATTCAGTGAGTTAGTTTCCTTACCAGGAATTCTATACACTAATAAAATTACAGGTCCCTACATTGGAGGAAAGCAATGTATGCTAATCCACATACATTACTTTCCTCCGATGGAATGTAAGATCCTTGAGGACAAGGAGTAGGGATCATTTTTGTCTTTGTATTCCCTGCATGTATTACAGTGCCTAGCATCTAGAAGGTACTTAATAAATCCTTATTAAATTGAAGATCCTAGAGAAGATGAGGGCAAGGCCCAGGAGCAGGAAAGCAGGAGCTAGAAGAGACAACTTAAAGAAAGTAATGACAGAAAAAAGTCAGAGAAAAAGATTTAAAGTCTGAATTATTTTTTAGTTTTTTTTTATTTAGTTTTTTTTTAATTTACATTTTTATTTACATTCATTTAGTACCTATTATATACTAGGCACTTTGCTAAGTGCTTTACAAATATCTCATTCTAACAATAGCTCAAAAACTATATAATATATTGTAAAGACCTCTACATTAAAAGCCAGAAAAACCTGTATTTTAATGTTGGGTCTGTTCTAATGCAGAGCATGATCATGAAAAATCATTTGGGCTGACTTTGGCCCTCCATTTTTGCTTTCTAAATCACAATCCATCCCGTTCTCAAATTCTCTTGTCAGTTCTAGGGAATATTTAAGAATCATTTTTTAAAAATCTAAAGCCTGCTCCAAGTAAAAGATGTTTTCATTCAATTTCCTGATGACAGGAGCAAGAAAAAGAAAAACAATATATTTATAGTAAGAAAAGATGATTAATCTGAAAAACCTTTCTAATACTGTGATAAATCCAGGGATCATAAAAATGGAGGCTGGATCATCTGCCTTCCTAGGGAATTATTAGACAATAGATCCTGATCATGTGGACTAAGGTAGGGTTCAGCTTCTGTATGGAAAAAGGGAAATAAAACTTTCAAGGAAGGAAATTTTATCTTCTGAAAAAGGAAAACTATTTTCCCAAACCAAAATCCTTCCACCAAACACATACACACACACACACACACACACACACACACACACACACACACACACTTCTCTAAGGAAAACAAATGCTGAAAAACTCAAAATGGAAAATATAATGTCAGTAATGCATATGGCACATTGAATAAATCAAATAAAATAGTATGACTGTTTGTTCAGTAGCCACTTCTTCGCCAGCAGTTTCCATCTTACCATGAAGAAATGAAATTTGGGGTAGAAATGTGAGCAGAGGGGAAAATGGTATATATGATACATTTTTTGCTTGCTTCCTGAGATTCTGCTTTTCTTAATGAACTCCTCTGACCTCTGCTCCTAACAGGTTTTCTCGTGAACTCATCAGTCAATTTGGATTAAAGCTGAATGAGTTCTCCAGATATGATGACCGAACATGGGTCCTCATCAATGGAGTACGTCGACGGACTGGGGAAGTACAAGCTAATCCTGGACTCCTTGGTTACCCTGTCCGGTCAGATGAAAAGGGGAAAACAGCTGACCAATTGTTTGATGAATCCCTGAGGAAGGCAAGTTTTTGCCAGGGATAGAGTTCAAACATTCTGCCTTAAACATGCTAGGCAAATCCCCCAGAAGCCTATCCAGAGTCCTCAAACTCAGGGTACTGCTGTTTCTAAAAAGTTCAAACAGTGCACGTTTTCCATCCTCCCTGGATATCTTTTTTTTTGGGGGGGGGGGGGGGAGTCCAAACCTATTCAGCATTTGCTCTATATGCTCATTGATATGCTTAACAATGGGCATAGTAAAGAGATATGACTTCATGAATGGGTGATTTGAATGAGTGAAAGAAAAATCATTTTTTAAACATTTATTGCCAGGTATAATAGGAAAAACACCTGTAAGCCCTGCTACTGAGAGACTGAAGTTCTTGAACTTGGAAATTTGAGCTGTATAACTAAAGCCCATTGGGTTTCTATAATCTGGAATCAATATCCTGAAACCCTAGAAGGAGGCCACCAGACTGTCTAAGAAAGGGAGAATTGTTACAGGTTGGAAAAAGAACAAATCAAAACTTCTGTGCTGATATAGAATCAGTGTTAAGCAATGGGGATAAAATCTAGGAGAGAGGTAGGTGGGGGAAGAGAGAGAGAGAGAGAGAGAGAGAGAGAGAGAGAGAGAGAGAGAGAGAGAGAGAGAGAGAGAGAGAGAGAGAGAGAGCTGGTTTTTGCTCTCAAGGAACTTATACTGCAATTGAGAGAGATACTATATAAAAGAGGATTTCAGCTTCTAGGCAGAAAGAAGTCCTGGATGTCCTACACAGACTCAGTGGCAAGGCTCAGGAGAACTTAGGATGTATGGATGGTATCAGAGTGTCTGGCCAAAATATGGGATGCATGGAAGGGAGTGGCCCACCACCAATGGGAAGATAGGAATGTATCACAAGATACACAGGGAATTTATAATCTCTTGTGGGAGAGAAAAAGTCTTTCCCCTTTTTCAAATTGCTGCCAGTCTAATGGGATAGTTCTTGTCTAACTAAATTAAGGGAGCTCCCTGGCTGATGAGGAAAACCGCCACAAACATTGGATAGCTCCCAGATAGTTCCCAGAAAGGGAAGCAGGAAACATAAAACATATGTAGCATCTCTTAATGGCACACCTATACTAATGGTTTCACTGTTGATAATTTGTTTAATTAAATTTGCAACTCATGACCCAAGAGTCCTCTAAAATCCACATTATTTCTAGACCATACATGACACATAAGCCTAATATTAAAAGTGTTTAATTAAGACCTGAAACACAATAACTAGCAAGTAAAGGAAATTTGGTTTAAAAAAGCATTCTCTTCATTAATACACAAATGAATTCAACCTTTTATACTTCTAGGGAAATTCTTTTAATTTCCTTGATTCTCCATTCCAATATAAAAATGACACAGTTCAGAAACTCACAGCCCCAAAGAAAAATATTTAGGGTATAGAGTTTTAGGTATATGCTCCAAGACCTAAGCATAGATGGCTAAAACCGCAGATATAAGGGCCTGAATCAACAGATAACCAAAATCAGCAGCTACTACAGTACCTTCTATTTCCTAGAATTTTGGTAGGAAGTTTCTAGGGGTAGGCTGAGAAATGGAATAAAGCCTAGTGCAAAAATCTGATAAAGCTCTGATGTAATCAGAGTCTAACTATAGTGCCTAAGTTTGGGGTTGTTCTAATCATGTTCTAATGGCTCCATGAGTTCCCCTTCTTTCTCTTCCTCTATTTGTAGCTCTATTTCTTTCACCCATGTCCATTTATGGGGTCACTCGGTAGTCTAATTTTTTAAACCTTCTTCCTTGTAGAATATTTCCCACCAATCATAATCCTGATTATATCACCATACTCCAGCCAGCCCAATGAAAATGGCAAATGAAGTCCTAATGTCACATCCACTACACAGACTAAACAAAACAAAGACATTGACAAATTAAGTCAATGAATGATGAGGCAAGAGCGGATGGAAATACAAATGTGGGAGAGTGATCAACGAAGATGGGGGTAAATCATGAGAATATAAGAATTATCTTCTCAACAACTTTTCTCCTCCTCTTCTTCTCTCCCCCAGGTGGTAGAAGAGCTGAAAATGAGCAATTGTGGCCAAATCCTAGAAAAGTATGATTCCTTTTCCACTAAGGTCAGTTTCTAGGTGCCTCTTAGCCCTCATTTTGCCACCCTGAAACATTGAGAAGGGGTTATAGTTAATTAGAGGTGGGATAGTGGTTGAACCTCCAGAATTCATCATAATAAACCTTATATGTGTAATGCTTTAAAGTTTTCAAAATGCTTCCCTTACAACAACCCAGGTAAGAAGGTTGCACAAATATCTTTATCTCCATTTTACAGGCTCTGAGAAGTCACAAATCTTCTCCATGGCCACACAGATCAAATGGTCATTCTAGCCACACTGTGTGTCCTTTCTAAATCCAGAACTTTTTATATCCTCCACCACCCTGCCTCTCTTCTATGGGAAAGAGACTTGGGGATCTTGAAGTTATGCAAATTGGGAATTTCCTGTCCTATCCTGTCCTGAGAATCCACATGGATTCTTTGAAGACTCTATCTTTTTCATTCAGACTTCTTTCCTCCTTTAGGGACCTGCCCAAGATTAGAGAGATAAGTATTATAAACTTTCATAAAGCAAAGACTTTTTAAATTCTTGATTTTACCTTTTTCCCCCTCTGTTGTGACAGGAATATCTAATTAAGGTAGGAAATCTGAGCAGAGGAGCAGTGCAGATGATTGGTGATCTCATGAACGCTGATGCTGGTTACTATGAAGCCTTCACTGAGACCTTAAGAGGAGTCATTTCCTTCTTCCAGAACCCCCAGTAAGGTCTGGGACAGGATGGTCTGGAGGAGTGGTGAGGGGCAAGGAGGGAGGAGAAGCAGGAGGCCTTTCATTCACCTAAATGTAGATAGCCACAAAACTAAGTAAAATGCAAGGGTTAGAAGTTATCTATTAAGCATAAAGTAATAGGTCAAATGCTAGCCCAGGTCCAAATCCAGACTTTACCACTGACCTATGGTAAGTCATTTAATTTCTCTGGTTTTCAGGGAGTTTGTTTAGATAATTTCTACATTTCCTTCTAATTCTGAATCTATTGTTCTATATGATCCCACAATCTTGGAAAGATTCTGGCTGTGTTTGCTACTTCTTGTCTCTGAGAAAGGAGAGAGAAAACAGGAAGAGAAAAAAAAAGAAGGGCCAGCAGGGAAAGGTAGTGTTAATTTGAACATTGCACCTAGAAGATTTTTGTGTACTTTTTTTTTCTTTTTGAGCCCTCCTCTCTTGGCATGAAATTGATTAATTGTGACTTCTAAAGGGTTATACCAATAGAACTGAATCTCTGGTAGAGGATCCTAAGCTGAAAAATGTTTGGATATGAGTCCCAGGATAGTTCATCTGTGGTCAGTGAACCAGCCTAGAAAAGTGCACAGAGGCTCAGACCATAAATTTAGCCATCTCATGATGAATTATATAGCCACAGATACTGTTGTGATCTTGTCAATGAAAGGGAATATGAATACTCATAAAATCACAAGTTTCTAAAATTACAAAATATGTCAAAGTTTGTTTTGGAAAACAACTGGTGAAGCAAAGAGTAGAGTACCAGGTGACTTGGAGTCAAGAAGACTTACATTTAATTCTGACCTCAAACACTTCCTAGCTGTGTGATCCAAGGCAAGTTACTTAACCCTAATTGCCTAGCCTTTATTAATCTTGAAATGATGACTACGAAAATTGACACTAAAAAAGTAGGTAAAGGAGAAATAAAGACAGACAGACAGAGAGAGGAAGAAAGGAAGAAAGGAAGAAAGGAAGGAAGGAAGGAAGGAAGGAAGGAAGGAAGGAAGGAAGGAAGGAAGGAAGGAAGGAAGGAAGGAAGGAAGAAAAGAAGAAAGGAAGAAAGAAAGGAAGGAAGGAAGGAAGGAAGGAAGGAAGGAAGGAAGGAAGGAAGGAAGGAAGGAAGGAAGGAAGGAAGGAAGGAAGGAAAGAAGGAGGAAGGAAGGAAGGAAGGAAGGAAGGAAGGAAGGAAGGAAGGAAGGAAGGAAGGAAAGAAGGAGGAAGGAAGGAAGGAAGGAAGGAAGGAAGGAAGGAAGGAAGGAAGGAAGGAAGGAAGGAAGGAAGGAAGGAAGGAAGGAAGGAAGGAAGGAAGGAAGGAAGGAAGGAAGGAAGGAAACAACTGGTGGTAAGGCTTTTTTTCATCTCTTTCCATTTTATCCCTAGGTGTATATATTCCTCTGACTTTTTAAATCTTTAAATTAAGAGGCAGCAGTGCTTAAAGTTTGAAAAAATATAGTCTTAAGACAAGTAAAACGAATTGTTATTGCAACTGGTAGGCTGAAAATATAAACAAATTCAAAAGAAGTTGAGATAACTAAACCAAAATGCCCTATAGTAATTTATCTATAATGAGTCTTCATAATCACAGGATGATAGAGATGAAAGGAACCAATACTCTGTCCAATATATTGATTGGACAAATGAGAAAATAGAGGCCCAGAAAGATTGAGTGGCTTGCCCAAGCTTAAGAGTTAGTTAAAGAACTAGGACTAGAATCAAGTCTTCTGTTCTATAATGAACTTTTTCATTACAGTATTTTTCCTAGATGTTTTGAGTACAAAACTAACCTTTGAGAAAGATGTCATGAAAGGTAGCTCCAATCTAAAACAGATTAATCATTTGGTACCACTGCCAAAAATCAAAAATTGAACTGGATAGACCTTTCTAATGGGTATGCAGTTCCACTTCTGTATTAATTCATATCCATATCTGTAATGATTATTTGCTAATACCCTTCATCTACCATGCTTGGTCAATGAATAGAATAAGATGGAAATAACCCATTCTTCTGTGAATGATTCATATAGAACACCCTTGGCTTTACACTTTCCCCTCTTAATGACAGATCTTGAAGGATTGAGCAATCTTCCCAAAGCATACCAGGAGGATCAAAGTATTAGGACCCAGATAGGATATTAGAAATCACATAGTTATAACCTCATTTTACAAATAAGGAAAGTAAGGGCCAGACAGATCCTGTAACATATCTGAGGCAATGTCCTTTTCATTCTCTTTATCAATATGGAAAATAGCAAAATAGAATTGGAACCAACATCACCAAACTCCAGATCCATTGATCTTTCTAGATTTGGGGTTCTTAAGACTGCTCTGGATCAGACATTCTTAACCAAGAGTCTGAAAATATATATTTTGAGATCTGTATTTCAATATAACTAATTTTCTTTGTAGGTTCATATATTTTGTTTTATGCATTTAAAAAATATTATTTTGAAAAGGGATCCATACTGTCAAAGGGGGTCCAAGACACAAAAGAATTTAAGAACCCTGCTTTAGAAGAAGTCAATTTCAACAGAAACAAGATTTAAGCTCATTCTTCTATATGTCAGAGCCCAGATATATTTCCATTGTTTTGCTTTTTTTTTTTCGATATGTAGAAGGAGAACTTTAAGTTGAGTGTCAATCCAGTTGTTCATACTGGCACCCAAAATGTTGATAAGCACAGAGTAATAGAATAGCCAATCTATAGGAGGTAGGACCTCATATATGGTTTTATGTGCAAACTTTGATGCAATGTAAAGGGTAGGAAAGATTGAAATGTCATTTTGAATTGTACTAAAATTATAATTAATTACAAGTAACAGCATATCTTTTGAAAGACCAAAAAAAAAAATCACTATATAGAGTCACATAAGGATGCTAATTAGTAATAGTTGCTTTTTTAAATTTTATTTTCATTATCATGCAAAACACACTTACATATCGGTCACTGTTATAAGAGCACAGTCATATATAACTAAAATCCCAAAATAAAACATAAGCACAAAGATACCATGCTTTGATTCACATCCATCTAATTCCAACAATTTTTTGTCTGGAGGTGGATAGTATTTCAGGATTGTTCCAGGTGATTGCATTGCTGAGAGTAGCCAAGTCAAGTTTTCACAGTTAATCATCGTACAATATTGCTGTTATGTTGTATAATGTTCTTCTTATTCTGCTATTTCATTCTGCATCAGTTCCTGCAGATCTTTCCAGCTTTTTTTCTGAAATCATCTTGCTTAATCGTTTCTTATAGTACAATAGTATTCCATCATCAACATGAACCAAACATGTAGTACTAAAAGTTGTTCAGCCATTCCCCTAAATTTCCAATTCTTTACAAAAAGAGCTGCTATAAATATTTTTAAACAAATAGGCCCTTTCCCCTTTTTATTATCTCTTTTGGCTACAGATCCAGTAGTGATATTAAAGGACCAAATAATCAGTTATTAATGAAGTAATTTTCATAACAAGGCAGTTTAAGTATTTATATCTTAAAAGTATTTCTGGTCCTTTGTCAATTATCGTCATAAATCAGTGCTATTACCAAGATCACATAAAACTAGAAAATTACCAGGGAGGCAAATTTCAACTGAACAAATGGAATAATTTTCTTAGAAGTAGAGTTGTTTCAAAAATGAAAAGGGCTACCTTTCAAGTTGGTTGCTTTCTGTCATTGTTGGTAATCAAACAACATCTGGATAACCACCTATTGAAATAATATAAAGGAGACTCCTGTATTATAAAGGAAGCTAATATTCAAGGTTCTTAAAAATTCATAATCTCTAAGAATCTATATTTCTTATTCTATTAATTATAATTCTTATTTGCAATTTCTAAATGCATCAAAAACTTATAGTCTAGTAAAAGAGATTGATGCATGTCATATGTGTGGTCTAAAATAAATCAGATGGTGGGTCCCAAAGACATGGAAAATATTCTACCTCACTTTCCATTTGAGGAATAGTCAATTAAGGAGTTCAGTCTGTTTCTTCTCTCTTCTAACCCTGCTACAGGTCCTCTTGAGGCAGGAGGTACTCTTGAATGTCTAGATTAGTGATTCTCAATCCCATTTTTGTAATATTCCCAATTGTCAGAATGAAATACATAATCAAATCAGTTTTAATGAAGAGTTTTAAAAACAAGCCCTGTGCATCTACTGAAGAAGTATCTAGAAAGAAAAAGAAGCAAAGTAGTCATTTTTAATTTGTTGGTTGTGTATATATGTCTCAGGAGCAGCTGGGTAGCTCAGTGGATTGAGAGCCAGGCCTAGAGACAGGAGGTCCTAGGTTCAAATTTGGCTTCAGATACTTCCCAGCTGTGTGACTGGCAAATCACCATTGCCTAGCCCTTACCACTCTTCTGCCTTGAAACTAATACACAGTATTGATTCCAAGATGAAAGCTAAGCATTTTTAAAAAATAAAATAAATGATGACTGCAGATCTTTGTAATCATAAAACTGGCAGGTTAAACTGATATCAAAGGAGCAGAGGGCCCATGAACACACACACACACATACACAAAGCCTAGGACATTTGTCCCATTTTTGCATTTGTTAGGGATCAGTCACAAATACCCAGCCCCTCAGAAGATTTAATCTGAGACTAAATCCATATTTGCCTCATCCTTTACATGACTATCCCACCATGCTTCCTCCTCTTAGGTTTGAGGAAATCACTGGTGGCTTTGACCAGCTCCCTAAGGCCTTACATGACTCCCTCATTCCTGGCACCGTCCACCTCCATTCGCAAGCAGAGGAGGTGGTAAGGGATGGGGACCTCGTCCATATCATCCATCAGACACCTGACCCACTTCAGCCTCGGGCCCACCTGACTGCTGACTATGCCATTGTGGCAACAACAGCCAAGGCTGCCCGACTCCTCCACTTCCACCCACCTCTGTCACCAGGTAAAGAAGACGCCCTGCGCTCAGTCCACTACAATAGTGCCACCAAGGTGATCCTGGCCTGCACCAAGCGCTTCTGGGAGCAGGATGGTATTTATGGTGGGAAGTCTATAACAGATCGTCCCTCCCGATTTATCTTCTACCCCAATCATGACTTCCCCAATGGAACAGGCGTCATCTTGGCCTCTTACACCCTGGATGATGATTCTACCTTCTTTGCTGCTATGGATCAAAAACGGGTAGTGGATATAGTGTTAGAGGATCTGGCTGCTGTCCACAATCGCCCCAAAGAAGAGCTGCAGGCCCTTTGCCCCTACTCTGTGGTCAAGCGCTGGAGCCAAGATTCCTATTCCATGGGCTGCTTTGCCTTCTTTACACCTTACCAATATGTAGACTACTCCCAGGAGCTCTTCCAACCTGAAGGGAGGATACACTTTGCAGGGGAGCATACCACACTCCCTCATGGTTGGATTGACACGGCTATCAAGTCTGGTCTCCGAGCAGCCCAGGGTATTCAAGAAACTGTGGGATTATTAAAACAAGATAAGGAAGCCAGGAAAGAGAATGGGCCTAGAAATGAATTGTAATCAAGGAAAAGACAGTTTAAATAGATGAGGTAGTATAGTAGATACAGTGAAAAGAACCTTGAGTTGGAATCAAGAAATACTTGGTTTTAAATCTTGCCTCTGGCATGTTAGCTATTTGACCATATACAAGTCACTTAACTTCCTTAAAATTTCTTAAGTTTTTTTCTCCATAAAATGGAGATATTATTTTCTGTAGTAACTACCTCACAGGGTTATAATTATGATCAAATAAAATAATATATGCAAATGTGCTTATTTAAATGTTAAAAGACTTTTTTTGACCTGCCATCAGTAGGATACATGTGTTTCTTGCCTGATTCCTAGTCATAGGTATGAATGGAAGAGACCTGCCTACAATTTGTCTCTCCTTTGATTCAATGATGCACTATTTGTGAGATCAATGTCTGGGTGATGTCTTCAAATAAGGAACAAGTGGAAATCAAACCCCAAATCTTGCTCTCAACCAACTAAGCTAAATAGCATTTTTGACAGACATCACATTGTAGTTCATTGATCAGATTTAAATGTCAGCTGGTATAAAATCTATATTCTAAAGAGGGGACTAAGTGGTCTGATAATTAACATTTATTAACCAATAAATCACATTGCAAGTAACACAGTAAAGTATTAACCAAATTTAAAACTGTTCATTAAACAATATAATTTACATTCTTAAAAGTAGGAGACTTTTCTATCTTTCTTTGGAGTTACAAGTCTATCCTCACACCTTTCCCTTAATATGGGATCCACTATAGCCATTATGCCTCCCATATCTTGAAACTTGAGCAACTTTTCTCTCCATGTTGAAACCCTGAGGTTTCAGACAGAATAAATAGGAATAGATAGAATAGACACTGTTTTGGGAGATGGAAACTACCTAATAAGTGGAGACATTCTTATCAATCCAATTTTAATTATGATATTAATCAGCTTCTCTGGGGTTGTGAAAAGGTGCACAAGAGGACAAAGAGGAAGAGGAAGGATGAAATGTGTACTGACTGGTAGTCTATTGGCCAAGTTGAGAGCATTTCACAACTACTAGCTAAACCTCTGAATTTGTTGACAGAGGTGAACTCTTGACATTCTTTCTCCTACCTTTCGACTCAGTGCTCAGACCTTTTCCCCAACAGACATTCTCTCTTCCTCTAGTCTTTCGAATCCTTTTAACCAGAAACAGGTTCAGGGGATCACAATTTATAGCTTAAAGTATTACAATCTCAAAGTAGCTAATGCTTTTTCTTGTCTCCTCAATCCACCTATGCTAACTTTTCTCCCCTCTCAGGAGAGAACTTCATTTTCTGCTTATTTTCCCTTATATTCATATATACTTATTCTCTCTTCCCCAGTTCTATACCTCAGATCACTTCAACATCACCCCATCTTTGCACCAGTCGCAGTAGATGAGGTGGCTTTTCTCCTTGTCCTCTGTGTCCCTAATCACATCCCCTTCTGTCTCCTCTGACAATTTGTCCCTTTGACCTCCTCATTTCTCTCAATAATGTTCTCTGATTTTCAACCTCTCAGTCTCCTGCTGCCCAGATCTTGTCCTTTAAAAAATTCACCCTAACTTCCTTTCAGTTATCCTATGTCTTTCGCTTTTACCAGACACCTGGTAAAAGCTTTCTACAGTCATTTCACTCCCACCTCATATAACCTTTACAGTCTTACTCCTATTCCCACTATTCAACAAAAGCTGCTCTTTTGAAGTTCACCAATGATCTTGTAATTGTGAAATACTCAGGGCACCCCTTCTCACATGTGGGGCCCACAGAATAGCTACCCCAGGTTAGTTGCTATTGCTCAAAACCTCAATTTCCTATGCCCTTGGACAAACCTTTATTTTATTTTATTTTACTTTCTAGTTAACCATGAGACATAATTACAACGCAAAGGCATTTGATAACTTTAGAAGAAGCAAAATGGCACAATTACCAGAATCAAGAAGATCCAAGTTGACATCAGATACTGAGCAAGTCATTTAACCTCTACCTTAGTTTTCTTATCTGTAAAGTGAAGACTATTATAACACTTACCTCAAAGGATTAATTTGAAAATAAAATGAAACTTTGAAGCATTAATAAATGTTGGAGGCCATCATACCCCTGACTGACTGACTGACTGACAAGGTCACAGTCTGAGGAAAAGCGGTCTGCAAAGCAGTCCCTGAGATGAGAGCCCCCACTAATCCCCTTTCTGTGACTTCTCTCCTCAACTTCCCTAACTAAAAGACTTGTTATGATTATTATTCTCTCCCCAATACAGGAGAAATAATATGAGAGCTAATATTTATAAGATCAATAAATATATGCCCCAATTTGGAACTATGCACAAAGGGCGATAAAAGAATGTCTACCCTTTGATCCAGCCATAGCACTGCTGGGTCTGTACCCCAAAGAGATAAGGGACAAAAAGACTTGTACAAAAATATTCATAGCTGCGCTCTTTGTGGTGGCCAAAAATTGGAAAATGAGGGGATGCCCATCAATTGGGGAATGGCTGAACAAATTGTGGTATATGTTGGTGATGGAATATTATTGTGCTAAAAGGAATAATAAAGTGGAGGAGTTCCATGGAGACTGGAACAACCTCCAGGAAGTGATGCAGAGTGAGAGGAGCAGAACCAGGAGAACATTGTACACAGAGACAAACACACTGTGGTATAATCGAACGTAATGGACTTCTCCATTAGTGTCAATGCAATGTCCCTGAACAGTCTGCAGGGATCAAGGAGAAAAAAACACTATCCATAAGCAGAGGACAAACTGAGGGAGTAGAAACACCGAGGAAAAGCAACTGCCTGACTAAAATGGCTGAGGGGACATGACAGAGGAAAGACTCTAAATGAACACTCTAATGCAAATACTAACAACATGGTAGTGGGTTCGAATCAAGAACACATATGATACCAGTGGAATCACGCGTTGGCCACGGGGGGTGGGAGGGAGGAAAAGAAAAATGATATTTGTCTTTAATGAAAAATGCATGGAAATGATCAAATAAAATACTATTTAAAAAAATAAAATAAAAATAAATAAATATATATATATATGCCCCACTTTAATACCCCAAAAGGATTGCAATTTCAGAATCAAAGCCCAAAGATTTATTGCACATAACCCCTCCTTTCTCAAGCACAAGATACGCTTCAAGGCTTTACAATAAAAACAGGCCAAATACTTGAGCACTATAATAAATCCTTCCCTACAGTTATCACACTCCAGTGAATTTGTTGATGAACAGAAACCAGGTAACATTGCTAGGCACTTCAAAGTAACACAAGAAAAACAGAACTTTTAAATTGAGGAAAACCCCAAAACTGGTCTTCTTTAAGTCTTCACACCTAGATAGGAAGATGTTTTGTTATTCATCTCCCAAGCAATTGTGATTGACAGTGAAAGCTGACCAAAAGCACAATGATCCTCTTAGCAGGTCAAGGAGTACTAACCTACAAATGGCTTTATTCACATTAATTATATCTATCACAGAGTGTTGTAGAAATGTAGTAAATGATCACAGAATTCTTTATTGTAGTAACATCACATCACAAGAGTATTGTTTAGGTGATTTGATAATATCCAATCAGAATGTAGAACGTCACATACGTAGAAGATTGCTTATGTGTCAAAGAAGCATGTATCTGAAAACCTATATAATAAACGAACCACAGCACTATGGCAGATCACTGTGTGTGATGCCTGCATACGTGGGTTGAACACACGGTGTTTCTCATCTCATTTATCCGACCGAGTCGTCACATCTGGGCAGAGAGATCTTGGATCCTCAGAGAGGATGATGGACAGACCTCACCATTAAGCTACTTTGTTAGTAGTATGCTATTTTAGTAGTAGTAGTATAGTATAATATTGTCTTATAATAATCAATTAATAATATAGTAGTTATAGTTTAATATTGTATTGAATAGTGTAGTAAGAAAAATTGCAATAAAACATTCTTCCCATAAATCCAGAGCATATTCTACCACAAATGCACATATTATTGGTGGGGAAGAACTGGACATACATAGGGATCATGCTGTAGGGAACATATGTGCCTAAGATTCACATGTAGAAGGAAAATTCATACTTCTTTATACTGTAGAACCATTGATATCTTCCTTCTGTTCTCACTGGGCTTACTCCCCACTGGTCATAGTTAAAACACAATTTTTCCTGGATTTCAGCTCTTCAGGACCACTTTTAGAATATTTCTGCACCACTCTGCTGGGGTATCATTATCTAGAACCTCTTCCTGTTAAGAACAGACTGATTTTTCTTTAGTGATAGCTAAAGATAAAGATTTTGATAGCCCAGCTAACAAAAGTTGTGACTCTGAGTTATGATTTTTTTTTCTTCTTTTCTACCACTAGTTCTGGATCTAAACCAAGTAACAAAGCTATGTTGCTTTGGTGCTGTATTTTATCCAGGAAAACAAAAACAAAAAATTATCTCCCTAAATTGCCTTTTTTTCTACCTCTGATGCTGAGTATAATTAATATAATTGATTATAATATATATTATATTATATTATATAGTAATTAATTAATTATCCTTAATTAATGCCTAGTGAGAATGACTAAATTTGCTAACTCCAATGGACTTTTCTCAATCTTCATCTTTCACCATCTCTATGGTATTTGTTACTGTTACACACACACACACTTTCTTTCACTTCTTCCCATCTTCCATTCTGACTACTCTCTCTTCCCTGAGTTTTTATAATTGTGCTGTGACCATTTTCTTTTTACCTGCCTTACTTTTCCTTCTTCATTATCTTCTGAGAAATCATTGTCCTTGTCTTGCCCTCTATGCATGGATGTACCTCAGGACTCTGTCCTCTGTCTTTCTTATCTTCCCTTTCTACTTTGTTTCTTAGTAGTATCATTAGTTAATGATTTTCATCCCCATGTAGTTAACTCCCAAATTTACATACCTAGATTGACCACATATGTAGCCCAACTCTATAATCTAAGGCTCTAACCTGTCTTGCTATTATTTCTCTTTACCTTCTCCCTAAGCAATCTCATTTCCAATATTTCCATTTCCATTTCCATTCTTCCTGATGAGTTTCAGGCTAGCATTTCCATGTCTGATTAAACATTTCTGTTGACATTTAAAACTCAATGTTTCCAAAACTAAACTTATCTTTTTCCCTAGATGTACTCATGATTTTCCTGCTTCTATTGATGATATTACCATTTTTTCTAACTTCTTGTTGCCTTTAATTCTTCTCATATACTCTTCTCACTTCACTTATCACATTTTATCAATTGTGAAGTTCTATTATTACAACCTCAGAAGTACTTTTCATATCCAATCCACTTTTCCATTTCCACATCCATCACCCTAGCTCAGGTCTTCCACAGTTCTCTCTCATTGACTAATAGAATTTATCCATAAGTGTCCCAGTCCCTCCCTATATCACAGAAAGCATCATCTAGGAGACAGTCATGTTCATACAAATTATGTCTTTCGTGTTTCCAACTCTCAGTTCACACTCTGAAGATAACATTCACAATTTATTCTTCAAGTATTAAATTTTTAGCTGTGTATGATGTTCTCTTGGTTCAATTCATTTTGTGTGTCATTATTCTGTGCACTTCTTTCCAGTTACTTTTTAAAGTTAGCCTGTACATCATTTCTTGTGGTACAGTAGTATTCCATCACAATCATATAACAATTTGTTTAGTCATTCCTCAATGAGGGGCATCCACTCAATTTCTAGTTGTTTGTCTCTACAAAGGGAGGTGCTAGAAATATTTTGGAACACTTGGGTTCTTTCCTTTTTATACTGATCTCCTTGGGAAACAGACCTGGCAATGGTATTGCTGGGTCTAAGGGTATATGCAGTTTTATATAACTTTCTGGGGGTAATTCCAAATTGTTCTCCAGAATGGTTGGATCATTTCACAGCTCCACCAACTGTATATTCGGGGTTACATTTCCCCACATCCCCTCCAACATTTGTCATTTTTCCCTTTTGTCATTTTAGCCAATCTAATGGATGTGAGATGATATCTCAGAATTGGGGGGGGGGTTGCATTTCTTCAATCAGTAGTGGTGTGGAGCATTTTTTCATATAACTATATATGATTTTGATTTCTTCATCCAAAAATTGTCTCTTCATATCTTTTGTTCATTTACCAATTAGGGGGTGGCTTTCATGGATTGTTAAAATAGCCTCTGCCTCCTCTAATTTCTATTTATTCCAATTCATCCTTCACATCACTTCCAGTTGAATCATCCTAAAGTACCCCTATGACCCTCTAAATCTCCTGTGAAAAACTATCAGTGGCTCCTCACTCTTAGCTGAATAAAGTTCAAACTCTTTAGCTTAGCATTCAAGACTGCGAATGTTTAACTTTCTAGTTTTAGATCACAATTCTGTAGTTTGCTATTTTTCATTTCCAAAACCTCTGATCTCACTCTGAGATTTTGCTCCATGAAATAGTATGCTAGACTATTAGCCAGAAGGCCTGGGTTTGATCTCTGGTTCTATCTTGATTGTATCCTTGGACAAGTGACCCAACTGCTCTGAATCTCAGTTAACTTATCTATAGAACGGGGATAATAATACACTCTTTGGCCTTACAAGGTTGTTGATGGGAGTTGTCAGGATTAGTTCTAAAACTGGAAAGGACTGGACATTATCCAATCCAACCCCACCCCCCATTTTCAGAGAAGAAGAAATGGGAACCCTCTCCAACTTCAGTCACCCTTCTTTCCACTGTACCATGCACTGCTTTGTAAATACAAAGCCAAAACAAGAAGTCAACAAGCATTTACTGAGCACCCAACTATGCTAACAAGCTTGAAATAACAAAAAACAGCCTCTGTCTTCAAGAAGCTCACTATCGAAGGGCGGGGCGGAGGGGAGGAGGGTGATGGGGAGGAGGACAAATGCAAACAACTAGGTACAAACTTGGTACATACAGAATAAATTGGAAATAATCTTGTCTGACAATATAATATTAGTAGTAGTAGTCGACCGAGGATAACTATTGTCTTTGTGTGTTTTTGTGCACAAAGACACTTGTGCATGAAGATTTAAGTGGAAAAGTCGATGCACAGAGACAGTCCCACTCTCTCAGAGTTGGAAACCTGGGTCCAGTGGCACGAAAAGTCGTTACATCTGGAGACTTCCTCAGCTGCATTGGATGGCCATGTTGTCTTTTGTGCTCCAACATGCCCTAAGCACTCCACAGTGCTTTGCTGCGTCGCCCTCTCAGCCCTTGAACCTTCTTATTGGTTTCTTCCGTCTGTTCAGCCGAAGCAGTCTTCACATGCTGGGTGAGCAAAGTCCTAGTTCACCAGGGGTCCACAATGACCCGCTGGCTACCCTCACAAGGTTTAGCCGGCCTGTAGAAGCCCTTGCCCTGGGTGTGGCCGCTGCCACATGCTAGCAGCTACTAGGAACCACAAGTGAGAGCTGGGTGTTAGGTGAGGGTCAGAGGCTGGAGAGCTGCCCTAGGAGGGCACGACAAGCCCTCCATACCAAAGATATTACTCTTCCCTGAGCACCCCATACACCCCCAATATAATATTAAGGAGTCCATAAAGAGCTACATAAATGTTAATTGCTTGTTGCTGTAGTGAAATCCCCACTAGGCGTCACTGTGAAGAATTAACATTCAGTCTTGCTTGCCACAGCCCAGTGAGCTAATGAATGAAGAATACCTGATGAAAGCATAGTCTTTCAATCTTTTTTACACTTATATTACTCAAATACTTCTATTTTGTTGCTACCCCGCTCTCGAGGCGCTCCTCTCCCGGGCTGTTACTCTGGGCTCCGCCTCTAGTTTAGCCACATCTGGAGGGGGGGGGGGGGGGGGGGAACAGAGCAAAAAGAAAAGGAAGGAGGAAAATTGTCCGGGGTCGGGATCGAGGTGGGGGTCCGAGCGGGGGCCACGGAGACTCAAACCTTTGTAGAGCTGGAGGTAAGAGAAAGAGAGACTGCAAAGAGAAACCGAAGCAGGCAAACCCCAGGGCTCATAGAGATCCGAGCACTCCAGAGACACAAAAAGCAAGCTACTGTTGCTGATTACACCTTTTAATTAAAAAAAAAAAATGTGTACGTGGCATGTACAAATTACTGATGGGAGTGGGGAGAAAAGATTCAAGTCAAAGGAAGAAAATCAGTGTGTCAGAAGTGGGATTTGAACCCACGCCTCCATACGGAGACCAGAACACTCAGCGAGGAAGGTAGAACCTTGAGTCTGGCGCCTTAGACCACTCGGCCATCCTGACACTCGAAGGAAACAGGATCTAAACGACCTTATTCAATTTAAGAGAAAACGCGTTGTTTTTTTCCGGCTGTATTTTGGAGTTTTTCGACATTTAGTTTTTTCTTTTTTTTTCTGTCCGTCGTTATCTGGTTTGCAGTTCTTCCTCTTCCTCTTTTGTATCTGTTTCTTTCCCTAAAATTTGGAAAACACCGAGTCAATGGGTCTACAATTTCTGCTGCAAGACTTGGAAGTCGCGTTTGAACAGGCAGGATTTATTGAAACAGAAACGGAGACAGGCCAAATGATAATCTATTTTTCAGCTGATTCAGTAAATATATTGATCAATTATTGTCAACATTTTTTTCCTAATGTAGTTTTCAGTATGGCTAGGTGCTCTAGCTCCTACCTTAATTATTTCCTTTAGAATTCTAGACCTTTTTGTCTCTTAAAATCAATTCTTTTATTTTAAGTTTTATAAAGTAATCCCTTGGGAGTTTGATATCACTGTATCACATCGTGTAGGACCTAGAACCAAATGATTTCACTTGCTTACCTGTGTGACTTTGGCCAACTTATTCATTAAATCTCTTTGGGATCAATTTCATCTTTAAAAAAATGTCCACTTGTAAGCACATTATCTCTCCCAGGTCAGTCCTGAAATGCATCATTTAAAAAGAATCTGTCATATTTCAAAATGCTGTGACTATGACAGAAGATCTAACCAAAAGGAAGAAAGCACCCATTTACCACTATCTCACCAAAGAACTCTTTTCAAATAAAAAATTTCTTAGATTAACACTCTTTTCCCGACCCATCTCAGGAAGGATTTAATCTTGATTGTGTATGTCTACTTCCAGAATAAAGCAAATGTAAGTGGAGGAAGGGCCCAGGTGTCCCTTCTGAAGGCTCTTGTGCCAGAGCTGCTGCTCCTTGTTCTTTTTACTCCTGCGAGACCCCAAAGCCTATGATCCATGTCCCTGACATTCCAGATCAGAAACAATATGGTCCCAAACTACTTTTTAAACTGTCACTACAGGGACTTTTGATTTGTACCCTTTTAAACCAAATTAGTCTCAATACTCTTGGTCCTTTAAACATATTTACATTCTCCAGTTTTAGTACCTTTTTTTTTTCATAAACTACCCTGACCTGGAATGGCATCTTTACTACTCTGCATGGATGCAGTTCCTACCAATCCTTCAAATCCTGGTTCAGCTTCCAAATCCACGAATCTTTACCAAATCAATCCATTAGAAAATAATCATATAATTCACAGAGCTGTTGTTGACAATATGTGATCAATATATTTACTGAATTAGCTGAAAAATAGATTATCAGTTGACCTGTCTCCATTCCTTTTTCAATAACTTTAGAATTTCTAATTCTAGACCTCAGTGGCCATCTAATCATAAATGAGAAGAAACCCCCACAAAAACATACTCAATATTACAGGTCACCTGACCTCTGCTTAATCCCTTAGAAAACCCATCAGTTCTTGAGGCATCTCCTTCCTTTCCGATAACTTTCATTGTTAGAATGTTTTTCCTGACTTCAAGCCTAAATCAGTCCCTTTGCTTTTAAACAACTTAAATTACTAAATAACTTCTGCTCATTGCCTTTGTTCTACTCTCTAGTGCTAAATAGTACAAGTCTAATCTCTCCTCAACATGCTAGCCCTTCAAATATTCAGATAACTGTCATGTTTCCCTGTGTTTTCTCTTCTCTAGACTAAACATGTTCAGTTCCTTTCACTGATTTTCAGCTAAGTGGCACAGGAGATAGAGTGCTAGGTCTGGAGACAGGAGAACCTGAATTCAAATCTGTCCTCTGACACCTACTAGCAGTAAGATCCTGGGCAAGTTACTTAACCTCTGTTTATCTCAGCTTCCCCATCTATAAAATGAAGATAAAAGCATCTACTCCCCAGGGTTGTTATAAGGATCAAATAAAATATTCCTAAAATGCCTGGGACATAGTAGAAGCTATATTAAGTGTTAGCTATTATCATGTGTTATAGACTTAAGGTCCTTCACCTAGTTTCCTTGATTGAACACTCCAATTTATCAATCTCCTTCCTCATATGTGGTACCCAGAGCTGAATATGATACTCTAGATGAAGTCATATGAGAGCAGAGAACAGTTAGATTATTACCTCCCTATTCTTAAAAGTTATATTATACCCTTCAGGCCAGCCCAGTATCATGAGTTTTGGGGGCTGCCACATTGCACTGCTGATTCATATTGAGTGTGCAGACCACTAAAACTCAGAGGTCTTTATTGGAACTGCTATTTAACCATAGGGTTACCATCTTGTATTTATGAACTTGATGAATTATACTCAAGTGTAAGACTTTGCATTTAAATAAGTAGATTCAGTCCAATGGCCATATCTAGTCAAGATTTTCTTGCAGGGAGAGCTGAGTGGTTCAGTGGATTAAGATCCAGGCCCAGAAACTGTAGGCTCTGGTTTCAAATCTGAACCTAGACACTTCCTTGCTGTGGCAAATCACTTAACCTCCATTAGTAGCATTGATTCTAAGATAGAAGGTAAGGGTTTAAAAAAAAAGGTTCTTTTGCAACTTAACTGTCATCCAATGTACTAATTTCCTTCCTCAGCTTTCTGTCATCCCAAAATTCAATGTTCATACTGTCTATGACTTTATTCAAATCATTGATAAAAATGTTAAACAGCATAAAGGTAAACATCCATGAGGTATACTCCTGCTATGTTTACATTGAACTGTGACTGCTCTTTAAGTTTGACCCTCCAACCAGTTCTGAATCCATCTGAGTGTATTATTATATAATCTGTCTTTTTATCTTTCCTATAAGAATAATATGAGATACCGTATCAAAAACTAAAAAGTCATCATCTTAGAGATAGTCACTGAAACCACAGATGAATAACCTAGAGAGTGCAAAGAGAGAAAGTTCCAGATCAGAGACCTGCTTACATCTATGTAATTCTTGGGCATGGAACATGTAAGATGATTCAGCACAAGAGATTGAGGAGTGGTTAGACAGGCAAGAGGAGAACCAGCATAAAGTAATGTCACAAAAACCAAGAAAGAAAAAAGTTTTCAGGAGGCAAAAGAAGCAAAGTGTCAAATTCTACCCAGAGGCCAAGGAGAATGATGATTTCAAGAAGGCCTTCAGATTTCATATCTAAAAGATTATTAATAATTTTAGAGAAAGCAGGCAAGCATCAGTAAGTGGCCCATAAAACAGGAGCTGATGTAGCTGTAATGGTATGGGGAAATTTAGCCCTTTAACCTCTCACAATATTTTCATTTTTCTGTCATTAACAGACACAATTCTTTCCCCATTCCTTAGACTCATACCTCTTCAAAGGCTAAAGCAAATAAATATTAGTAACCTCTGGTTACATCTGAATTATCAAAGAAAACCTGTATTTCTTTTGCTTAGCAGAAACAATTTCCTCCAAAAGAATGTTCCATCTGTCATCCTTACTCTGTAATGAATCTCTCCCTAACTATTGTCTCCTTGCCTACTATCTACAAATATGTCTATCCTCACTGTCATCCTATATTTCTTCTATCCTTGTGTTTTCTCCTTGAGAAAGTTGTCTACATTAGGTGCCTCCACTTTCTCTCCTCTTATTCTTCCTAACCCCTTTGAATCTGACTTCTGACTATAACATTCAGCTGAAAGCTGTGTCCAAAGTTACCAATAATTTTTCCTAATTGCCAAATCTGATGGCCTTTTCTCAATCCTCATTCCTTTTGACCTCTCTGATGCCTTAGATTTCTGGAATAACATTCTTTCTTAGTTCTCTCCTACCTATCAGTCTTCTGAATGTCCTTTGCTGGATCTTGATGTAGGCCATAATCTCCAACTGTGGTTGTACAAAAGGGCTGTCAGGTGTTGTTATCAGCTCTCATCTCTATGCTGATGATTTTCAGGTCTACTTATTCAGCACTAATCTTTCTACTGACTTCTAGTCTGATATCTCCAATTGCCTATTAGATATCTTGAACTGGATATCCTGTAAACAGCTTAAAGTCAACATGTCCAAAACAGAACTTATAATCTTCGTCCCAAACCCCCCCTCCTTCCAAATTTCTATATTAATGTTAAGGGCAGTACCATCATCTTAGTAGTTGTTGCCTATTGTGTGTTTTAAAAATTTGTACCCTGGGGACTTCATTTCCCAGCATTCTTTATTCTTCCCAGGGTTCCCTTTTCTTGTGTTCCTGTGTTCTGTCCTGGTGTAGGTTTGTTTATAAATTTGCTGAATACCACACTGTGGGGCATTTTTCTTTGACTCCAGTGTGGCAGGCTTCTGAGGCTCTGGCTCTTTACTCTGTTCTCTTGGCTGAAGGAACACCTTTCTCTCTCACTTTGTTGTTATTAAATCCTATAAATTTAAGTACGTGGAGTATTCATTTTTAGTCTTACACTATAGACCATTAGATAACTCCCTTTCCTTCCTCAATGATTCAATACATAGCCTGCAATTTTTATTTCCTCCCCAACTTCTGCCCTTATACTAGGGGACTACAACATGCATAATTGATTCTCCTTCAAATGCCCTCAAATGCCACTCAGTTCCTCAATCTATTCATTTCTCATGAGCTACTCCTCCACCCAAATTCAGCCACATACAAAGAAGATCATATACTTGATCTTGCCATCACCCACAAATGTATCACTTCTCTGTTAAAGAATTCTGAAATCACTTTATTTGATCATAATCTGTTGGCTTTTCACTCTTCCTCTGTTTTCTTTTAAACAACTCATCTACACCATGACCTCCAGTTCTTGACCCCTCAATTCTTTCCCAAGCAATCTCCCCTGAACTAGCTACTTTCTTTTCTTCTCCCTATCTTGACTCCTTGACTCCAGAGTTGAACCAATTCAACTCTGTCTTTCTTTCTTGAATCCCTAACCCTCTTATGTCACTAATTATTCCCACCCAAACCTTAACCATTCTCCCAGTCCCTCAAGCTAACAATTTAAGAGTCATACTCACTATCTTTCACTTCCCATATCTAATCTGTTGCCAAGGCCTGTTGATTTCACATAATAGTCATTATAATGGATCTGATAGGTAAGGGGTGGTACCTCAGAATTATTTTAATTTGCACTTCTCTAATGAATAGTGATTTAGAGTATTTTTTTTGCATGACTATAGAGAGCTTTAATTACTTTGAGAACTACCTGTTTATATCCTTTTACCATTTATCAGTTGGGGAATGACTTGTGTTCTTATATATTTGCCTCATTTCTCTACATAGTTGAGAAATGATGCCTTTACTAGAGAGACTTGTATAAATATTTTACATCATTATGACTATGTATTACTTTCCATCCTATTTCCCTCTATTTAGTTTCTGACCCCCCCAATTTGCCCCCTTTTTTATCAGCCCCAACCACTTTCTTTTATTCCTTTCTCTTCCTAGGGTAAGATAGATTTCTGTATCCTAGTGATTATGTATACTCTTCCCTCATTGGGCCAATTTTAATGAAAGTAAGATTTGCATGCTCCTTTCCCTACTTTCCTCATCGTCCTCTCCACTTGAAAAGCTTCCATGCCTCTTTTTTGGGATATTAACCCCATTCTATTTTTCACAGCTCCCTTTTCCCATTGCATTTCTTTTTCTCATGCCTTAATTTTTTAAAAATTATTATCTCATTATATTCAACTCATATTCATGCACTCTATATATACTACTTTTAATTGCCCTATTAATGATAAAGTTCTTAGGAGTTATAAGAATCTTCTTCCAAGTAGGGATATAAACAGTTTGACTTTACTGAATGATTTTTTAATTTCTCTTTCCTCTTTATCTTTTTATGTTTTTCTTGAAGTTTATATTTTGAGAGTTAAATTTTCCATTCGGCTCTGGTCTTTTCATTAGGAATGTCTGAAAGTTCTCTATTCCATTTCTCTCCCCCTCCCTACCTCCTGCTGGAGGGTAAGTGATTCTTGATTGAAATCCTACCCCTTTTGCCCCCTGTAATATCATATGCCAGGTCCTCTGATCCTTTAATGTAGAAACTCCTAAATCTTGTATTTTTCAGATTGTGGCTCTGTGATATTTGAATTGTTTCTTTTTGCTTGCAATACTTTCTTCTTGACCTGTTCTGGACTTTGGCTATAATATTCCTGGGAATTATCCTTTGGGGATCTCTTTCAGAAGGTGATTAGTGGATTCTTTCAATTTATATTTTACCCTTTGGTTCTAGAATACCAGGACAGTTTTCCTTGAAAATTGCTTGAAAGATGATATCCAAGATCTTTTTTTGATCATAGCTTTCAGGTAGTTCAATAATTCTTAGATTATCTTTCCTGGATTTATTTTCCAGGTCACTTGTTTTCCCATTTCTTTTAACTCTGGTTGTTTCTTGATGTCCCATGGAATCATTCTAATTTTTAATGCATGATTTTTTAAAAATGAGCTTTTGTATCTACTTTTCCATTTGCCCATTTCTTCTTTGTAAAAAGTTATTTTCCTCAGTGAATTTTTGTACTTCTTTCCCCATAGATCCAATTCTGTCTTTTAAAAAGTTCTTCCGTGGATTTTTATGCCTCTTTTGCCAGTTGGTCTATTCTATTTTTTTAAAAAATTAATTTCTCTAGTATTTTTTGTGCCTTCTCTCCCAAACTGTTTACTCTTCTTTCATGATTTGGCTGTCTATCTCACTTCTTTTCCCAATTTTTCTTCTACTACTCTTATTTGATTTTTTAAATCCTTGTTGAGTTCCTCCATGAACTCTCTTTAGGCTTGAAAGCAATTCATATTTTTCTTAGAGGCTTTGGATGCAGCAGTACTGACTTTTTTGCCTTTTCCTGAGTTTGTATTTTGGTTTTCCTTGTCATCAAAATAACTTCCTATGTTATTTTTTGTTGTTGTTTGCCCATTTCCCAGCTTTTCTTTAAAAGTTAAAAACTTTTAAACTTAATTTAAAACATTTTTTCAGATTAGGCTCTGGACCTGTGGTGAAGGGAGCAACATTTCAAGCTTCAGGTTTTTTGTACAGGTGCCTTCAGAGCTAGCTTCTGAGGACCTAAAGTGGTATGGTATAAGGAGGGGTGTGTTTAATACTCTCTCAGCCTGTATCCTGAGCTGTGAGTAAACACAATCACTCTTTTCCACCTCGGAACTGTAACTAGGGACCTTTGTATTCCTATAGCTACAAGCTCTGGCATGTTTTAGTGCTCCTCCTGGCCCTGAGACCACAACTCAGGACTGTGAACTGGATCTGAGTATGGGTAATGCAACAAGAGTCTCGCACACAGAGTCAGCAATGGGACCCCTGTAATCATCTTCTACACAGTTGTCCAACCCCACTTACCATCTATGGGTGAGATCTTTGGAAGCCTTTGTTGCTGATTCAGCCATGCCCCTCACCCCTCAAGGCCTATTGCCATGCTGGGACTTACCTTGGTGTATTTCTCTGTGTTCCACTTTTACTCTGGTACAGTAGATCTTTTGTGCAAGCCTTCTGAGTTGTTTTGAGCTGAAAATTCTTTCACCCTATCTTTTGGGAAGTTATGCTGCTCTAGAATTCATTTTGAGATGTTATATTGAAGTAGTCCAAAAAGGGGAGGATAGATAAAATAGATAAAACCCTGACAGTATTTTTTAGGGAATAGACCTGGCTTCTCTCCCCCAGGAAGTTGAGCTGTTTATGCAGATAGCAGACCAGTCTCTACTTAGTTTGGGGGTGAAAATTAGAAAGGGTAGGAAGACAAAGGAATTTCAGGACTATCAAAGAGGTCAGGATGGAAGCAAGATAACATATGGCTAAATAGGGCAAGGTGACTAAGTGCATGTGAAAATAAACAACCCCTAAATAATAGCCCCCACATAAATCTGAGGATTGCTTCCTCATCTCTGACTCCACATTCCTGTGTCAGTGATAAGGTTTGTTTGATTAAGAATCTATATGTAAAAGGAAATAACTTTATATCTTGTAACACTATATAAACTGTTTCCAAAATGTAGTCCAGTGCAGCTTCCACTAGGGAAGGCTGTCCCAGCTGGTAGATTCTTTGTTCTTTTATTAATAAATCACAGTTCCAATATTTGAAATTCTGGGTGTTTGAACTCACTTTGTAAAGTGCACCACTTCAATATCATAGTTTTTTGGAGGATAATTTAGTAGAGATCAGGTGGGACTGTGTATTTTCTACACCATCTTGGCTCCAATCCTGTCCTGTTGGATTTTTTTAAAGGAGTTAAAAATTCCTTTTAATTTATGATTTTAGGCTCTTTTATGTTAGTTCTGAAGTTCCAGTTCTGTGAATTTCTTATAAATCAAACTAGTGACAGTGTAGTGCACTTTTCTTTGGGTTGATTTAATATGTCCCTTTCTTTTAAATAAATTACTGAAAGTTTCTTAACTCTAATGCTTACTATCTCAAAATCAGATTTAATAAATTCTAATGTTTTTTAGTTCTTGCTTCTCCTTTTCCAACAACTTGTTTTTCTTTATTTTTTTTTAGTTTTTAAAACATTATTTTCTTTGGTCATTTTCATACATTGTTCATTGGAAACAGATCATTTTCTTTTCCTCCCCCCGAACCCTCCGCTACCCCTTCCCTAGTCAATGCGCGATTCGTCTGGGTATCACATATGTCCTTGCTCTGATCCCATTTCCTTGTTGTTGGTATTTGCATTAGGGTGCTCATTTAGCATCTCTCCTCGATCATGTCCCCTCAACCTCTGTAGTCAAGCAGTTGCTTTTCCTTGGTGTTTTTACTCCCTCAGTTTGTCCTCTGCTTGAGGATAGTTGTTGTTTGTTTTTTTTTTCTCATAGATCACTGCAGGTTGTTCAGGAACATTGTAAAGCCATTACTGGGGAAGTCCATTACGTTCTCTTGTATCACAATGTGTCAGTCTCTGTGTACAATGTTCTCCTGGTTCTGCTCCTCTCACTCTGCATCATTTCCTGGAGGTTGTTCCAGTCTCCATGGAATTCCTCCACTTTATTATTCCTTTGAGCACAATAGTATTCCATCACCAACATATACCACAATTTGTTCAGCCATTCTCCAATTGAAGGGCATCCCCTCATTTTCCAATTTTTGGCCACCACAAAGAGCGCAGCTATGAATATTCTTGCACAAGTCTTTTTCCTTATTATCTTTTTGGGGTACAAACCCAGCGGTGCTATGGCTGGATCAAAGGGCAAACAGTCTTTATCGCCCTTTGGGCATAGTTCCAAATTGCCCTCCAGACTGGTTGGATCAATTCACAACTCCACCAGCAATGCATTAATGTCCCTACTTTGCCACATCCCCTCCAGCATTCATTACTTTCCTTTGCTGTCATGTTGAACAATCTGCTAGGTGTGAGGTGATACCTCAAAAAACAACTTGTTTTTCTTATTAATATACTCTTTATTTATTTGTCAAATGATTCTTTCATATCTAGATATGCTACCTATAAAACCAAACTGCCTGCAGATTCAACTTTGACCTCCCACTAGCTTACTTTCTTTGCAAAATTTTTCATGCCCCTCAGATAATTTGATTACTCTGACTATAATGTGGGGAAATGCCATATTTCTAAGAATAGTTTAATATTCTGCCAATCAAATATTTTTACTTTCCTTCCTCTTTAATAATTGTGTGGCCATACTCTATTAACAAAGGTTCTAGATGTTTTCTGTGTATAATATTTATTGGGAAGATGGGGAGGATTGGAAAAATGTGGGATAATGGGAGGTCTGTAGCAGGGCATGGAGGGAGGAGCTGAGGGGAAAGAGGGAATATTGCTTGGTGAGGCAAAGGAGGGAGATGCCCCCTGCTGAGAGGAAGCAGCAGGGGTCCAATAAGGACTGTTTGTCTTGAATGGCTGAACTGAAGTTCAGCTCCCTCTATGCCCAGAAAAGATAGTCCACTTCTCTGACTGCGAATTCAAATAATATAAAGTTTAATAACCAGTTGGGATTGGAGTTTTTCTCAGCTTCAGAGCTGAGGCCAAGCCCCAGAGGCTGGCAGAGGGTTTCTCCCACTCCCGTCTACTTTATATCAGTCCTCATTTTATCTAATTCAGAATCTTAGCAGTACATAGAAAGCAAACAAGAACAGGTCTGACCTTCAGAAGTGATTGGGCCTGAATCTTCAGGCTGAACCAAGAAGAGGCACACCACACCAGACTGGGCTGAACAAGCTCCTCTCTCCTCCCACACCCGGAAGCAAGTACAAACCCCGGCTGGAAGGAAGTGCTAGTCACAAGACACAACTTCCACTCCCAGTTGCCCCTTCCCCCACCGATTGTCAGTCTTGTTTCCTTTCCACATGTGTTATGGACCTGTTTGACATCTGGTAAAGCTTACAAACCTTTTCTAAAAACAATGTTTTTAAATACATGAAATACAGTACACATTATTTTACAAAAAAAACTAAAGTAATCAAAATGGTAGAAAAACCAAATTCACAAAAACTACATTAAGACCCCCTCTCAGAACCTGAATCTGTTTCCTCATCTGTGAAATATACATAATTCAAAGACTAGATATTTATTGAAGACTAAAATGCACAGATCATACAGGTGGAAATTATTAGTTTCATGGTCCATAATGGATTATGGATTTGAACTTCTAGGCCAGTCCATGGGCTGGGCTTCTATAGTCTTCTACACCACATAAACAAAAATCAGATTTTTCTCAGTCTTGGAATAGGCTGTCATCTTTCCCTTTTCCCATTAAAAGTTGACTACACCTACAATGCAATTTTGTACAATATATGACATGTGAGAAATGCAATTGTACCATAACGAATTAAAAAGTCTGTTGCATTAATAGCGAGGTGACCATTCATTCTCACTTAACTTCTTAATGAACCAGGCAATTGTCTGAAACTTCATGTAAGTTTTATAGACAAATGGCAAATCTACTTTTGTATAGTTTTTCATAACAGAATTTCCAAACACTAATGAAATTTCAAGGACAAAACATCAAAGAACAAAATAGAGGCATCTCTATCACAGTGGAAAAACAATATTATCTCTGGGGTTGGAGGCCCAAGTTCAAGTTCCTCTTCTGTGGATCTTGAGCAAATCATTCTTTGGGCCTCAATTTTTTTCAATGTAAAATGAGAAACTGAAATTATTTTAAGCTAGCTTTATGATCCTATTGTGTACTTTATTTGTATATTTGTCAAATGCAATATTTTTTATTCCTATAACAGAATGCCTACTGATAACATAGTCCTACCTTCTAAGAACCCACTTTTCTGCTTAATTCCCACATCCTAGATGGTCAAATAGCCAGATTCACCTAGCATTCTATTCAAGATCTCTACCCCATATATCTGACTCATATTTTCAGAAAACACACAAAGACATTTTCTTCTGGAATGAGACTGCCCCCATTTTTATTTTCTTTCATCCCAATTCTGGGTCCTCAATTCCCTTTGCCCCACAAAGCCCTAATGTTTCCTCATAAATTCTGCTTCACTATGGGTAGGGGCTTTTAGAGAATCATGATATCTATCTGGCCTACATTCTTCAACTTTGCTCTTTCTTTAGGCCCTGCTGGATTTTCTTCTTGCTAAGGCTCTGGGAAGTGGTAACCTTCAACAACTCTTTTGTTTTGGAAATCTTACTTGGGTGACCCCATTTTTGTTATAATAGTCATGGTTGTAAGAGATGATAGAACCCTTCACTTTAGGTGAAATGTTTACCTTTTCTTTGCACAGCTTCTTCAGCACCTTGAGGAGAGAGAAGACTAAATGATAGATGAAGAGAAGGAAGATTTTAAAAGGGATATTAAATAGAGCAGGGCAGGGCAGAGCTAAGGACAGAAGAGGAGACTATTAAAGAAGGATGAACCTATGAAGAAGGAATAGAATGCTAAAGAAATGAAGGAAAAGTAAATGATCAAAAAAAGGTTTAAGATACAGAGAGAGAAGAAGCTTAAGCCTGAGGGAACAGAAAGGACTCAAGATGAAGGGAGAAAGGCAAAGGAAATGATGGGCTAATGCAGGAAAGTAACCAACAAAGAAGTATGTAGGAATTACATAGTAAAGAGGCAAATTGGAGTTGAGGGAAAAGAAGCAGAGTAGCAGGAATTTGGGAATGAAGGGAATGGAAGTGAGATAGAAATGGGATTTGGGGATGAGAGTACAGAAGAAAGAGAACCTGCTGGCTAACCTGGGTCATACAGTGAGTCTTTGGTGTCAGAAGTTTCCTTCTCTTTCTGCTCTTGCACTTCTGCCTCTATATCTTTTTGTCTTTGTTTCTTTTACCATTTTGCCCTGAGGTCCAAGCAGAGCTCCTTTGGGATCTGGCCCTCCCTATACAAAGATAACCCTGAGAGTTAACAATCAAGAACCACATGCCCTTTGCTATGTAATTGGCCAGTCTGACCCTCCCCCTTCTTAAGGAATGGTGTCTCTAAGAAATCACTAATTCACAAAGCACCAGTCACTCCTTCAAATCTCCATGCCCCACCCAAAACATAGTAGAGACAAGTATTTTATATATATTTAAACAGTGAATTATATATATGTGTGTGTGTGTGTGTGTGTATGTATATATATATATATATATACATGTGTGTGTATGTGTATATATATATATATATATATATATATATATATACACATGTGTGTGTGGTGTGTGTGTGTGTGTGTGTGTTGGAAGGGAATTTTTCTCCCCTTTATGTTGCTTTGTTTAACATCATCAATCAGTGACCTGGAGGTTACTTACCACTGAGATGTGCAAGTATAGACAAACCCTCAGAGATAGGAAGTTGAAAAATTGATCCCACAGGCACTTCCCCCTTCTGGGCAGTGCCGGGCAAATTAAGGAACTATGGTTGGTTCCTGAGATGTGATGTGGGAGAGCTAGTAGGTGGAGAAAACTGCTTATAAGGTGAGACCAGGAGACTGTTTGCCGTCTTATGGCTGGAGCTTGGAAACTGGAGGAACCAATGTTGGTGGTGAGCTTCAATCCATCATGGCAGCAAAGCTAAGCAACTCTACCTCTTTCCTACATTTCCCTCTCTTTACTATCACTATTTTGATGTAATAAAGCTATTAAAGCTACTAGTAGCCTCATAATTTAACTTTAACTATTATATATATATACATATACAAATATATATATATATATATACACACATATATATATATATATATACGCACATATATATATATACACACTCATGGATCTTCTTGAAATGATTCTATTTCCCTCCCCCATTATTGGGTTTTTCATTCCATTATTGATTTTTTTGAGGTCTCATTTTATTTAGTGCATTGTTTCCTTGTCTAGCCTTTGAAGAAAATAGATTCCTAACCTTCCATAATAATATAAGAATGATGAAACATATACAAATATTACTTATATATAATACTTCCAGATGTAGTATATGCTCAAGTAAAACAATGGATATAAAAGCACTTTGCAAACCTTAAAAGCACTATTTAAATGCCACATATTTTCATTTTAACCTATAGTCATTAGAAATCCAATCTGGTGATGACTTCATTCCCTGAGCCTTAGAACTGTCCTTCTGCTGACCTCAAGCAATAAAGGTTTGCATTAGGAAATGTTTAGCAACAAACACAGGAAGCAGAGAAAAAATATTTTCCTGCACACGTTTTTTAGTTTAAGATGCATTCATTATTAACCCTTCCCAAAATCTAGACAATCAACAAAAACATAAATCAAGATTTAATTGCTGATTTCTGAGGTATAATGCTCACAACTGAAAATTTAACTGGCTCTAGCACACCCCTAAATACATACCTCCTTTATTTGGCATAGTCTAATTCCATGTAATTTTCCTCCTCTCTCCTTCTCTATTAAAACTTCATAGCATCTTACTCTATTCTTACCTCCTTTAGTCTAAACTTAAGACCTGACTATATATCTCAAGACCAATCCCTCTAAGTCAGTGATGGCAAACCTTTTAGAGACAGAGTTCTGGGCCCTGTCCCCAAACCCCAGACAAAGTGCCATGCCCACCCCCACTGAGACCATGTACTGAGCCTGAGCCCCTCCCCCCACCAAGTGCCAGGCTTGCCCTTATCCCACTCAGGGGAGGGAGAAAGTGCTCCCACTGGGCTGTTGGTTGGAGAGGTAGGTGAAGTAAGGAATGTCCTCAACAGGTGTAGAGAGGGCCTGAGTGCTCTGTTCTCTAATTCTGCTGTCTATGAGCCACCCACCTTACCCTCAGTGTACTCCTATTGGGCTGCTGGGCAGAGGAGCAAGGAGGTGCGGTGGAGAGGGGTAGGGAGGCACCTCCACCCAAGTCCCTCTGTCTTTCTAGTAATGGCCTCTGGGGGTGGGGGAGGAGAGGGCGGCCACATGCCCACAGAGTGCTCTGTGTGCCATCTTTGGCACCCGTGCCATAGGTTCACTGCTCTAAGTGTTCCTTTGATCTCATCATTTCCAGTCTTTTCTAGCAGATTGTTGCCATAATTATTCCTTCTAACTTCAATCAGACTGTATCCTTCTCTGCTTCCTGTAAGCACACTCGGCTCCTCCATCCTTAAAAATCATTATTAGAGGCTATAATTCCCCTCAAATTATCATTTTACAGATATATTTCTTTTCCTTCCACAGCTAGACTAGGAAAAAACTTTCTACAGTCCTTTCACCTGCTTTTCTTTCATTCACATTTTAGTCTCTCATAATCTGACTTCCAACCCTAGTTACTCAAACTGAGTTTTTTTTTTTCATAATTACCAATTCTCATACCTGATGGCTTGTTCTCAATCCTCATCCTTCTTAATTTATTTGTAGCAACTGACACAGCTGCCTGCTCTCTCTTATCCTTTCCTCATTGGATTTTGTGACATTGTTCTTGTTTCTCCTCCTATACTCTCTGGCTACACCTTCTTACTCTTCTTTGTATAATCATCATATATGTTACATTTCTTAAATGTGAGTATACTCAAACTCTGTCATTAGTCCTGTTACCTCTCTATACTCTCTGGTCTTGTCATCCTGATAGCAGAATACTTATAAATTTATATATCCAACTGTAATTCTAATTAGTCTCTTCTCCTGAGCTCCAGAATCACAGCTTCAGTAACACATCTGTTTGCCTATTAAGACATTTGAAACTGAATCTCTCATATGCCCTTCAAATTTAACATGTCCAAAAGAGAGCTCATCTTTCTGTAAACTTGTCACTATGCTGAACTTCCTTTTTTTTTTTGTCAAGGGCATCTTTGTCTTTCCAATCATCTCAGCTTGAAAACTTTATCCCAATTCTTTATTGTCCTTCATCCCCCACATACAACTAGTTGATAAATAAATCATGTTCATTTACTTTATTTTTACGTTATTATTACATTATTGCCTCTACAATATTTTTCATCCATTGCCCCTTCTTTCATAAGGTCATTTACTCTTCTAATTAAGCTCACTGCTCTCCTGGATCCTTTCAAAATTATAGTTGATCTCAAATTTTTTTCCCAGCCTCCACATTTCAGCTAAAAATTGATTCTCCTAAAGCACAGAGCTAAAATAGACCACTCTTCTACCCTACAAATTTGTTTTGTTTCTAGGATTAAATATCAATTCCTTGTTTAGTTTGAAATGTTAAAAGTCCCATCCTATTCTCTCAGCCTTATTATATATATATTTACCCTCTATGGTTCAGTCAGACTTGTTAAATAAAAAAATAACTGTCATCTAAGGCAACAGAGTTTTGGCTTTACTTTTTTCTTCTTCCACATACAATTCATGAGATATTTCTTTATCTTTGACTAATTTTTTCTCTCTCCAGTTTACACCCAATGGAACTGGGATCTAATATTTATGTGTTTCTCATCTTATAAACTGATCCCTTATTGATGTTCACATCCATTACCTGCCAGAGGATCACAAATCCTTTTAAAATTTGCATTGTATAGTCAAGTCTTCCTATAGGTCTTTCATTGTAAGGGTACACACAAGCAGCATTTGGTGTGGTCACAATCTGTCTTGCTACAAACTGACAGACACACTTTTCAGGTAAATTCATTTCTTTTATATTTCTTTCTTGCATGTAATTTGTCTTCCTAAATTGGTTTTGCCATAGTCTATCTATACAACAAATGTACCACACAAGTTCATTGCCTACTAGGTAATGCAATTTGATTGTTCAGAGGTATTTAGTATTTTGTGATTTTCAGCCTTATAACAGTATTGGAAGAACGGGACATCAGGGCGAGGACAGTGCAATTAAGAGGCTATTTCTGAAGTGGGTAGTAATGAGAGCTTACAATTTTTTAAGGATGTTAGTAACAGGGTGAATATGAAAGTTATTAAAGTTATCATGGAGATAGAGTTATGGCAATTTCATTAAATATAGAAAGTAAAAAGGTAAAGAATCAGATGTTTTCAGCATTATAGATTGGATGATGGTAGTGTCACTGACAGAAACAGTAATTTTTCTGGGAAAAGATGATGAGTTCAAGTTCTCTTTGGATATGTTGGGTTCAAAGGCTTGGTAGAACATGTAAGTAAAACTGTAGTTTTAACAGTGGAGAGAGGAGTCTGAAGTTTTAAAAGACTATTTAGGGGTTTAAGTAAGGCAGAGCCAAGATGGCAGGGAAGAGGCATAAAAAGCTCAAACAGCCTGAGAATCCTCTCAAACCAACCTTAAAATAACTCTTCAAAATGAATACTAGAGAGACAGAACTAAAATGGAGCCAAGTTCAGCAACTTTCCTACAGAAAACAACTTGCAAGGTAGTCAGAAAGGGCCCATTCACTAGGGCGAGAAGAGAGCACATCCTGGCACAAGTTTACACCAAAGAGTACATGGCCCAAACCAACTTCAAGAACTGGGACCTTTGCCTAAGCCAACAGCAGAGCACCCCATACCCAACCCCTTGAAGTTTTATTTCAAGCCCTGAGGCAAACCTGCCGTGAGGCCCCGAGGCCTAGTAGTGCAAAGTATTCTCTGGTTGTCTAGTCTGAACATGCCTCAAGGGAGGCATAGAAACCCTATCCAAGACTGCAGTGAGGCCTCAAGCCCTACCACAAGGTCCTACAATGCAGCTAGCGAGTTCAAATCCAAGGGGGGGACCAGAGCCCTATTCAAATCTTCAGTGAAGATCTGTGCTCCAGGATGTGATACAATTGGCCAGTGTAGGAGAGTGAAGCTCTGAGCACCAGCCCAAGGTAGCTTACAATGCTCTGAGCCCTGCAAGCCATCAGCAGTCCCTGGAGGAAATTGAATCAGCAGTGGGAGGTAGCTTTCAGAGTTCCCAGCACATAGGAGAGTGCCCCATCTTTACCTTGAAAACAGAGCCCACCTTTAAGATAAAAATAAAAATTAAGAAAAAGGCTAGGAAAATGAGCAAATGTCAAAAAACAAACAAACAAACAAACAAACCAAAACCCTAACCATGGGAAATTATTATGGGGACAATGACAAGCAAGGCATAGACTCCAAAGGGAACACTGAGAGCAAAAGCAGCTATATACAAAACTTCAAAGAAAAATGAGAATTAGTCATAGATTCTGGAAGAGCCCAAAAAAGGGATCGAAAAGTAAAATAAGTCAGAGGAAAAATGAAAAGAAATGAAAGTGCTAAAAGAAGAAAATATCATAATATCAGAAAAAAAAAGCAGAATAAGTCAAATGGAAAAAGGCAAAAAAATTCAATGAAAAAAAGTTTCTTCTTGTGACAATGAATGCTATCCACCTTCAGAGAAATAACTGTTGGAATTGTAATGTAGATGAAAACAGATTGTTTATCTGGGTTTTTGTTTGGGGTTTTTGTTTTATATGATTATTCAATTTCAAAAATGAACAATATGGGAATATGTTTTGCATGATAATAAATGTATAACCAAGATTGAATTACTTGCCAGCTCTGGGAGGGGGAAAGGGAAGGGCTTAAAGAAGGAGGCATATCATCATATAACTTCAGAAAACTTAAGTGGAAATTTGTTATGTGCAATTGGTTAAAAAAAAAAACTTAAACAATGCTAGATTTTTTTTTAAAAGTTTCTTTAAAAAGTAGAATTGAATCCAACCATTCTGGAGGGCAATTTGGAACTATGCCCAAAGGGCGACAAAAGAATATCTACCCTTTGACCCAGCCATAGCACTGCTGGGTCTGTACCCCAAAGAGATAATGGACACAAAGACTCGTACAAAAATATTCATAGCTGCGCTCTTTATGGTGGCCCAAAACTGGAAAACGAGGGGATGCCCATCAATTGGGGAATGGCTGAACAAACTGTGGTATATGTTGGTGATGGAATACTATTGTGCTAAAAGGAATAATAAAGTGGAGAAGTTCCATGGAGACTGGAACAACCTCCAGGAAGTGATGCAGAGCGAGAGGAGCAGAACCAGGAGAACATTGTATACAGAGACTAATACACTGTGGTATAATCGAATGTAATGGACTTCTCCATTAGTGGCGGTGTAATGTCCCTGAACAACTTGCAGGGATCCAGGAGAAAAAAACACCATTCATAAGCAAAGGATAAACTATGGGAGTGGAAACACCGAGAAAAAGCAACTGCCTGAATACAGAGGTTGAGGGGACATGACAGAGGATAGACTCTAAATGAACACTCTAATGCAAATACTATCAACAAAGCAATGGGTTCAAATCAAGAAAACATCTAATGCCCAGTGGACTTACGCGTCGGCTATGGGGGGTGGGGGGGAGGAAAAGAAAATGATCTATGTCTTTAACGAATAATGCTTGGAAATGATCAAATAAAATATATAAAAAAAAATAAGATTAAAAAAAAAAGTAGAATTGACCAGGTTGGGGGCAGGGGGTGGGGGTGGGGGTAGGAAGGCTCAAAAGCTCATAGGAGAAAATAATTCTTTAGAATATGATATTCTGGAAAGCAAAGAAATTGGGATTACAGCCAAGAATCATTTATCACCTAAATCCAGCAAAACTGAATATATTCTTTCAGGTGAAAAAAAATGGCCATTTAATAAAATAGAAGATATCCAAGTATTTCTGATGAAAAGATCAAACTTAAACAGAAAATTTGATGTTCAAAAATAACTCACAATAAACATAAAAAGGTAAACAAGAAAGAGAAAAATTAAGGGATTAAATAAGGATAAACTGTTTATATACTACAGGATAAGATATTTGTAATTAAAATTCTTTATCATTATCAGAGCAGTTAGAAAGTGTATATACATAGACAGAGGGTGTGGGTATAAGTTGAATAAGATGATATAATATGCAAAAAAAATTAAGGGATGAAAAAGAGGATTGTACTGAGATAAAAGGGAAGATAGAGGTGAAATTGGGTAAATTATTACATCTAAAAAGGGTTCACAAAAATTATTACAATGAAGGAAAGGATAAGAGTGATGATGGGAAATGCTTAAACCTTACTTTTATTGTTTTAACTCTTATTGATTAAGAACTATACTCATTTGGTTAAAGAATCCTATCTAACCCTATAGAGAAGTAGGAAGAGAATAAGACAAAGTGTGTGTGTGGTGGAGGAAAGGAGTAAAAATATAAGGGAAGCTTGTGTAGGGGATGGTGATTAAAGCAAAATACTTGGGAAGAGGGAGATAAAGTGAAAGGAGAAAGAGCAGGATCAAAAGGGATCAATAAAATGGAGAGTAATCATAACTGTGAAATGTGAATGAGATGAATTTACCCATAAAATAGAAGAATATTGCAAGGTGGATTAAAAACCACAATCCTATGATATATTGTTTATAGGAAACACATTTGAGGCAGGGAGATTCACACTAAGTAAAGGCAAGGGGCTAGAGAACATTCAATTATGCTTTAGCTGTTGTAGAAAACCAGTAGTAGCAATTATGATCTCAGACAAAGCTAAAGTAAAAATAGATCTAATTAAGGGAAATAAAGAATTAATTAAAAAAGATAAAAGAAAATGCATCTTAATAAAATGTAGCATAGACAATGAAGTAATATTAGTACTTAACACATATTTATACCAATTGGTAAAGAAGAAATTAAATGAGTTTCAGGAGTAAAACTTTATTAGTAAGGGAACCTAACCTTCCCTTCTCAAGAGCTACATAAATCTAATAAAAAATAAACCATAAAGAAATAAAAGAAGGCAATACAATTTTAGAAAAGTTAGATTTAATAGGTCTTTGGAGAAAATTGAATGGGGTTAAAAAGAAATATACCTTCTTTTAAGAAGTATGTCATCTATACAAAAACTAACCATGTACTAGGGCATAAAAACCTCACAATCACAGGCAAAAAAGCAGAACAATAAAATGCATCCTTTCCAGATCATAATGCAATAAAACTTATAATCAATAACATTGAAAGACAAATTAAAAATTAATTGGTAATTAAATAATCTAATTCTTAAAAAGAGGTGGATTAAAGTACAAGTTATAGAAAAAATCAATAATTTCATTAAAGAGAATGATGAGAAGACAGCATATCAAAATTTATGGGATATAACCAAAGCAATTTAGGGGGAAATTTTATATTTCTAAATATCTTATAGCAATAAAATAGAGAAAATACAGATGAATGAACTGGGCCTACAAATAAAAAACCCCATGGGGAAAAAAAAACAAATTAAAACCCCACAATTAAAAACTAAATTGGAAGTCCTAAAAATCAAAGGAGAAATTAATAAAATTGAAAGTAAGAGATCCATTGAACTAATAAATAAGACTAGGACTTGGTTTTATTTTAAAAAATAGATAAACATTGGTTAATTTTATTTAAAAAAGGAAAAAATAAAATGTAATTGCCAGTATCAAAATTGAAAAGGAGTAATGAACTCACCCCCAATGAAGAGTAAATTAAAGCAATCCTTAGGAGCTATTTTACCCAATTATATGCCAACATATCTGACAGTCTAAGTGAAATGGATGAATAGTTACAAGAATATAAATAGCCCAGATTAACAAAAAAGGAAATAAATAATCCCATTTTAGAAAAAGAAATGAACAAACGAAAAAAGAATTCCTTAAAGGAAACTCCCCAGGGCCAGATGGATTCACAAGTGGATTCTATCAAACATTTAAAGAATAACTAATCCCAATATTATATAAACTATTTGGGAAAATAGGCAAAGGAGTCCAAACAACTTTTTATAACACAAATATAGTGCTGATACTTACTAAGCCAGGAATGATGGATGATGGAATATCAATACAAAAATATTAAATAAAATACCAGCAAGAAGATTACAACAATATGTCACAGATCATATATTACAGATCATTCACTATGAACAGATGGGATTTATATCAGAAATGCAGAGCTTTAATATTAGGAAAACTATCAGTATAATTGACCATATCAATAACAAAACCAACATAATCACATAATTATCTCAATCGATGAAGAAAAAACCTTCAATACAATACCCACCCCGATTACAAACACTAGAAAGCATAGGAATAAATGGACCTTTCCTTAAAATGATTTGTATCTATCTAAAACTATCAGTATCATCTGCAATGGGGATAATGAGGTACAGCAAGGATGCCCCACTATCACCACTATTATTCAATATTGTACTAGAAATGATAGTTTTAGCAATAAGAGAAAATAAATTGAAGAAATTAAAGTACGCAACGAGGGTAATAAACTCACTCTTTGCATATGAATGATGGTATATTTAGAGAATTCTAGAGAATCAAGTAAAAAACTAGTAGAAATGATAAATAACTTTAGCAAAGTTGCAGGATACACAATAAACCCACATAAATTATCAATATTTTTATACAACAAAGTACAGCAGCAAGAGAGAAAGAGAAATTCCATTTAAAATAACTCTAGATGAAAGAAGCAGAACCAGAACAATGTACAAAGAGTGGTACAATCGAATACACTGTGGTACAATCGAATGTAATGGACTTCTCTATTAGCAGCAATGCAATGATCAAGGATAATTCTAAGGGACTTATGAGAAAGAATGCTATCTATATTCAGAGGAAGAACTGTGGGAATAGAAACACAGAAGAAAAACAACTGCTTGATCACAAAGGTCAATGGGAATATAGACTCTAAATGATCACCCTAGTGCAAATAATAATGGTATGGAAATGGGTCTTGATAAATGACACATGTAAAACCCCAGAGGAATTGTACATCGGCTATGGGAGGGGGGTTGGGAGAAGTCAGGGGAAGAACATGAATCTTGTAACCATAGAAAAATATTCTAAATCAATTAATTAAATAAGTTTTTAATGAACTAAAAAAAGAATAAATAAAATAACTCTAGCCGATAGAAAATAAAAATAAACAAACAGGAATTATATGAACACAATTACAAAACATTTTTCAAACAAATAAAATCAGATCTAAACAACTGGAAAATATCAATTACTCATGGATAGTCCTAGCTAACATAATAAAAATGACAATTTTATCTAACTTAATTTATTCAGCACCATACCAATCAAACCACCAAATAATTATTTTATAGAACTAGAAAAAATAATATTTCGAAGAACAAAAGAATATCAAAGGAATGAATGAAAATAAAAATGTGAAGAAAGTTGGCTTAGCAGTACCAGATCTCAAACTGTACTAAAAACAATCATCATCAAAACAATCTTGTACTGGCTAAGAAATAGAATGTGGATCAAAGAAATTGATTAGATATACAATATACAGGGTAAATGACCTTGACAATCTAGTGTTTGATAAACCCAAAGACCCCAGATCTTGGGATAAAAACTATTTGACAAAAACTACTGGGAAAATTGGAAAACAAAAATGGCAGAAACTATGTATAGATCAATGTCTCATACTCTATATCACTATAAAGTCAAAATGAGTATATCATTTAGATGCAGAGGGTGGGTGATATCATAAGTAAATTAGGTGAATAGTTTCTCTGTCAGATCTATGGAGAAGTGAAGAATTTATGACAAGAGATAAGAGAACATTACAAGCTATCATTTTGATTATGTTAAATTTAAAAGGTTTTGTACAAAAAAACCCCAATGTGACCAAGATTAGAAGGGAAACAATTGGGGAAAAAATTTACAGCAAATTTCTCTGAAAAAAAGTCTCATATCTCAAATATATAAAGAGCTAAGCCAAATTTATAACACAAATCATTTTGCAATTGACAAATGGTCAAAGGATATAAACAAGCAATTTTAAGGTGAAGAAATCTAAGCTATCAATAACTATGGGAAAAAAAGGTTCTAAAGTACTCTTGATTAGAGAAATGAAAATTTAAATAACTCTGAGGTACCACCTCATGCCTATCATATTGGTCAATATGAGTAAAGGAAATTAATATTGGAAGGAAATGTGACAAAATTGGGACATAAATGTAATGTTGATGGAGTTGTGAACTAATTCAATCATTCTGGAGAGTGATTTGGACTTATGCCCAGAGGGCATATCCCTTGATCCTATAATACTATTAGGTTTGTATCCCAAAGAGACAAATAAAAGGGGAAAGGACCTACTTGTACACAAGTATTTATATAGCAGTTCTTGTGGTGGCAAAGAACTGGAATTTGGGAAATGGATGAACAAATTGAGGCATATATAATGGTGATAAAATACTATTGTGCTATAATTATGAACAGGATGATTTCAGAGAAAGTTTGAAAGACCCTCACATGAACTACATAGAGTGAAATAAATAAAACCAAGAGACCATTGTACACAGCAATAGCAATACTGTACAATGACTTAACTATTAATGATCCAGGATAATTCTGAAGGACTTATGAAAAATACTACTGTGCACTTCCAAAGGAAAAAAAAAAACTGTTGGGAGTCAGAATGCATATCAAAGCATACATTTTTTTCACTATATTTTGGAGTTTTGGTTTTATATGATTATTCTCTTACAACAATGACCAATAGGGAAATGTTTTGCATGATAATACTTGTATAACCCAAATTGCTTACCATCTCTAGGAGGTGGGAGGGGAGACAATTTTGATCTTATAATTTTGGAAAACATGTGGGAAATGTTATTATCTGTAATTGGGAAAATAAAATTTAATTTTTTAAAAAGTCATCTGTGTGTATAGTTGAAGTCACCAGTGATTAAAGATTGCTACAACAGAATATAGAAGGAAAAGATAAGAAATCTATGGACAGATTGTTGGGGAATTAATCAGGAAGAAATCCCCCACAAAAAATAAGTCACTGAGGAAGTAAGAATATTAAGAGTATAGTATATATTCACGGAAGTTTAAAAAAAGGAAAATTACTAAGCCATTTTTCTGAAGAATTTTCTAGAAATATTAGTCCATGTTCCTGACTTAGTAGGGACTAACAAGTATAATTATAATGAAGTCTTAAGAGAAGAAAGTGGGGAATTTTTAAGTCCTTTCTAGTTCTAAAAATGTAACATTCTAATGGAATCTCTTTTTGATCATTCAGTTACTATACTTTCCAAATATCACTACAAAATATGTGGAAAGAATAAAATAAAACTGGATATTGTGTACTTTTATAAAGAGCAAAGAAGAAATAGAAATATTCCTTTCTTTGGTGGGGAATATGGTGTGAATTTTGCATATTGTCTTTTTTGCTATTGCCTTTGATGTAACAATGGCTTAATTTTGCTTTTTTTTTAAAAATCTTTGCTATGATTTAGCATCTCCTTTGATGAGGAACATATTTTGAAATCAATGCAATAAGTAGCACAAAAAGAATCAATAAAACTTATTTCTTTAAAATAACCCCCCCCAAAGAAAACACTCCACCCTTATAGTAGATCTATCAGTAGCTAGTGTAGCAGAGTGAATCACTAAATCATGGTACAACCCACCTTTTCACTTCCTCTTCTGACTTCAATGGTTCCCTTCTTGGAAGTTCTTGTTAAACCACAAAAACTCCAAATTCTAGCCCTTATGGATGTTCTAAATCCAACAGACTTTCATCTCTTCTAGTCTAGGCTCTGCTCTTTCAACTCTGCTTTCTGCAGAAATCCTGAAATGAGTTTTAATCTCTTTTATATGAGTTTATCTTCTTATATTCCTTTATTTGAAATTTTTAAAAACTAGTTGTGTTCCAAGTTAGCTGAGTACTTATAACTGAAATTTATATCTCAGCATCTTTGTGCAAACAATCAATAACTGTAGGGAATGAAAGATATTCTGATGCTGCTCTCACATACCTTAATGCTTCCCAAATGGACAGACAAAACAACAAAAAAAAAGTATAATCAAGGGCAAGATTGTGTGTTAACATATAAATTATAGTCTACATTTGTTGACCAAACAAGGGAAAGACTTTGATTAGGAATAAATGAATCCTAAGGGCTGTATCAAAAGCCTTGGTTAGAGTTCTCTGAGTTATTCTAGTTCCTGAGCTGGGTTTTTTGCAGGTTGAAGTAAAAAATCAGAAAAACTTGAGCTGAGAATTTTGCAAGTTATATTTACCCTCTATATATGTGTAACACTAACTACCCTGGCCTACTTACATCTGGGGTATATCAGGTATAATACATTTTTGACCCCTCCTCTAAGATTTTCCAATATTCTTCTCTTTAGGGAAGGTAGGAATAGTATCTAGACTCTTTGCCAATGATGCCAGCCACAGAGATGGTCTTCCCTCCATTGTAGTGGGTAGGTCCTCTACCCCAGGGCCATTTTTCACTGACAAATTAGATTTTACAAAATAACATTTCCTTTAAAGGGAATATTCAGACATCCAAATTATTTAATGTTAAAGGTATAATTACATACTCCACAACCACAGGAGGTACAAATTCCTCCTATTCCCAACTTGTACACCAACAAATTCCTCCCACATTTTCTACCTCCCCACCACCTTTCTTTCAACCTCTGACCTGAAGTCATATCCAGAAATAAAATCACAAAAAACCAAATAACAAAATTACAATAAATCTGTTGTCTTTTTTCGTCATCTCTGGAGAAGGTCTTATAGAATAGTTCCCAAGTTCTAAATCCAAAACTCACCTCAGACTCCAGGTATTTCTGGTTTCCTGGGCTAAATTACTGCCAAAGTAGTTAACTGCATCAATTCCTGCCTAAAATCCCTGGCTTCAAGGTTACCATTGCTGGGGTTCCACTTCCCAGGAACTGGTGAGAATTACCACCCACATCTAAAAGGTCACATGAAGCAGAAAATAGAAACACATTCCACACTGCCTATTTCTCAGAGACAATGGATAAAAAATAAGAAATGGAGGAAAAGATACTCAAATATTCTCCTTTCTCAGTAATTTAAGTTCATGGCACTGGTACTTGAAAGTGAATGTATGTCCAGTGTTACCCTCTGGATGCAGCAGCTTTAGAAAGATCTCCCAGGAGAGAACAAAATTTGTTTAACTTAATATTTTAAAGATAGAACAGAATCTACATCTATGAAGCCAATGGGCACAGGAGGCTGTACTCCTCCCCATCAATGGGGTAAAGGGAAAGAGAAAAAGATCTGCAAGGTTAGACAATTGTTGTTGAGTTGGAAACCCCATTTACACATGTACAATGAGTAATTGTGCCCCTTAGTCAAGTATTAGAGATTAGTTATTATGATCAGAGTAAGGATATTAGGGGAGCCTGAGAGTATATGAAAGATCAGAAAACACTTTTCCCCCTTCTGCTTACAACAATGAACTTGACACCTCACACCTTTTTCCTGCCCTCCTATATTAATAAAAAGGGACAGCTAGGTGGTTCAGTGAAAATTGCTGGACTTTTAGGAAGACTCACCTCAGCCACTAGCTGTGTGACCCTGGGCAAATAAATACCTTAACTCTGTTTGCCTCAGTTTCCTCATCAACAAAATAATCTGGAGGAAGAAGAAATAGTAAAACCTCTCATAATTAAACCCCAAATGTGGTTAAGAAGAGCTAGACATGACTGAACAAAATTTACTCTTAAACCAGTATTTCCTCCACAATTCCTCTCACACACTTTCTACCTCCCTCCTTCTACAGCCTATCCCATCATATCTCAAACAAATTACAAGAAAACAACAAAATTGTGTATCTCAGTTGTTGGTTTTTTTTTTGTTTTTTGTTTTTTTATTCTCTCTTTAGCTAGAGGATGATGGAGTCAGGGAGCTGCTGCTGGGTTTGTCTCCATTGAAAGTCCATATTTGGTCTCCCCGACTTTTATTTGATGTTCCTAAAATATTGGACCCCAACACCTCTCCTGACCTCTGTGTTTTCCTCCGTAGGTTCCTTCCTGGGGTTAAAAAAAAACAAAAACAAAAACAAAACGAACAAAAGCAAAAACCAAAAACAAATCCATAGGCCTTGTTCTTGAAAAGGCCTTCTGTCTCCCTATGCCCAAGATCCAAACCGGGTTTCTCATCTCTCCCACAGCCTAGGTTTATGTTCTCTTAAGAGTTCTTCAACTCTGCTTTCCACAGTTTAAAATTTTGTTGAGGGATTGATGTAGGGGGCAAGAAGAGGAAAAAGTACATTTTGACGCACAAAATGGGTAGGTGAGGTTGGGAAGAAGATTGGTGGTGGTGGTGGTGGTATTGTTGTTGTTGGTAGTTGTTGGTGGTGGTGGGTATGGGGAAGGGAGAATGGATGCAAAGGGGAGAAAATGGAGGACGAGGAGGACGAGGGAACACTACACCCTTCCCCTTTCTTTCCCCCTCTCTCCCCAGACCTCCGCGTCCACTTCAACGCCACCTCTGATGCTCCCGGCCGCCTACTAGCAAAGGGGAGTCGAAGCGGTTGTGCAGGGGCTGAACCCTGAGCTGGGAAGGCAGGAGGATCTGCAGGGCGGCCCTGATCTCGTTTGGACCCACGGGGTCCTCTGGGTCATTGTCGAGGCACTCCTTCTTCAGCCTGCCGGCCTCAAGGGCAATGCGGTCGAAAAGGTCTTTAACAACCAAGTGGAGGATAGCCAATGCCCCCCTAGACAGAGGGGCCCGACCATTAGGCAGTTGCTGCCTCAGCACCTGGACCACATAGGTGTCCTTCCAGGACACCCTCCGGTTCCTCTTTCGGCCTCTTCTCGTAAGTTTGCGCTGGGACATCCGGTTCTGGACAGGGGATCCCCTCATGGGAGTGTCAGGGGAACTGGAGGAACGATCTCCACTTTCCACGGTGCTGGTTTCCTCGTCCATCTGTAGTCTCGGTCTGATAGATTAAGATTGTGTTGGGTGATTCGTTAGACTTTTTCCAATCTGCCCCGCCCCTTACGGAACCCGGAGGTAACCTGGCTTGAAATGCGCCTACCAGAACCTCCTGCGGCTTTTTATGCGGCCTTGCCCCTCCCCCTTAAACCCCTCCCTCCATGGGTCACAATGGGAGGCCCCTATTGCAGTATTTCGTTTCTATGTAATGATTGGCTAAAGGACACGAGACTCTGGATGTTGATTGGCTAAAGTAGGACACAATTGTAAATTCAGACAGGGAAGTTTATTGTTTTAAACATACTTTTATTTGCCAAGTTGTTTTTTTTAGAAGTTGTTTAATTTCCATGTAAGAGTTGATGATAGGATGTGTCTGGATTCCAGTTCCATAGTTCATCAACAATCTTTCTCAGATTTTCAATCATAATGAGAAAGTATGGCTTCAAACTAATACCTGTGTCTAAGCTGCTCAATTCTTTGTTACCACTGAGCATCTATCACTTTCTATACTAGTGCAAACGGAAAATTTGTCATTCAGCCCCATTTCAATTCGACTATCCTCTTTGGTTCCCTTCTTTAAGGTCTAAATTAAGAAAAGGATCAAATATAGGAGCAGAGAATTTTAGAGTTGGAGCATAAAGTGCCAGCTTGTATGGAGCAATAAAGGCAAAAGACAAGACCCTGCTCTGAAGGACCTCTAAGGAGGAGACAACATAAAAACAACTTGGTACCAATAAGCTATTTCAGGAGGAATAGGAGATAATCAACAGAGAGAAGACACTAAAATTAAGGAGTAGGGAAAGCTTCTGTGGAAGGTAGGATTTTAACTGAGAATAGCCAGTCATTTACAGCTGATTATTCTATAATATTGCTATTACTGTGTACAATGTTCTCCTGGTTCTGCTCACCTCACTCTGCATCAGTTCATGTGAGTACAGGTTTTTATGAGAGCATCCTGTTCATCATATCTTATAGCATAAAAGTATTTCATCACAATCATATACCACAACTTGTTCAGCTATTCCCCACTTGATGGGCATCCCCTCAATTTCTAAATCTTTGCCCCCACAAAAAGAGCTGTTATATTTGTGCATACAGGTCTTTTCTCTTTTTAAAAAAATCTCTTCAGGGTGCTATTGTTCAGTTATTTTCAAACATTTCAGACTAAAGATAATGGAGTGGTTTGACATTTCTTTCTCCAGCTCATTTTTCAAATGAAGAAAACTGAGACAATCAGGATTAAATGATTTGCTCAGGGTCACATACCTAGTAAATGTCCAAGACCAAATTTGAAGAGGGAGATGAGTCTTCCTGACTCTAATGATCTGGTCATGCTATTGCTGGGTCAAAGGGTTTATACTACCATGGGTTTATAGCCTTTTGTGCATAGTTCCACATGGCTCTCTAGAAAAAGTTGGCTCACTCTACCAATAATGCATTTTTTCACATTATCTCCAAAATTTTTCTCAGAGGTGTGAGGTAGTACATTAGAGTTGTTTTCATTTATAAGCATCTTTGGTGGGAGGGCTTGCCAAATCCTTTTCAGAACTACTCATCCACCTTTGTTGTCTGCCTTTCACCCAACCTATGGCTCCAAGAAGCTTAGTATTCCCAGCAGCCACACCCCAATAAAACCATCTCAGCAAATGAGCTAAACAAAGTTGAGGGTAAAGAACAGGTTTCAAACCCATTGGTGAATTAGGGCCATTGGTGAATTAGGGCCATTGGTGAATTAGGGGAGTGTCTACCTCCCCTAATGTGAAGACTTCCTCTGGCTTAATCAGTGGATGAGAATAATTTGTTCCAGTGTCCATGAAGGCTACTGAAACAGGCACTCTGGGGATGTTTAGAGCTCAGTCAGACATCAAAGATGTCAAGGTCATCCTCTGCATTCCAGTAATCACCAGTCTTTTGTCTTGCCACTTGGTCTTTGATGACACTGTGTGAGAATTAAAATTAATATACAATAACTCAAGTATTACATTTATAAGATTTATTAAAATATTTATTAAAATAACTAAAATAAAAACTAGAGTTTTTTTTAACTCTATCTATCTAGAGATTATGTAACTCAAGCCTCAGTCACAAGAGAAGAGGTCAAGAGAGTGTAATCCCAGAAACTTATAAATAATAACGTAACAACGCAAACATGACACATAGTCCTGGGGTTCAAGATTTTCCAACTATACAACTGGAAGAGAAAAGTGAGGCTGATGACTTTGTGTAACCATGTCTCACAAAAATCCAGTTCATGAGCAGGTGATATCATAGATTCTTTTAAAAAATGAAGGGCAAACATTTCTCTAATTGGTAGTGATTTGGATCATTTTTTCACATGACTGAGTGAGATAGAATTAAATGCATTATTCTCAGAATGAGAGGTGTTTTTGCAACCAGGCACTGGCATTTGCCATTAGGGCATCTGCCTTTCTCATGAGAAAAAGAATAAATGATTGTCCCTTTTAGTTTTATCTTTCAGACTCCAGGTTTTGTTTATTTAAGTGAGTGGGACATTCATGCTTGTTAATTTTTATCTCACTCATAACTATAGATAATTTTGATTTTTTGTTGAAAAACTATATATTAATATCCTTTGATCATTTCTCAATTGGAGAATGATTTGTATTATTATAAAATTGACTGTTCTTCATATTTGAGAAATAAGGCCTTTATCAAGAAACTTGCCATAAAATTTTCCCTCCAATTTTCAGCTTTCCTTCTAATTTTGGATGCATTAGTTTTTTGTTTGTACAAAACCTTTTTAATTTAAAGTAACCAAAATTATCCATTTTATATCCCATAATGCTCTCTTTCTCTTATTTCATCATAAATTATTCCCTACACATAGATCTGATAAGTCTATTCCATGCTCTGCTAATTTGCTTATGGTATTACCTTTCATGTCTATATAATGTACCCTTTTTGAGCTTATCTTAATATGTGAGATGTTGGTCAGTATCTGTTTTTGCCAGACTTAGTTCCATTTTCCCAGCAGTTTTTGTCAAATACTGAGTTCTTGTCTTAAAAGCTGGGTGAGATCTTTGGATTTATCAAACACTAGATTCCTGGGGTCATTTACTACTGTTTATTATGTATCTAATCTTTTCCACTGATCCAAAACTCTATTTCATAGCCAGTATTGGATTGTTTGGATGATTACCACTTTGTAAGACAGTTTGAGATTTGGTACACAATAAAGCCACCTTTCTATATTTTTTTAAAATTGATTTTTGATATTCTTGACATTTTGCTCTTGCAGATGAATTTATTATTTTTTTCTAGCTCTATACAATAATTTTTTGGTCCTTTGATTGGTATGGCACTGAAGAAGTAAATTAGGTAGAATTGTTATTTTTATTATATTGGCTTGACCTATCCATAAGGAATTACTATTTTGCCAATTGTTTAGATAGGACTTTATTTGTATGAAAGTATTTTGTAATTGCCAGGATTGTCTTGATAGATAGACTCTCAAATATTTTATATGGTCTACAATTATTTTAAGTGAAATTTCTCTATCTCTTGCTGTTGGATATCTGGCAGTTATTAAGAGATCATTACTAATTTGAGAGAGAGAGCAGTTTTAGTTGAATGGTGATACTGGAAGCCAAAATGTAGAAAGTTAAAACGAGAAAGGAAAGGAAGTGAATGAGGCACCTTTTGTAGATGGCATTCTCAAATTTAGTCATAAAAGGGAGGAGAAAAAATGGGACTATAGCAGAGATGGAAGAGATGGATGAAGTTCTTTGGGGGATAGGGAAAATGCTGGCATGCTTGTAGGCTATAAAGAAGCAGCCAGAAAACAGGGAAAGACTGATAAGTACAAGAGTGAGGATGTTAGAGGAGGCAATCTACAGGAAATGAAATAGAAGAGGACTATTTGTGTAAATAGAGGGGTTTGCTTTATCAAAGAAAAGGGCTATCTTTTCATGTGAGTAGGGATAAAGAAAGATTGTGACAGAAAGATCTGTGAAATTGAGGAAGAGAGAAGTTCTCAGTGAAAACTCTTGGTTTTTCAGTGAAATATGAGGCAAGGTTCTCAGCTGGGAGGGTGAAGGGGGAGGGAGGATGAAATGGTTTGGAAGAGTTGCTGTGGAGAGTGGGAAAGTGAGTCAATTAGGGAGGTGCAAAAGGATTACCTTGCTTCAGTGAGGGTCCAACTGCGATTATGTAACACAAATTTGTTTTGAACCCAGCACAGTTTCTTGATTTTCTCTAGCTTTATTCAGTAGCACCTGAATAAAACAAAGGCAGCAGATGGTGAAAGGCCAAGACTTGGTAGCTATAGGATAAGGGGGCAAATGATTCAACAGAAGAGACCTAATAAAGAATATAATTAGTTTACCAAAGTATCAGATGTGTAAGGAACCAGTGTGGCAGTGAAAGGATAACAGGCTGGCAAAGAATTAAGAGGTAGAGGAATTGGAAGTCATCTTGGTAAGTAGAAATAATGGGGTTTAGGGGTGTAAGAAATGGGGAAAGTTGGAATGAGAACAAATTATGATCAGATAAGGAAATTTCAGAACTTATAATTATGAAATGACTGAGATTCTCTGTGTGAAACTGTAGAGGGAGAGAGAAGTATATTGACCATGGGAAATTAATAAGTTGAAGAACTGGGAGGTAAGGTTGTTTGAAGGAATATCATATAAATATGTATGTTGACGTTCCCTATTATGAGGGCAGGTATTAGGGAGGAAATATTGTGAGTTAGGGAAGAGAGAAAGACTTCAGAGAAAGAAGGGAAGTGTTGGCAGGTACAAGAATTTTGAATGATATGGATTGAATGAACCTCAAAGATTCAAGAAGGTAGGAGTGGATGAGCAGCACTATTTCTATACCTTAATCAGAGAGTCAAGGAGTGAAAGTGCAAACCTTTCTCAAAATGGTGGCTAGCTAGGCAACAGCATCAAGAGGGACTGGGGTCTCAATGATAGCCAGAAGATGAAAGGAATAGGAAAAGATTTAAGATGAAAGCAAGTTTGTTACCTATGGAGCAGATGTTCCTGAGAACACAGTGGAAGGGATGGGTAGCTTTAGAGTATGACAATAGGGGGATTGGATTGAAAGATATGGGTATAAGGGAGAAGACAGTGGGTGTTTGTTTAATTATGTACTCTGAGCTCCAAAGGTCACTGGTATAGGACTAGAGTCTCCTCAGTAATGGATATCAATGAGAGAGAGGCAAGTTGCTGAAGGCAAGGGAGGAGAGATCTGTGCTCTTCTGTCTTTGGGAGAGAAGTAGATTCTGGTTTCCCAGGTCAAAAGTTGGTCAGCAATTCTAACCTATCTTCAAGATCATGAAGGGAGTGAGACTAGGAAGAAGCCAACATGTAGAATTTGATCATATCCTCATTCCCAGTGTGCCATAGAGACTTCAAGGAATTATCCACTTGATTTTTATGAAATTTATGACTTTATCTCTCGGTTGAGCTAAGTTACCCCATTCCCAAGGGAGAGCCACTTTAATCTGTATTATCCAAATATATTCTTACACATATATTTTCTCTGATTTCTGTTTTGCCATCAACTTGGATAAATGAGGTGGCTTTTTTCCCCTATTTACTGTATGTGTTCAATGTAGAACTGGTATTTGGTTTAAAAAAAAAAAGAGGGTTAAACCTTGGATATAAAGCATGGGGCCTTCCTGTGTCCATTAATGTAGCATACCAGGCATGGAAGTATGGCTGATGTATTAAATACTTGATCAGAGCAGTTAATGATCTAAGAGCAAGAGAATTACTGGGCCTAAGCCACAAAGGCTTAGTCCTCACCTTGTCAAACCTCATTCCTCTGAAAAGCATATGTCAGGTGAATCCCCACCTACTCTGATCTTGTCATTATCTATGCTACCAATGAGAATCAACTATGCTTTGTTACGTATTCATTCATCCTCACAATCCACAATAAAGCCTGGGGTGAGCATGTGGTTCTTCCTCTTGTTTCCTGCAACCTTGAAGTTCTCCCTGCTGTCTCTCTCTATTTATCTTTCCTAATGCCACTCTTGGCCACGTGCTTTCTATCTTGGAATTTTTACTTCCATGTGTCAGCATATTTCTCACATTTTCCTTTTACTATTTTTCTAAGGAGAATGTCATCAGGGATTCACACCATCCCTTACTAAAAATGGACTTGTCTGTGTTTCTTTATTATCACCTGTTTTCTCAGACTCCTTGCTCCTTCTCGAGCCCAAACCCACTAAAGAAAATTCTTTTTATAACAGCCACTGGACGTCTGTTATAATTGGCACCCCTGACGTGGGAAAAATTTTTGTTACAGGTGTTATTATTTCGAGTGTGCGCATACCTTGAGAAGAATTGTTGCATTGAGCCTGGAACCAAAAAGACGGAACCTGCAGGTGGCCTCTGAGGTAAGCCGTCTTTTGTTTAGAAATATGGGTCAATCTGCCTCATCTCATACGTGTTATATTAGACTGTTAATGTCTTTAATTGAAAAGGAAGGTATTAAGATCTCTGAAGCATTACTTAAGCTGGTACTGAAAGCATATCCCGAATTTCCAGCAATGGGCGTTCAGAATGTGCAAGAATGGGATCTAATTGGAGATAAATTGAGGCAGTATCAGAAAGAGAGACAGAAAATATCACAAGTCAATTGCAGCATGTGGAAAATTATGCAAATGACATTAAATATAAAGCCTTTTCAGTATTTCAATGATATGGTAGAAAAAGCTTTACAAATTCAAGAGGATGTTATTTCCTCGAAGGCTTTTAGCTCTCTTCAGCCACCTTCATCTTTTAATGCTTCTTTTCAAATACATCCTGCTCCTTTCCCCACAGAACTCTGCCAGCCAAAAGAGTATTAGTGAGGATGCAGATAGCTCCTACAAAAAAAGAAGCAGGATTTCTAGTTTGCACTGTAGTATGCAAAACTCTTGAAGGCTCTCAGCACTATTATAGCATTGATTAAGAATCTCAATCAGCAATTTCTTACACCAGATGATTGGAAATTAAGAAAAATATTACCTGCAATTGAGAGCAAATGGACTCTAATTAATATGCTGCATTAAATATGGAGGATTGACTTATCTCTCAGTCTTTTTCCCTTCCTTTCACTAACGCTACTAACAAAATACTTAACTCCTTTCCCTTTACTGACTCTTTTCTATTCATGCTATTATTCCTCTGTCTGCTTGCTGCAGAAGCAGACAGAATAGTTAATTTCAACCTCTGCCTCCACGAATACTTAATGCAGTATTAACGATCATTTTAAATTTGTAGAAAAAAGCAGGAAGAAATGCTTCTCCAACAAAAATTAGAGATGATTCGCAAAGTGCAGGCATAAATTTAGTTCAGACTACTGGTATTAAAATTCTGACTTCTAAAGAAATTCAAAGCAGGGTGATTCAATATGGTAATCAAGTACTTTTAACTAAAGACTACTGGGCTAGATAAGGCCAGATCATTGGTATCAATTGAATCTAAGTTTATTGCAAGAGATTTCTTTACTTAAAAATTGCTTATTTTAAAGTTATGCAAGGAACAAACTAAAAATCATTAGGGAATACAAGTGCCAATTATCTATCAGAAGTTATCTGGCACAGGTAAAGTTTGAAGGCTTAATAGGCAATTGTTATATGTGAAACAAGCCTTTAACTTTAGTCCTAAGGAATCTGAATGCAATTCAATTTGAAAGGAAGAACACGTGTTTGCTTTGCCTCAAGCAAAGCTGGACATGTCAAAGGATCAGGTCAACTTACAGCAAAGATAGTTTCTAAAAACTTTTTCTAATAAAACCACAGGCCTAAGCAAAATTAGTAAATCGATGAAATTATCCTAACTTACTTTAAGATTCAGAACAGGCTGGTTAAATCAAAGATATTTTGCTTGTAAGTGGACAGCCAAACCAAAACACTGTTCCCACGTTAGCATATCAAAAAGGGATCTAGGAAGCTCTTTAAAGCACTGCCAGAGAATCCAGGCAAGCTATTGCGTAAAAACAAAAGAAAAAAAAAACATCTGGCCTTAAAATATCATTGCTAAAAGATGGAGATACTGTAAAGTCAAATTTAAAAAATTAAATTGTTCTAATTTAGATTGGATATGGCAAAATTATAAAGGAATGTCTGATTATATTTCTTGATAGGGAAAGTTAAAAATCTTTATCTGATTTTTGTCATATACTACAGAATATTTGGACAAAAGCTATTTTATCTGTAATAAAATGTTAATATAAATTCTAGTATAACTGTAGGTTAAGTACCACAGTGCAAAAAGAATTTTTTAAGGCTTTTAATTAGATGTGAAGCCAGCCATGTGACTTGCTTCTAAACCTATTTGGATATTAGAAGGAAAGTTACTCCAGCAGATTGATAAGTTGATCCTGCCATGCGGAGGGCAACACTCCTGTACCTCAGGTCAAAAGTTTTTATCACAAGTAGTGGGATTGATCAAAAGGAAAGTTAATACTAAGTACAATTCTTTAAATGACAAGCATGAACTGGTATATGCTTTAGAGAAGTTTCTAATATATTCAAATTTTAAATATGTAGGAACTATTATTTTTTTAAACAGAACATAAGGTCAGCAAGGATAGAAATTAGCAGATATTGTTCAAAAAACCTGAATTAAGTTCAGAAACTTTATATAAGGCATGTTAATGCAACTTTATCCAAAAAGCAAATTATCTATAATTGTTCATTCTCAAAATGATGTAGCATCAATTCTAAAAATGAGACACACTCAGTATTGCATGGCATCAGAGTGGACACAGGATTAGATGGATTCAAACTGTTAACCAGTACTTAATTATTAAGGCTATTAATTAATTTATTAACCAGTAAAGTGATTTATGTGTGATTTAGAATTGGAAGTATTGCTACTTACTTAAATTACAAATATTGACCCTGATCATTATATTAGTCTAAGACCAATGACAAGAATACAAGTTCAAATGTTACTTGTACAATTTCTATTTTGGCAATGGAATTTTGCAAAGTTTGTAGATAAATTTGATAATTCTGGTCCCAGTATCAAAATCTTTTCAGTTATGAATTTAGATGTGATAGTTTAAAAATAATAACATCATTGCACCTGCTTGATAATGCTGTGCATACTTTTACTGCATCTATTTAGGGGAAGGCAGAAGCTCTATAGCAGACAGTACTGTAACACTGATGCATACACAGTATAGTTTTTGCAGAAAGCAGAGTTGCATGCAGGTAAACAAGAGCTTAAGATCATAGAACAAATTTGTAAACTCGTATATGATGCATTGCATGGTGTTTTTATGATTATTGGTTTAAAAGGTAAATATTAAACATCAATGTATGCTATCTTTCAAAGTCAAAGTCAAAAACTTTATGACACACAGTAAAGGGACATGAACCTCCCTTAAACTAATTATGTGAGAATTTCAAAGGTAAATGGCCTGGAGGCCACTGCTTTTTAGCAGGCAGATCACTTGTACTCTCTGATCTATCAGAGTGCCAAGTCTATTATTCCTCAATATGCTGTGCACACAAGTGAAATTGCTTGCCAGTGCAAAATTTTGTGGATTTTAGCATGTCACTCATTCACCTCAAAGAGGTATAAGTATGCAAAGTTATTACAGATCGTTTAAATAATCGTGCACATTTAACTATTCCAAAACAATTTTGGAATAACAGTGCTTTTACCAGCAATAGATGTGCTGAATTGGATAAATCATGGCTTAAATGAAAGCAACTGCAGAAAGGGCTCAAAGAATGTATAAGCCCCAAGATTCAAAAACTAGAAGGATATATTTTCAGTCACTTTCTAACTTAATAAGACCCAATAAGGCTTTCATTTGGGGTCTAGATTTTCTGTCTATTTTCTCAGATACCAGAAGTCCATGGAGGAAAACCAAAGGCATCCAGCTGAAAGAAAGTCTGCCCAGAAAAAGGACAATGCAGATGTGTCTGGCACCATCCACAATACAGCACAGAGGCCAGACACCAGAAAAAACAGCAGATGAGCTAGAAAGGTAAAACCACTGCCTTATAGGCAGGTCTAATGCACTATCCACACAAATGTTCTTTTATGAAAAACAATTTACCTACAGAAGAATATCATTAATTTACTTACAGATATTCTATTCTACAAGTATATGGGTATTTGTTGTAAAATCAAGGTTTATCATGTACCTGAAAATTTCAAATGGCATTTGTATGATATGCAACTTGCAATTATTTTAGTGGAATTGTTCCATTTTACCCAAATTTGATCAAATAACAAATTGTGCTATTGGGAATGTTATAACAGTACATTGGATAATGTTCAATTGCAGCAGAAATTGTTTCCATCATCCAAAATGTATGTGTGATAATTGTCTTATAGGGTTCGTTTTATGTTTGCAAGAAGGAAGTATGTCTTTATTAGAATCAGACTTATCTAAAAGTCAATTTTGTTAGCAATGGCATTTCAACTTTTAAAAGAAAAAAGGGGGGTAATGGTCTTCCTAACCATCTATCTTTCCTACATCCTAGAAGGGATATAGGCTAAGCCTATGCGATTACACTTTGAATGTAACGATTAAGATTGCATTGTATGATATACCTGGATTGGGTTAAATATTACCAGGAAATTAAGACTATAAGGGACCCAACAGGATGATAACTTTGGGTCGAGGTTTTATTTGTATTTTTACAGATAGTGGAAACATCTAGTCACACACAAAGCATATCATGCCAGATGACACAAGACCAAGAACAGAAGCAGATGAACAACACTGATGACACCAGTTAACTGCACACTAGCCACACTCCAGACATGCTCGAAGAAACCGTCACTGGTGACTACAAACACACCAAAGACTGACATTATACTGCTTTTAATGACATTTACTATTATTCTACTGATGGACACTTGTCATGCTGACATCTATTGGTCTATTATACCCAACCCAATATCAAGCATGTTAACTTAGATGGATTAAACCCTACTCGTGTATATTAATGACACCAGATAGATCCCACACTCCAGAGACTTTACCATGGGATCATAAGGGACTAGCCTCAATTGTTCAGGTACTACTGTATACCTTTCATTTTGTATGTCTATGCTATTTACTGTCAAAAGGGATTTATTTGGTATGCATTGTAAAATTCCTACTTATATGGTAAGAAATGCTACTATTAATAATGGTATAGGCATTGGTATGACTCTCAAAAGAGAAGGAGATAGAAGTTTTCAGCCACAGCATAGACCTAGTAATCCTGACAACGAAAAATTAGGTTTAAAGCAGGAGATGCTGCACAGGAGATGTCAGGCAAAATGCACTTTGAAATTTTTAATTAGGAACCTAAGTTATTGAAATTGATCATCTACATCTATGTATAGATTATGTTCCTGACAATACCTATGTAGACATTATGTGAAAAATAGGAAAAAATTGGCACTAATAAGCTTGTAGAAAAAGCAAATTGAATATTATACATTTACAACAAGGAAAGAATAAGTTACATCAAATTCTATATGAACAAGAAGCTGTAGAAATTGCTTCTACATGGAAAGCAACTTAAGCTTCTATTAATCCAAACACTAGTTTGGTAGAATGAATTTTGCAAACATTGGCAATGTTATATTCTTGATTATTATATTGAATGGTTCATTTATACAGAAGCAGAGATTTAAATAAGGCTTATATAAGAAATATGCAGCCAGAAGTTGCCATGTCACTTCATTGTAATTTAAACAACAAATCAGAATGTAATGTGTATGGGAATATTGGTACTTGTTAAGAATTTGCATTAATTGTTGTATTTATATGTGTGTAAAAATTTTACTGTGTCAATCTTGGTCAACATAGATTAGGGAAATAGAAATCATTTTTGAATGTAAATTCTGACATTACACATTGGCTCAGCTGCAACTATGCCACGTGAAAAGTGAGCTATGAGTCTAAAATTTTGTATTAATTTTATGGTCATTTTCCCTGATCATTTTTTCAGATTATTTCCCCATATATTTTCTTTTCAGTGCTAGAAGTACATTGAAAGCAATATTAATGCTCTGATCCTAAGCAATGAAGGTGCACTTTTTGTCTTTATATGTACCCAACAGTATGAGATTATAAGGACATGACAGCATTTGTTAAATTTCAGGTGACTATCCTGGGAGATTATGTCTGATTGCATAAAAAGGGAATGCAATGGATACCTAACACTGGGCCAGACAGCTGAAGCCACACACAGACGTATATTACATACGAGATGGATATATGTTATCTGCTAAGGTTGGAGGTACTAGGACGCGGTGTTTTGACACCCTCATTCACAGGTCGCCCTGGTATCAAATGTCCAACCATATTTCTATGTGGCAGGCATCTTGGCTTGTATATCCCTAAAATGCATGATCAGTACAAGGGAAAGAAAAGAAATTCCCCTTCATCTCCAGATATAGTCATCTTTTTCTTTAATTATGAAAGTTCTGGCAACTTCTTATAATCCTGACTGTATGTGGGCAGTAAAATCTGTTAATGCACCTGTCCTATGAACTATGGGACTACTGTCACATTAATTCAGGATAATTAGAGTGAAGATTATTTTCTTATTGCTTTTTATCATTATTTTTTATCTTTAATGAGACATTTATCTTTGATTTTGATTACTAGGTATGAAGATCATTTTTATTTTTACAAATTATTAATAAGTTGAGAAAAATTTTTACTGTTGTTGACAATCACACTTAATTTTTACATTTAGTTTTTTACAATATGATTTGGATTTCAATTTTGAATCATTTGAATTATCATTTAATTATGCTACATGATTTTTGTGTTTTTTAATTTAAGTTACAATTCTTTGCTATATTTTTATATCTCACACCCTTGATTTTATTTTTTAAACAAAAAGGGGGATATTGTAGCCTACCAAGCATGGAAGTATGGTTGATGTATGAAATACTTGATCAGAGCAGTTAATGATCTAAGGGCAAGAGAATTACTGGGCCTAAGCCACAAAGGCTTAGCCCTCACCTTGTCAAACCTCATTCCTCTGAAAAGCATATGTCACCTACTCTGATCTTGTCATTATCTATGCTACCAATGAGAATCAACTATGCTTTGTTACGTATTCATTCATCCTCACAATCCACAATAAAGCCTGGGGTGAGCATGTGGTTCTTCCTCTTGTTTCCTGCAACCTTGAAGTTCTCCCTGCTGTCTCTCTCTATTTATCTTTCCTAATGCCACTCTTGGCCACGTGCTTTCTATCTTGGAATTTTTACTTCCATGTGTCAGCATATTTCTCACATTTTCCTTTTACTATTTTTCTAAGGAGAATGTCATCAGGGATTCACGCCATCCCTTACTAAAAATGGACTTGTCTGTGTTTCTTTATTATCACCTGTTTTCTCAGACTCCTTGCTCCTTCTTGAGCCCAAACCCACTAAGGAAAATTCTTTCTATAACAGCCGCTGGACGTCTGTTATAATTAAAAAATGGGCCAAGTGGTGAGGGCAGCTGGGTAGCTCAGTGGACTGAAAGCCAGGCCTCAAAATGGGAGGTCCTATGTTCAAATCTGCCTCAGACACTTCCCAGCTGTGTGACGCTGGGCAAGTCACAACCCCTATTGCCTAGCCCTTACTGCCCTTCTGCCTTGGAACCAATATATGACATTGATTCAAAAATGGAAGGTAAGGATTTTTATTTTTAAAAGATAGAGAAACAGAGACAGAGAGAAAAGAAATGGGCCAGGTGGGGTAGTTAGGTGGTTCAGTGGAGAGCCAGGAGGACCTGGATTCAAATTTGACCTCAGATATTTCCTAGCCGTGTGACCCTAGGCAAATCACTTAACCCAGTTGCCTAGCTCTTACCACTCTTTTCCCTTGGAACCAGATTCTAAGATGGAAAGTAAGGGTTTGGGTTTTTTGTTTTTGTTTTTTAAAGAAAGAAATGGGCAGGGTATAACCAGGAGGATCTTAATCAATCATTGCTGAATGAGTTCAAGAGGGTTCTTAACTTCATTGGCGGTTTGATTTTAGGGTGGAGTCCTTTCAGGACAGGCAGCTCAAGGTGGGGACTAGTGCTGGGAAGCTGGATGGAATAGTTTTTGTCTTCTCTTCTTGGAAGCAAGGCAAGATCAGGAAGCAGGCAGAGGGAACAAGAAGTAATGGAATCTCTCTATCCCCCTGCAAGCAGGAAAGGTTCCCTGTAAGACAGAGGCCAGTCCAAGAGACAAGCACAAGATTGTATGCCCTTTCTGATTCTCCTGCAAGCAAGAAGTGGCCAGGTCAGAAGACCACACTCAGTGGAATAGTGTTTCTCTGATCCCCTACAAAAGCAGGAAAGGCCCTTCAATTCATAAAAGCAGCAGGTTACAAGAACTAGGTTTATAGTTAGAGGGCTTCTATTCAAATGTTAGCTCTGTGGCAAGACATAATTTCACTGAGTCTGTGAACCTTAAAACTTCTCAGACCCTACTTCATAAGGTTAGGATTGTGAACTTTAAAAAATTCCCAGACCCTACTTCATAAGGTTGGGTTAAGAATATTCCCCATTTTAAATAATGAAGGAACTTAGATCAGGAATGTGAGACTTCTACTTAGATCAGGAATGTGAAGACCTCTACTCCACCCCTACTTAAGCATACTTTAGGGGAAGATAAAGTTGTAAACTCTTTGCTGAACAATGAAAAGTACTTATACCCATACTTATAATAAGGCAAAAAGTTCTTAAGCTGGGCCTATGTTTAGAACTAATACAAAAGGGTGCTAAATACCTATAAAGATCAGGCAACTTGTGAACTTGCAAAAGGCAAAGAGGTGAGAACTTACTCAGGCATGAATTACTCAAAAGTTTAGACTACTTAGGTGTGAATTAAAAATGGTCCTTTGAAAAATGTCTACTGTGATTGGTAGATGTAAGAATTTAGGGGAGGTGACATAGGAGAAAATTCCCTTTAAAAGGAACTCAGAAAGGGAGTTGAAGACATTCATAGATTCAGGATTCAGCTGGGAAAGGCTGCCTTGAAGGATTCTCTCGGGGGTTCCTCTCAGAGATCTTGTGGTGAGTGATAAAAGACTGACTGATCCCTCTCTTCCTAGGCTGGCTCATGTCGGCCTAGGCTGGTATAGCCCTTTTCTCATTATTTCCTTTCTCTCTCTGTCTCTCTCTCTCTCTCTCTCTAATTCCTCATTTGTATGAATTAGAACCTCTATAAAAACCCAGCTGACTTGCATATATTTTAATAATTGGGAATGTTTCCCTGGCAACCACCTTATATATTTGATTTTAAAACAAGACACTATCTTGAAACCATATTTTCTGTGGTCACAATTTTTAACAACCACACTTTTATCTACTACAATTTAAGTCTTCCACTATTTTAATTATTACAAGTCTCAGTTTCTTCATCATATTTAAGGTCCCTTACAACACTAAATCCATGATTCCCTGTAACAGTATAATGAGTACATTTATTTCTTGAGCTACAAAAAAAAGAGTAAAATTTAAATTGTCTCAAGGACTTTTCAAGTCAGGAAGTCAAGAGAATTAAGCATTGACAATATGCCAGGCACTGTACTGACCAATAGGATACAAAGACAAAAAATATAGCCCCCTTCTCTCAAGGGGTACCCATTCAAAGTGGGAGACAACAAACAAACAACTATATACATGCAAGCATCTACTAGGTAAAGAGGAGGTAATCTAGGGAAGGCACTAAGAAGTAGCAGGAATAGGGGAAGTCTTCTTAAAGGTGGTATTTTTGTTATCTTGAAGTTTAATTGTTAAATAAAGTGTAATAAATGCATTCATTCATTAATATAAAGCACATTCCCTCATCCCATAGGGCCTATTAAGCCTAGCAGAAGAATAAGAAGCACCTAATTGTACATTGTATTAAATAAATGAAACAAAACAATTCAAAACCTGAAACTGAAAATACCCTGGTAAGAATGGAAAGAGGATCAATATAACATAACTTCCATTTAATAATACACAGAAGTACTATAGTGGTAGAAATGAGAAAGATCAAAAAGCAAACAGATTAAGAAATGACTTCAAGAATGTAGAATTAGAGTTGCATAGTCTTTCTCTGTACACACATACATGTGTTATATGTGTTGCAGAGAATAAGAATGTTCAGAAAAATTTAAATATGTATTTTAGCATCCTTTATGAAATGAAAACTCTGCCTCAATTTCTCTTGGAATCCAATCTTTATTCATGACACAACCACTCTAGTTCAAATCCTTATCACCTATTGCCATAATTATGCAATATCCTCCTAATTTGGCTCATTGCCTCTAGTCTTTCCTCCCCAACTCATATTCCACACAGATGCCTAATTGATAGTCCTAAAGCACACATCTTGCAATTCCACTTCCCTGCTCAAAAAGTTCTATGTTTCTTTATTGTTTTGATATTCAAATCCTTCACAATCGAGTTCTTTTTCTAGGGTCTTCCTTTTAAAACTCCAACTAAACTAGACTACTTGATGTTTCCCATACAGAACAATCTACCTCCTACCTTGGTGCCTGTGATTTCAGAAATGTTCTCTTATCTCTGAAAGCCTTCTTGGCTCAGATTAAGAGCCACAGACTTCCGAATTTCTTTATCTCTGTTGTCTCACCCCCTACCTATTTTAGTGTCTCTCTAGTGAATACTTTTTGTCTTCAAATATATTTTTATCTTCATATGTCTTGTATTGGTTTCTTTGAAAACATACTCTAATATTAAGTAAACTTGCTTTTTTATTTTTGCTTTTGTATCCCCACCTCTGAGCAGCACTGACAATGAATGCAGGCCTTGAGTTAGGAAGATTTGAAAGTAAATCCAGCTTCTGATACTTACTAGCCATGTGATTCAGGGCAAATCACTGAACCCTGTTTGCCTCAACTTTTTCATCATCTGCAACATGAGCGGGAGAAGGAAATGGCAACTCACTCCAATACCTTTGCCAAGAAAACTTTAAAAGGACTCAAGAGAAGTTGAATAGGATTAAACAACAACAAATCCCCAGTCCATAATAGTTGCTTAATAAATATTGGTCGATGACTTTCTTTGGATTTGTTCCTAAAAATTGTTGTGCAAAAGTATTTTTTGTTCTTTTGAGTTTCTTTTATTAGGTTTGCGAAGCTCTTTAACAACAACAACAAAAAAAAATTAGTTTATTTAACGGGAAATGTACAGGTTTGTTTTGTTTTGTTTTGTTTTAATTTCCTTCCACCTAGTAATATCCTTTTCCCATCCTCTAAACACTTTTTGAGCGTTCTGGCCCAGCCGACTTAACAGCCAATTCCCATGATCCCTTCTGCTAGGGGAGGGGATATTAATTCCTGAGGTTGTTAACAAAATGAGCGGCGGACTACAATTCCCAGCAACCACTGCTTAAGGTTATTGCCTAGGCCCACGTCCTCTTGCCTCCTGCCCCCAGTAGCTGTTCCGGGCTCAAGACTCCAGCAGGAGCAGAGGCGATCCTTTCTTAAAAGAGAAACAGCGGTGGGCAGCTTACCAAGGCCGTTCTCCATCTCCTCTCCCCCGCCCCGGTGGCCTGAACGAGGGACTACGGGGGGCGCAGGCGCACACGGGGTTGGGTGGGCGGGGAACACAGGTAAGAGGGGCAGACGGCGATCGAGTGAGAGAGAGAAACTTAGAGGTTGTGGGGGCAAGGGTTTCTTTAGAGGTTATTATGTGCCGTTTCTGACCCTTGTCTCCCAGTCTAGACTGAACTTGAAATAGAGTCCTCCATGGCTGCCATTTACTAGCATTTATACCCTCGTTTCACTCTTAAAGCCAGGCAGCTACCCAGCCTCTATTGTGACGTCAGTTATCTACTGCTCGTCACCTGCCCCGCCCCACATTGATTATAAACTATCCACCATGCGTAAGCCTAAGTGTAGAATGGTTAGAGATGGTGTGGTTGAGAGCGTGGAAAACTGGGTTTTAGTCCCAGCTCCGCTGCAAATTTGCTGTGATGTCTTAAGGTGCCTTCTAGCTCTGAAATTCTTTGATTCCTTCATTCATTCACTCTGGTGGGAAAATCGTATTCCCTTCTGGGATAAATCCACTCAGGCCTTTATCTAACAAATTAGTCTACAAGCCAAACAGATAGGAAGTAAGAAGACTCAGGTTCAAATCCTAGCCCTGCTATTTAATAATTGACCATGAATTCGTTACCTTGACTTTTTTTTTTAATGTATCCCCTTTTTGTGTATTATCTTACACCTCCTTCCTCACTGAAGTTTTTGACATTACAAAAATGGCCTTCAAAATCAGGATGGGGAAAAGTTTCACACTCAACATTTGCATCATATTGGAAAAGACAAAGGGAGTTCTACCTAGAAGTTTAGTTTATCCTTTTCATATTACAGGTGAGGAAACTAAAGCCCAGAGAAGAGACATGATTTGTCCAGGTTCACAAAGCTATGTAGTATTGATACAGGAAGTATATTCACTTCTCTAGCACTGTTTCCTCTTCTGTAACATGAGAACTATAGGATGTAAATAATATTTTTATCTTTTCCTCTTTCCTCATGGGGGAATTATCTCTCCACCTTCCCAGTCCTAGGGATCCCCATGGCTGCTTCCTTGGGTTCCCAGAGACAGAAACGAAGGGAATTGGATGCACGGCGAAGTAAGTGCAGAATCAGGCTAGGTGGCCACATGGAACAATGGTGTCTTCTCAAGAAGCAGCTCGGTTTCTCCCTGCACTCCCAACTTGCCAAGTTCCTGCTTGATAGGTCAGGAGGATCTTTGTTGGACTATATAGAGTACAGTGGGAGGGATTTGCAATAGAATTGTAAGCAGGCTGGGTGGGAAGGAATTGGTTAAGACCTGAAAGTCAAGAATTTGGTATTATTAGTACTTATTAAAGGTTTGCTTTATTGAACTATCAGCATTATACCTTGTTTCCCTTGTGGTAAGTTTGTCTCCTCAACTAGACAGTAAGCTCCTTGGGGTCAGGCAACATATCTTCTTTATCTTTCACATTGCCAACCAACTACAATGGTGCTGTGTAGGTGATTGATGCCCAATAAACTGCTTGATTGATTTGAAATGAGGGGCTTACCTGATTGTACCTCCTTTCTTTTGGCAGGTACAATTCTCCAGGCTGCGTGCTCTGTGCAGGTAGGTAGGATAGTCTGGTTAGAGAAAGGAAAGTATGTTGAGTGATATGGAGACACAAAGCTTTTATTGTGGTTGGATTAGTAACCACAATAAACTATACCTTTGGAAGCCAAAGTTAATTAAAAGTTCTGGTTAATTAAAATTAGAAGGTTGCATGTGAATTTAAGGGGGATCTGCCTGAAGAGGGTTCAGACATGTCTGACACAGCAGAAAAATAGACTGCTTACTAGGAATCAGGATTAGGGTTTGACACTGGGTAAATTACTTTAGCCTCTCTGAGTTTATGTTAATACTCATCTGTGAGCTAAGGTGTTTGAATTCCATGATCTCTGAAAACCTTCCAGCTCTAAATCTATTATTCTGAGAAAAGGAGAGGAAAAGTGTCCTGAGGAACCTGGTAAATTATGCTTTCACTGTTAATGATAATTTAGGTCTAGAGGAGGAAAGCACTCTGTAAAATATGGACTCTCTGGAGGGTTCAGGTATAGGAGAGGGGAGAGGGGAAGACTTCATGGTTAATAGCAATCTCTCCTTTCTAGGCCCTGAGCCATCCATTCCACAGGGTCTCCAGTATCTGGTATTCTTGTCCCATGCCCACAGCCGTGAATGCAGCCTGGTACCAGGGCTTCGGGGACCAGGAAGCACAGAAGCAGGGCTTGTATGGGAGTGTTCAGCTGGTCATACCTTTTCCTGGGACCCCTCCTCTGGCCCTGCACCCCAAGGTTCCAGTCCTTCTTATATCCAACATTCAGCACTAAGGAATTGGTGGACCAAGTCAGGGAGCTGGCAAGAACATGAAGGTGAACTAGGAAGAGGAAAGGGGCAGGTGGAGGAGATCCCTCCTTTTCTCAGCAGTGGACTGTTCTTCAATTCCCTTCTTAGTGCTTCTTTCTTTTCATCCTAGTTCTCTAATCCCTTCTCCTCACCTCACTTGTCTTCTACTTTGATTCTTCCCACTCCCTTTGGTTCTTCCTCTTGCCTTCTCTTGACCTCAGTGATTCTCTTCTCTGACCACTCCATGTTTTTTCCTTTCAATTATGACTTTTCTCTCTGTTTCACCCCCCCCCCCCACCATCCCCAGCCCAGGTAACTGAGCACTACGATGGGACCCAAGAGTCTGGGATACCCAGGTGAGTCCATGAAGAACTGGGGACAGAATGGAATGGAAGGGTGAGGGTAAGGGTGTGAGAGATGTTTAGATTAGATTAGGAAAAAATGAATCAGGGGAGGAGATGAGTCTAGTCTTGACACCCCTTGGGTATGCAGGGGGGTGGCACCCCTACCTGAGACTACCCTGCCCCACGGAGAAGAAGAAGAAGAAGTAGAGGAAGACGTGGATGATGAAGATGATGTCAGTGATGTCAGCCCCTGGACCTACAGCCCCTCTCCGGATTGGTAAATGCTGGATGAGAGGAATTATGGATAAAGATGAGTAATATGGGCAGACCTAGAAAAAACAGGGATTAGAGATGACAAGGATGTTTAGGATTTGAGGTCTAGAAAGAAAAGAGAATAGTTCTGTATAGGGAAGGCTAGGAGGAAAGTCAAGATGGTTGTCTGGAAGTACAGAGAGCTTGTGGGAATGAAATCAGAGTTTGGCAGTTGAGTTTAAAGGTAAGGTTAAAAAAGGAAGAGCTTTGGAGGTGGTTGGGGTTGATGAGCTAATCAGAGACTGAGGAGGAAAAGCCTGGAATAGGGTAGGAGTGGGGTGTTTGATACTTTAAGTTTAGACACTTTGACACTTAGCATGTAGGGTATAGAGAGCTAATGGGGTTTGGGAGGTGGTGAGTGGTTAAGCTATCTGATGTCAGTCAACTGGCATTTATTAAATGTCTACTGTATGCCATACATAGTACTGAGTGATTATCCCTCTCCTAGCAGTGAATTAGGTGCATCTAGTCCCCTTCCATCTCACCTCCCTCCACTCAAAGAAGAAACAACACCTCCATCCTCAAGCTCTCCTCATGCTGATTCATCAGAAACTGGGACACCCCATCCTGAAGAAGAGAGAGACCAGCCTGAGCTAGATAGAATACCCCAACTGAGCCAAGAAAACAAGACCGGACCCAGGTAGAATAGTAAATTAAAGGGAGGGCATTTTGGCAAGACTCCCTTCCTGTGGAGCTTCCAATGAAGGTCTGAAAAAGATCATTTCTAACTCTGGAAACTTAGGATTCTTTGCGCCCCATCTCTTTCCTTCTTCATCCCCAAAGCAGACGAAGACGACAAGGCCCTCCTCCCATGCCTCTGGATGAGGACATAGCACAGATTGGTCCCAAGAGGATCAGGTAGGATTGATGAGGCTTTGGAAATAGGGGGAGAGGCAGTTAATAGTATAGAGAGCCTGAGGTAATGCCATTTTCTTGTTCTGTCTACTTTCAGAAAGGCTGCTAAAAGAGAGCTCCTTCCTTGTGATTTTCCTGGCTGTGGGAAGATCTTCTCCAACCGACAATACTTAAATGTGAGGGATAGAGAATGGGATGCTAGGTGGAAGATGGGATGGGATGATTTGGAGATAATAGGGCTAGGGGATTAGAGTTTGAAGTTGAAGGGAAAGTGTTGGGAAAGTATGGGGATAAGGTAACTATCCAAGATTAAAAAAGCATACTTAAGTGGCAGAGTAATTGACTATATATTGTATTATTAGAATAGTAACACTGTATAGTAGTCCTTTTTCACGCAAAGGTTTACAGGGTGCTTTACATGTTACTTGGTTCTTACAAAAATCCTGTGAGGTAGGTGCTATTACACATTTATGATGAGGAAACAGATTTAGAGAGGTTAAGTAACTTGTCAAGGCTATATAGTTTAGCATCAGAGGCAAGATTTCAACCCATGTCTTTCTGACCCCCACCATTAAAATCATTAGGCCATACTGCTCTTTGGAAGCACTAAATTAGGTTTCAGAAGATCTTTTTGATTTGGGAATGTGCTATTTATTATGTGACACCAGACAAGTTAATACATTTCTCTGAGTCTGTTTCTTCTTCCATAAGAAAAAGTCATTTAACAAGATATCTCTAAAGCTTTGTCCAGTTGAATTCTTTGATTCTATATCAACAAACAGACTTTGTGGAAACAAGCAGAAAATCTAAGCTAAAACTATAAAAATAGTTGATTAATTCTCAAAGCTATCAGCAAGTGAGGCACCTTAGGACTTGGTAGAAAGAGGAATACCAGTACCCTACAATATGTCAGACTATGAATTGCATAGAGTTTGGAAGATGGGAAGTAAGCAATAATAAGATTAACATCTAAATCTGGAATCTGTGACATGTAATTTAATATAGCTAGCATTTATGTAGTACTTTAAGGTTTTGTAAGTTTTAAAAGTTTTTTTTGTAAGATAATACTTTTATCTTATTTTGCATTATTTTGTTAACTATTTCAATATTATTGGTTTCCTTCCTTTTTAAGGCTATGTATTTTCGCATTGTTAATTTAAAAATACACCAAGAAAGGGACCATAGGCTTCCTAAAATGTAAAGGGGTCCCATGACACAAAAAAATGTTCAAGGACCCATGGTCTAAATGGATAAGCACTATGCAATCTCTTTGGGTAGAAATACCATACATAAAATACATTGAGGCAGAGGCCATGTTTTATATAAAGGTGGTTGATGACTAAAGTAAATTCAAGCATATCTCTAAAATACTTTATTTCAGAGATAGGATAAAAAGTTTTGCCAACTTCATATTTAAAAAATGGTGTCTATCCAGACAGAGTAATGGGGTATGTGGTAAGGTGTACATTATAATAAATATTTTAAAAGACAATTACCTGTTAATTATTAATGTCCTCCTCCTCATTCCTTCCCAATAGTGGTGCCCCCAATAGTTTTTGTATCTCCCACATCACCTAGCAATATTAGGTACAATCTATATATACTCAGTAGTGGGGGTATCATACTGTAGTGGAACAACAATTACAACTGGAATATAAAATACCTTGAGGATTCTAGTCTTAGTTCTGGCATTAACTAGATATGAGGTTCTTTGGCAAATAAATAATTTATCATCTCTGGGCCTCAGTTCTCTCATTTGACAAATGTGATAGTTTGAGTAAATGACAATAGCCCACAATTACAGCATGTTACAATTATATAGAACCATAGAATTTGAGAGTTGGAAGGGACTCCAGAGGCCATCAATACAACTCATAAATGAAAAGGAATCCCCACTAAAATATACTCAATCTAACTACTGCTTGAAAATCTGAGGAAAAAGTACTCACCACCACTCAAGGCAGCCATTCTACTTTTAGACAATTCTAATGGTTAGGAAGTTTTTCCAACTTCAAGGCTAATCATTACTCCTGTTTCAGCCTTCTTGGGCCAAACAGAAATCAAACCTCTTTAACATGACAGGCCTTTTAAATGCTTTGGGAATAGGTATTATGTTCTTCCTCAGTCTTCTCTAAGCTAAATATGTCAACACAGTTGACTGAAATCCTAAGGAGTTTAAGGAGAAATGTCAGAATGGCCTTGGGTTATTTTCTCAAAAGCCTTATAGAAGTGCATGGCTTTCTTCCTAGGGATTCTAAATGTAAAATGCTAGTTTGAATTCCATGAAGAAGGGGGAATGAACACACAGTACACAAAGGTCCCAACAAAGGAGAAAGGCTTTATTTATCCCTATAAATATGTATATAAACATATAGGTATGTTTATATTCTGTAGTCAGCAGAATCACTTTATTTACATTCCTCAGAGTAAGGAAGGAGAGCACTTGCAGTTATAAAATCTTTAAGAAGCAAAACTTTATCCTTATACACATAATAAGTAAAGATATAGAACTACAGAGATTAAAGATTATGGAAAGCATGTTGGCCCTGTCATAGAAAGTCATAAATTATTATAGACAAAAGAGGCCTTGGTTATAGTCTAATCTGTGTTGTTATCATATATAAAGATTGAAGCCCAAAGCAATTCTGTAATTTGCTTTTGATTGTATTGTTTGGTAGCAGAACTCTGAACTGGATGAGAAACCAAACCCCTCAACTCCAAGTCCAGTGCCCCTGCTATTCTGTAATCATTCTTCCATGGTAGTTTACCTACAGCTACTTCCTACTCCCATTCATTTCTTAGTGACTGGTCAAGACGATTCCTTTTCTTATGAGCTTTAAAATTATAGTGAACCCAGAAGTAGTAATTTATCAGATCCATTAATCTCATACCTCCTATTCTTATCTCAACAAATGATATCAATAGTTCCAAAGCGGGAAAAGAGAAGAAAATGGAAGTTATTGAGGACATATCTAAACACTGAAGTTATATCAAAAGAGACAACTATATCCCAAACATCTTTGTTGATATTACACAAAGAGCATTGGGTTAGATAGATCATTGCTATGTTTTTGTTATGTTATTTTAGGGACTGGGTAGAGGGGTAGGGTGTGCTGATTGTGAAGGATATGGAGAAATGCAGGAACTGAGATGGTGGGTATTTGGGAAGAAGTGCTGGGATTCAAAGATATTGAATAGGAAATAAGATGAGATGGAGAATCTCTTGTAGGTAGAGCTAGATGGTGAGTTTGCATACATATGTGTGTCTCAAAGGAGGGTAAGAGGTGAGATTTAGTGTAGAGAATTATGTGTGAGATAGAGAAGATTAATAGAGCCTAGAACAAGGGCGAGGTGTGATGGGATAAGTAGAGAAAGTAAGGACAGGCCCTTGGACAAGGGAATCTGGGAATAAGGTAGGGAAATTTTTTGTTACTTATATTCAGAGAAGGATTTAGGACTGGTTAGACGGTCAAGGTTGAGATACTGGGAGAAAGATTTTGGGATGGGAGAAAGTGTATGTGTTAGTTTAGATGGAAGCGTGGTCTGACTCAAGAGTTTAATATGGTAGGAGGGGAGAGACCTGTACTTTCTCCTTCCCTCCACTACCTCTCTTCACTCTTTCTGTCCCTAGCACCATAAAAAGTACCAGCATATCCATCAGAAATCCTTCTCCTGCCCAGAGCCAAGCTGTGGAAAGTCCTTCAACTTTAAGAAGCATCTGAAGGAACATGTGAAACTGCATAGTGGTAAGGACCACTCAATTCAGTTTGACAAGTAAATGCTTATCACTGAGCTCTTGCTAAGTATCAGGCACGGTGTTAAACAATGTATATAAAGTCAAAAAGAAAATAGTCCTTATTTTCAAGCTCACTGAGGAAAATGGGAGAAATTCTACTGGGTGAATAATTGCACGAATGCAATATGTCAAAATATATGTAATTAAATACAAAGTTTTGGGGCATAAAGTACTAAAAAGTTGAGGGATCAGAAGCCTTGTATAGGAAGTGACACTAAGCTGAGCCTTGAAGGCAGTCTAGAACTTCCAAGAAGTGAGAAGATAGCACTGTAGGCCAGCAAAGGCCTAGAGGCCCAAGATAGAATGGTTTGTATAAGGAGCAACAAATATGCCAATAAAGTGTTAAATGGGGATTAATATAAAATCAGTCTGTAAAGATAGATTGGAACCAGATTGGGAAGGGCTTTAAATGCCAAACAGATAAATTTGAGCCAGAAGTGATGTGGTCAGATCTTTGCTTTTGGAATATCAATTTGGAAGCATTATAAGGAGGTAAAGTATGAAAGGAAAATCTTCCTAAAAGTGGTATGGGGTTCCTTGAGGTTATCCTTAATGAAAGTCTTCAAACAAAAGACCATTTGTAATATGTTTCTCCTATTTGCAATGATCTTTCATAAATCACATGCAGTCTCAGTACTACATTTGCCAATTCTTTGAGGACCAGTGGATGTTATTTTCCTTTACCAAGGCATCTGTGAACTCTCTTACTTATTTGTGGCATCAGCTTCCTATTGGCTATTTTTATTTTGTTCTTTCCAATCCAAAGATTATTTTCCTTGGCAGAGAAAGTATAAGGAAAACAAGGGTAAGTGACTCTTGTCTTTCCTCTGTCTTCAGTTATTAGCACCTTAATCTAGTTTATCCTTTCTTTGATTCTTTCACCTTTCATTTTCCCCAATATAGCTAAAATAAAACCAAAAAATCCTTTTTTTTTATCTTTCACTTTCCTAAGCCTTCCCTCATACTAAGAATTGTGCTATGCTTTTGAATACATCCTCTTTTACCTGCTTTTGCTGTGTCTTTAAAATATCAGTTGATGAGTATATATTCAAGTATCCATATTAGTCTTTTTTAAACAACTCCCCTTTTCTCGTGGCTATTGTTTCTTTTTTGTGACTTCAAATGTCATTCTTAAGGACTTCCCAAACTTCCTGGTCTGTATAGTTATAGATCATGGAATCTTTCCTCTGAACTCTTTCCCTTGAACCTATCCTAAAAATCTCTTCTAAACATCAGACTTCTTTTATCAAAGATTCCAAGATCACAAGGTCACTTCTTTCATATTCTCACCAGTTCCTCCTTGCTTGGTGAATTCAAACTAGAATACAATTTCCTTGTGTTGGCTCCTTTTGAAGGATGAAACACTATCATTAAGGCAAGTTAAGACTCCATAAGATGTCTAAATAATAGAAGGGATGTTCCTTGTTTCACCTCCAGGTGATACTTTTGTGCAAAGCCTATGATGTTTCCTAGACTCAACTACACCCTATTTTTGTGGTACATGATCTGTGGTATATTCTGATGATGATATTTCTATTTCTTCTCCACTGATTTTTACCCATGTTTTCCCACCCTGGTACTTTATTCCCATACCTGGGTGTATATTAATAATATATAATATATACTTTCCTGGTGTCCTCTTTACTATTAGCCCACGCTACCCCCTTCAGGCATCTACAGCTAACTCTTCCAGTCAGTTCCCAGTTTTTCCTTTTTCTCTCACCTCATCCTCAATTCACCTCACTATACTCCACTCCAACTTCTTTTCTAATACTCAAACATCCATATACATTCTAGGCTCTCCCTGCCCAGCATTCTTTTCAGGAATCGAGTATCTTTTCTTTCCACCCGCTTGACCTCCTCAAAGAGAGAAATACAGATAGCTGTATTTCAAGGCAAGATAGGCTGGAACCTTTCCTTTCCCTTGGAAGCTCAGGGAGACAGGAAGATGGTGTAGGGAATGATAATGATTAAAAATTTTACCTGCGCTTTCACATTTCCTTAGACTGTCAAAACAACCATTTTTGATAGGAAGGATTCCTTTTTTATAGTCAAGGAAGCTGATTTTCAGAGGAATTAAATGACTTGTCTGTGGTCAAAGACCTAGTTCAGAACCAAGACTCCAGTTCCCTTAACTAGTAGTTTTTTCATCTGAGGTTTCCCTGTAATGGAATGAAAGGTATAGTTATAGTCAAATATAGAAGAATTGAGACGGATTCTGGGATACCTCTTTTTGTGCTTTTAGATACTCGAGACTACATTTGTGAGTTTTGTGCTCGCTCCTTTAGAACCAGCAGCAACCTTATCATCCACCGTCGTATCCATACTGGGGAAAAGCCATTACAGTAAGTAGTGTTGCGGTGAAGAGTGTGAGTTACATGGGTTCTTGAAGGTATTGGAATCAAGATACCAGAATTCTGGCAGAAGAGAATTAGAACTGGGGTCAAATGGAGAGGCCTGAGGGCTGGAAGACAGGGGAAAGAAATTAGGGCAATAAGCCCCTCAGGAAAGACCAAGGAAGATGTAGGGATGGGAAAGGTAGGATGCTAGGGTCTAATCCATTCTAATAAGCTTAAATTTAAATATTTATGCAAACAGCACTGAACTACATGCTGACAATACAAAGACAAAAGGAGGAAAAAAAAGATTGGGGAGCAGGATAGGGGAAAAAAACCCATTTATTAAGCATTTACTATATGCCAGCCATAGTGCTAAATGCTTGCCATACAAATCCAAGAGATCTAGTTAAGACCAAATAAGGCAAAAGCTTAACAATCAAGAGACAAGGGTAGTGCTAGGGTCAGGGTCAGGGAGATGATTGGTATCTCACAATGATGATGCCTAGATTTTCAATGAGAACAAAACCCTAGGAGGGCCAAGTGTGGAGATACCTGGGTCCCTGAAACAGAGGTCTTGGGAATGTTAAAGTTCAAAGGAGCATGTACATAGCAGAAAGCAGATGGTTTTTGAGGACAGATGATTAGGATTGAAGAGGAGCCTAGGACACCTAGATTTAGGGATGACCTGAAAGATTGAAGCTGGGCCCATTGCTATTCTTTAGAAGGGTTAGTAGAGTTGGGGATGTGCAATTACTGGAATCCAAATCCCTGCTCCCTCTCTCCCTGATCTAGGTGTGAGATCTGTGGCTTCACCTGCCGCCAGAAAGCCTCCCTCAACTGGCATCGGCGCAAGCATGAGGAGGCAGCAGCAGCTTTCCAATATCCCTGTGAGTTCTGTGGCAAACGATTTGAGAAGCCTGACAATGTTATTGCCCACTGCAGCAAAAGCCACCCTGTCCCTCGTCCTGGCCCTGACTCAAGTCCTACTCTCTCAGAGCCCCACACTTCACCCACTATCTCTAGTTCCACCCCTACCATCTCAGAATCTAGCCTTTCATGAGTCCCAGAAATCTACTGCCCTGGATTCCAGCCCTTCCTTAAAGATCCAGAGGAATTAGACATCAAGATGTTAGGAAACAAATTGTAAAGTGGCATGGGGGAAGGTAGGAGGCCCTTCAGGGTGATGGTGTCACCCAAGTGGCCACTCATATCTTTAAGAGGAGCCAGAGGACGGGATTGCCTTGTTTCTTACTGCTAAGAATACAATAAAATGATTATTTTACACATATGCTCAGTTGAGATTTTTTTAATTAAGCTGAGAAACTGAATCAGATTTCTGCAGGAAACTAATAGTCCCTTAGAAGTGTGAAGGGTCTCTTTTCTAAATTGGCTAAGCCTCAACAACAATCTTATCACTCACCTCTGAGACCTGATTTTCCTTCTAGGACCTACATGTTTAGTTTACAGTTCTTCCACATCTGTATTTTCAGACTGTATTTTTTCCTAGGTGAAATAAAGGCAGGCTCAGAGAAAGGCAAAAATAATGTAAAATCTAGAAAATGGGTTTGAAAAGAAGTGGAAGGAGATGACTGGGAGGAACTTTAGGGAACTGGAAAGCAGGATACCAGAGAAGGATTATCAAAAGTAAACAACTTAGGGGCACCTAGGTAGTTCAGTGGATTGAGAACCAGGCCTACAGATGGGACATCCTAGGTTCAAATCTGACCTCAAACACTTCCTAGCTGAGTGACCCTGGGCAAGTCACTCCCATTGCCAAGCCCTTACCACTCTTTTGCCTTGGAACCAATACATAGTATTGATTCTAAGGAAGAAGATATGGGTTTATTTTTTTTAAAAGCATACAACTCTCTCCCATTCTTGGTTTAAGAATGATATCAGTCTAGGCTCCTGATGGCGAACCTATGGCACATGTGCTAAATTTTTTCACCAGAATTCTTTACTAGAAAGGCAATGGGACGTCAGGCAGAGCCGTTTCCCAACCCCTCTCCCTGCACCTAAGGATATTCCTCCCTTCACCCACCCCTCTGCCCACTAGCCCAATGGGAGCACTTCCTCTCTCCCTTATCTGGATTTGGGGGGGGGGGGTCAGGGGACAAGGTGGGGCACAGCAGCACTTGGTCTGGAAAGGTGAGGGCAGGGCCCAGTACTCCATCTCTAAAAGGTTTGCCATCACTTGTCTAGGCTATGGGAAAGAAAGTCTGATGTAAGGGAAGATGGGATGGGAATAGTTAAGTCCTTTAACCACTGAAGTATGGGCATAATAAAAATTCAACAAACAGGGCTTGAGGCAATCAGGAACCAAAATTAAAAAACAAAACAAAACAAAATATTTATTCTAATGACCAAATACAGGGAGAAAAGGATAAATATCTAGGGGTTTCTTCTGGTTTTCTCCATTCTTTCTCCATCCTCTTCAGTTTCAAGGATAAAGACTGTGGCTGCAGGATTGCTCCAAATTAGCTTTGCAAATTATTTTCATGCTTCATTGGGGAGTCAAATAATTGAAATATGATAACCTCTTAGCTTAGGGCAACTATCCACCTTCCTTCTCAATATATGAAGGACTCCAGCTTTCACAATTTGGGAGCACAGGGGTAGAGTCTGCCAGCATATATTATTTTGACTGGCCCAGGATTTTTGATGGGGATGGCTCAGTGAATTGTTTGCAAGGAACCACATGTTTACCCTCTGTCCCTTACTTTCAATCTCACTGGTATAAGGCTATCTCTGACATGCATTGATTTGTACTATTTTGATTTGTACCATTTTGGATTCCCTTTCCAGATTGTTTTATATTTTCACACCTACCCTTCTTATCCCTATTATTCCACCCATACTTCATTCTCTCAATTTTCTCTTTCCATTAACCCCACAGAAATAAAGGGAGCAACAGACATGCATACATGGAAATAGAGAAAAAGACAGCAAAGATGAGACATCTAAAAGAGGGGTAAGAAAGGACAGAAAACGAGAAAAATGAGGTAGGAAGGACAAATAGAGACAGGAATACTGAAAGGTGGGAAAAGAAACAAACAAAAGATGCAGACAAAGGAGATAAAGCATAGACAAATAGGGAACAAATAAGCCAAGATAAAAAAAAAAACATTGTCCTTTTTTAACATGTCTGGGATCTCTCATCCAGGCAGAGAGGGTTAGTTCAACATGACACTTCTACTATATTCACTGCTACTACAGAGATGATACGGATGGGAATATAAGTGTAGAGATCAGAAGCAGCAAAGAACCTACCCAAAAAAAGAAAGGTGACAAAACACTGGAATACAGAAAACTAAAAAAGACTAACAGCAAATGAAGAAAGAGACTGAGAATGTGGTGAAAGAAGATATACATAGGAAGGGCAGAAGATAGAGTAAGTTCAGCCCCACTACTATCTTTTCCCATTATTTAGTAAAAACTTTCTCCCAGTCCCCCAGATTTCCTTTTGGAAGGTTAAAGAAAAAGTGATCATTAGTGTTTTCTATCTATGTGGTTTAATACCTCTCTCCTACTCCTGTCACCATCAGGCCTGACTTCTCTTGGCCAGGGTCTACTGAAAAGATCAAGGTAGGTGCCACCCCAACTAGCCCACCTGTAGTGACTCCTGCAGCTGCCCGGGCACGAGCATGGGCCCTCTGGTGCTGTGACAGTGATCGGCTGTGGCTAAAGCACTTCCCACACTCAGCACACTCTGAAGGGCGTTCACCCTGGTGGGTCTTTCGGTGCAGGGTGAGTTTGGAGCCCACACTGAAACATTTGCCACATTCAGGGCACTTGTGGGGCTTATCACCAGCATGGTTCCTCTTATGAACATTTAAGTTGGAAACACATGTAAAGAACTTGCCACATTCCTCACACCGGTATGGCTTTTCACCTGTGTGGGTACGCTTGTGCTTTGTGAGGTCTGAGCGGTCGCTAAATCGTCGGCCACACTCTGGGCAGGGAAAGGGCTTTTCCCCAGTGTGAATCCTTTGATGAACAATCAGATCTGACCGCTGCCCAAAACTCTTGCCACAAGTGGTGCACTGGTGTGGCTTCTCCCCCTTATGGCTTCTCCGGTGCCTCATTAGTGTGGAACTCTCACTGAACTTCCGCCCACAGTCTGGGCAGGCATAAGGCTTCTCTCCTGTATGAATTCGGTGATGTCGTACCAGGGTGGCACTCTCTGTGAAGCACTTCCCACACTCAGGGCACTTGAATGGCTTCTCCCCTGTGTGTGTCTGCTGGTGTCGTGTCAGGGTTGAGCTTTTACTAAAGCTCTTTCCACACACATTGCACGGGTGGATTCGGGTCATCCCATGTGAACACTGATGGGCCTGAAGTTCTGAAGCCTGTGTAAAGACTTCCCCACACACGAGGCACTTGTGGGCTCCCTCCAGCTTGGCTCCACCATGTCTATAACTGTGGCTTCGCTTCTGGTGTGCAGAGAGCTGTTCCCCACTATCAAACCTCCTTCCACATTGGCTGCACCTGAAGGGCTTTCCAGCCTCATGTACACGACGATGTTTCAGCAGCCCTGAGCTACTTCGGAAGTCCCGATGGCACTCACCACACTGATAGGGCTTTTCCTCAGGGTGCAATGGGGCAGGCAGGATAGGTCCAGTATGAACAATAAACCTATCTCCCCTTGGTTTTGGCTCTGAAGGGAGCACAGCTGTAGCGAGAGCAGAAGAACCACTATGGGTTCTTTCATAGTGGAAGACATAGGCACTCTGACGGAAACTTTTTCCACAGACAGGGCATTGGTAGGGCATTTCACGAGGATGATGTCGCTGGTGGCAGTAGAGGACAGAGCGATAGCGAAAGTGTTTCCCACAGACATGGCATTTGCAGGGCCTACCTCGAGTATGGGTGCTCTGGTGCAAATCTAGATAGGCACTCTGGTGGAAGCTTTTGCCACACTCATTGCAGATGTAGAGGGTCTCACCAGCATGTGTGCGCTGATGGGCTCTAAGCTCTGAATTCTGTGCAAAACCCTCACCACATTCTAGGCATCGATAGCAGCAATCCCCAGCATGTGTACGCTGGTGGAGGTGCAGTACTGAACTGTAGCGAAAACTCTTGTTACACTCAATGCATTTGTAGGGCTTCCCTGCTCCATACATAGCTGGAAAGGGATAGATGGAATACCAGAAAACAAATGATTTCTGTAACTCTGGATTCTGAGGAAAGGGGGTTGAACCAGTTAAAAGAAGAGTGTGGGGGATACTTTTCCCTGCACTGAGGGGTGTGTTTATTTCTAGTTTTCTTTGTCCCACACTGAACTTTCTGATAGTGGTGGTGGAACCTGAGGAACTTGAATGTGTTGAGTAAGCTTTTTCCTTACACTGTGTACACTAAAAGCAGAAATGGTGACAAGATGGGGATGGAGGTAAGTTTTCCTTGCTTTCTGCAATGACTGTGGACAGAGATAGTATTCTCCTTTCTTCTTAGCTGGAAGGTATTTGTCCACTTGCCTAGGGAGGTTCCTGATTTGGTAAATTCTTCTGTTTGAAATCTTTTATTTTCTTTCTATCATTGTCAGTTGCCTTGATTGTTCTTTCATGGATTTTCTTCCCTATAAGGGGGTTTATTGTTGTGCCCTAGAGAAGAATGAAAGAATCTATCTCAATGGTACAAAGTAATACATATATGCATGGGTTAAATACATAAATACATAAGGGGCATGGGTTAAAAGTAGAATTAGCAATCTTTGAGATACGTTTTGAAAGATTAAGAAAACATATTGTGGTTTCAAATAACCCAGCATGGTAAATATATTCTTATTGACTATAGGCAATATAAGGGTAGCATGGCAGACTTACATATACTAGCTATTCAAGTGTAGCCAATCTTTTAACCTTTGAGCCTGTTTTTTAAAAATTTATTAAATGTGAATGACATCCTGTGCAGCTGAAATGAGATCACATGTTTTATATTAGCATTAAAGCATTGTATGAATGGCAGTTGTTGTTGATAGGAGGCAAATTTAAAAATCTGTTTATAATTTAGGAGATGCTTTATCACCCTGCAGCTAACTTGATGATAAGCCTCTCTAATTTAGTTAGGCTAGGCCATCGCTAAGTCTGAAGCCCTTCTATGTTGGCACAACCTGCCAGAACTCGCATCTCTATTATTCCTTTGAGAATCCAAGGTCCACACTACACCACAATGAAGTTATCTGAATAAGGCTTGTGTGGAGTTGCATTGCAATAATTCAAAATAACATTTATTTTAAATTCAGATGTAGATCATTGATTGAGGCTTAACTTCAGGCCACTTTATATTAAGACATTTACCCCAAAGCAAAAAAATCCAGAAAATTTTTCCTAGACAGTTTCATGTTCAGCATTATTTATAGTCACTTCTAACTTATCTGTGAGTGGATTGATGAAAATATTTTAAAATGGCTAATTCTCCTCATCTCCTAGCATGCTGTTAGGCTGATTCCCCATAACACTATGTTTGGGTCCTAACCCAAAATTATACACTTAATTCAAAGAATGATTGAATTTTTAGAGATAGAAAAGTATCTTAAAGACCATACTTGGGGGCAGCTGGGTAGCTCAGTGGATTGAGAGTCAGGCCCAGAGATGGGAGGTTCTAGGTTCAAATCTGGCCTCAGACAATCCCTAGCTGTGTGACCCTGGGCAAGTTACTTGACCCCCATTGCCTAGCCCTTACCACTCTTCTGCCTTAGAACTAATACACAGTATTGATTCCAAGATAGAAGGTAAGGGTTTAAAAAAAAAATAAAGACCATACTTTACTCCCCACCCACCCAACCTCTTTCCCTTCATTTTATAAATAAGCAAAAAGAGACCCGAGATGCTATGGCTTGCCCAGTCCGCTAGTACTGTATTATTCCCTGAGGGAAGGATGGCCATATAGCCAGCAAGTAGCAGTCTGGATTAGTCTCAGTCCATCTCCATCTCCTTCATCTCTCAATGCCTCAATTCTGAAACAGGGGAGAATGCTACTAGAGTACAAAAGGGCATGTGCCCTAAAGAATAACCTGGAAAAAATAAGCAAAACAATGTATGAAACCAAATGTAATTTCTAAATTATCTTAACCTTTGCTTCCCTAAATTAATGTGAATAATCTAGTGATGATTATTATAGAAAAATCTCATTAATTTGGAAGAAATTGTGAGTGACAGATGAGGAAGAATTATGTCTAATGTCAAAGATTCAAATCTGTTATTATTTTTAAAAGATGTACATGTTACTTGGGAATACATGTAAAATGGCACTATTAAATAAAATAAAGCATGTTTTTAAAAATGTAATTTCCAATTTATGATGGGCTTAGAACAAAATTATAAATTTTACTATTTTTCAAATATTTTCCTTAATAGGCAAATTATACCTTATTATAGATTTTAAAATGCATCCAAAAATAAATAAGATGTTATTGTATTTGCAAAAAAATCATTTGAAAGTAAATCATTTCTCTAATTTTTCCAATTTGACAGCACTTTTAACTTCCTGCTTTTGGCTCAGAGACCTACTTATAGGTGCTTAATAAATGTTTATTGACTGACTGTCACTTATGTATTATTTGTGTCAGGGTCCTTTTGAAAAAAAGGAGACTAGAAATGCAGCAGGTCTCAGACATTTTAAAGTTTAGCAAACTAGTTTGTTAAAAAATGATGGAATTCCACATAAAGGCACAACCTCTTGGGATACCTTTCATAACAGAAGAGAGATAATCCTAATCCAAAAAGAAAGAGGGCATATTCAAAGACTTTTCAAGGTCTCTCCTCTGGACATTCCCAAGGAAGGAGAAATGAAATGGGGGAGGAGGAAGAATATAGTCCCTTAGTTGCCAATTTGATTCTTTCCCCCCACATCTCCTTACAATCAGAAGTGGCCCAGGAATTAACCTGAAAGAGTTATATTTCTTAGTGAGGAAAAAAGAATGCATGGGAATAATGGATATTATTGTACTTTTGAAGGATTTTTGGTAAAAGATGAATAGAATTTAAAGTTCATCTTTACCTTCTCTCTTCCAGCCTCCCTCAATTCACTTCAGCATTTGAACTAGAAGGCAACTTCACTTGCTGATATTCAATGTGAAAGGTAAAAATATCTCAGAGGGATTCAGTTGAGTCCTCTGCTATGAATTGAGCAAAGAGAAGAAAAAGGAATGCAGTGAGAAATACATCTCCAGTTTCATTTTTTAATGTGTCTAGTTGTATTGTGCCTGGGCTTTTTTCTTACTCCTTATGGACCTGAAGCTGGTCTTCATTACAATTTTACACATTTTCCTCCCCCCACTCTCTCCTCTTCCTTTAGTTGAACCAAAGGGGCTTCTTAGGAATGTGAGGGTGCCTAGCAGCTTCCCATCTCTTAGTTCCCTCCCCCTCTCCTCCTGATCCTCCCTTCCCCCACCAGGAAAAAAAAAAGCAAAAACAAACAAAACAACTCACCCACTCAGATTAGTAAAGCCCAACTTTGATGGCTTGTAATACCTGGGGTGGAATCACATAAAGCGAAGGAAGGGAATAAGAGTTAATACCTAGTTTCTCTTTGACTCCTTGTCTCGACGTTCTCAATGTCCAGAACAGGAAGTCTCTAGCAGAAGCTCCTTCCTGTCGGACAGTCTGGGGCCGCTCTAGGATATGGGACGTTATAGGATCTCTGACACTTTAACCCTTTGCAGCCCTGGACTAGAGAACAATAGAGACCTACAATTCGAGGATAAGTTCAAAGGGACAGAACATATCATAGAGAGTTATGAGGGGCAAAAGAGCAAACAGAAAATTTTGTGGATGCTGCAGGACTTTTTGAAATCTTAGGTGCCAGTATTTCTCTCAAACCAAACAGTTTGAGAGGAGGGAGGGGACTTGCGAAAAGGGAATTTTTCCTTGAACATTCCCATCCTACCCCTCCCTCCAACCCCCACCCTAAACTACAACCTAGGAAAAACTAAAGATTCAAACTGTGACTGTTCTGATTTTAAAGTTCGAATCCATCAGATGAGTAGCCTGTTCCTCTCACCAATGACTAGAGAGCCTGTGCTCAAATACTTAATGCTCAATGAAAGACGCAACAGATCGTTGCCTATTCCCATTTATCCCCAAATCCAAAGTTAAAATGTTCATCTTGGGCTAGGTTCATCTGTACAAATCAGAAGACTTGAACATGTCATTTGTTTCATTTTCCAACAAAGCCAGGGTCTTGACAGACTCTTCCAAATCTTTCTTGACTCCTTCAGTTCCTCAACAAATCTAACATGTTTAAAGAAGTTAATGGGTTGAAAATGGGACAATGGCTTTTCCCCCTGGTTTCCCTAACCCCTAACTTGTCCCCTTTAGATATGTTGTTCATTTGTTTCAGTCATGTCAGACTCCTCTTTTGGGGTTTTCTTTGCAAAGATACTGGAGTGGTTTGCCTTTTCCTTCTCCAGTTTTACAGATAAGGAATCAGAGGTAAACAGGGTAAAGTGATATTTGCCCAGGGTCACACAGCTAGTAATTGTCTGAGGCCAGATGTGAACTCAGAAAACTCAAGTTTTCATAACTCCAGACCTAGCACTCTATCTACTGTACCACTTAGCTGCCCCTTCATATTCTTTTTAGGATTCTGATAATAAAAATAACTGTTCCTAACCATCCTCCTGGGACTTTAACTCCTCCCTAGCATTCTAACAATAATAACTAATATTTATGTTGATATATATATATGCATATATATACATATATATATACATAGATTCTCAAAACAATCTTCTGAGGTAAATGCTATTATCCTCATTTTGCAGACGAGGAAACAGTCTCTGAAAGGTTAAGCAACTTGTTTAGGGTCACACAGCATGCAAATGCTCAATGAGGAATTTGAACTCACTGACTCCAGTTCTAGAACTAGCCATTAATCATTCTGCTCTAGTTTTCACATGATCTAGGTCTATGAGAGAAAATAACTAGAATATTTAATTAAATAATTTTGAATATTTAGCTATCAATCTAATTTATAATGGAAAGAAAAATGAGAGCATTAGTGTTCAGAAGTGAAGGAGACTTGTCTGAGATCCCAAGATGCTGACAAAAACCTTTTTGACTCCTTCATGTTTACAACCTGGGATTAGAGGTAGAATATTCATTTGATTATGACATAGCATTTAGAGCTAGAAGGGATTTTGGAGGTTATCCAGTAGAAAATAAATCCCTTAAGGGCAGAGACCATTTTATCATTGTTGTTCTATCCTCTAACCCTGGATACTAGGTATAATTTGCCTATTAAAATTTTTGCCTATTAGAAAAGTGGTAGAATGTATGATTGTGTTCTCAACGTGTAAATTACATTTTAAAAAACATTTTACTTGACAGTGCCATTATATATTAGTTCATATGTACAGTATTTCCAACTATTAAATATATTTTAAAATAAAGCATTTGAATCTTTGACAAATTATTTTTTCTCATATATTCAACCCTCACAGATACATATGATATATATCTCTATATGCAAACCCATGCAGATTGCAGATCACAAGTATCTTGCAAAACTCTAGAACTTTGGGGATAAATATCAGAGATACATTAGATTAGGCACATATTAAGTGACTTCCCCTAGAGTCATGTCATAAAGCTAATATCAGTGGTTTCCAAATTGAACTGAGTCCTCATTTTGCCTCTGAGATCCTGTGGCCTAGAAAACTGATTTACTCAGGATCCCATGGAATGCAAGTGGTAAGAGTTCAAATCCATGTCTTCTGAGTTTTCATTATACTAGCTGGCTTGCCCCTTCTTTACACTTGACCCAAATGATGGGGAACCCTGAAAAAAAGTCATCTGTATAACCCAACGTTCATCTGCAGTTCTATTCTTAGTAAGTGATTTTTGATAGCCATAGTCTGCCTCCTATTTTCCCCGAATTCAGATATTTTACTTACCCCTAACATAAAGATAAGTAGCTATTATTATTAGTAACTACACTGTGTTAGGCATACAAGAAATCCAATAAATAACTGGCGTTTTATTATCACTCGAGTTTGGAATTGTATATTTCAGGAAGGGTCAGAATTTGAGGTATTTGTTGACTACTTGCTATTGCTTGGGAGGAGATAAGAATCTAAGCAAATTCTCCATAAGTAACCAATTACATCCCATTTCTCCTCTACTTGTTCTGACAGCACTTTCAGGTATGCAGAGTTAAAGACTAGGTTCACAGATCAGGCTCAGAAAGACTAATGTTTTAGCCAAAATTACATGGCAAATCTGTGGCAAAATTGGGACTAGAAATATGGCTTCTAAATTCCGGGCATTTTTTGGTTTCACTATATTGCCTCTCCCTGCAGCGTACCATCTCACCAAATTCAGTTCCTTAAAGTAATGTTGGGGAAAAAAGATCAGTTCTTCCTTATTCACAAACCAGAAAGATATCAATATTGCCCTGAGTTATTCTGACTCCTGTTCTTATGTGTGCACATATATTTACGACAACAGGGTCAATCCAAGGTAGCAGGAAAAATGATGGCAAAAGTGGGTACTGAAAACTGTCGGGGTTAGCATAGTACTTTCCACACATGGTGCTCAATGCCTCAAAATCCCCTCTGAAGTGTTAGTTTTTCTCCCATTCGTCTCCCGTTCCGTCTCCCGTTCCGCCAGTTCACGCCATTCTCCCATTCGTCTCCCGTTCCGCCAGTTCACGCAACCCTTCTGATTAACTTTCCGAGGCGGGGAGAGCCCCTCCATACAAATCACCAAACACTGGGCAGAATCTCTCCGGAATTAAAACACCGCTCCCTACTCCTCCGGGAATTTGAGTCAAGAAGGATTTAATAAAGGGCAAAAGAGTGAAAAGGCAGAGGGAGGAGAGGGATTAGAAGACTCCTCCCTCCCAGCCCTAGCCCCGCCCTCAGCTCTGGCGCCAGTAACTAGAGCCTAGGTGCAGTCGCAGACCTGAAGGATACAGCATTGGCGAAATGATAAGAGGTCTCGGCTCCAGGCACCAGATAAAAAAAGGATCATACTAAAACTTAGAAAAAGGTTTAGAGAAGGGGAGGGGGGAAGGGAGGGAGGATTTAAGGGGTAAGAGGAGGGAGAATAGGAGAGAGGAGGTTGAGAAGCGGAGAGGAGAGGAAGAAAAGAGGAAGAATAAGGGCAGGAAAGTTGAGAGGCAAAGTAAAATCGATTACAGGAGTGGAAGGATAGAAACTGAAAAGCGAGAAGAGAAAAGGTCAAGAGCAGGTTTGCTTCCCCACGCGTCACTCGTTGCCAGGGCAGACTTTTCAGGAAGACGGTTTACTCCCGCAGAAGACGGTGGAGTGGAAGAGCTCGCGCGAGACTCAGGCTTAGGAGCCCCAGCTACCTAGGAAACCCAATCCACACTTCCTTCGCCCCCACCCCCACCATCCTCACCTCTCCCGCCCAGTCTGGGTTCTCGTCACTGGTGGTCGGGTTGACTTCTCCAATGCTCGAGTTGCTCTCGCCCGGCTGTCTCAATGATCCCCCAACTGTCCGAGCTGGGAAAGCTACAGGAGGTAGCGGGCGGGGAAGAGGCAGATGGGAGAACTAGTAACCCGGGAGTGGGGGATAAAATGAAGAGAGGGAGGGAAGTGCCAAACCATCCAGTGCCTCAGGGTAGGGATTTATTCCCCTGACCTCCTCCTCCTTCTGGGTCTCCGCCTTCTCCTAGTAGCTCTCCGAACCTGGCCGCGCGTCATGGGTTATTAAGCAGACTGTACCTCCTCTGACACGCCCTCTCCCGCAGGCGCTAGAGCGCCACCTAAAGTTCGAAGTCGCGAGTTAGAAAAGCAACCTGGAAGAGCCGCAAACCTAGTTTCTTGAGGGTGACAGACCAAAGAAAATGCTTAAACAGAAAACCCCAGTGACCAAGTGGAACTTAGCTTCTTTGGTTCTCGTTTCTCTCGTCTTTAAAATGAAAGGGTTCCCTGCTGGTTCTAAATATGTCCAGAACCTTCTGGTGTCCCTTTTTGTCAGTAATGACAGACTCCACAAGTTAACTTAAAAATAAAAGGAGATTTATTAATTGAATGTAAGTTGAACCATTAGGTTAAAAGCCCAAGAGAGGCAGGAGCAAGTAGAACACTGCCTCCCAGAGGAGATGGAGTTTGGGATACTTATACCCTCCTGAGAACAGGGCCTACATGACTAGAGATGGGGTGATGGTGGGGTGACCTGTCCTTTTGGGATTCTGGGACCTGAGATAAGTCATGTGATTATGCCCTATGCTTCAAAATCAAAAGGGGTGAACTGTCTAGAGGATAGTAACAATCAGTGTCTTTACCACATGAAATGTGATAACTCCAGCTCCTCAAATTATTTGTGGGTCACAAAAACATGGGATAAGAAGAATGAGGTTGGGATCAGAAGGGTCATAAACAGACTTACAAACCTCTTGCTGACCAGTGACAAAGTTTATTGATTTCAGGTAGATTTTTATAGATGGTTGGATCAGGCAGAGGGATTAAATCACTCACAATGGAAGTCAATGATTAGCAGGATGGAAACAATGGATTTAAATTACCTTTTTAGGTAATTTAGGCTTTGAACAGAGTTTTCTATAGGTGATAATTTCAACATGTCATCATGTTAATGTGTGACCCAGCTTTTTACAGCATACTGTATGTTCTTACAGAATTCCTGCATCAGTAGTTTCTTGGAAGAACAGGCAGTTTTTACAAAGTACAGCAGGGAGGGGTTAGAAACCTCAGGTGAAATCATGGAGCTGCTGTGACTGATTCTTGCTTTGATTGTACTGAGGTTCATTCTTACTATGGGGGGGCTATATCTGTTCCTTTTTTATATAAATTAAACAAATGAAAGCAAGGTAAATGAGTATGATTTGTATGAATTGTGTAAGTGTAGCATACCAGGCATGTTCGCATCTGGAAAGTATGGTTGATGTATTGATATTGTATCCTGTATATGCATTTACCAAACACATGGTCAGACCTCTTAATGTTCATTGTATGGAAAGGCACAGTCCAAAGGACTAACATAGGGTGGGCAAATTCATGGGCTGGGCCTTGATGGCCAGCTGCCTTGGCTTGAAGTACATTCATTTGCAAAGCGCAGGTTGGATTAATCTCCACCTCTTTTATCTCATCATTGTCAATTCAACCATTGTTAAAACCTATGCCATGTTAGTATTTGCTGATCTCCTCCCAATCCACATACCTAAAACCTCCAATAAATACTGGTGAACTAGCGTGAAACTTCTCTTTTTTTTACTTCTCTGGATCTTCAGAGTTCTCTGTCCTATCATTTCCTGCTTTCCTCCAGATGCTGTCACCCCCATACTTCCTATTTATGCTCAGTCTCCCTTGACTATAGGAAGTATTAAGGAGTTGGTACTCCCCACCTATTCTCTTATTCCTCATATTTCCTTGGAGTTCAAATTATTCTCCATGTGTTATAATTCGCTGTCTTTGAGTCTTTATTATTCACTCATTTCCTTAGTCTCCCTTCTCCATCTCAGGTTATCACCCACAGATAAATAATATAGGACTCCATGGGGGGTCACTATAGTAAGGCTAGAAAGTTAAATTCTACTTTGCTAGATTCTATTTACTTGGAAATGGAGCTTTTGAAATTTCATTTTTTATACTGTGTAGCATCCCAAGCATATTCACATCTATGAAATATAAATGACTGTATGGCTACTGTGTGTCCAAGCATAAGGTTATACCAATGAGGCTTGTGAATGTAACCTTGAACTGGCCATGCGGCCCTTGGCTAAGACAAACTCATTAACATGCTCGGACTCAATTCCCCAGGAAAGCTCGGTTTGCAATCTACACGCCCAAAGGTGTTCCCTCTACCTTGCCACCCAATCTTAATTGTCTATACTTTGTGATGTGGGTGCTATGTCCTTGGGAGTACCGCCCAAGCAGGACATGAATAAATTCAGAGGCAATCCCATGAACTTCCTCTTGGCTCTTGGCCTTTCTCCCCTTCCATGGAGCTCCCCTGGGCTCCTCAATGACTATCTCTCTCTCCTCTTGACCTTCTCCTTCCCCGAGGCTGTAACCATCTCAGCCTGCATTTCCTATCTTAATCTCCTCCTCCACCTCATGTTCCTTTGTACTCATACTCTCCTATCAAAGGGAGTATCATAGGGATTGCCTGCCCTATCCAACCACTGACTTGTCCCTGTCTTTCATTTCCACCCTGGTTCTCGGTTCCTACCTCTCCTTGAGTCCCATCACAAAGGTGAGCCCCTTCCCTTGTGGGACCCTGCTGGTCAGGGAAGTCCATTAAGGAAAACCCCACATACTGTTCATGCTGACCATAGTGATTTGCCATAGGCAGATGAAGAAAAATTGTTTTGCAAGTCTCAGTGGCTTCAGTTTGAGAGCTGAAAATGTTTATAGCTCTTGCCCAGGGTATCTAATGGTAAATCAAGAGGTCTGATCCTAGGGGTACTAAGATTGCCATCCCAATAAGGCCTCTTCCTCTGAGCTTTTGCATAGCCTTAATGTAGTTTTATGATATTGAGAAAAAGCCTTTTTTGCTTGCATGACAAACATTACTTATCACAGTTTAGAAGAATAGTCCAATATTTGTGTTTTAGAAATATCCAATTTTTAACAATGTTCAAGCAAATATGTCAAGCAAATGTCAAGCAAATATTAACTTCTCCCTTACTTATAAATCAAATTTGTTTTATTCCTAAATGTCCATGCTACTAAGAATTATTCTGTTCTGCTGTTATTATTTGCATCTCTTTTCTTAATTCTGCAATAAGTGTGTGGTGTGAGATGTTTGGGTTAAGTCTAGCTAAGTGTTGTCAACATGGAATCTAGGAATCCCAAATTTGTGGCCTAGTGAGGTCTGATGAACCCCGAGTTTCAGGACTAGCTTATAGGTTGGAGACCCCAAAGCTTGTACTTGTTCCCTTTTCCCATAGAAATCTACCCTGAAGGGAATCCCAGGCTGACAGTTTCAGAATGAGTGGGAAATCCTCAGGGGAATGACAATCCTGGTTGAGTGAGACTAAGCATATACTAAGGATCCTCTTTGTCTCAGGTAGTCTCCCCTGTTGTATCAGACCCTTTCCCAAGAAGATCCGTACCTGGGCAGGAACTATCCTTTAGTATCTGTTGTTAGTAGCCCCTTCTCTTACACCCTAGCCTCTAGCTATGATTCCTTTCCCAAGCTTGATTGTATCCCTTCAGTGTAGTTTGAACACTCCCATTTTCTTTGTAGCTATAGTGATGTTAATCATCTTTCCTTGTCCCTGGACTCCCCAAATGGTATATAGGTTCCCCAAATTCTTTTGGTCCTCAGAGTCCATCTTGAGTGGTGGCACTCCCAGGGGTCAGTGACTAGGGCGCCCAGAGTGCAATCCTTGGACTCTGTGCTGTCACGTGTGGGGAGCAGCTCTGTTGTCGAGGCCTACTAGCCCTGAACCCCTTTTGCCCTTGATTAAAGAGTGATTTTGACTATTTAATAGTTCTGTGTTTTTTCCAGTTGACAGTGTGAATCTGTTATGCTTTGCTATCTTCCCTTGAAACAAGGGTGAGGTGAGATTGAACTAATAGAAGGGGAAATACAATTTGAAAACTTACATTTGATAGAGAAATAATTATGAAGTGGGACACTTCACAAATGAGTTCAAACACCTAGAATTTCAATTATTGGAAACATAATTTATTAATAAAAGAGAGAAATAAAGAATCTACCAGCTGGGGCAGAATTCCCTAATGGAAAACTGCATAGGTTTGACATTAAGGAACAGCTTATATACTTTACAGGTTCTTATCTGACAATAAACAAACCTTAACACAGGAATGTGGGATCCAAGATGAGGGGACAATTCTTAGATTTACCAGGGGGTTGTTATCTAAGGAATGTTTATCTTCACTTAGTCAAATGTTAGTTTGCTGACCCTTTGATATTCCTGAAATTCATCCTAGTCTCCTGCCCCCCCCCCCAAGCCAGTTTGTTATCTTTCATAAATAGCTTGATCTCCTGCAAGAAGGTTAACCAGGTCTGTCCCCTAAAAATGCAGACAGGGATAATTTTTCCATCTTTGATCTTTTTGGGGCTACTTCATTCCCTCCTTTTTCTGTTGGGGGGGGAGTAAAATCCTAGACTCATCAGACAGAGGAGAATAATGTGATCTTAAGGCCAAAAGCTTAATAGCCTGAAGATGCTGACGAATATAAGTCATAAGAGAGTTGATAAGGCAGAGTCCTATCATGAGGAGTGGTCCTGCCACTGCCGTGATCAAGGTGGACTAATGAGGGTTGCATTTTGTCAGCTATTTGCTGTACCGTCAATCTATTCCTGGGTCCTGGCCTCCCACATCCAGCCCAAGTCCCCATGTCTGGCCTAGTAACCATCCTTTATCCTCTGGGTTTTTTAATAGTCAGGGAAAGGGGATTCCTGAAATCAAGGGGGACTTCCCAGACCCTACTTCACTCCCTTTGTAGTATGGTATCGGGGGTCCTCCTGCTGCCACAGGGCAGCAGTTTCACATCCCCAGTCTGCACAATAGAATTCTCCTCCTGATTTGCATGATGGTGGCCCTGTAGATGGGCAAGCATAGACAGAGGTTTCTGATAAATACAGAGTCCCTGATGGGGTTGCACATGAAAGGGTCTGTGAGGGATCTGTCCATTCACTCCCAAATAAATCACACAAATCAAAAAGGATTTTGGGGGTTTTCTCCTCTGGGTTGGTCTGTCACTAATTAATTCTTTACCATCCCTTGTCCTACTGATTACCCATCAGTATTGAATTACCTAGAAGGGTAGACTAATTTCCAAAAATCCCAAAAGCACAAGTCCAAGCATAGCTCCACCCCATCCTCCCTTTCCCATAGTGTTCAATGTTTATGAATCTTGATCTTTAAGGGATCCAAGGTTTTGGTGACCTTCCACTGCTCTGCAACTTGTGCTGCTGCTCTTGGTTTAACAAGTTTCAGTTGAGACACATTGATCCAGCATTTCTTTCCTGCCACCTTTACTGGGGGTGGTCAGTATTATCACATATGGTCTAGTCCACTGTGGTTCGAGAGCCCCTGCAGGAATCTTCCAAACCCACACAAGATCTCCTGGTTCACCTGTAAAAGGGGGCAGGTCCCGTTTGGGGGGTGAGGGATGAGCGGTGTAACAGTTAAAAGAGTGATTGGCATAAATGTGTACACGGAAATATGGTTTCAAGACAGTGTCTTGAGTTAAATCAAATATAAAGTGGTTGCCAGGGAAAAATTCCCAAATATGAAATATACCCAAGTCAGCTGGGTTTTTATGGAGATTTTAATTAATACAAATAAGGAATTAATGAAAGAGAGAGAGTAAGAGGAAACAATGAGAAAAGGGCTAGGCCAGCCCCGGCCAGCCTAGGCCAGCCTAGGCCCAAGCCCTAAGAGAGAGATCAGTCAGTCTTTAATTCACTCACCACAAGATTTGTCCCAAGCAAGATTCTAGTGTTCAGAGAGACCCTCCAGTTTAGCTCCTAAGCTCCACTTCAGCTTCCAAGGCTGAATTTTTTCTGAACTCCCCAGAACTGGTTCAGACAGCTCCTTTTAAAGAGAATTTTCTCCTATGTCACCTCCCCAAAGTTCTCACATCTACCAATCACAGTAGACGTTTTAACAAAAGACAGACCATTCTTAATTCACACCTGAGTAGACTAAACTTTTTGAGTAATTCACACCTGAGTAGACTAAAACCTCACACCTCTTGCTAAGTTTGCTTGAACCTTTAGTGATTAATTTGACCTTCATAGGTACTTAGCACCTTCCTAAAAATAGACTTAGCTTAAGGCTTTTGCTTCACTATAAGTATGAGTTAAGTTCTTTTTCATTGTTCAGTAAAGAGTTTACAACTTTATCTTCCCCTAAAGTATGCTTAAGTATGGGTGGAGTAGAGTTCTCACATTCCTGACTAAGTCCTTTCATTGTTTAAAATGGGGAATGGTCTTAACTAAGTGTTCTGAAGTAGAGTCTGAGAATTTTTAAGATTCACAGCAGCCTGGACAGTTTGAGTGATAGTGTTCCTGAGCTTATCCAAAGCCTTCAGGGAAGAGAACAGATATTGGTTTTCACATTCAGTCAAATTTTCTACTCCCAATTTTGGAAGGAGGGGAGGTGGTTGACCAAACAGAATTTCAAATGGGGTAATACCTTGTAGGTATGGTGCACACTGGGCTCTCAGGAAGACAAAGGGAAGGAGGCTTACCCAATTCTCGCCAGACTCTAGGACCAATTTTGTCAGGGTCTCCTTCCAATTGCTGAGTCACCCTAGCTACCAAAGCAGGCCCATTATCTGACCTTATTCCCAGTGGGAGTTCAAACCTAGGAATGATTTCTGATATTAATTTCTTAACTACCACTGAGGCAGTTTCATGTTTTGTTGGATATGCTTCTACCCAAGCTGAAAAAGTGTCTACCAGGACTAAAAGATACCTGTACCCATATTTCCCTGGCTTGATTTCTGTAAAGTCTATCTCCCACTATTCTCCTGGCTCCAGCCCTCTTAACCTGGTGCCCCGTGGTTCCTTTGGTCCCCCCTTTTGATTAACCCACACACATGTTTCACATCTTGAAGTGATGTCTTTGCAGATTCGGTGCACATTATGAAAGAAAAAGCTTCTGTCCAGCATATCACTCAGTTTTGTGCCTCTCCTATGTGTGGTGTCATGTATTCTTTTTGCTAACTGTCTCCCCACTGCTTCTGGCAAGAGAGTCCTGCCATTTGGCAGGCCCAACCATCTAAAGAGGAACCACACAGCCTCCAGGAGGGCCAGAATCTCAGGCCCGTTCTGGATATCTTTGCACCAGCAGTGAGGAACCCCTCCTGGTTCAGTGCCCCCTGCCGTCCTATCCCCTCCCCTCTCCAAATATCTAAGGAAAAAAGGGCAATGGTCTCAGCATTCTGTAGCTTCTTTGGAGCTGAGACAGGGTGTAGAGCTGTCCCTGTGTGATTTTTAAATTTCCTCCATCTTCCTTGGTCTAGCATCCAAAATTGTGCACACCCACACTACATGGGCATGTGCTAGTCAATGAGAAATCAGAAATAACTAACTGATTTTCTGATTGTATTCTGATACAAGACTGTACATCATTATAAGTTACATTTTTCAAGGTAGCTGAGCAACAATAGTAATAGTTGGACTGGGGTTAGTATTAACATGAGCTGTTCTTTTAGCTTGTTTCCAAGTCATAAGCTTCGGTGACTTGGGTCTTTGGAGTGGTCATCTGAGTTTTTCATATTCAGCTGTTCCCAAAATGTTCTCTGTTGCAGGTATTCATTTCCTATGCAAATAAATGCAAAACTTGACCCAAAAATATAGCCTTGACTCTCATGTTTTTGTTCCTTTGGACTATATTGGTAAATCCATTTTTTTTTTATTTTTTAAGTGTGTATTCTAATGAGTAAACTATGATGGACTGTTTAGTTGAACTTTTTAGAGAAAGGGCCATGAGTTTTGGGGAAAGTAGATGGTGGTTTTGGCTTCTCAAAACTGCTTCCTTCTGAACTGGGGCAGCATGGATGATTTGCTCTCAGCATATGATTTTCTCATGGTTCAGTCTCTATCTAAAAGATCTAATTTGGAAATGTAAGCCAATTGTATTGTTTTAATAATTTTGAATTGAATTTTCACTAATGAGTTTGATTAATGGTAGGTTGAACTCAGTTGTTTAAAGAAACTTTTTCACTTTTGCGTATGCACTGAGTTAGATTTATATAATCGTCCAGGACATTTTAGATTTGTGGGGTCTTATAATATTTTACTAGTTTAATTGGCATTTCCAAAAGACAGGGTTTTCACCAAGATGTCTCCTGCCTCAGTATCCTAAATAATCCTAGAAACTACTTATATAAATCTAGATGCAGTCTTGATATGATTCTTCTGGCCCTTTTTTGATCTTACTGAACTCTTGTGTCTTATTTGTAACATTTGGGAATTTGCACCAAGATTGGCTCTGGGGCTGGAGGGCTTGGGGAGAGGCTGAGTGGGGTGGGGCAGAGGGGCACAGCTACATCCAAGGCTGAGCCTAGCTCAACTTCACTCAGCCCCTGCAAAGGTGGAAAGAGGCTAGAATTCCCCACCCACTGTTTTTGGGGGTGGGGCCAGTTTCCCAGCTGGCCAAGGGTGGGGGTTGTGGGAGGATGCATGCCATAGGTTTGCCATCATGGTCTTAGACTGAATAGTCTTGGGAGTTTCTCCCATTGTGTCGGACCTCTCTCACAGGTGGTCAAGCCCATGGCTGGAATCATCCTCTTGTATCCACTGTAAAACATCAGTCTCTCTCAGGTAATCCAGTGAAGTAGTCCCAATAAGAGAAGATAATAAAATTGAAGTAGATAAAGCAGATCAATCCCTTCCTGCATTTTTTAGGAAACAGACTCTCCTCCCCCACCCAGGAGGTCAACCAGCTTATGCAGGCTGCAGACTAGATTATAATTAGCCTAAGGATGAGAATTAGGAAGGACAGGAAACAAAAGGAACTTCAGGAATATCAAGGAGATCTGAATGGAATGCAAGGTAACATATAGCTAACTAGGGATAAGTGATTAAGTACATGTGAAAGTAAACAACCCCTGAATAACCTGAGGATTGTCCACTCATCACTGACTGCGCATACCTGTGTTTGTGATAAGGTTTCTTTGATTGTCAAATAATAATCTGTATGTGAAAGGAAATAACTTTATATCTTGTAACCTATATAAACTATCCTATAATGTTAGTCTGAGGCAGCTTCCACTAGGGAAGTCTGTCCCAGCTGGTAGATTCTTTATTAATCAATAAATAATGGTTCCAATAATTGAATTTTTTGGGTGCCCAGACTCGCTTTATGAAGTGCCCCACTTCACCAACACTGAACTCCTCCTCCCTTGGTATCCACTATACAGCTAATCAGTTTAACATGCCTGTCCTTTATTTCTGGATTAAAACCTGTCTCCAAACCTTGACCATTTTCTTAAAAATGTTAATTTGCAGGAAGGCTTGAATGTGTAAAATTTGTCTATTGTATTTTCCTATAAGTTAAGAGTGTCTCTAAATCATTGAACACTGTTTCAGGCCCATGATGTGAGACATTGCTCCACATTTTCTTTCTCCCAATAAATATATTCCATTTTAAAGATGGGTTTCCTTGGTCTCATTTTGAATAGTGACTAAAAAGAGTATATCTTGTTATTTCAAGATCTCCTTCAACTTCCACTTGACACAAGTTGAAATTAAAGACAGACAAGAAAAGCAAAAAATCAACAAGTTTAAGTGAAAATATGCTTACTATGCAAGCAAAACATATTGAATTGAAGATAGGATGTATAGAAAACCAAAGGATCATGGCTGCTGGAAGATCATGACAGGATAAAAAACCTTAACACCATGATGCAGGAAATAATAGAAGTGAATAGCTCCAAACTTCTTAAGATGGAAATGAAATTCCAATGAAAAGAATTCACGGCTTATCCCCTGGAGAAAAAAAAAAGACCCGAACTTCAAAATCCTAGGCATATATTGGTTAAATTTAACAATTCAGCTCAAAAACAAGTTCCATAAATAATTAGAAAATACAAAGAAATACAAATACAAAGGAAAGGTAATTTGAATAATACAAAAAAAATTATATTTCCACCAGAATACATTGGAGGGAGTAGTATGTGTATAAACAGCAATTGTGCTCAGGATGCAGCCCTGCAAATCCTAGCTTAAACATATAAAACAAAGAACTCAAAAAAAGAAAGAAAGATTTAATTAACTATAAATTGGTTTAGTCTCTTTCCCAAGACTAAATTAAAGAAGGCAATCAAACTTTAAGTGCCTTCCCAATTTCCCTAAGCCCCTGGCCATTGTGTTTTTCCCAAACTTCTGTGACTGGGTATGCTAGCTTCTGTGAACTCAACCATAATGTGGATGTTGCTCCCCCTTGTTCCCATAAATCTAAATAAGCATTTCTTTTTCTTTTGTTCATAGGGAAGTTCCAGTGTTTTGGTGAGAGCTCTGTGTGTCTAAATTATAATTTCCTTGCACCAATTAAAGACACACTAGTATAACTACTTTGGTAGTTTTGTAATTTTTTTAGTAAAAAGAGGCATGAAAAATTATGGACAAAATCTGGCAGTGCCCTGCCTACATCTGAATTAATATTTGGTTTTTGTGAGATTATATTACAATATAGAAGGGCACATGAAAGTGGGGGAGAGGAGCAAGAGGATATTCAGGAGTTCAAAATGTCCTGGGGTCCAAATGAAGAATGAGGAGAAGATGACCCCTCAGTCCCAGAAAGAGAAGAGCCTGAAAGGATGTGGGTGAAGAAGATGAAAAGGAGAAGAAAGGAAAGAGGATTTGATTTGGTGATGGGAGGTGGTTCCACTGATGAATACTCATAAGATAGATAGTCTATGAAGGGAAATAGGACCTTGTACTACATGTGTTCTGTGGGATTTGGTGCTAGAAAAGTCTACTTATCCTATCTTTGTTGTGGGAGGAAGTCCTATGGAATGGGCTGACTCACCCAAGGAATTACAGGCTTACCTTAAATCTTATAAAATGGAGAAATTTATTAGGAGAGAGGATAATATGGATGGGAGGCAAGATAGAGATGACCTCTCCCAAGAGGATGAGAGAAGATTTTATATTTGTTTGCAGACAAAGAAGGCTATGTGATATACAAAGAGTTTAGAAAAAACTGGTAGGGGCTGGGGGAGTGTCTGAGGTTGAAATGTTGTAGATCAGTGGGATATGCAGATCTCAAAGGTATGGAACATGTGTAATATTTGAAATTACTTTTAAAGACTGATTATATTAATTATTGGTCGCCAAGGATTTCACTTATGAAAATCCTAACGAAATACTCAAGTCTGGGGGCAGCTGGGTAGCTCAGTGGATTGAGAGTCATGTCTAGAGATGGGAGGTTCTAGGTTCAAATCTGGCCTCAGACACTTCCCAGCTGTGTTACCCTGGGTAAGTCACTTGATCCCCATTGCCTAGCCCTTACCACTCTTCTGCCTTGGAGCCAATACACAGTATTGACTCCAAGACAGAAAGTAAGGGTTTAAAAAAAAAAGAAAGAAAAGAAACACTCAAGTCAGAATGGAGTTTTATGGTAATTTAATTACAACGGGAATAAGAAATTATTAGAGGGAGAGAAGGGAAGAGGGAGAGAAGGAAGAGGTTAACTCAACCTTCTGGAAGAGCCAGAGGGAGTTTTAGGCTTTGGAGGGTCAAGGCAAGGAAGGGAGTCAGTCCTTTCAATACGTGATCGATTTGAAGGAAAGCTGTCTGCAGGCCTCCTCCCAGCTCGAGCTCCAGAATCGAACTGGCATCTAGCCCTGTCCACAGGAAGTGAGCTAACTCCAGAGGCTTTTCTCTGCCTCACTTCCTGCACCTCACACGTGCCAATGGTGGCTCAAGCTTGGCTTAGTACAGCCCGGGGGACAGTTAGTTGTTTCTGATTTGTCATTAGCTAGCACATGCCCCTGTAGTGTGGGTGTGCACATTCTTGGGTGCTAGACCAAACAAGATGGAGGAAATTTAAAAATCACACATGCATGCCATCTTTGTTCACTTATTGATGTGCTCTGGTTGCATGGAATTCCTGAGGTCAGAAGCACAGGGAGTTCCTCACATGTCCCTTAGAATTTGGGATGCCTAGGTTTCTCACATCTCACTACACCTTGAGATGAAGGAAGATGAAATTCTTGGGGGCAATTAGCCCTAGAGAGTAGAAGAGTATGGACAAAGGGAGGAGAATTTAGGACAAATGTGGAAAGAAAAGTGACCAAAGGAAGGTATAAATTGCTGGTGTGCTGCATTATCAGAGACATTATGGGAGGGGCCTCTTGTCCTGACTGTCCTGTCTTCTTTTGTAACTGCTTTGGTGCTTCTGGGTATTTTTCCAGGTTGACAAATATAAGGGAGACACCTTGTAAAAGAGCCTATAAGGCAACATTTTTCTATTGTTCAATACTTTTTCATAATCAACAAATAAAAAATAAAATGGGATTTTATAATCTCTACATCTTCCAGGCAATTGTGAAATGGCAAAGATTGATCAAATATTGAATATTGCTTGCAAAAGCTTGTTTTTCCCCTACTAATAACCTCATTGAGAATGTCCTCAATTTGTATTTAGATGATTCTCATAGAGATTTTGTATAGATAGGAGAGTAGGCATATGAATCCATAGGTGATGTTCTCTTAATCACCTTTTTTGGTTTCAATAAAGTCTCATATGTTTTTCCATGTCTTTGGTATGCTCCTCTTTTAGTTACCTTGTATATCAATCCCCTGACAATTGTATTACCTTCAGTACCTTTCTCTACTATATATGGTAGGTCCAAATTAGTAAGAATAATTAATCCCATAAAGTCCCAGTATTTAAAATCACACTATTAAAAGTTAGAATTACATGTAAATTATGGTAATTGGTTCTCATTCACTAGAAACATATAACAATATTTTTTAAAATTAGTTTTTAAAAATCTATTATTAACATAATATAATAGCAAAGGATAAAGTATTCTTCTCCTGTTTATTATAAAGTAATAGAAAACCACATTTAAAAAATTAAAAAATGACTGATTATGAAAGCCTATACTGATGATGGGATGAAAACATCACTATTGTTCTTTAAAATATTTTAGATACATAAACTGAATTGTCTTTTTCTTTAACTCTTTCATACACTGGTAGGTGCAAAAAGCTTTGTCCACATCTCTGTGGTGTATGGGGTGCTCAGGGAAGAGTAATATCTTTGGTATGGAGGGCTTGTCGTGCCCTCCTAGGGCAGCTCTCCAGCCTCTGACCCTCACCTGACACCCAACTCTCACTTGTGGCTCCCAGTAGCTGCTAGCATGCAGCAGCGGCCACACCCTGGGCAACAGCTTCGACAGGCCGGCTAAACCTTGTGAAGGTAGCCATCGGGTCGTCGACCCCTGGTGAACCAGGGCTTTGCTCACCCAGCATGTGAAGACTGTTTCAGCGGAACAGACAGAAGAAACCAATAAGAAGGTTCAACGGCTGAGAGGGCGATGCAGCAAAGCACTGTGGAGTGCTTAGGGCGTGTTGGAGCACAAAAGACAACATGACTGTCCAATGCAGCTGAGGAAGTCTCCAGGTGTAACAACTTTTCGTGCCAATGGACACAGGCTTCCAACGCCGAGAGAGTGGGACTGTCTCTGTGCATCGACTTTTCCACTTAAATCTTCATGCACAAGTGTCTTTGTGCCCCAAAACGCACAAAGACAATCGTCATCCTCGGTTACGGAGAGACTACTACCACCACCACCACATCTCTGTGAATTTTCGTGATCATGTTCCCACACAATGAGACTAGTACAGATTGATGACCTCAGGCATTACCTAAAATCATTAATATTTTAAAATCAATATTTTTCAACTGGGGATTTTTCAATTGATTTTCAACCTGTAAATCAATCTTTGAAAATAGCTTTAGTTATCCATGCTTTCTTATTTAACCACTCCCCATCCTTTTATGTGACTTCCAGGGAAGGCGAGGCCCTGGCTACTAATCCCAAGGAACTAAGTAGATAGTAGTAGAGGGTGATTCTCCTCATGAATCCTGGCACTGAAACAGGCTGCACAAAAATGAATTAACTGTAGATGACCTTGATCAATGAGTATCAATATCATCATCTTCATTATGGCTTTGTTGTTCCTGATGCTGCACCTTTTCTTGATCATCTCTGTATACTAAAGGACCCATTGTAAATTGCAAAGATTTGGCAAGACCTACCATGTAGACCAAATGTTTTATTTGTTTATTTAAATCACATGGCAGATATACTATGTTATTTCACAAAGTAGAATGTAGCAGGATTATGTCTCTGGGATTTATAATTATATTCAAGTGCCAAAACATATAAATAGTTGTTCTTCATTCATTTCTCACCAAAACCTCTTCATCCTGGAAGATCATTTCAGCCCTGGAATTAACACCTGGGAAGTGCCCTCTTGACCCTGTAACCCATTTCTCTGATTGGATGGACTTTTCTGAGAACTTCAAGCCATCTCTTAATTTTTCTCCAAGCTGCAATAGAGATTTCTCCATTATGCTTCTAGCTAGGTACCTTCTCCTAAACCCTTAAACCTACCCCAGAGTACCCTTTTCAGTTTCCTTTTATATATTTTCTTTTTACATTAGAATATAAATTCTTTGAGGGCAGGGATTTTTTTCTCTTGTACTTATATTCCAGTGCTTAGCATCATACCTGGCACAAAGAATGCACTTATTAGTTAGTACATGCTGACTGACATTTCACTCAATTACACAGGGTATAGAATTTTCATTTTTACTTTAGATTAAGATGCATAATCATTTACATTCACATAGTATCTCTTAGTTACAAATTTATGTTTTTATAATCTCATTCAGTCTCCAGAAAAAACCTGGGGTGTGTGTCCAAGAGTGAAAAACCAGACTTGATTAGATTTAATTTCAAGTCCTAGATTTAACACCATTTCTGTGGACAAGTCATTTTAAGTTCTAAGATCTTTTGTTTTCTCATATGTAAAATGAAAACAATCAAACTTGCACAACCAAACTCACTAAGTTGTTAAGTGGTATCATGGAAAGAGCACTACATTGGGAGTTAAAGGATCTGATTCAAATCTTGTCTCTGTCATTCACTAGCTGTGATTTTGGGTAAGTCACTGTACCTTTTAAAAAATTAAGAAACTAGAAAAGATGATCTCTAACCTCGTTTCCAGCTCTGAATTTTTTTATTTTTATGCCCTGTCCTTCCCCACCCCTCTATGTTAGTGCCTTCTCCCAAAAAATTACCTTACATTTAGTTTGTATATATTACACATCTACAAATATATTGCAATGTAAGTACTACATGCAATATGTTTTCATTCTTTTCTCTTTATTCTGAACTTAACAAATACCAAATAAAACAAACATTTCCAAATGCCTTTGTCAACTGTGTTTTTGGAACCCCCAAGTTTTGCCCTGTCTCTTTAAGGGAAGTCCCAGCCTGACCTTATCTCAAACTGAACAATAAATTTTAAAGTACCTAATGATCTCAGCCTATATATATATATAATCTAGATATAATCAGATCTTAAGTACCCTTTTTGTTTTAGAAGTTTCTCCCATCATAGTGACATGGGCATTGTACCCCCAGATACTCAGGCAAACTATTATGGACAGAGAGATGCACCTCCAGGCTACACCTCCATCCTATCAGGTTACATCTCAAGATATCTGTTTGTTAAGGAATCTTTATGTCCCCAGGCAGATCCACCCCATCAAATGCCAGAGTGACTAACACTCTCTGTTGTAAAAAGTATAAAATCCCCAGAACTGATGTCCTCTGGAGGACAGCCTTTCCATCCATGCTGTCCTCCCAGGGAACTGCTCCCCATCTTGCTGTCCCACCTTGCTATCCTCCTGGCCATTCTCAACATTACTTTCTAAATTAATAAATTTCTTTTTTTGTTTTTAAGCTAAGTTTTGGAGTCTTGCATTCTTGCAAAAGGTATCCTTCCCGACCCCCAGGGGTACACATCTGCATCCCATAACAATATCAGAGACCTCTCCCAGGTAGTCAAGTGCCTGGTTGGAATCATCCTTTTGTATCCATTGTAGAATATCAGCCTCTCTCTGATAATCTAGCCCTGGACCCCTCATTTTCTTGTGTCCATTGTAAAGCTAATCAATCACACTTTCCTGTCCTTTATTCCCCCAAAAGGAATATAAGACCTCAAGTTCTATTACTCTTCTGAAAATCTCCTTTTGTGGTATGTTTTCCCAGTGTCCCAGAGCTTTGGCCCTGTGTGATATTAAGTGCTTCATTCTGTGTGGAAGCCAAGCATATTTCTTGTCCTGATTAAAGACTTGTTCTTTCTAACTACTTTAGTGGTTCTGTGTTTTCAAAGTTGACACCTTGTAGAGCAGAAATAGGATTTCAATGAAACTGCAAAATTATTTTATGTACATCCTGCTTTTCTTTTAAAATATATAATAGGGGGCAGTGGCTCAATGGATTGAGAAGCAAGCCTTGAGATGGTAGGTCTTGGGTTCAAATGTGGCCTTAGACATGTCCTGTGTGACTCTAGGCAATTGCCTAGCTCTTACCACTTTTCTGCCTTGGAACCAATACATAGTATTGATTCCAAGATGGAATGTAAGGTTTTAAAAGTAAAATAAAATATATGATAAATTCAAAATGTAACTTTCAAAATTGTTATGGTTATCTGTATTTATTTTCTGGCCTTCCTGCTGTTAGCATCTATGCATTTAAAAAAATGTTTCAATTAGGGGGCAGCTAGGTGGCTCAGTGGATTGAGAGCCAGACCCAGAGATAGGAGGTCCTGGATTCAAATATGGCCTCAGATACTTCCTAGCTGTGTGACCCTGGGCAAGTCACTTAAGCTCCATTGCCTAGCTCTTACCACTCTTTTGCCTTGGAACCAATACACAGTATTGATCCCAAGACAGAAGTAAAGGGTTTAAAAAATAAGTTTCAATGACCCAGATTTCTTTCTTTTCTATATTTTGGAAACTCTATTACTAACCCTCCTCTTCTTCCTATCTTCTTTCCTTCTAAACTGGAAAAAAATAAAACAAAATTTTTGTAACCAATATGAGTAGTCAAACAAAACAAATTCCCACAATGGTCAGGCATGAAAATGCATGGATTATTCTGCATTGGGAGTGAAAAATTCCCTACCCCCTCATATGAGGATTGGATTTTAATGTTAGCAGTAGTTTTGAGTTAATCATAATTGTAATTCTAGAACAGTCAAATAATGTTAGCATAAGTGATGATTTTAGTAGGCCATTCGTAATTATTTTAGTGTAAGTATTAAGATTTTGAATTAAGTAAATAACTGCTTTAGCATATGTAATCATTGTAAGTGTAGGTCTCAGTTTGAGGCCTTAGCCTTAAAATTGCTATATCATGCACCTTTGGCAATAATTATGATCTTGAACTTGTTATCCAGTATATGTCATTAGACCTGACCCTGGGTTCAAAGCCTGGTACCACCCAACACCACCTACTCCTATTATTTGCATCACTAGTCCAGCCTCCCCTGCTCCCCCTGCTCCCCCACTTCCCCTTTGTCTATCAAGTGACTTTCAAGTCATCATCAAGTGACTTCTACCAATGAGAAGTATTTCCTGATTACTTTAACTAATCCATATCTCTCTATTTTTATCACTATTCTGAATTATTTTTAAACTGGTATATAAGTTGTCTGATTCTTTTGGGCATAAAAGAAATCTTCTCACAATGGTCGGGGGCTTGACCAGGAGTGAGACTGGCTATCTCCCAATAAACCTATTCTTTTTTGCTTGGAGACTTTGCTTCTCTTATTTGCATTCCTGTGCTTAAAAATTACGCAACATCTTGAGTTCATCACCTTTTTATCAAAAAGTAGGCTTCATCTAGAATCCTGGTCATTGTACTGATCAGAATTTTTAAGAATTTCAAAATTGTTTGCATTTTCAATATTTTTATTGTTGTTCTAATGGTTCTCTCCAATCTATATTAGACATTCATACATGTTCTAGGTTTCTCTGAAGCTGTCCCTTTCACAATGTCTTATGGTGTAATAACAGTCCATATAGTAATTTGTCCAGCCATTGTCTAATTGATAGGACCCTTTCTAGTTTCTAGTTCTTTGCCGCTACAAAAAGAATTGCTATACTATAAATATTTTTATAGGTTTAAATCCTTTCCCTCTTTTTCTGATCCTTCTGGTGTGAGAGCCTAGTAGTAGCATCATAGAGTCAAAAGGTTTCTATGGTTTAGTAACATTTGGGTATAGTTTCAAATTGCCTTACAGAATTATGGAAAAAAACAAAGCTCCAAAAGCATTCCATTAATGTTCCTGTTTTCTCACAGCCCCTCTAACAATTATAGTTTTCCTTTTTTTTGGTCAATTTTATGGTTGTGATCTAAAAATTCAGAGTTATTTTAATATTTATTTAATTATTAGTTATTTGGAGCATTTTTTTCATATGGCAGTTGATAGCTTGGATTTTTTTCCTTTGATCAATTTGATCAAAAAAAGTTCATATCCTTTGTCTATTTATTCAAGAAAGATTCTTTGAGTGTTGTGGCCCATGCCTTGTTTCTTGTTCTTATACATTTGAATCATTTCCTCATATACTGGATATGAAAATTTTATCAGAAAAACTTGCTGCAAGTATTTTTCCTCTATACTTGCTTATCTTCTGATTTTAGCTATATTGGTTTTGTTTTTGCAAAAGATTTTTGATTTTATATTATCAAAATTGTCTATTTTACATTTTGTTACTTTCTGCCTCTTGTTTGGTACTGAACTCTTCCCCTATATTTAGTTCTGACAAATGATTTCTTCCTTGTGCTTCTATTTAGTTTATACGGTCATCATCCTTGGTCTGCAGTATGACATGCTGATTTATACCCAGTTTGTGCCAAACTGATTTTCAGTTTTCTCAACATTTTTTGTTGAAGAGTGAGTTTTTGCTCTAATAGTTGGGCAGAATCTTTGGGTTGATCAAACATTAGACTATTGTGTTCATTTACTTCTTTATACTGTATACCTAATCTGTTCCACTCATCAACATATTTCTTAACTACTATTGAGCTGTCTTGATCATTATTATTTTGTAGTACAGAGTGAGATTTGGTTCAATCCACATTCCCCCCCCCCCCCATTAATTCCTTTGAGATTCTTGATCTTTTTTCTTCCAAAGGAATTTTGTAACTTTTTTCTAAGTTGATAAAACAATTCTTTTGAACTTTGATTGGTATGACACTAAGTAAATTAATTTAGGTAGAATTGTTATTTTTATTATATTGGCTTAGTCTACCCACAAGCAATTAATATTTCTCTAATTATTTTGATCTATCATTATTTCTATAAAGAGTGTTTTGTAATTATGTTGATATAGTTCCTCTGTGTGACTTGGCAGGTAGATTTCCAAATATTTTATTTTTTCTGTAGTTTTTTAAAAAATTGAATTTCTCATATTATCTTTTTTCCTGCTGGACTGGTAATATACAGAAATGCTGATGATTTATGTGGATTTACTTTATATACTGCTACTTTGCTGAAGTTGATGACCTGGGTCCTGAAGAATCAGACACGATTGAATGACTGAACAACAAAAGCAATCTATTTGTTCTTTTCCTTTTTCATCCATCTATCTATTATGACAAGTTTTACCTCAAAGGTAGGGATTGTCCTACTTTTGTTTTGTATCTCCACCATCTATAACTGAACTTGGAACATAGCATAACAAACACATTGATAGTCTTGTGTGGACAGATAAAAAATTCTGTCATTTAACCTATATAAAAGCCAGTTTTATAAGCATAAACATTGTTTATCTCATCAGTGTTAATTGCTGAACAGAGATCAATAATCTTGAGTCCTCAATTCATTTGTTGAATTTCTAATCGATATTCAATATCAATAGAATGCATTCTAAATCCAACCAATTCACATAAAAATAAGAGCACTGTGAATTAATAATCAATTTCTGTGTGTATATACATAGTGTATGTATATGTATGTATATGTATGGGTGTGTGTATATACATAGGAAGTAGTCAGAGGTGTTGAGTGGCATGGAAAAGAGTGGGTTAGTTATATAAGAAACTGAAAAAGTCGTGTCCTATTAGGATTGTTTGATTATAATAAATTGCGATTAGCTTGGCAAGGTACTTTACTAGGGATTATCGGGCAGGAACTTGGATAAGAACACACTTTATATTATATAATGTTTAGCATTATTTCTCTCTGCCACACTAAAGCTTAAATAACTGTTCGGGGTTATTTTCTTTTGAAAGAGGAAACTTTAATTCATAAGATTAAACAATCTTTCTAAAATAAATAGATGTTGCTTAATTTTCTTAAAACCCTTCTGGATCGATTCCTGAAAAAGTTCAAAATGGCTCTAAGCCCCAAATAGAGGCTCGTTCATTGATCCAATTGGCTGAGCTACTTAACCGAGCTCCCAACAGCCATTCTGTGGCGTCACTGCCGCCGGAAAGAGATGATTCCTGAAACATCCTGCCTTTTCCTCTGCATCATCGACGTGGCAAAATGTCAGTCCCCACGAACCAAGGCCATCATGGAGGATTCCGTTTTATTTTAATATATTCTCTATACAGCAGCAACGCTTTGCTTTGAGAATACAGGCTTTCTTCCTTGTAATTTCTCCTTTCAATTTTTAATCTCGACCTGGACACGGGATAACTCAGATCCTTTCGAGGTGATTTGAATTGAGTAAACTGGTGGACACCATGTTGTACGGAAAACTAGAGTACAGCTAAGGCAGTGGCTGTGGGGGGAATGGGAGGAGTCGGAAGTCGGAAGTCAATGGTGTTTGGGGGCGGAGCTAGCAGTGAGGAGAGGTGGGGTTGCTAAGCAATGATGCATTTCCTCTTTTGCTCCCTCCGATAGTGTGTGGTTGGACGGGTTTGTCGGGGGGAGGGAAAAAGGGAGGGCAGAAAGAGGTTGGTTGCCACTGGGAAGCCCCGGACACAGGTAGGTAAACTGAGGCGCGGGAGGGCCTGGTGCTGGAGAGGAATTGTTCATTTGGTTGCGAGTGTTTGAGTAGAGGAGTTTGGGGGCTAGGGTTGTGTTTGGTTCTAGGGAGGAATGCGGGGTAGGGCACTGTGATGAGAGTAGTGGGGAAGAGAAGGGAATTAAAAGCAGGAGCCCTTGGGGGCAGGTCTGTTGGAACGACCCTCGGGACATGGGTTTGGAGAAATGGACGGAAGAGGGGTATTAAAAGTCGCGCAAGTACCGAGAGTGGGGAGGAAGCTGTTGAGAAGAGAGAGAGACGAAGGAATAACAGTGTTGGAAGGGCCTCAATCCCATCTAGTTCAACAATTCATTACCTTAGTGGGAATCCATGTACATGTAGTGCCATCTAGTATTAGTATTGAAGACTTGTAGTGAGTGGGACCCCCATCCCTTTTTTTGGATAACCCTAATTTTTTGGAATTTTATCTCTAACTTTGTCCTCTTCTCTGCGACTTCCACCATTACTCCTAGTTATGCCCTTTGGTGCCAAACAAAACAAGTCTAATCCTACTCTAACATATGATCGATCGTCTTTCAAATACTTGAAGACAGTTATATCTTTTTTTTTTCCTCCAGGCTAAATGTACTTCACTTCATTCAACTTACCCTCATATGGAATGATCTCAAAGCCTTTTGCCATCCTCTATCAGGAGGTTGGTCAAGGTTCATAAGGAAGAAGAAGGCTGGTAAAGGTCGAGGAGAAGATGAGAAAGGAGGAAGGAGGCTGGTAAAAGGATGAGAAAGCCAGGAGATAGGAAGGGGGTAGGAAAAGAGAGAAGGTGAGAGTTTCTTCTCTTCCCTTCTCTTACCTCCATTCCCTCCAGGCAGGGGGGAAAAAGAATGAAGTAGGGTTTGGAGATAAGAGATTGATAAAATGATAAGGAAAGTAGGTTGGAGGAAGATATGCTCCATTTGAATAGGAAAGACATAGAAAAGTATAGGAGTATCAGTATGTTCTGGTTTGGGGGAAACGGGGTAAGAAAAGAACTTTGGGCAAGCATAGGGAAGGAGAAAATTGGTAGCGTAGGGAGCTCAGAAAAAAGGATAGGCCAATGAAGAAGTCAGGCCCCTGTAAGGTTAGTATTTTTGAAAAGAGAAGGCTACCATTTGGTGGATTTGTTTGAGGTGAACAACCAATTTTTTGTAAGAGACAATTAGAGAAGAAGGGGAATGGAATAGAAAATTGGGGGGGGGGGTATGGATTGATGACCATAGAAGTAAAAGGATGAATTAAAAGAATATTGTGAGAGAGTTGAGGGATGAGATTGGGAATGAATTGGCATTTGAGGAGAGGGCTTATTGTTGGGGACTCTGTATTTGAGAATAATTTGTCTTTTGATCTTTACAGTTTCTTTTCAGAAATCTTCACAGACCAATCCAGGTTTCTGCCTTCACCCAGGCTGGACTTTACTACTCCAGCTGCTACTTCATCCTGGAGGCACCTTGCCTCTTCTCTACCCGAATGGTGCTACTTTCTGCTGATCCAGGATCTAGACCTCCTTTGTCCCTTACTTCAGAGCTGGTGTTCCAGGTCTCTCCTACTGGTAGAACCCACACCAGGAAACAAGAACTTGCCCCTAGACAATATTTCTCTAAACTAAGAAACCTCTTTATTAGTTTGAATTTGACCCTCCAACAATTGTTTCGCCCTCTTTGAAGACTCAGGAGCTTTTGTCCTTGAACCTTCTTCATCCTTTGAGGAGAAATTTCTCCCTAGGATAGCTTTAGGTCAGGTCCTTGGTGCCAACATGCTAGTCTGTTTTTATGAATAGGACCTTGCCTATTTCCTGATTGGCATGGCTGAGCCAAGACAGGTTCCAGGTGGCCGTGAGACTCCACAAGGGGAGCTTCGGCCAGATGTTGTTGAAGATGAGGCCTCTGTGAGTTCAGGTCCAGAGGAGATGGGAGGAGGAAGAAGTGGCAGTAGCAGTGAGACAAAGTTATCTCCTAGAGAGGAGGAAGAACTGGATCCTAGAATACAGGTGAGAAAATGAAAATGTTTGAACAGAGGGATTCAGCTAATTCTTTGTTGCTTCAGAAAGAAAACTAGAATAAATGGGTTAAAGTTACGGGGAGACAGATTTCAACTTGATGTTATTAGTCTGGCCAGGGGAGGAAATAGGAGCACTGAATTTGGAATCAAAGGAACTGTGACTTCATTGCTTACTTAAGTGACCTTGTATATGCCACTTCACTCTGGGCTTTAGTTTCCTCAACCTGAAAATGAAAGAGTTGGACTACTTTATAATTATCTAATACACAAGATCTCTTGTAACCCTTTAACAATTGATTCTATTAGTATATTGCATATCTCCTGTCCCTGGTAGTGTGAAAGCAGAGGGTGGCATTGCTTAGAGATCTTGTAGAAGCAATTTTTGATGTATAGGTTGTATATGAGCGACTTTAGATGAAATTTTTTATCCTTAACATTCCTGTCTCCCAGAGGTATGCTAGAGCCAGCTTAAGCTGGCTCTCAAGAGCAAATAGTTCACATTTTTAGTGTAAACATTTGCACCTCATAAAGAGGCATTTTTATTTTGTTAATTATCTAGACATAAGAAATTGATGGGAAAAATGTTAATAATGTAGGCTAAATTTAAGTATATTGTATATACCTTTTTTCCCAGAGAGCTGTTTGATGAACATTTATCCTGCACACTGCTATATTCTTCCCTTGCCCTCTTCTAACAGTCTCTTAGGGCTTATTAAAAATTCTGCTTAGTGTTAAAGAAGTATACTTCATGAAATAATGTGAATAGTTGGAATTGAATAGAATATCAACCTAATTCCTGGGTGCTGAAGGGATTAAGAATAGAAGAACTAGGGGGCAGTTGGGTAGCTCAGTGGATTGAGAGAGGTCCTAGGTTCAAATCTGGCCTCAGACACTTCCCAGCTGTGTGATCCTGGGGAAGTCACTTGACCCCCATTGCCCAGCCCTTTCCAATCTTCTGCCTTGGAATCAATACGCAGTATATTTTTTAATTAAATCCTTACCTTCTGCAGAAGGTAAGGATTTAATTAATAAAAAGAAAGAAAGAATAGAGGAACTAGGGGCAGCTGGGTAGCTCAGTGGATTGAGAACCAGGCCTAGAGACGGGGGTCCTAGGTTCAAATCTGGCCTCAGCCACTTCCTAGCTGTGTGACCCTGGGCAAGTCACTTGACCCCCATTGCCTAGCCCTTACCACTCTTCTGCCTTGGAGCCAATACACAGTATTGACTCCAAGACAGAAGGTAAGGGTTTAAAAAAAAAGAATAGAGGAACTATTAGAATGGAATCAATTGAATCAAGGAGGCATTTTGAAGTAGGGGTGGAGAGGGGAGGACTCTACAGTGTTTTTATTGTCCATGTTTGATCTCTTGGTTAAACTGTATTGTTGTGGCCTTGGTTATTATGTAGATGAAGCCTCTGAGAAATCACTTAATTTCAAGTTCTTAACTTTTGCCTAGAAGCATTTGAAAGTCCTCTGCATTCATATTTCTAAACTGATACCATGATGGGCAAAGAAATAGAAGCCGAGGTCACTGTTCTCAAAATGGTTCCTTTATTTTAAAAAATAAATTGTTATGGCTACCTGCTTTTTTAAGTATCATCAGAATTTCATTAAGTATCTTTCCTCTTACATCTCAGAGAGCCATCCCACATAACAAATAATATTTTTTTACAGAGAAAAAAGGAGGAAAAGGGAAAAAAATCAGCAGAATTGGTCAATATACTTTAAAAAGTCTGAGAATATAAGCAGTGTAGCATACCTGTTGATTTTCCATCTCAGCATCATAGTAGAGTAAGGGTATCTCAATAGTAATAGCAACAACAGTGATATAATAACTCACATTTATATAGTGCTATAAGGTTTGCAAAGCATTTAAAAAACACTATTTCATTTTATACTCACAACATTCCTGGGAAGGAAGTGCTCTTATTCCCATTTTTACCAGTGAGTAAACTAAGGAAGAGAGAGGCTAAATGATTTCCTCAGTGTCAGGTGGTAACTATCTGAGGCTAGAACTTAATTTAGATCTTCTGGACCACAGGTTTAATCCCCTATCTATCATTCTACCTCACTGTGTCTTGCCAGTAAGTTGCTGGTAGTCATAGTTTGTTGAAGGTACAATATGCACCCAAGTCTTTAGGACTCCCAAGAGTAGCCTTCTATCTCAAACGCTAGTGTGTTTAAGAGTAGGAGCTAAAATAAACAAACATTATGGCTTCCATCTTTCCTTTGAGAAACTTTCCCTGGTGCAGGAGAAAATAAGACTTTAATATATGACTTTTTGTATCAGGCAACAGTGCAGTACTGTGTAAACCAGTATTAAATTACCTAGTACCAACTGTAGGATTTCAGGGAAAGTAAGGGTCAGTTGTATAGTAAAGGTTTTGTAAGATTTGATTTAAGTTGAGAATTGAGTTTGCAGTGGAAATCTGCTACTCACCAAATTAATTGTTATATTTACCTTAGTACTTTGATCTGAAGCAGTCCAAATTTTTTGATATCCTGATGGGTTATTGTTGGAATGAAGTTTAGGTTTGTGGATAGAGATCAATGACATAGACTCAATTACTGGTACCCAGGTATCAGTAGCTGATTCTGATTTTGTTGCTGGATGTATATTTTATTCCCTTTAAATGTCTCTTGCAAATCATTTTCTTGGACTTCATCTGTGACCCTTTGCCCTCATCCCACTCTGGAATGTCCTTTCTATTCTCTGACTCTTTCTAAACCTCAGTCAAGATTTCCTTCTTTAGAATGTTATTGTTCTGTAGTTTTGTGATGGGGTTTTCTTGGCAAAGATAAGGAAGTGATTTGTTGTTTCCTTCTCTAGTTCATTTTACAGATGAGGAAACTGAGGCAGCAAAGTAACTTGCCCTGAGTCACATAGCTAGTAAATGCCCAAGGCCAGATTTGACTTCAGGCCAAACTCTGTAGCCAGTGTATCACCATGCCTTCCCTAATTTTTTGATCATTGCTTTACTTTGATTCTTATTAGGATTTTAATATTTTTTCCTCTCCCTCCTTCTTATTGCTCTGTTGTTTTAAATGTATTTATGAATATTTCCCCGTATTATTTTGTTTTTCTGTCTCCTACTAGACTTGGAGAGATTATTTATGTCAGATTTTCTTCTCTACCTCTATCAGAGTTCAATACAAACTTTACATGTAGGAAATAATTTTTATATATATATATTTATATATACATATAAATATATATATATATGCTATTGAATAAAGGACTCCTTTAGAGCCAAACAGGTGCAGTTTGGGGTAATTTATTCTATTTACCTTTTTCTGTTGGTAGAGGGAAATGAGTGACCTGAGCCTTTAGGAATTCAGACTATTGTCCTAGCATCCTGGGAATTTGTTTGACCTGCTTTAAGGAGGTCAGCCTATTTAGTTGACTCATTGACAGAAGAATTGAGCTGACTCACATAGCATTCTTTATGCATTCCATTTCAGCTGAGTATTTTCAGAGTTCTCTGCTTGAACAGCTAAAGTGGCATGTGTTACCAACAACAAAAAAATAGTGGCCACCACAAATGGAGAAACAAGACAAGTCAGCAAAGATTTCCTGACCCCACTTTATCTTTGATTTGCCCTTCATGCTGGTCTGGCTACCATCCCATTACTTTGAAGACTTAGCTAGAAATTTGTGACTCAAAAAAGGTATGCTGGCTTCCCTGCTTATCTATTGTCATGATCAAAAAGCTTTTATTAAGTATCCAGTTGCATGTTAACCTTTTTAGAGAGCATGTACTTTAAGAGAGCCTTTTATATAGGGAAGCAGCATAGTATAGTGAAGAGGATATTTATAAACAGAAGACCTGAATTTGAATTCTGATTCTGTTTATTACCTATTTGATTTTGGACAAGTCACTTAATCTCTCTGGGCTTCAGTTCCTCATCAAAAAATGAAGGTGTTGAACTAGGTGGCTTCTAAGACCCCTTCCAGCTCTGAATATACAATCCTATGATCCTGGGCTTTGTTCTCTCCTCATTCTTCCCCTTCCTTCTTCCAACCCTTCATTTCTTTGGTGCTTGTGGGCTCAATTTTCATTAAAGATGACTTCTAGACCTATATTTCTTGTCTTAGTCTCTTAAATTTCCATCCTGCATCACCAATTGCCCATTGGCCATTTTGAATTAGGTTTCTCATAGGCATGTCAAATTCAGAACAGAACTTTCCCCACCAAATCCAACCTTCTGAATATCCCTATTCTCTTGAGGGCAGCCCCAGGATGAGGATCACAACCTAGTAGTCCATGTTTACTTATTCTTCCTTATTCCACGTATCTAGTTAGTTGCTATACCTTGCAGATTCCTCCTTTATTATATCTTTTATCCATACCCTTCTCTCTACAGTATTTCTTGCATCCTTGCCCTTCTTTCCACTTATCTAGCCACCACCTAGTTCAAACTTCTTCCCTTTTTACTAGAACTATTGCAGTACTCTGCTAATTGGTCTCCTTGCCTCATATCTGTCCCATTTCAAATCTGTCATCCATATAGATGTCTAAGCAGTATTCCAAAAGAATAGATATGACCATGTCATTCCTTCATTATAAATTCTGCTGGCTTTCTAAAATAAAATACATTTTAAGCTCATTACAACCTGGCCTCGGCCTTCCTTGCCAGAATTATTTTATATAATTTTTCTTCAGGCACATGATGGCCCAAGCAAAATGACCTTTTTGTTGTTCCTTACAACATTCCCTGTCCTATCTCTATGCCTTTGTATTTGCCATTCTCCCTGGCAGAAATTTATTCTCTAACTCCATCTTTGAAAATTCATAGCTTTCAAAGCTCAGCTCAGGTGCCACCTCTTCCATGAGGCCTTTCTTGACCTCTTCTAGCTGGTAGTATCCACCTTTCCCCAGATACTTCATATTTGCTTTTATATTGCATATGTTTGCTATTTTAATATGTGCCTGTTATCTTTCTTGACAGTAGTTTTATTTTTAATTTTTGTATCCCCAGTAAACAGTGCTTTTCACATAGGGGTTTGTGCTGATTGATCTTTCAATATTATGGTCTTGGCCCACCTAAAAAAGCTGTTCTTTTTTTCAATTTTTTATTTATTTTATGTTATTTCTCAATGGCTCCCTTAACCAATAGAACCTTCTCCCTTAATAAATTAAATATATTTAAGCAAAACAACCCATTGGTCATATCTAAAAAAGCATACCTTAGTTGGAACATAGAGATCATCACCTCTCTGTCAAAAGGTTGGAGTCATCTTTAAAAATAATTAAACCTAGACACCAAAGAAGGAATGAGGGATAGAAGAAGGAAAGAGAGGAATGCCTAGATGGACAGATCATTGGAGCATATATTTAGAACTGGAAGGAACAAGCTAAGTTGAACTCCCTCATTTTACAGAAAAGGAACTGAGGCCTAGAGAGATGATGTAATTTGCTCAATATCACATAGATAATAAATGACAGCTGTAATCTGAACCCAAGACCTCTGATTACAAATCTGATTACTAAATACAGTGAGTCATCATTGGTTATTGATTCCAAAGTCTTTTAGTGTTGTTTTGCTATTGCTTTCCATGTTTGTTGTGGTCATTATGTAAATTGTTCTCTTGGTTTTGTTTACTTTGTTCAGTGTTATTTCATATAGATCTTTCAGATTTCTCTGAATTCTTCATATTTATCTTTTTATGGTATATTCTATTATATTCATACCCATTCTCCAAACAATGGGCACCCCCATTCTTTCCAGTTCTTTGCTACTATAAAAAATTGTGTATGAAAGAGAAAGGAGACTTTCCCCTCTGGCTTTGACATCCTTGTGGTGTATGTGCCTAATAGTAGTATTACAGGATAAAGGAGTATGTATACTGTTTAGAGACATTTTTAGGGTAATTCTAAATTGTTTTTCAAAATGACCAATTCATAGTTTCACCAACAGTACATTATCTTCCCAAAGCTCCTCCAACATTTATCACTAATCTTTTGTTACTTTTGCCAATCTCATGAATTTGAGGTGAAACCTCAGAGTTTGGTTTAGTTTTCAATTTTGAGCTGTTCATCCGTTTGGAATGAGGTGCTATCTATCATCAGTTCTCAGTGGAACATAAAACCAATTGGTAAACATTTATAAGATGACTATGGAATCATATTTATCTATGACCTCGGCTTTAACATTAAAAAAAATGGGGGGGGATATATTTTGTTTTTACATCACTATAATTTTTATTGAACTATCCCTTTTAACAAAGAATAAAAAAAGAAAGGGAAAACAGAAGTTCAGCAAAAGTGATTAACATATTACCAGAATTTGATAACATATGTATTTCTCCATATTCTACATTTCTATAAAGTAGGAGAGATTTTTATTTTCTTCTTTCTTTTTTGGTGTTATACTTGATCTTGATCTAGAGAAAGACTCATATTCCTGACTTCAAAATCTGGCCTCTGACACTTACTAGCTCTGACTGTTAGCAAGTCATAATACCCTGTTTGTCTTAGTTTCCTCTTCTGTCAAATGAATGGAGAAGGAAATGGGAAACCACTCCAGTATCTTTTCCAAGAAAAACTCACATGGGGTTACGAGTTGACATGATTGAAAAGTCTTTAAACAACAATAACAATAGCAGCAACAACTTGGTCTTTATAATTACCTAGCATTCATTTTCACTTTTCTGCTCTAGTTATTGTTCCATTTATTTTAAAAAATACATTTTTTTAAACTTTTACCTTCCATCTTAGTTGACTCACTTTGTATTGGTTCTAAGGCAGAAAAATTGTATAGGCTAAGCAGTGGGAGTTAAGTTACTTGCCCAGGGTCACACAGCTAGGAAGCATCTGAGGTCAAATTTGAACCCAGGACCTCCCACCTATGGGCCTGGCTCAATCCACTGAGCCACCCAGCTGCCTTTGCTTCTTCCATATTTATTGTAGTCATTGTATATATATTTTTTCTAATTCTGCTGACTTTACTCTGTATTAATTATCTAAACCCCATGTATCATCATTCATTTCTTCATATTCATCTTTTCTTACAGCAAAATAATGTTCTGTTATATTTAGTGTACTATAATTCTTTTAGCCATTCCCAAGCCATGGGCATCTACTTCATTTCTAGTTCTTTTCTATTGCAAAAAAAGAAAGCTCCAAATATTCTTATATGTGGACCTTTCTATCTCTATCCTCCTCAAAGTATATGCCTGGTGTAGGCTCTCTGGTTCAGAGTACAGACATTTTAGTCTTAACATAATTCTTAATTGCTTTCTAGATGGTTGGACTAATTCATAACTCCACCAATATTGTGATTTAGTGTGTCTGATCTTTTTACATCCCCTCCAACATTGATCATTCCTAGACAGCTATGTGGCCACAGTGGATAGAGCATTGGGCCTAGAATTATGAAGACCTGAATTCAAGTCTGGCCTCTAACACTTATTAACTGTGTTGACCCCAGGCAAGTCATTCCTCTGTTTGTCCCAGTTTCTTCATCAAAAATCGTGGAGATAATAATAGCTCCTACCTCTCAATTTGTTGTGAGATTCAAATGAGATAATATTGTCAAGTTCTTAGTAAGTAGTACTATATAGCTATTATTACTATTATTTTTTATTATTTTAAAATCTTTGCCAATTTACTGAATGTGAGGTAAAACCTTTATCAGTTAATATGTATTAAGTCAACTAGCTCAGAATAACACAGCTTAATAATAAGCACATGACTTGATTTGCTACATTTGACTCTAATTTTCTTTGTGATGTGGTGGTATGTCAGGGTAGCTGAGACTGGGTTAGAACTCTTAGTTAAGACCTTTCCTTTGTCACAGACCTTTTTCCCACTGCCCATTCCTAGACATGTATAAATCTCATCTTTCTGCTTCTTCTCTTGCATATAGGCCAAATGAGTAGTCTCCTTTCCATCCTGTGTGTGTGTGTGTGTGTGTGTGTGTGTGTGTGTGTGTGTGTGTGTGTGTGTAAGAGAGAGAAAGAGAGAGAGAGATTTTGTCTGGGGGTGTAGGGCATGGCATATGGTCTCTAAAAGGTTTGCCATCACTGCCTTAGACCATAGGATTGATTGCCATTTCCATTGTTAAAAGACTCTTGATGGATATAACCCTTCTTACTCTCTAAAAAATGCAAAGGAGGCTCTTTTTTCTAGATGGGATTTATGCCTTCTAAGGATCTGGATAACTAATTCCTCTTCCTTCATCTCCCCTTGGACAGGAAGAGCTAGAGCACTTGAACCAGGCCAGTGAAGAAATCAACCAAGTAGAGTTACAACTGGATGTGAGTGTCCTTCACCTGTTCATCTACCTGGGGCACCAACATGGGATTTTGAATATCACTTATCTTTAGTCACAGGAATCTGAGATATGCCTTGTGCAGGGAGCAGCATGGAATAGTGGAAAGAATATCGACTTTGGAATCAGAGTACTAGGTGTGAATCCTGGCCTTGCCACTTTAAACCTGTGTAAAGTTGGAGAAGTTATTTAAATTCTCTGGGCCTCATCTGTAAAATAATAAGTGTGTTATATTAAGTTAATTTAGAATTCTTTTCAGCAATAAATCTTTGATCTTCTAATAATTGCCCTCTGGGGTATCTCTTTTCCTTCCCCTTTGTTTCCTTTTTTGCCTAAATTTATATGAGGGAGTAGAGAAGGGAAAGGAGGAATAGCAATCTTTCTGCTCGCTTTAGCTTTACTTTCTCAGGAAGAAACAAAGACAGCAATAATCATGTTTTTGTTTCAAACTATTTCTTGGATTCCAGGCACACTGGCTCCAATTCCAGCTTGAAACCATGGTGTCTTGTGGGGAGGGGGAAAGGAAAATCTCTGGGATGGGGAATTTTAGAACACTGAGAGGACCATTTAGGATTCTTGACTTCTCATATCTTGTCAACAGGAGGCCCGGACCACATATCGGAGAATCTTACAAGAGTCAGCTCGAAAGCTCAATACACAGGGCTCTCACTTGGGAAGCTGCATTGATAAGGCCCGGCCATATTATGAGGCACGGAGGCTGGCCAAGGAGGTATCGGCACTCATATCCCCTGAAAGCACATATTTTCTTCTACTGAGCAGAGAGAGCTGACTCATGTGTAGGCATATTGTACCTCCACATATGTGAGTTTAGTACCTTTTCTTAGTTGTTTTACATGATACGGTAGAAAGCCAGCTGGTCTAGAAGTTGCCTAACTTGGGCTCTCTAATTTTGGTTTGCCACTGGATAGCTATATAGTCTTGAACAAATCATTTCCCTTCCTTTGGTCTCAATTTTTGATCTGTAAAATGACTGGTTTGGAATAGACAATTTTTAGGGTCTCTGCTAAGCTCTGCTCATATTTGCCTTTGTATATAGCATTTTAAGGTTTGAAAAGGGCTTTCTTTGTGACACTGTGAGGTTGATAGTGTAGGTACTATTAATCTCGTTTTACAGATGAGGAAATTGAGGCTCTGAAAGGTAAATGATGTCTTCATGTTCACATAGCTAGACAATATTTGAGGTAAGATTTGAAACCAAATCTGAGCCCTAGTCTGGTGCTTTTTCTTGCATCTGCCTCTGCTACCTCTTCCTCTATTTTCTATCTTTCTACAGAAATGTGTCTCCAATTAGGGTTTTCATAACATTGTTTGAGAGAGAAAAGAGGACAGTAAGATTGACTTCTCATTTCTTCTGACTCTACTGAATATGGGATTGTCATATTCTTGGGGCAGACATGGAGGGGAAGAATCTATTATAGCTACCTTTCTCATAATTGGTTCTCCCTCAACCAGAATTTTCTTGGTTAGGGGAAGTCTGGGCCTCTTCTGTGACTGCTCCCCATCCTCTCTCCAGGCTCAGCAGGAAACACAGAAGGCAGCCCTGCGCTACGAACGGGCAGTGAGCATGCACAATGCTGCTCGAGAGATGGTGTTTGTGGCAGAACAAGGTGTCATGGCTGACAAGAACCGGCTTGATCCTACATGGCAGGAGATGCTTAATCATGCCACCTGCAAGGTGAGGGGGTAGCCAGCAGCATCAATCCTTCCCTTCCTTTATTTCTTATATTTTCTCCTTTAAGCTGTATCTAATTTCCCTCCTAAAATTCTGTTCCCTAATATTTTACCACTCCCACCCCCTTTTCCCCACAATTGTCTTTACTCTTTCTTGACTTCTCAAGTTTGTCCTCTGTGTTTCAGTCAAGAAAAGCTCTTCATTCGTCCTTTATCCTCTTCTGCCAGGCTTTTCCTCTAATTTATTCTGAATGTAAACTCTTATGCCAAAGAGGGGTGCCCCCTCATTGGCTTTTTGTCAATGTGCCCATCAATCATTTTTGTTTTCTTTCTCTTTTATTTCCCTCTTATCCCCAAATTTCTGTAACTCCTTCTAGGTAAAGTGTAATATTTTATACATCTCTAGTAAGAGAATATTTAGAAGCATAAGCTGATTATGTGAAATGATTCACTGGGGAGACTAGGCATATTAATCTCCCAAGGATCTCAGTTAGAGAGATTTCAACATGCTCATCTCCCAATAGAATAATAGTGGGGATTATTGGAAGAGAATTTCTCTCTCCATTATGTCACTTTTTTAAATGTCATCTCTCAGTGACCTGGAGGTCAAAGACCACTGAGTAAACTCAAGTATAGGTAAGCCTTCAGAGAAAGGAAGTTAAAAAACCAAGGAACCAATGAGACAGCAAACTGATTCCATAGGCACTGCTCCCCAGGGCAGCCCAGGCAAATTAAGAAACTATGGTTGGTTCCTTAGATATGATGTGTGAGAGCTAGTAGGTGGAGAAAACAGCTTATAAGAGGAGAACCAGGAGCTTGTGGAGGAGCTGAGGAACCCTTGAAGGTTAACTTCAGTCCATCATGGTGGCCAAAAGATTAGTAAGCTCAATAATTCTCTACCTCTCTCCTACCTTTCCCTCTCTTTACTACTACTACTACTTTGATTTAATAAAGTTATAAAGCTACTAGCAACCTCATAATTTTATTATTACAGCTTCTTTATTTGTTGCTCTCTTATTAGCTTTTTCTTTGAACAGCCCCATCCTTGAGGACTAATCTCACACAGTTCATCTCTCCATTGTATTCATATCACTTCAGCCTTTGTGTATATAGCTCTGTGCAACTATAATTACTTAAGTCTGTTATTCATTTCTTATTTATATTCTTGTCAGCAGCTTTAATGTTCTCTGAATCAATAAGTATTTGAATATATTTTATATATAATAACAATAATTCACATTACATAATACTTTAAGGCTTGCAGTGTTTTACATACATTATCATAGTTGATCTTCATAACAACTCTATGAGGTAGGTATTATTATTATTCCAGTTTTATAGGTGAGGAAACAGAAGCTCAGGTTAAATGACATATCAAGTAAATTCCTGAATCAAGAGTGAAACTCGGGTCTTTGTGACTTCAGGGCTATATCTATTCTACCATACTGAGTTTATAATAATAATAATTGACATTTGTGTATCAATATTTGCAAAGCACTTCATGTATTATCTCATTCAGTCCTTGTAAAAATAGGTGATATCAGTATTATTATCCCCATTTTACAGAGGACATTTAGGCTTAGAGTAGTTAAGTGACATAATCATATAGCAAATAAATACTGTAGGTAGGTAGCTAGGTGTCACAGGCCTGGAGTCAAAAAAGAAATGCCTTCTAATGCTGATGCAGAAACTTTCTAGCTTTGTGACCCTGAGCAAGTCGTTTAATTTCTCTTTGCCTCATTACAGTTTCTCATCTGTAAAATGGGGATAATAATAGCACCCAAACTTAAACTTAGCACAGTGCCTGGGACGTAGAAAGCACTATATAAATGTCAGTGATGGATAAGATGTACGACCATGAAATTTTTCTTTACCATCCTCACCAAGAATAATAACTAAAAACAAATGTCCTGCTGCTGACGTATCAGTAGAATGGTCTAAGATGGTTGTTTTATCAGAATCCTTTCAAGTAGCATATAGTGTAAAAAGAGACTGAGATGTACCACATGTACTAGATGTAACACATGTACTATTGGCTCACATGCTCCAGAATTTAAAACAAATCAAGTGTCTGAACAAATTGGGCTGTAATAAAATCTGCCTTGACTTTCATTAGGCTTATTGCCTTCACCTTTATCTTCATAATATGAGCCTTTGCACTCAATGAAGTGTTTAGTACAGAGTGATAGTTGTCTTAGATCTTTTATCTATTTAGCTTTTGGATGTCAGGTTGGGGAGAGACCAAAGGAAGAAAGCCTTTGGAAGTTGATTTCATCCAGTTGTCTGTCTCTCATGCTTTGTGTTTTTTGTCCCATGGGACCCAGGTGAATGAGGCAGAGGAAGAACGTCTTCGGGGAGAGCGGGAGCACCAACGGGTGACCAGGCTATGCCAACAGGCTGAGGCCCGGGTACAGGCCTTACAAAAGACTCTTAGGCGAGTCATTGGCAAGAGCCGTCCATATTTTGAGCTTAAGGCTCAGTTTAACCAAATTTTAGAGGTAAGTTGCTTTGGTAGCCAGGCATGAGTGAGACTGGGAGGCAATTGGATAAGAGAAACCTGGGATAAATCTGAAAAGAAAATAGTATATGAGAATAAAGGGAAAGGGAAAGAGAAAGACAGTTTGAGATATGAGCAGCAATTTTACTATTCAGAAATATCCAAATAGGGTAGGGATTTGGATGTTTGATCCTGGGCGACTATATGAATGATGTGGCCATCTCCAATACTGTGCCAAGAAAGATCGATGTAGTTCAAGAGACTTTAGAGAAGCTTGAGAAGTGAGAAGGGAAAGAGGAGTACTCAGTGGAGGCAAAAAAGAAAGGGGAAATGTGAAGAGATGGAAAATCAGGAGGAAAAGATTGAGAAAAGTGAAGCTGAGTGTATAGGAATGAAAGGGACCCCAGAGAAGATAAAGGTAGAGCCTAGAGAAATATTAGGAAGGAGATAACACAGGAGAATGGAATTAGAGAAGGACAGAGAAGAAAGAACAGAAAGAGCAAAGAAGTCAAAGAGAAGAATTGTGGGTGTAAGTAAGATTAAGGAGAAAGAAGTATGTGAAGAGAAGAAAGGGAATGAGTAGGGGAGGTGAAGAATGGAAAGTTAATTGTTGAGAAAGGATGATGTTTGAGGCAGATATTGGAACAGTGATGCAGATACTTAAAAATTGAAGAATTCCTTGAGGTTAGTAGAGGAAGAAAATACTGAGGTAAAAGGAAGAAAAAGTATAAATATTAGAAACTGATAGGAAAAAGGAGAGGAAATAAGAAAAAGTATTAAGGTGAGAAGGAATCCAAGTGAGGAAGAAGACAAAATTACAGGGAAGATGACAGAGTAAAATGAGGATAAAGGAAATTTAGGAAGACCTTTAGAGGGTTTAATTGGTAGACCATTTCATATTTCTGTTTTTGCTTCCTTTAGGAACACAAGGCCAAGGTGACTGGACTGGAACAACAAGTGTCTCAGGCCAAGACCCGCTACTCTGTTGCCCTGAGAAATCTTGAGCAGATCAGTGAGCAGATCCACGCCCGCCGCAGGGGTTTGCCTCAGGCCCCAGTTCACAGGCGTTCTTCCCCTGTGGGGGCTGAAGCTGGACCTGAGAGTGGGGATAGTGGAGACCCCAGGGTTGAGGGGGCAGAGGGTGGATATCTGGAGGAAAGTGGGACCCTTGAACCTGGCCCTGCCCCTGATACCTTGAGCCTCCTGAGCCTTCGCACTGTTGCCTCAGACCTACAGAAATGTGATTCAGTAGAACACTTGAGGGGCCTTTCGGACCATGCCAGCTTGGATGGCCAGGAGCTAAGCCCTGAGGGTGGTGGAGATCGAGGGAGTGGGAGTCGGGGTCGTCACCAACGAAGCATCAGCTTGTAGCCCTCACTTTCCCAAAGAGTTGGGAGTGTCTCTTCTTTTTGTCCCTGAACCTTTTCTCACTCAGGGGGTTCTTACAGACTCTGTTGGTGTCCCTTTTCCCTTTGAGTGCTCCTCTATTTTGAAAAGCCTCTATCACCTCTGTCTCTGATGCTCTCTTCTTTTTCTCTCCTCACTGTCTCATGCACTTCTCTTTCACTATTGTAGATCTCACTTCTGCCTTATTCTTATTCTGAGAGGCTCTTCTCACCCCTCTCTTTCCTAGCTTGGGCTCTTCTCTATCCATCATTCTCTGTCTCCTACCTGAATTTCTGTTTGTGTTTCACCATTTTTGTCTGTCTCACCCCTCTCTTCTTCCCCTCAGGGAATTCAGTCCAGAAGGAAACTGACCAGGGGAGTGATACTGTCCATGGAGGCTCCAAGTTGCTTTTCTCATTCATGCTACACCCCAACCCAATCCCATAGACACATTTTCCACAATCATCTTTCCCCTCTTTAAGATTCTAATCTCTTACTAAGGCCCCCCAAATGCTGCTGGACCCTACTGGGGATTCTTATGTTTTTTTGCCCTATCCTAAACTGCCTAGATTGTAACCCTACAATATAAGAAGTTCATTTATTCAAGATGCCTTTCACCAGATTTTCTCTTAGATTTTTATTGACTCAAAAACCCCCTACAAAAACCCCCTCAAAACTCAAAAAACAGTTAAGTCTTATAGGGTGATGGTAAAGAAATCTGAGATTGACTCCCTCTTTCTTGGTCCCCAAATCAGCAATGATAGTCTAGGTTTCCTGCCAGTGGGCTATGTAAACAGGGTTCCTGTTTCCAACGGCTTTGGTGTTTTTTCATCCAACTTCTGATTTTTTTAAGATTGACACGGTTCTATTGGAGTCTAATTTGAGAGATCATTTTGGGAGGGCCGGGAGTGAGATTGTTCGAACTTTAAAATAAATGACCTCCCTCTGTGCTCTTGTTGCTAGTGATTCACCATGTTTTATCTATCAAGTGGAAAATGCCTAGTCCTCTTCTCCAGCTGCCCAATATATGAGTCAAGGATAGATTTATGAACTACTGTTCCTCATTTTACCATCTCTCTTACATCATGGGTAGGAGAATTTGGGTACTGTTGGGGCTAGACCCAATTCCCCCCTATCCCCCTTCCCCTCCTCCAATATAAATTTCTATTTCTATATCCCTCTTAACTTGGCTGCTATATTCCCTTCCCACCTCCTATCCCCACCTGTATCCACCATCTGTAGAAGACGGAGAATAAGATGTGCCAATGAGAGCCCCTTAATTCTTTAATTATAGCTCCAAGGAAATTAGAGCCTAGAGAGGTCTGTCATATCTATAGTATATACAGTGACCCTCACACATCCTTAGGTTGTATGTTAAGGGGATGTTATTTTCCTTTTTGACTATCTAGAAGACATGGAAAGTGGTTCCTTTTGACAGGGGCTATAGAGAAATCCATTTGTCTTTGTTTCTTACTTCATCTGTATTTCATAGGTACTCTTCTACCCCCCTTCCCACCCCCCTTAAGGCACTCATCTCTGCATATGTGTTTTGGGAGAACAAAGGTTTACATTTTAAACTCTTATCCTGAATGTTGTTTCCCCAGAGCGGGGCAAAATGGTCATAATGAAAACCATTGTGTTTGAAGTGACTGTTGTGTAGAAGTGGAAGGAGGACGGGGGAGTGTATATGAGAATGGAGGGGCAGACTGATAGGATTTTATTTAAATAAAAAATGAACTGGAATTTCTTCCTGTCTATTGTCTGTATACAAAGGGAAATGGTGAATAGCAATGAGGAAGATTATAAAATTTGAAAGTCTCCAACTGATTTCAACTGCTAGGCTTATCTAGCCTTTGATTTTGAGATAAGCGTTGGTATCACAGTACCTACTAGAATTTAATTTTGTTTTGTAAACTTTGAAATAACTCATAAATATGTTATCTGTAAACAAAGAAATCTTAATCTCTAGAATTCTAGTAAGCTTTTATGGCCTATAGGACACTTCTATCTAAGAAATATGGCCTATCAGTATACAAACTCAGCACATCTGAAAAGTTTCTTACCTTCCAAATTTGCTTCTCCTTTCTATCAGTAGTACTTGTTTGCCATGATTCAAACTTTGTTTTTTTGACGCTTCTTCACTTTTTATGTCTATAAATAAATTCTTGGTGACTAAATAGCATATCTTCTCAGTTGGCCTTCTGTCTTATTACCACTTCCACTGTCCTTGTTGCAACCTACCTCCTAAAAGTTCTTTCTGTTGCTACCCAGTCCTCCAAACCAACTTGCATAGATGTTAGGATGTTTTATTGTTTATAGAACAGTTCATATCAATGGTAAAAAATCTTCATTGGCTCCCTATTACCCACCAAAGCCTTCCACAATCTTTTTAGCTGTACCTTGTACTATATGTATAGGGACTGGACCTTTGATTGCAATAGTATGATTTAATACCCACAGGAGGAAACTCCACAATATATGTGGTCTTAAGAGAGTTGCATGAGAGGTTAAATGAAATGTTCAGTCATATAGAAAATATAACAAGTCAGGACTTATACCCTGGTTTTTCTGGCCTCTAAAGCAGGCTTTCTCACCAACTATGCCATACTGTACCACTACCTATTTGCTATTGGAGTATTCCCCAAACTTTTCCATCTCTCTGCCTTTGTATACATTGTTTCTCATGCCTGGAATGCCCATATTCCCTTCCTCTTCTGTTAAATTTCTATTCATCCTTTAAAGCCTAATTGAAAGAATGTCTTCGGGGAAGATTTCTCTGATCCTTCTGGACCCTTTTTGGTTATGGTCTTAGCATTTTATTTGCACCTCCTTTATGTAATTCATTGGGCATATAAAATTGTTTTTTAAATTTCCATTGACAAATATAGGAATTCAAATAAGTGAACAAGAAAGAAAACCGATCATGTAAAGAAAAACCAAGGAGGGGGGCAGCTGGGTGGCTCAGTGGATTGAGGGCCAGGCAGGGACAGGAGGTCCTAGGTTCAAATTTGGCCTCAGACATTTCCTAGCTGTGTGACCCTGGGCAAGTCACTTAACCCTCATTGCCTAGCCCTTACTTCTCTTCTGTCTTAGAACCAATAGACAGTATTGAGTCTAAGAAGGAAGGTAAGGGTTTTAAAAAAGAAAAGCCAAGGAAAGATTTTAAATGGTTATGTGTTCTGTAACTTCTTTACTGTTTTGTAAATTCAGTCCCAAACGATGTTTATTTGACTTTAACAGAGTAGTACCCACATTGTCCTGGTTTTCCTAATCTCTTCTTACTTTGCTGCATGAATTTGTTGCTATTGCTGCCTCAACTACATGGCTGCCATTTGTCTGTCTCTGCCTGTATCCATAGCTATCCATTTATTTTAGTTTCTGCTTCCCTCGCATCACTTCATATGCCTTTCTTTGAATTTGTTTTTTTAGGGTATGCTTCGTTAAATAAGCTAACATTTGATTAGCCATTTCCCATTTGATAGTTGTTGAGAGTTTTTTGCTGTAACAGTGCTCTAGAGGATATTTTTGTACCAATAGGACTTCTTTTCCCCATCCATAATCACTTGGAAGAAAGGCAAAAGTTGGGTATATTTTTGAAACTTATTGGGTATTTCCTTATTGTTATCCAAAAATGTTGGCTCTTTAACTCTTGTAGCAGCTCAATGGCAGGTGCAGCATACCTTGTCAGCATTGAACTTTGCCCTTTTCCATCTTTTCCAGTTTGATGATGGTGAGGTAGCATCTCAGATTACTTTATTAACTTAAATATGCTTTTATTGATGCCTTGGGTCTTCACATTAGTTATTTCTGGTGATCTCTACCCCCTCCCCCCCCAATGAACTGGTCTTTCTTTTAAAAAAAGTAATTCAAAAGTGACATTCATTACACTGTCCTTACTTGGTTTCTTGTTTTTGCCATTGGTTTTTCAATTAACTCAGCATTTAGTGTCCTTTTAGTGATCTTTTCATTTATGTTATATAGCCCTTGAGTGCATGGTTCTTTTGCTTCTGTTTCACTCTAAGCAGAACTTCAAATCATCCTGTGTTTCTCAGAAGTCCTCATGCTTGTCATTTTTAGTGCACAGTAATAATAGAATATAAAGTATATGAATGTACCCCATAATTTTTTTCAGCCACTCTCCAGTTGATGGGGTATTTTCTTTGTTTCTAATTTTTTACTACTACAAATAATGCTGCTATGAATATTTTGGTACATATTGGACCTTTGTCTTACATACTTGGAATATGTGGTCAATAATGGGATTGCTGGGACAGAAGGTAAGGATGAAATTATAACTTATTTTTGCACAAGTGAAATATCTACAATGGTTGAACCAATCAATATCACCACAAATAATGTATTTGAGTGCCTTTTTCCCCCACAACCCTTTCAGCATTGACAGTTCCCATCTTTGCCAATTTATAGAATATAGTGAATCCACAGAGTTAGAGCATATAGTGAATCCTAAGAATTATTTTAATGCTTGTTTCTCTTACTGTTAAGGGGGAAGGTAAAGCATTTATATGGTGCCTACTATGTGCTAAGTGCTTTATAAATATATCATTTGATCCTGTGAGGTGGATGCTATTATGCCCAGGGTCACATAGCTAACAAATATCTGATCTCATTTGAATTCAGTTCTTCCTGTCCTAGCATTCTATCCGTTGTACCACCTAGCTGCCTCATAATAATAGCTTTTGAAGATTTAATAAGTGATAATAGCTAACAGCTTTTTAGAGTTTACAGGATGCTTTACATATATTAATCTTATTTGAGCCTCACAAATGGCCCTGGAAGCTAGGTGTCATTATTATCACCATTTTACAAATGAGGAAATAGGCTAAGAAAGATTATGTGATTTGCTCTATACAACTATACAGCTAGTGACTGACATAGGATTTGAATTCAGGATTTGAGGTGTGTTTTCAAACAATTATAGTTTATATCTGCAAGTATTCATTTATTATCCTATAGAGCAGCAGTTCTCAACCTCTCAATTTGTAGCAATGAGAATACATAATGCATATCAGGTATTTACATTCCAAATCATAACTAGTAAAATTACAGTTTTGAAGTAGCCACCAAAATAATTTTTTGGTTTGGGGTCACTGCAACATGAGGAACTGAATTGTGGGGTCACAGCATTAGAAAGGTTGAGAACCACTACTATAGAGGTTATCCTTCCAGAAAATTTGAAAAGTCATTGACATTTAGAGTCCAATAGGAAAAGTCATTTCATTGCCTAGTCATAGAGGCTTGTCAGGCTTTTAGTTCACAGTATGTTTCATAATTTCTTATGGTGTGATAGCATTCACTACATTATATTCCTATACTTTGATGCATCCTGACTTATAGATTTAAGTACTCTCTCCAGGGAAGCAGTTCACTGTCTAACTAGGCCTTCTCTGCCACTTCTACCTGCTCCCCCCCCCCTCCTATAAATCCTACATAGGGGGTAGTTTGTTAAATATTTTGATATACTAATAATGGAAAACTCTAGGATCCTAATCTGCTAGCTCATTGTGTCATGGAGATGAGTTGTCAAAGGCCAGGATAGCGAAAAGTTTTGAATTTGGTCCTAGTCACTGACAAATCTGCTTTCTAAGTATTAGTCTAGTGAAGTACAGAGACATTTATCTCTAGAAAGCTGTTTTGGGTATGGCAATGAAACAAAATTGTCTCTAAGGCCTAAGCAGTGCAATCTCTTCTGCTTCAGGAGGGGCAAAGTATGCCAAACAGTTTTAAGTCTGAGTGTGAACATAATTTAGCTGTTGGTACCTTAAATGTAAGATTTATATTCAGTAAATATTGAGGGACAGTGTTCTAGTGGCTTACTCTCACCCCTACTGGTCTGCTGATCCATCTCATAAAGATAAAACATTACAATATATGAATTACTAAACAAAAGTGAATAGCAGCCTTTTTAATGTACCTCTGTAGGTTGCCTTAGAATCAGGAAACTCTCTTTAAGGAAACCATCCAAGTTGCCTCCCCTCAGTTCTCACATCTACCAATCGCTGTCCATCAATTTCCCTGTGCCAATGGAGGCTCTAGCTTAACCCAGGACCGCCCAGAGGTCTCTGGCTTTGCACATGTCTGTTGAAGGTCATATTTTCAAATAATTAAATCTTTGATCCTTTGCTACAGCCCTTCCTAAATCCTGTTAACCTGAGTAGGGTAGAGATTGGAATAATTAAATTTTGATCTATGCTGCAGTCCTTCCTCAATCCTGTTAGGACTGAGTAGGGTGGAGATTGATTCCAAGTATCTCCATTGTATCAATTCTAAAATCAATCATGACTCAAAGAAATTCCTGTTCTATGCTTAAGCATAGGTCAAAGTCCTTTCCATTGTTCAGCAAAAGGTTTCTGTCCTAAAGTAATCTTAAGAAGGGAGGAGGGGGAAACTCTCATGCCAAAGGGGTTCACATTCCAATAGCCAAGACCCACTATCAATAGGGAATTTTTCAAGTATGAAATTTCCCAATGGTGAAATTTCCAACATTTATAAGTCTAAGAAATTTTGAGGTTTACATTTGGAAGAGTTAAAAGTTATTAGAAATTTAGGTCATGGACAAGCAATGGCACCTTTGTTCTTTTTGCCATTGGCAAAAAGTATTTGTATTCTCTGAGCCATGAAGTCCCTTATCTAAACATTAGATGAAGAATTATATAGACAATGGCCATTTGTTTGGAGAAAGAAGCCTTGGAATACTTGGGAATTGAGTAAAATGGGTGAAACACCATTGATACAAATGGCTCTTTTCCTATATGTAAAGGGTAAGATTGGAAACTATTTTTGACCTGTTTCCTCTCAGAAACAACAAAGTACAATGAACACTTTTCAGAAGTTCCTGATGCATCTTGCGTTTCCAGTCTGTTGGTCTTTATTAAACAAAAAAACCCATCCCAATTCTTCAATAAATCTCTCCTGGATGCATACATTTTGTGCAAGAACTATAATTTCTCTGGGATGGTCATTGGATTACTATAAAACCATCTAAAGACTGGTGCCAATTGTGGATAGAATTTAATCACCCTCCAATTCCTGACAGACCCCTTCAAATGAATTCTGACATACCATAATTAACATACCATAATTTATTCAACTTCCCCAATCAATGAGCATTTACTTTGATTCTAGAATTTTTACATTTAAAATAGTATTGCTATGAATATTTTATATGTGTATTTTTCTAATCATATTCTAAGAATACATGCTCAGTAATAGAATTTCTGCATTAGAGAACATGAAAGTTTTAGAAACATTATTCTATCAGTAATGTACTAATATGTTGTGTTTTTCTGTATCCTTGCCAGCATTCAGTTATAAATTATCTTAAAGTCATGATCATTGATGGGTTTAAAGTCAAGACCGCTTTAAAAATTTGCATTTTTCCCATTTGTGATTTTTTAATACTTTTATAAGTGTTTTCTCCCCTTTTATTAGGTGCCTGTTTTTATCCTTTCACCCTTTATTTCCTATTATCCTTGTAAATTTTTGTAAATTCCTAATGGATTTTGGATGTCAGACATTTATAAAAAATGTTCAATGCAATGATTTTTCCATTAGTTCAATCTCTTGGTTTTTGAATGTATTACTTTTAGTTATGGATACTTTCTTATATAATCAAATTAATCCAATTTTTGCTTTTTAAAAAAGTAATGGCTGGCCAAGAATGTTTCTCTTTTCCACAGATGTAAAAGTAATAATTTTTATGCATAATCTTATATAATTTTTAATCATATGATTTTATATTTTTATATTGTTGCTCTAGTTGGAATTTACTGTGGTTATGACATCCATGAGATGTCAAGAAAATTAAAACAAGGCCCCTTAGCATGCTGGGTAGGCCCCCTCTGTTGATCTTATGGGAGGACATGAAGAAGAATCATACCAGATGGGCAAGAATGGATGAGTTATATTCTGAAATTGAACAGGCAGTAACCACATCAGTGAGATTTTAGACCCATTGGCCTAATGCTTGATGTTGGTGTTTTCATTTTTTTTCCCACCAAGTACTGATTTTTTTTTGTTGTTGTTTTGTTTTGTTTTTTCAGAAAGGTGCTTAGGGAATTCTTTCACCAGACATTTATATTGTTGGAATTGTTGACCACTTGACTATCTTGGGCATGATTCTAAATCCTGCTTGCCCAATCTATCCCACTGGACTTTCTTTTAACACCTATTACCTGGTAGTTTTAATGATTATTACTTTGAGACCTAGTAGTACAAGACTCCCCTCCTATCTACTTTTTTCATTATTTCCCTTGATCTTTTTTCTTCAGAATGTACTCTTATCCAGGTCAGCATATTGTTAAATCTACAGATCAATTTAATAGTATTGTTATCCTTATCATATTAGCATGTGTGAATAAGTGCTTATACAGATTGTATCTTGAATATTTGGTTTTTCCTTTATAAATATTACCTTATAGTTGTATTTATACAAGTTTGAGTGTGTCTTAACTCCTAGATATTTAATACATTTTGTTATGTTTAAAGTACAGATGATTTTGAAAGTGAGACTTTATATTCTGATATTTATTTATATTCTGAGACCCAGAGAAGTTAAAGGGATTTGCCCAAGGTCACAAAATATGTTAGTGTCACAACAGACACTAGAACCCAAGCCTTCTGACTCCAAATTCAGTGCTCTAGAGGTAGTAAATTAATGAAATTAATGAAAATTCCTTACAAGACGTTTTTTCTTGAGAGATTACAGGAATCTGTACCTCATATCAAAGGAGACTTGCATACCACTCTATTCTTGGCAGTTGGATGAGATTCAGTCTTGGGGAACTTCTGCCTGGTAACTGATATGACCTATGTTCACATTCACCTAGAACAATCGGTTCTCAACCTCTCAATTTGTAGCAATGAGAATACATAATGCATATCAGGTATTTACATTCAGAATCATAACTGTAGCAAAATTACAGTTTTGAAGTAGCCACCAAAATAATTTTTTGGTCTGGGGTCACTGCAACATGAGGAACTATATTGCGGGGTCATGGCATTAGAAAGGTTGAGAACCACTGACCTAGAAGAACCTCTCTTTGGGAATTTTTGAATTTGGCCCATTTTCTAAGATATTCTGTTTATCTACAAGCAACAAAGACTAAAACTAAACATTTTAACATAGAGCATATTTATTAGAAATCATAAAACAACAGAAATGGGACTTTTTCTGAGTCCTGATAGCAGAATCAATTTCAAATTTGATTTAATTCAATAAATATTAAGTGCTGTTTGCATTAAACATTGTGCTAGGCTCTAGAGGCAAGAAAAGACATAATTCCTGCCCTTACAGAACTTAATGTCTAATGAAGATAACAGTCCTGCTGTTGGAGCTATCTAATATTCCTGCAGAAATAATTATATGACATAATAATACATTATTAGTGCAACAGTAAGATTCAATTTTACAGAGAAAATAGAGGATTGGACTTGGACTCAGGGAGAAATGGTCAAGTCCTGCTTCTGATACGTCTTTCCCATGACGACTCAAATTTTTTTATTATGAAATTAATCAACAAATATAAGCATACAGATAAAATATTGCATATGAAATTAAACTTACTAGCTTAAAAGAAGTTAAATTCAATTGAACTAAGTAGCAGCAACATCATTTCTGTGTCCCCTTCTGAACTTTTGGTCTGAGTATTTTAAAATGATTTATTGACTTTTTTTTCTCATCCCTGTCACTTCCTAATACAGCTCCCCAAGTCCCTCATTTGCCCCCTTACCCCTGCACCCCATCCCAGGCCTCTATAAGTACAGTCAAGCAAACATTACTAACATGTTGACTTTGAAGGTATATTTATTTCTAAGTCCATCTCCTTTACCAAGAAATGAGGTTCATTTTATCAATCTTCTTAAATCCCAATTGGTCACTGCATTGGTGGGAGTTTTGCCTATGAATTAATTATAAATTCCTGATTTGTTTGGGTAAAAGGAATTTACATGCAGGAAATTTCCCATACTGATGAAATAGCAGATCTAGATGAAAATAAGTTTAAAAAAAAATACAACAGGTTAAACAAAAAATATAACAAACTGAAGTCCAAGAACAAAAGTCACACTAACAAAATAGTGAGGATCAGGAAAAGCTTAGTGGAAGAGAAGGAATCTCTAGGTCATAGAATGTGTGATTATAGTAGACTTTAGAGATAATCTAGTCCAATCCCATTATTTTTTTTATTTTCCTTTTTTAAAAAAACTCTTACTTCCCATCTTAGAATCAATACTGGAATTTGGTTCTAAGGCAGAAGAGTGGAAAGGGCTAGGTAATGGGGGTTAAATGTCTTGCCCAGGGTCACCCCACTGGGAAATATCTGAGACCAGATTTGAACCGAGGACCTCTTGTCTTTAGACCTAGCTCTCAATCCACCAAGCCACCCAGCTGCTCTCCAATCCCTTTATTTTGGGTTTAGAGAAATTATTTAGTCACATCAAAGAGTTGAGCTTTAAATGAAGGCTAAGAATTCAACAAGGCCATCTCAGGCAAGACAACAATAGTATGGGCTAAGGCACAGAAAGTATGGACCATATTTGGGGAATAAAGAGTGGTTTGACTGGAATATGGAATCAAATATTTGGCAATGAGTTAAGTGAATACTCCAGTTGTAATTATGCAATTTTTCTCAAAAGACCTACGATTTTAATTTCTGAATATTTGATTCAAATAGCTGGGAAAATAACCCTAAGAAGGCAATCCCAACTATATATTCAAAATAACTGATAATTATAATTTTGATAATGATCACAAACTGCTTGAAACTCAAATCATTCATTTGTGGGGGATAAGCAGTGACAAAATGGGGGAGTGCCAGTCAGGTAATGTACAACATAGACTCTGTACCCTGAGACCACTATGGAATCTATGAAAGTGTAGTAGGAATTCTGAAGTTTTTGCCAGTTGAATTCCAGGGTTACCACTGGGTTAGCATGCTGGTCAGGATGATGTAGCTCCTATGCATCTAAGACATAGATAGGGCAACAGAGTTGTAGGTTGGCTTCACCAAGAATCATGATAATCAGCATACCAAAGAGGATGGTAGAGAAGATAGTGTTCTTTAATATTCTCTTTTGATAAAAAGATACCCTGAAATGAAGCAGATATACCAATATTCCACCTTCTAGAATTAATACAGTGTAAAGCACCTTGAAGGCTGTGGTGAGTATACCATATACAAAGCTATCATAAATTGAAGATATAAATGATTTTATTATGAGCCAGGATCATTAATGGGTAAAAATTCATATTTTGCTTAATTATTGGTATTGGGACTAAGACAACATTGTATTGCTGATCAATGTAGGATAATCATTATAAATAGCTTAATTCCTAAATTCAGATCAAATGAAATGAGTAGAAATTGATGAATTACTTAAATGTACACAAGGAAAAGCTGATAAACTCCAGAAGTACCTCCTAATAATGAAGGTAATGCTAATATCTTTGATGATTTTGAAAAGGACATATTTAGAAAGGAAATATATATATTCTCTCATAATATTTGACAGGAAAAAATGCTCATTTCAGGACCTAGATATAATAGTTTGGATTGCCATAATAAGGACCATAAGAGTATGATGGAGTTTTCTAGGAATAGGAATACTTACTCCTAAAAACAATCGCCTAAAGACAATGGTGCCTTCAGGGATTATAATCCTTTATGTGACAAGAACAAGTGTCAGATTCTAGAAATGAATTGATTCTCAGAATTCAGAGAGTTACACCTATGGAGTTAGGACTCTAGAGAAAATGATATGAGAAGAGAAGAAACTCATTGCCAAGGTCCTAATATTTTTCTGTAACTATTAAGCAAGATTCTTATCTAATAAAGTGGAATTAGAGGGAGCCATGAGATGTTTGCAGAGGGATGAAAAGGTTTAGAAGAACCATTGTGGAAAGGAGGATAATGAGTTGATAAGGAAGATATAGACGAATTACCTAGTAGCAGTGAGGGCCCAGCTGAGATTGTGTAACATAAATTTGTAGTGGATCCAATTAGAAAGATTTCATAATTTTCTACACTTTGTTCTACAACATGTGAATAGGAATGATGGCAGCAGATGGGGTGTAGCCAAAGGCTGTGACTTAGCAATGTGTAAATTGGCAAGAATGACAAAAGATGGGAATAATTAATATTAGAGGTATTATGGGAAGATAGGCCCACAGGTAGAGCTGTGAATCAAACTACCATTTTGGGAAGCAATTTGGAATTGTCAACTTAATTTCTAGAAACCATAAGTTTGCCTCTGTCCCTTGGGAACTTGTCTTTAGGGAAAGTCCCAAACTAACTTTGCCTTAGACTGAACAAGGGATCACCAAGTGTCCATTTAGTGTCCTGAATGGGAGTGATAGAAATGCTCAAATCTTCAACCACCCTTTTTGTTTTAGAAGTTTCCCTTATTGTATAGAGATCCATTTCCAAGAAGACCAACACCTGGCTGAAGCCATCCTTTTGTATCCATTATAGTTTAGATCACTCCCTAATACCCCAGACACTGGCTACAGCCTCTTTCCCAAACCTGCTTGTAGCTGTCACTGTATACTTAATTCCCCAAAAGGTATATGTCCCCAAGTTCTATTATTCTTTGGAGAATCATTGTTGGTGGCGATTCAGAGACACTGGCCTCAGAACCCCAGAATTTTGACTTCTTGTGGTATTTAGCAGTTGGCTCTGTGTGACAGCCAAATATTAAGGACTTGTCTCTTTTCCCAATTAAAGATTTAGTTTTATGACTACTTTAGTGGTTCTGTGTTTTTCCAGGTTGGCAGAATTATGGAAATAAATAACTAAAATCATACTCTTTGAGCCAGAGATTCTATGCCTGGCCTTAAGCTCCGAGAATGCCATTGATAAGAAAAAAGGTCTCTACATATACCAAAATATTCATAGCAGCACTTTAAAAAATTATAGGTATGAATTAGAAACAAAGTAGATGTCCATTAATTAGGGAATGGTCAAACAAATTTGGTACATGAATGTAATGGGTTATTAATCTGCTCTAAGAAATGAATGTGAACAATGCAGAGAAGCAGGGAAATATCTACATGAACTGATGTAGAGTGAAGTAAGCAGAACTAAGAAAACAAACACAATGGCTGTAACAATATAGATGTATAGTAAACACAATTTAATATATAAATTTAACACACTTAACACATAAATTAATAGTGAATTTTCTAAAATTATAAAGACTTAGCAGGGCTTTAAGGAAGACATAAGAGAAAACACTTCCACCCCAGCCATTTACAGAGGTGGAGGGGATCCACTTTTGTGACATATTGCACATATTTTCAGACTTTTTCAATGTATTAATCAATTATGCTGATTTTTTTCTTTTTTCTCTTAAAAAACATGGGCTGGCTCTCTGGGGGGAGAGAAGGGATACTGTGGGAAATTATGATATTTTTAAAAATCTAGAAAACATTAATAAAAATGTTCTCTCAAAAAAGAGAGAGAAAAATTATCAGGGCTTCCTATACTGATTGCCTGCTAATTGAGTTGTAGAAGTAGTAATAAGATAGCTGCTGCTGAAAGCTAACAGGCATCAGTCCTCTGAGACTGTCTATGGGTAGATTGCAAAAGCAAAGATATACAGGCCTTAAAATGACTCTTATATTGTCTTTGTCAGCTGAGAGAGTACAAGAAGCAGATGAGAGCTTCTTGCAGAGAAACATGTTACTAGGTCAAAAATCTACAATAACTGCATCCTTATCAATACTTCCTAAAACCCTTTCTGAACCTCAGATTTGTCTGCATGAGGGGTTTAGGGTCTGGGGAACACAGTCACTGGTCTAGGAGGTGAGACATTGCTCCACATTTTCTCTCTCTCAGTAAAATATATTCCATTTTAAAGATGAGTTTCCTCAATCTCTGAATAGTGGCTAAAAAGGATGCATCTTGTTATTTCTAAGATCCCCTTAGACTTCCACTTTACACAGTTCTAAGGCAGAAGAGCAGTAAGGGTCTGGCAATTGAGGTTAAGTGACTTGCCTAGGATCACATAGCCAGGAAGCATTTAAGATCAAACTTGAACCCAGGACTTCCTGTCTCTAGGCCTGGCTCTCTATCCACTGAACAACTTAACTGTCCCTCCATTGGCTTTTTAAAAGTATATACATTGAGGGGCAGCTGGGTTAGAGCCAGGCCCAGAGATGGGAGGTCCTGGGTTCAAATGTGAACTCAGACACTTCCTAGCTGTGTGACTCTGGGCAAGTCACTTAATCCCCATTGCCTAACCCTTACCACTCTTCTGTCTTGGAACCAATACACGGTATTGATTCTAAGACAGAAAGTAAGGGTTTAAAAAAGAAGTATACACATTGTTGAGGGGTTTATAGAGTATGACTTTGATTGGATGCTAACTTACAAAGTACCTTGAACTTTGCGTAAACTTCAAGGGAACCCTGGGTATTTAATATCAATCTAAATCATTATTGTAAAGTCCTTTGTAAGAGAAATAAAGTTGAGAGGTGGCATACAGGTTCTGTGATATTTGCAAATTCTCTTTCCTTTTCCTCACCTCAAATAAAACCCCTATCCTTAGGTCATGAGTCAAGGACAAGGAAATTAAATGAACCAGATTCTCTAACAAGGATGGGAGAAAATAGCTTGTTCCTTGTCATTTTCACAGAGGACATAGACATCAAAAGGGCAGCTAGGTGGTAAAAGTATTGAGCCTTGTGAATTTTAAAAGTCTCCATCTTGGTATAGCACCCAAAAATTGTACACACCCACACTACACGGGCATGTGCTAGTCAATGACAAATCAGAAATAACTAACTGCCCACCTGGGCTGTCCTAAGCCAAGCTAGAGCCAACCATTGGCACTTTTGAGACACAGGAAGTGAGATAGGGAACAGCCTCTGAAATTCACTCACTTCCTGTGGAGGGAGCTAGACGCAGCTCATGTTAGAAGCTTGGACAGGGAGGACGCCCACAGACAGCTTTCCTTCAGATTGGTCACGTGAGTTAAGGACTGATTCTTTCCACCTTGGCCCTTTGGGCCTAAAACTCCCTCTGCCTTGGTCAGAGGTTGAGTAGCCCCTTTCCCTTTTCTCCTCTCTCCTTCTCTCCCTCTCCTTTCCCTACTCCCATTGTGATTAAACCTCCATAAACTCCATTTTGACTTGAGTGTTTTCATTTTAGGAATTTCATAAGTAAATTCCTTGGCGGCCATTGTTCAATATTAAAACAATCTTAAAAAGGTGAAATTTTCACCATTACAGTTGGCGTAACCACTTTGGGGAAAAAAGAACTATATCAATCTTCTGATCTTCCTTTCTGATCTCCATACTAATCACCTGGGAGAGGTCCCACCCCGGCTACCCGCTCCGGCTCTTGGCCCTGCTTTAGTGCTTCAAAGGTTTCTAGAACCTCAATAAATTTCCTGAATTTTCTTGCCCCTTCACCCCACTTATTACTGACTCTGTCAGTCCTTTTACAAAATACCTTGGCTTAAAGACACAGCTGCCAGAACAGGTGAGTATAAAACACCTTTTCTCTCCTCTCTTTTCTCCTTAAGTTAAATTGGGGTCAACAGGATTTTTTTTTCTCCCTTTTGTCTCTCATTTCCTTCTCCTTTTACTTTAAGGAGGTGGCTCAGTGGATTGAGAGGCAGGCCAGGCTTACCTAATCAACTGATTAGCAACGAGGAACCTCAGGAGAAGGAGCTCTTAGGAGCTCCTAGCCCACAAAAAAAAAAAAAACCCAAAAAACAAAAAAACAGCTGAATACAGCTAGGGAGCTAACTTAAAACCTATTTTCCTGTTTCCTGGCCTTTCTAGTCTTAAAAATTTAAGTGGGCTTTGCTCAAGGAAGATAGCACATGGTCCTAGCAGTTTTAGCCTGAGGGCTAAAGAAGATTGCTGGAACCCTCCCATATACACACTTTGTAAAAGAAGGAGTTTTAGCTCTACCTTTTGTTTACGGTCTATTCACTCCTAATCAGCCTTTTCATAGCTTCTACCTTCCCGAATAAGGCTTTTGTAACCCCTCCCAGAAGCTTAATAAGGAGAATTTACAACAGAATAGGCCCTTAGCCTGTATAGGGTTGTAGACTAGGGAGCCACCTACTGTTAAAAAAAAAGTTACAGGCAACTTAGTAATTGACTTAAAGAAGAAAAATGTGGCTACAACCAATGTCTGATTTGCTTCGAAATTGGCTTATAAGTTCAATGACCAAGTTCATTGGATTTTTAGTAGGTGTTCCTGTAGGATGGTATTTTTCAGAAACTATAAACCTCTTCGTGACCCTTACATTCATCTTCCTTGGGATTGTAATTGTTGTACTTGCAATAATATACCTAACCTCTAAGAGAGAACACTCCCTTGTTCCTTCTATTACTAAACAAATTAAGGAACTACACACTTTTATTGATCAGCAAATTAAGGAACAAAATACTGTTACTGATCATCGAATTAAGGAACTACACACTTTTATTGATCAGCAAATTAAGGAACAAAATTCTGTTACTGATCAACAAATTAGGGACCAAAATACTTTTATTGAACAAATTACAAAAAAAAAATACTTTTATTTATCAGCAGTTGGTGGAATGGGATGAAGTTAGGGAGAAAAAATGGGGAGAGATAAAAACTTCCCTGGATGAAGTTAGGGAGGAAAAATGGGGAGAGATAAAAACCTTCCTGCAAAACATTGAAAGGGAGTTAAAAACATCCTACAATAGGAGTGATTTAACTCTCCATCCCCCATCATTATCAGGTTCCCTGACCCACCCTGCCCAAAACCATTTGGCTCAAATAGCAGCCCCTTCACACCAACCAGCTCCTCCCCATCCTGACCACCCAGCCCCTCCCCCTGCCATTCTTGCCCCTCCCACCCTGATTCCTCCTATTCATGCCTCTTACCCTGCCTCCTCAGCCCCACCCCCTGTTCCTGTCCTGGCCCCCCCCCCACCCTCCCCCCACCCATGCTCATGCTCTAGCCCCGCCCTCTGTTCCTGTCCCAGCCCTTCCCCCTGCCCTCCCCCCCACTCATGTTCTAATCTCCAACCCCCATTCTCCAACAGCCAATAATCCTAACCTTTCCCCTTCTCTTACCTACCCCATTGAAAACAGAGCAAGTAGCCTAGAAACAGTAACACCAGATAGTTTAGACAGAAGTTTATTTCCATTGAGGGAAGTACCCACCTTTAATAAAGAAGGGAACTTGGTGTCTGTAAGACACTATACACCTTTTAAACCTGATGATTTAGAAAAATTCAAGCACAATGTTCAATCATTTGAGGCAGAACCAATGTTGGTTATAGAAAAATTAGAAAATATATTCAGAAACTTTGACCCTTCTTGGTTGGATGTGGAGAATTTGTTAGATACATTTCTGACAAAGAGAGAAAAAAATAATATCATCTCTCTAGCTAATAAGAAAAGTGGTAGAGGAGCTCACCACTGGCCAACTGTAGATCCACACTGGAATCCCAATATTATACAGGATCACACAAAACTAGTCCTGGCCAGAGAAGCATTATTAAAAGCCACGAGAGACTGCTCTGATAGCCCTGATGCATGGGAAAAATTTGAACAATCCCGACAGGAAATTGATGAGACCCCCTCCCACTTTATGGACAGACTTATTGACGTAGGAAGTACATATATGGACCTTGATTTGTCCAGAGAAAAGGACATTAAACATATACGCAGACAATTCGTTAGGAATTGTTCTTCGGCAGTAAAAGACTACTTTGAAACTAGCTGTCCCAACTGGGAGTCTATGGACCTCGAAGAACTGAGGAAAGTAGCAACATATGCCTATAAGAATCGTACAAAAAACCCCGAGACAACAATAAATCAGTGACAGACTTAGAAAAAGAAATTGAAATTTTAAAGGAACAATTGAAAAGTAAGGGAGAGACCATGGCCCCTTTGCAGGAATCCACAGATAGATCATTAACAAACCCCTTAATATGCCTTTTCTGTGGGAAGAGAGGCCATGCAATGATAGTCTGTAGGAGCAGGCTACGGGAAACAAGAAATAATAACACCTTTAGGAATAATAACTATAGGAATCACAATGCCAATCAAAATGACAGCGCTCAAAATACAGAAAATGATACTACCCCCAAAAATGCCCAACAACAATATATAAGAAATGGAGATCGACCACGCTACACTCAGGGTGAACACCCCCAACAGCGTGAAGGGTCCCAAAAAACTGCCCAAGCATCTTTATGAAGGTGAAGGGGGGGTGAGGGCCTTGGAATCAAAGAATGAAACCTTTGATTTTCCAGACCCTGATATTTTAATGCCAATAGTCCCTATATATTCCCCCCCAAACAGTAAGGAACCTCATGTCACTTTAAAGGTAGGAAATTCATACTATGACTGTCTTTTAGACACTGGAGCATCTAGGTCAGTTCTAGTAAGCAAACCAGATGAGAAATGTGATTCTATTGGCTCCTTAAATGTAGTGGGTGTTTCAGGAAAACCGTTAAAGGTCCCAAAACTTTCTCCTCGCATGGTACGTGTGGGACCCCTAACTGTTGAACATTCTTTTCTTTTAATGCCTGGATCCCCCACAAATTTGCTGGGGAGAGATTTACCATGCAAATTACAAGCCACAATAATGTGCACCCCAGATGGCTCCCTCTCTTTAGAAGTGCCCGAGGAAACCTTAAATTTACTCCCTGTATTTCTCTCAGAGAGCCAGGAGGCAAAGGAGCCTCCCACCTTTGAAATACCTACAGATATACCAGAGTCTCCACATCTTCTACTGATGTAGGCTTACTTAAATCAGTTGCTCCCGTGCAAATAAAAACAAAATCCAGCCCACCTCCTTGCATTCCTCAATATCCTCTCTCCATGGAGTGAATGGAGGGCATTACCCCAATAATAAATTCTTTAATTGACCAAGGAATAATTTTCCCTTGTAAATCTGAATACAACACGCCCATCCTCCCCATTAAAAAACCAAAAAGGGGGCCCGATGGCAAATACCTCTATAGATTCGTACAGGATTTGAGGGCTGTGAACAATCACATTATAAAGAGACACTCTATAGTTCCTAATATCAATACTATTATTTCTTCTATTCCTAGCACAGCTACATACTTTACAGTAGTAGACTTGTGCTCAGCCTTCTTTTCTATACCCATACATGAGAACTCGAGGCATATTTTTGCTTTCACCTGGAATGGCATACAATATTCCTGGAGTCTTCTGCCCCAGGGTTATGTAGAAAGTCCGACCTTATTTGCACAAATTTTGGGACAAGATACAGATAATATAAAATTTAAAAACAGCAAATTAATAAAATATGTAGATGACCTACTCTTGGCTTCCGTGGATGCAGAAGCATGTCAGGAAGATAGTAAACACCTTCTTTTGGAATTGCACAAAAGAGGTCATAAGATCTCAAAGGATAAAGTTCAGTGGTGTCTCCCCAAAGTAGAATATTTGGGGTTCATTCTGACAGCTGGTGCCCGCTCTATTTCTCCCAAGCTAATTGAGAATATTCAAAAATTGAGTGCTCCTACCACTAAAAAACAGTTAAGAGCAATTCTGGGAGCAACAGGGTTTTGCAGACAATGGATTCCTTGCTATAGGGAAATTATTAAACCTCTTATAGCACTAACAAGGGATGCAGTCCCAGAACCCCTCAAATTAGAGCTGACCACCTGTCAGCTCTATCAGAGCTAAAAAAGGCTATCTTGTCTGCCCCTGCTCTAGGCATCCCAAATTACAACAAGCCATTTACTTTGTATGTACATGAGCGAAGAGGAGTAGCCTCAGGTGTTTTAACTCAGACTCTGGGACCTTCTCAGCGTCCAGTTGCTTATTATTCAGCCCAGCTGGACCCAATAGCTTCAGGAGCACCACCATGCCTTAGAGGAGTGGCTGCTACTGCTTTACTAGTGACAAAAACCGTTGATCTAGTATTAGGATGCCCATTGACAATTATGTGTCCACACGAGGTAGAAGCATTATTGCTAAGACAGAGAACACAGGAATTTTCTGATCAGCGAATTAAAAGATATGAAATAACCTTGCTAAATAATGAAAACATTACTTTGAAATGCTGTACAACCCTTAATCCTGCCACCTTGCTTCCAGACTTACCAACTTCAGGAGAACCATTACACAGTTGTGAAACACTAGTGTCCATGGTAGAAAAGCCTCGAGATGATCTCTTGGACACTCTCTTAAAGAACTCAGACCTGATCTTATTTACTGATGGTTCTTCTTTCATTAGGGATGGCATATGCTACAGTGGAGCTGCTGTAGTCACAGAATTTGCCACTGAGTGGTCAGCTTCACTGCCCTCTAACATTAGCGCTCAAGGGGCAGAACTCATAGCTCTGAAACATGCCTGTATAATTGCCAAGGATAAAAAGGCAACAATTTATACGGATTCTAGATATGCTTTTGGCATTTGTCACTCAGTCGGAATGCTATGGCTCCAGAGAGGATTTTTAACCTCAGCTGGAAAATCCATAGCTAATGCAGAAATTATTAATGAAGTACTTTCTGGTCTTCAGCTGCCTGAAGCCCTAGCTGTAGTTCATTGCTCAGCCCATACAGGTGGCACTGACCCTGTCTCTAGGGGAAATGACCGAGCAGATGCTGCTACAAAGCTAGCAGCCATAGAAGGGCCTGAATTACTTCTAACATTAACAACTACTGATGACTCCAATTTATCACTTTCCTATAATGAGAAGGAAGTGGAAAAATGGAAACAGAAATTCAAAGCAAAACAGATCAATGGAGTCTGGGTGTCATCTGAAGGAAAACCCCTGCTCCCTAGAAGTTTCTATCACCAAATTTGCCAATCTGTTCATAATAATGGCCACTTTGGTACCCAGGGCATCGTGGACTCTGTTAAGAGAGTATGGATAGCCCCTGGTATAACTACCATAGCCTCTAAAGTGTGTTCATCCTGCCCTACCTGCCAGGCATATAACCAACATGCCTTTCGTGGCAAAGCCTTTGGTGGGTGTCCTCTGGCTTACACACCTTTTGAGCACCTGCAGATAGATTTTATAACGATGCCAAAGGCTGGACAATATAAATTTTGTTTGGTCATAGTAGACCAACTGATCAGATGGCCGGAAGCATTTCCTACAGCCCAAGCCACAGCAGCTTTTATTGCTAAGGTGCTTTTAAAAGAAATTATTCCTCGCTTTGGCCTACCAGCACATATTGATTCTGATAGGGGGAGTCATTTTACTGATTCTGTTTTTAAACCAGATATATTCTTGCTTGGGGATAACTCCCAAATTCCATGTTCCATATCATCCCCAGAGTTCAGGCCAAGTTGAGAGGATGAACAAAGAACTTAAAACTATGATTGGCAAATTATGCACTGAGACCCATTTAAAATGGCCTGAAATTCTCCCTCTGGCCCTATTTTATCTTAGAAGCAGGCCTAGAGGAGACTTACATATTTCACCATTTGAGATGCTTTTTGGACATCCGCCTATACAGGCTAAGCCTTTCTCCCCGGCTTATACATCGCTATTAGGGGGAGATACTACTATTGCTTCCTATATACAGGAATTATAGCACAAACTGCGTAAGCTACATGAATCCGGAGCTGCAGTACAAGCCGGACCACTAGACTTCTCACTTCACGACCTGAACCCAGGAGACAATGTGTATATAAAGAACTTCCAGCGTACAGGAGCAACCCAGCCTTCCTGGGAAGGACCATTCCAAATATTGTTAACTACTCCAACATCTATAAAGGTTGGAGAAAAGGACTCTTGGATTCATTGCTCACATGTAAAGAGAGCATCTTCTGTTGAGACTGATTGACTGTATCCTATACATGCATTGGAGATAAATACCCATTGACAAGTGGAACTGTTTTATTCTGCTTTTGACACATTGAATTCCTAAATTTAATTTTTTCTTTTTCCTTTTTTTCTCTTTTCCTTATTTTATTATTATTTTTTTACAATATTTTATTTTTTCCCTTTTTCTCATTTCTATGTACTTAAGGTACATATAATCAATATTAATTTTATTCTACAATATTAGCTCAAATATATATACTTGCTGTTATTATTAATACGCACCCAAACAGCTTTAGACTATGGGAACCTGCCATTTATTGATAATTGTTGTGGGACTATGATTAATGTTTGTGTCCAATTCTAGGAACGGGATCAAAAAAGGAGCACAGAGATGACCTGGATAATGCTAAAAGAGCTCACAGGTCTAAAAATCAAAGACAAATCCTGGTAGGATTAATGCATTTCTAAGCCAATACTAAGGACTTGAACCTAGTGTGAGACTCGGGGTTGCAACACTTGACAGACGTTAAGATGTAGGCCTTCCTTGTATCCACACTTTTCGTGAAAATACCTACAGACAAGTACCAAAGGTTGGCTACCATCCTGGCTCCCTCCATCCCTGAGAACGAAGGTAAAATCAGACGAGGGAATGACACTTCCCTAGATATAAAATAAAAATCTGATCCTCTTTTTTCTCTCCTATAGTATGGCAACTTCCTATAGCCTTGGATGCAAATGGGGAAGTAAAATATGCTGCATTCTGTCCTACAGACTTGTGGGATTAGAAATTACTTAACTGGACCCTAATACAGGGGCCTGTAAAAAAAAAAAAATTTTATTCTTGCTTTCTCAAATTTTGTATACATAGATTTTTTTTTTGATTTTTGATACTGATTTTGAATTCTTCTTTAATATAAATATATGCATATATAAAGGGTCTATATTTTTCCCTTAATTTTTTCCCTTTTTCTTCTTTTGACTTTGTTTTTTATTTTATTTTCATTTTGTTTTGTTTTTCTTTTGGATTAACTCACCCCCCCCCCCCCCCCCCCCACTAAAACTTGAATCCTCAGCTGGACTCAGTGTTTTTTCAACACTTTCTTCAGGGGGGATTGTATTTCATCAAATCCAAGATTTAAATTTTGTTCGAGATAAATCTTCAGAGAAGAAACTTGCTAACTAACTGAATCCAGAGAATGAACTGTTTGCAGAAAGATATCTAAACCTTTTCACTACAGGAAGATCCAGAATGAACCTTGGGGTGTGGTTGATTGAACATTTTTTGAATGTACACTCTTATGCCAAAGGGGACTGCCCCCTAATTGGCTTTTGTCAATGTGCCCAGCAAAACATTGGTTTGCTGTCTTTCTCTCTCCTCTATTTCCCCATATTTACAACTATTATAATTTTCCTCTTAGTGGGTAAAAAATTTTTGTATACACTTACAGTTAGAAAATTTTGGGGTGCAGTATGCTTATGTTTAGTGATCAATTGGGGAGACTAGTCCCCCAATCATCATCAGGGGGGATTGTGAATTTTAAAAGTCTCCATCTTGGTATAGCACCCAAAAATTGTACACACCCACACTACACGGGCATGTGCTAGTCAATGACAAATCAGAAATAACTAACTGCCCACCTGGGCTGTCCTAAGCCAAGCTAGAGCCAACCATTGGCACTTTTGAGACACAGGAAGTGAGATAGGGAACAGCCTCTGAAATTCACTCACTTCCTGTGGAGGGAGCTAGACGCAGCTCATGTTAGAAGCTTGGACAGGGAGGACGCCCACAGACAGCTTTCCTTCAGATTGGTCACGTGAGTTAAGGACTGATTCTTTCCACCTTGGCCCTTTGGGCCTAAAACTCCCTCTGCCTTGGTCAGAGGTTGAGTAGCCCCTTTCCCTTTTCTCCTCTCTCCTTCTCTCCCTCTCCTTTCCCTACTCCCATTGTAATAACAATGGTTTAATCAAACCTCCATAAACTCCATTTTGACTTGAGTGTTTTCATTTTAGGAATTTCATAAGTAAATTCCTTGGCGGCCATTGTTCAATATTACAACAATCTTAAAAAGGTGAAATGTTCACCATTACAGCCTGGAGTGAGGAAGATCTGAATTCAAGTCTGGTCTCACACACCAACTGTGTGATCCAGGGCAAGTCACTTAACACTATTTGCTTCAGTTTCCTCATCTATAAAATGAGCTAGAGAGGGAAACAGCACTCCAGCATCTTTCCCAAGAAAACCTCAAATGGAGTCATGGAGCATTGGATGTAACTGAACAACAATATAGATACTGAACTATAAAGCCAGAGTACCTGGTGCTAGTCCATGGCAGATCTGTCCAGGGATCAGGCTAGGCTGGTGATGGCCAACTTATGGCATGGGTGCCAAAGATGGCATGCAGAGCGCTCTGTTTGGGCACTTGGCCTCCCTCCCTCTCCACCCCCAGAGTTCCTTATTAGAAAGGCAGAGGGCCTAGGGTGGAGCTGCTCCCCTCCCCCTCTCTACCGTGCCTGATGACATTTTTTCACATCCCCTGCCCCTCAGCCCAGCAGTGCAATGGGAGTATACAGGGGGTAAGGTGGGCAGCTCACAGGCTGCAGAGCTGGAGGGAAGCAGAGTGTTCAGGCTATTCCCCCCCCCCCCCCACTCTCTGAGGAGATTCTTTACTTCACCCTCCTCTCTGCCCAAGGGTCCAATGGGAGTGCTTTCTCCCTTCCCTGTATAGGGTAAGGGTGGGGCAGGGTGTGCCCAGCATGTGAGGGGGAAGGGAGGAGGGCAGGCATAGAACTGGATGGGAGGGGGTAGGGTGGGGGCAGGGCCCAGCACTCAATCTCTATAAGGTTTGCCATCACTGAACTAGGCTAATGTCTTAATTATGCTATTGACTTGTTTGGTCACTTTTCTTCACTTCTCTGGATCTCACAAAATACAAGTACTAGACTACATGGTCTTCTTTCAACTATAAGGTACTATGATTTCATGTTTCTCTGATTTTGGGTGAAAAAAAGGAAAGGGAGGAAGAAGAAAGGTTGAGGCAGCTACAGTGCCCTCATTGGTTCAGGGTCAAGGGAAGGGGATCTGGGAACCAATGAGATACCTGAGACCAAACAACAGCTCCTGAAACTATAGACAATGTAGCTTCTTGAAAATCAGGCTGCCTTTTGAAGACCCTAGGAAGATGACGTTGGGATTTTTCTTCTTCCTTCTCATTTTTAATTAATCCCTGTAAACCTTAAAATTTCTTAGACTTATAAATGTTGGAAATTTCACCATTGGGAAATTTCATACTTGAAAAATTTCCTATTGATAGTGGGTCTTGGCTATTGGAATGTGAAACCCCATTGGCATGGGAGGTTCCTCCTCCTCCCTTCTTTTTTTTTTTTAAACATTATTTTATTTTATTTATTTATTTTCATACATTATTCACTGGAAACAAAGATCATTTTCTTTTCCTCCCCTCCCCCCCAACCCCCCCCCCCCCCCCCCCCCGCCTTTCCCTCTCCCATAGCCGACGCATGATTCCACTGGTTATCACATGTGTTCTTGACTGAACCCATTTCCCTGTTGTTGGAATTTGCATTAGAATGTTCATTTAGAGTCTCTCCTCAGTCTTATCCCCTCCAACCCTGTAGTCAAGCAGTTGCTTTTCATCGGTGTTTTTACTCCCACAGTTTATCCTCTGCTTGTGGGTAGTATTTTTTTTTAGATCCCTGCAGATTGTTCAGTGAAATTGCATTGATACTAATGGAGAAGTCCATCACCTTCAATTGTACCACAATGTATCAGTCTCTGTGTATAATGTTTTCCTGGTTCTGCTCCTTTCGCTCTGCATCACTTCCTGGAGGTTGTTCCAGTCTCCATGGAATTCCTCCACTTTATTATTCCTTTTAGCACAATAGTATTCCATCACCAACATATACCACAATTTGTTCAGCCATTCCCCAATTGAAGGGCATCCCCCCATTTTCCAATTTTTGGCCACCACAAAGAGCGCAGCTATGAATATTTTTGTACAAGTCTTTTTGTCCATTATCTCTTTGGGATACAAGCCCAGCAGTGCTATGGCTGGATCAAAGGGCAGACAGTCTTTTATCGCCCTTTGGGCATAGTTCCAGATTGCCCTCCAGAATGGTTGGATCAATTCACAGCTCCACCAGCAATGAATTAATGTCCCCACTTTGCCGCATCCCCTCCAGCATTCATTACTTTCCATAGCTGTCATGTTAGCCAATCTGCTAGGTGTGAGGTGATACCTCAGAGTTGTTTTGATTTGCATCTCTCTGATTATAAGAGATGTAGAGCACTTTTTCATGTGCTTATTAATAGTTTTGATTTCTTTGGCTGAGAACTGCCTGTTCATGTCCCTTGCCCATTTGTCAATTGGAGAATGGCTTGATTTTTTGTACAATTGATTTAGTTCTTTATAAATTTGAGTAATTAGACCTTTGTCAGAGGTTTTTATGAAGATTGTTTCCCAATTTGTTGCTACCCTTCTGATTTTGGTTACATTGGTTTTGTTTATACAAAACCTTTTTAATTTGATGTAATCCAGATTATTTATTTTGCATTTTGTAACTCTTTCTAATTCTTGCTTGGTTTTGAAGTATTTCCCTTCCCAAAGGTCTGACATGTATACTATTCTGTGTTCGCCTAATTTTCTTATAGTTTCCTTCTTTATGTTCAAGTCATTCACCCATTTTGAATTTATCTTGGTGTAGGGTGTGAGGTGTTGATCTAAGCCTAATCTTTCCCACACTGTCCTCCAATTTTCCCAGCAGTTTTTATGAAATAGTGGATTTTTTTCCCAAAAGCTGGGATCTTTGGGTTTGTCATATACTGTCTTGCTAAGGTTGCTTGCCCCCAGTCTATGCCACTGATCCTCCTTTCTGTCTCTTAGCCAGTACCAAATTGTTTTGATGACCGCTGCTTTGTAATATAGTCTGAGATCTGGGACTGCAAGACCCCCTTCTTTTGTATTTTTTTCCATTATTTCCCTGGATATCCTTGATCTTTTGTTTTTCCAAATGAACTTTGTTATGGTTTTTTCTAAATCAGTAAAAAACATTTTTGGAAGTTCCATGGGTATGGCACTAAATAGATAGATGAGTTTGGGTAGGATGGTCATTTTTATTATATTGGCTCGTCCTATCCATGAGCCATTAATGTTCTTCCAATTGTTCAAGTCTAGTTTTAGTTGTGTGGAAAGTGTTTTGTAGTTGTGTTCATATAGATCCTGTGTTTGTCTCGGGAGATAGATTCCTAAGTATTTTATTTTGTCTAGGGTAATTTTGAATGGGATTTCTCTTTCTAGTTCTTGCTGCTGAGCTGTGTTGGAATTATATAGAAATGCTGATGACTTATGTGGGTTTATTTTGTATCCTGCAACTTTGCTAAAGTTGTTGATTATTTTGATTAGCTTTTTGGTTGAATCTCTAGGATTCTTTAAGTAGACCATCATGTCATCTGCAAAGAGCGATAATTTGGTCTCCTCCTTGCCTATTTTAATGCCTTCAATTTCTTTTTCTTCTCTAATTGCTACTGCTAGTGTTTCTAATACAATGTCAAATAATAGAGGTGATAATGGGCATCCTTGTTTCACTCCTGATCTTAATGGGAATGGATTTAGTTTATCCCCATTGCAGATGATATTAGCTGATGGTTTTAGATATATACTGTTTATTATTTTTAGGAATGACCCTTGTATTCCTATGCTTTCTAGTGTTTTTAGTAGGAATGGGTGTTGTATTTTATCAAAGGCTTTTTCTGCATCTATTGAGATAATCATGTGGTTCTTGTTGGTTTGCTTGTTGATGTGGTCAATTATGTGGATAGTTTTCCTAATGTTGAACCAGCCCTGCATCCCTGGTATAAATCCTAGTTGATCATGGTGGATGACCCTTCTAATCACTTGCTGGAGTCTTTTTGCTAGTATCCTATTTAAGATTTTTGCATCTATATTCATTAGGGAGATTGGTCTATAATTTTCTTTCTCTGTTTTTGGCCTGCCTGGTTTTGGAATCAGTACCTTATTTGTGTCGTAAAAGGAGTTTGGTAGAACTCCCTCTTTGCTTATTATGTCAAATAGTTTGTATAGTATTGGGATTAACTGTTCTCTGAATGTTTGATAGACTTCACTGGTGAATCCATCAGGCCCTGGGGATTTTTTCTTAGGAAGTTCTTTGATGGCCTGTTGGATTTCTTTTTCTAATATGGGATTATTTAAGAAAACTATTTCTTCTTCTGTTAGTCTAGGCAATTTATATTTTTGTAAATATTCATCCATATCACCTAGGTTGGTGTATTTATTGCCATATAGTTGGGCAAAGTAGTTTTTAATGATTGCCTTAATTTCCTCTTCATTGGAGGTGAGATCCCCCTTTTCATCCTTGATGCTGTTAATTTGCCTTTCTTCTTTCCTTTTTTTAATTAGATTAACCAGTACTTTGTCTATTTTGTCTGTTTTTTCAAAGTACCAGCTTCTGGTCTTGTTTATTAGCTTAATAGTTCTGTCACTTTCTATTTTATTAATTTCTCCCTTAATTTTTAGGATCTCTAGTATGGTTTTCTTCTGGGGGTTTTTAATTTGTTCATTCTCAAGTTTTTTGATTTGCATTTCCAATTCCTTGGTCTCTGTCCTCCCTAATTTGTTAATATATGCACTCAGGGATATGAATTTTCCTCTAAGTACTGCCTTGGCTGCATCCCATAAGGTTTGAAAGGATGTTTCGCCATTGTCATTTTCTTCAACGAAATTGTTAATTGTTTCTATGATTACTTCTCTAACTATCCGATTTTGGAGTTATTTATTTAATTTCATGTTATTTAATTTCCAATTAATTTTTGATTTGGGTCCTCCTCCCTTCTTAAGATTACTTTAGGACAGAAACCTTTTGCTGAACAATGGAAAGGACTTTGACCTATGCTTAAGCATAGAACAGGAATTTCTTTGAGTCATGATTGATTTTAGAATTGATACAATGGAGATACTTGGAATGACAGAACCAAGTCTTGGAAATTGAAATCTCCACCCTACTCAGTCCTAACAGGATTTAGGAAGGGCTGCAGCATAGATCAAAATTTAATTATTCCAATCTCTACCCTACTCAGGGTAACAGGATTTAGGAAGGGCTGTAGCAAAAGATCAAGATTTAATTATTTGAGAATATGACCTCCAACAGACATGTGCAAAGCCACAGACCTCTGGGCGGTCCTGGGTTAAGCTAGAGTCACCATTGGCACAGGGAAAATGATGGACAGTGATTGGTAGATGTGAGAACTGAGGGGAGAGAACTTGGATGGTTTCCTTAAAGATAGAGGGGTCTGAGGACTGAGTGCTTGGAGAGTTTTGGCTCTGAGTGGTTGGAGAGGTGCTCTGAGAAGCTTGCTCTGAAGGAAGCTGGAGGTGGGGGCCTCTGAGACTGTTTCTCCATTTTGGTCACGTGAGTAATAGGGACTGATCTCCTTTCTTTGCCCCAGCTATCTAAGGGCTTGGGCCTTTTGGCCCAGCCTAAACAGAGGGGGTATTTAAGCCCTATTCCCTTCTCTCCCCTTTCTCTCTCTCTCTCTCTCTCTCTCTCTCTCTCTCTCTCTCTCTCTCTCTCTCTCTCTCAATACCTTTCTTCCTCCTGTTTGTAATTAAACTCTATAAAAGGCTGATGGCTGACTTGAGTTTTCATTTAGGAATTACATAGCTGAATTCCTTGGCGACCTTAAATTAATATATATCAGTCTTTTAAAGTGATTTCCTTGTCACATCCCTCCATCACTCTTCCTCTATCTCTGAAATAAAGACTACTTATTATTTCTGGGATTCACCAAATGAAGAAAAACTCAATGCAGGTATGTAAAATAATCAAATCTGTGTGCAGAATTTTGCCTCTTGTTTGTGTTTCTTTACCCTTCCTTCTAGATGTTTCTTTGTCCTTCTGTTTCTTTAGTCTCTGTTAGGCTGATTTATAGTTTTTGTTGTTGTTTTGTTCATTCTCTCCATCTCTGACTCATAGTTTCCCCCCTTCATTCCCTGCATTTCCCACTTTCTACTTGTCTCCCTCTTTTTCATATCTGGTGTCTCTATATCTAGGTATTTCTTTTTATTCTGGTCTTTCCCTTTGTCTTCCTCTGTTAGTTGGTTTCTGCTTTTCAGCCTCTGTCAGTCTCATTTTTTCTCATTTTCCCTTTCTCCTTGTCCTATATGATATAGGTTAGAACTATATTGTAGTCCCAAGAACAAGACTTGTTCATCATCCGCCTCATCTGGAGAAAGTGCCAACTGGGTTCTCTTTAGTGGGCTTTAGACCTTTAGCTAAGGGAGATCTTTGAAGGTAATAATTTCTCCTAAGTTTTGAGACAAGTTACCTGTCCTGGGACTTTAGACATTTTAATGAAAGATAAGAATCACAGTGCCCTGGAGTTAGAAAAAAAGACTGCAGGCAGATCATCTAGGCCATTTTACCTCTAGAATTTCTCCATTTAGCTGTTCATGGGAAAGAAAATCACTGGGGATTACTCTTTGTACATCCTCAATTATACTATATAAAAGACCAGGCCAAACCTCTTTCTGAATTTCTGTTTCCTCATCTGGAAAATGGGAGAGTTAAATTCAATGAGCTCTAAAGCCCCTTCTGACTCTGTCTATAACACTATGAATCCAATAGACATTTTTTTTTCCTTGTAAAGAGATTTGGGGTTTAGTTTCTTTGCTGTTAACAGTTAAGTCTGATTTTTGGATACCAGTAGACAAATCTACAAGATTTCATTCTGGAAAAACAAAAAGCAGCCAAAATCTATCCATCTCAGCTCACTAGACAGTGGAACTCCCTGAGTCAGGGAGAATGTCTTATTTAATCTTGTTGTCTTCACCAGGGCCTAGCACAGGACAAACATTCAAGGACATTTTTAGAAAAATATGTAGGACTCACTTTTATGTTTCCTCTGTATCATTAACACGTGCTTTCTCTAGTTGAACAATCAACAAAACCATAAATCAGGTCCTTATTTGTAGCTTTTGCTTGTTGGGCCACTAGGTGGCGCAGTAAGTAGCACGCAGGGCCTGGAGTGGAGAACTGAATTCAAGCATAACCTCTGACTCAGGGCAAGTAATTTAACCTTTGCTTTAGTTTCCTTATATGTAAAATGAGGATAATAATAGTAACTACCACACTGGTTTGTTTTGAGGATCAAATAGATAATAATTGAAAAATGTAGTACAGTTCCTGGTACAAAGTAACCACTTTATACGTTAGGGATTATTATTATTATTTTTAATCTTTACCTTCTCTCTTAGAATCAATACTGTGTTTTGTTTCAAGATAAGAGTTTGGCCATGGGGATTAAGTGACTTGCCCAGAGTCACACAGCTAGGAAGTGTCTGAGGTCAGATTTAACCCAGTACCTCTCCTCTCTGGGTCTGGCTCCCAATCCACTGAATCACTTTAGCTTCTTATTGTTTCCAAGGTGGAATTGATCATTGAACAATCTTGTTAGAGGTGACCCTGGCAACATGGTTGGTATTTAATACATTCTTGGAGGAAGTTAAAGGTAAAATCTGGGTCAAAACCAATTTGTGGTGGTCTGTCAGGAAGAACATATATTTAGAGATTTCAGAGGCTATCTAATCTAACCCCAATCATTTTACCAGTGGGGAAACTGAGGCCCAGAGAGGTTAAGTGACTTCCCAAAGGCCACACAAAGAGTGAGGATTTGAACCTGGTTCTCTTGCTCCAGAACCAGAATGAGTAGGCAGAAAAGCATAAGGGCCAAGTTGTTTTGACCTCTCAGTTGTGTCCGCTGTCTTTATCCTGGTTCTTCTGTCTGGTCAGCAGTTCATAGGATGACTTTCTTTTTCCTTAGACAAGAAGTCTCAGTGAGTATGAAACAAGCTGTGTGTCCAGGGTTCAGGAGGAGACTCTGGCTGGAGGATCAGACATTTTCTCCCTGTACTGTGGAGACTATTGTTATTCTTTGGGAAGGGCCTTCAAAAACTTACTCTTTCTTCTCTTCCCAGGCTCAGACTGTGAAAGAGACAGAAAGGTTGCCATTAGCCATGAAGTGGCTCCTCATCACCTTTGCCCTCACTCTTCTTGTCTCAGGTGAGAGAAGATGGATGTTAGGTGGCCCTTCCATCTACCAGGGACCCTAGAGGGTGGGAGGTAGGGGAGGGGCTGGGAGGCTTTTTCATCCTGGGAGGGAACCCATGATCCTATATTCCTTTTGTAGCCTGAAGCTCACTTCTCTGCACTAGAGAGCCTTGCTGGGGAAGGGAGCAAAAGAGTCCCAGAGCAGGACTGCAGCCTCTGCGAATCCCCTGGTGGTAGTGGTGGGGAGGGACACTGAGGTCAAATTCTGTGCCTGTCTTGAAGGTTATGTGGAATACAGAGGCAGAAAAATCCAAACTCTCTTCTATTAAAATCCTTTTTTGGAGATGGGATGAACTTAGATCTGTGATTTTCTTGGTGTGGAGTAATTATTGAGAACTGTCAGGGGGCATTAAGAAGTTAAGTGAGTTAATACAGGGTCCCACAGCTAGTACAGGTCAGAGACAGGACTGGGAACTTGGGATTTTCTATCCTGAAGGCCAGTCAGGCTGACTTGCATTAGAATCAGATAATTTCAAAATCAGAGTGGACCTCAGATATTGTCTCATCCAGCCCCTTGTTGTAGAGGAGAAACTACAAATCCTGGGAAGGGAAGTGTCTTATCCAAAGTCAAGTAAGATGAGGGGTATTGGGGGTAGCTGGGTAGCTCAGTGGATTGAGAACCAGGCCTAGAGATGGGAGGTCCTAGGTTCAAATCTGGCCTCAGACATTTCCTAGCTGTGTGATCCTGGGCAAGTCACTTAACTCCCATTGCCTAGCCCTTACTGCTCTTCTGCCTTAGAACCAATACACACAAATGATTCTAAAATATGAAGGTAAAGGTTTAAAAAAAGAGAGAGATGAGAGATATTGTGTGACTTCAGATTCAGAATTTTCTGCTGCTATGAGGAGAATACTGGATTTAAATAAAGTGAAGAAGTCTTGGGTTTAAATGATCCCCCCAGAGACTTCCTAGCTGTGTGACCCTGGGTAAGGCACTTCACTTCTCCCAGACTCAGTTTCCTCATCTACAAAATGGGAATAATAATAGAACCTACTGCCACAGAGTTATTATAAGGATAAAATGAGATACATATGGATAGTGTAATGTAATGGGTAGATATTATAATAATTCATTTTTTTCCATATGATTGCATTTGTCTGACTCCTTTATCTTTTTTTCCTGTGCTTTTTTCCTCTGTGATCTTTTCTACTTTCATGGCTTGTATGTAGATGCTGCCCCTCATTCTCTGTGCTATACAGGTGGAAAATTTGCCACAGCTGAGCTACATTCCCAGCATCCTTTTAAGTTACTTCCTCATTTTACATAAGGAGGCTTACAAGATAAATTTAGCTTAGATCCATGCTGCAGGGATCTTTTTTTGGAGCTTGTGTTTTTGATGAAGTGCTGCATGTGTGAGTCTCTGTCTCTCTTTGTTCTGCTCACTTGCCTGAAAGAATCCTTTTTCTTTTCCCTCTCTTTTTGATTATTATTAAAATCCTATATATATTTTAAATAGTAGGGGTATTTATTAATTTTTACTCCTACAGTGCTAAACTCCATCTTATCCCTTGAGCTCTGGTCCTAGATCTCAGCTGCTCGATGAGCATCTTAAGTCTGTTATGCCAGTACTCTATTCAACCCTATTCAAAATTGAATTCATTATCTTTTAGCTAAAATTTAAATTGGTGGCACTGTCATCATCCTAGTCTCTCTGACTTGTAACTTTAGAAACATATTTGATTTTTCCTCACTCTTTGGCCATCGATTTTAATTTACTTGGCACAGAAAATTTCTTAGGTGAGTTCTCTTTTTTCTGTTCCCATTGCTGTTACCCCAATTCATCTCTTGCCTGAGTATTGCAATAATTTCTTTTCTTTAAAAAAAAAAACTTGTTCTAGTAACACCTCTAGGGACAGAAGTGTAATGGTTAAGCAAAATGGGGTTAAATTACTTGCCCAGGGTCACACAGCTAAGGAACTATCTGAGGTCAAATTTGAACCCAGGTTCTTTTGACTCCAGGCCTGACTCTCATTTCTACTGTGCCACTTTAACTGCCACCCTCCCTTCCCCTCAATAATTTCTTAACTGGTTTCTCCCTTTCTAGATTCTCCTCTCTCTTATATATTTATTTTTCTAGAATGGGACCTATTATTTCATTGATATAGGGAAGCCTTGATGAGGAAACTGCCTCTATTAATGTAGTTTGCCACCTTCTCTGCAACTCTGCATTTTTTAGTGTTTTCTGTATCCTTTCCTTTCCTTTCCTTTCCTTTCCTTTCCTTTCCTTTCCTTTCCTTTCCTTTCCTTTCCTTTCCTTTCCTTTCCTTTCCTTTCCTTTCCTTTCCTTTCCTTTCCTTTCCTTTCCTTTCCTTTCCTTTCCTTTCCTTTCCTTTCCTTTCCTTTCCTTTCCTTTCCTTTCCTTTCCTTTCCTTTCCTTTCCTTTCCTTTCCTTTTTCCTTTCCTCTTCTCTTCTTTTCTCTTCTTTTCTTTCTCTAAGAATTGATACCTCATTGTTCCCAAGGCAGAAGAGCAGCAAGAGCTAGGCAATTTGGGTTAAATCATTTGCCCAGGGTCACATAGCTAGGACGTATCTGAGGTCATATTTGAACCCAGGGCCTCACTTCTACAGTCTCTATCCACTGAGCCATCTAGCCCCCTTGTATATTCCTTGAGGACAGATATTATATGTTGTTTTCATCATTGCATCCTCAGAGATAAACACAGTATCTTGCACATGGTAAATGTTTGTTAAAATAAATGAATTATAATGAATGGAAATGAATAATATAATAAATATTATATAAATGAATTAATATGATAAATACAATGTAAATTAATAAATTTAGATTTTGGATTTGGGTTTTATTCTCCTTTCCATGCCAGCCAAAATAAACAATGGAATGTCACTGTGTGGCAAAAATTTATCACACCAATACAGAATTCCAAGCTAAATAATAGGTTTATTGAGAGGAGGTCCACTCACAAAGCCAGATCCTGGTCCCATCAGAACCAGAGACTCCGAGCCTTAGAAGAGAGCCTTTTTTATAGAAATCTGATGACATCTTGAAATAAAAGACAGACTGAATACAAAATTTTCTACATGGACAGATTGTGCAAGTATTGAATAAGAAAGAAAGTATAAAAAAATACTATGGGTGGTAACTTTATGTTGTTTATTATTACTGATCTTTTCAGTCAAGGGTCAGGATCTAATGTCCTTTTCTACTGATAACTAGGGGTTAGCAGTTAGATGGATGAATGTATGACAGACATTTTTACTCTGAGATACATTTACCCAAGAGCAGCCCTCTACCTCCTGTCTTATGATTTTGAAACAGGGTGTAATGGGCTTGTTTGGAACTTTTTGGGTTATTGGATTAAGGTCAAAATGTAAATAAGATTTGATACTATTTGGCTATTAACTCTAAACTCCACAGAACACCATTTCCCTCATCTTCTTCATCATGTCGCTTTTTGGGGAATCTTATGGTAAAGGAAAGGATTCATTCCCACTCTATCAAAAACGTATAATTTAAGGCTTTCCTATCCAGGGAATTTCACTTTAAGCTACTTTGGTAACTTGTAGTTACAAAAGCAATAAATTAAGTTTCTTTATTTCCATCATGGACATCATAAAGCTGAAGTGGGGCACTTCATCAAGTGAGTCCAAACACTCAAAAATTCAATTATTGGAACTGTGATTTATTAATAAAAGAACAAATAAAGAATCTAGCAGCTGGGACAGCCTTCCCTAGTGGAAGCTGTATCAGACTGACATTATAGGATAGTTTATATAGGTTACAAGATACAAAGTTAATCTCTTTCATATACAGGTTCTCATTTGACAAACAAACCTTATCACAAACACAGGTATGTGTAGTCAGAAACAATATTTAGATTATCCAGGGGTTGTTAACTTTTATAGGTACCTAATACATTTATTTTGCATTCCATCCTGACCTCTTTGATATTCCTGAAATTCCTTTGTTTCTTGCCCTTCCTAATTCTCATCCCCAAGCTAAGTAGAGTCTGGTCTGCTGCCTGCATAAGCAGCTTGACCTCCTGGGGGGAAGGAAGCTGGGGCTGTTCCCTAAAAATGCAGGAAGGGATTGATCTGCTTTATCTACTTCAATTTTATTATCCTCCCCTATTGGGACTACTTCAAAGCAGGTATTGGATATTCCATTTTTTCCTATAATTATACCAAATAGATATATGATATGGACTGAAATGTCCCACCAACCCTGCCAAGTAGCTGTAAAGAATCAAAGAACATGGGAATAATAACTAGTTGATTAATATGGGGTCACCTTTTAGTTAAGACATGAGTTGCTGAGATTATGAGAAAATTGTCCTCACGTCAGTCTTTAGCCATGACCTCGGTCCTTGGTTGGGGTCTCTGGACAGCAGGTACAGGTAGTTCTATTCCCCAGTTATACTTGGCTAGGTTTCAACAATGCTCATTTTCTACACTCACTGCCTTCCTTGGAGTCTGTGGGACTAGATGACATTTGGGGTTGGATCTGAGAATGGATGATTTTATGATATTAAAATTTTCTTTTCAATCTCTAGGCCTTAGTAAGTTAGCCCTTCTGTAAAATGGAGATTTTATTTTTATGTCCTTCCTCACAAAGTTGTTGTTTAGATGAAAGGATAATGTTTATAGTAATACCTTGGAAATTATAAAGCACTCTGTACAACTGTAAGGTGATATGATTCTTAAATGATGTTAAGTAGGGGCTGTTACAGAATTTATTTTTGTGGGCTAGGGGAACCCAGTCTTGCTGAAGGCTAAAATGTTCATAAACATAGCTCAGAGTGGAGAACATGAAGAGAAAGAGGTATTGTAAAAAGTCATCTTTCTTTCTACCTCTTCTCTTTGAAGGACATTAAAAGGCACATACAGAAGTTCAAAAAAAGCTCTAGGTAGTCTGAGTTTCCCATCATGTGCAAATTACCACTGACAAATGAAGACAAAAAGGAAAAGGTGAGAGAGGGAGATAGATGAATCTTTTATATTTGACCTTTCAGGGAAACAAAGTTTGCTGCCACAATTGTCATGGAACAACTTGAAAAAGAAATGGGATAAACATAATGAGTCAGAAGACAAATTTCCGGAAAGAGATAATTTCAATGGCCTAATCTGCCCAACCTGCAATGTGATGGGAGCTCAGCAAGTCTGCAATGAAGAAAAGAAGCTTTGTACCTACAAGAACAACAGTTGCCTCCTTCTCAAAGGGAACCTAAAAATGGGTATTACTTTGAGGCCCTTCATTCTTCTGGACCACAACTGGGTTGGGGATCACCCAAAGGCCAATGAGTAGATTGCTGGTGGGTGGAGGGGGAGAAACTTGGGTATATGATGGTATGGGGATAGGAAAAGTTGGGCTGGAGGAGGGTGCAGGATAGGAAAGCTGAATAAGAGAAGAAAATGGGATAATCAGAGTACCATTAGAGAGCTGGAGGGACAGAGTGGATGAAGTAGCAGTAGTGGCCCAAGCTCATAGACAGAAGTCAGTGTTCTGGCTTCCTAGGTATGTGCTTAACATTCTATGGGGAGATGTACTTGCAAATATACTCTAAAGCTTTTCAGTTTCATTCTGGAATGTGGGGATGTCTTCTGAGTTTGAACAGGGTTGGGAAGGGGAAATTGTAGCTTATCTTCTCTGAGTTTGTTAGTCTTAAAAGCTAATCCCCTAAAAGAGAACTAGAAAGAATTGACCCTTAGGTAATTTATACTTTTTCTTTTTTGGTAATGTTTTATTTTTTCCCACTGAATTCATTTTCTAACATTTTTAGATTCACATTCTCTCCCCTTCCCATCCTTGAGAGAGCAAGCAATTTGCTGTCATACAAAACATTTTCCTAAGAAGACACATTTAAAAAAAACCTATACAGAAAATAAAGGGAAGCAGACAGTTGTCTACTTTGATCAGCATTCAGACTCTTATCAGTTATTTCTTTGGAGGTGAATAGCATTTTTCATCACAAGTCCTTAGGAATTGTCTAGGATAATTGTATTGCTGAGAATAATGAAGTCCTTCAGAGTTGTTCGTTGTATTGAAACATTATTACTGTGCACATTTTTCTGGTTCTGCTCACTTCACTCTGTATCAGTTCATATAAGTCTTTCCACATTTTTCTGAAATGTTGCTCATCATTTTTTGTAGCACAATGGTATTCCATTATAATCATATTCCACAACTTATTCAGCCATTTTAAAAATTGATAGGCACCCCCATCAGTGTCTAATTCTTTGCCACCTCAAAGAGAGCTGCTATAAATATTCTTGTACAAATGGGTCCTTTCCTCCCTTTATTTTTATTTCTTTGAATACAGATTTAGTAGTGGTGGTATTGGATTAAAGGATATGCATAATCTTACAACCCTTTGAACATAGTTTAAAATTTTTCTCCAGAATGGTTTAATCAGTTCATAACTCCATCAATAATAGTGCATTAGTAATTTAGTGAATCCAAATTTCCATTATCTCCTCCAACATTTATCATTTTCTTTTTTTTATCATCTTAGCCAATCTGCTTGATGTGAGATGGTACCACAGATTATTTCAATTTGCAATTCTCTAATCACTAATGATTTGAAATATTTTTTCCATGTGACTATAGAAAGCTTTGTTTTTGGCATCTGAAAACTGCTTGTTCATATCCTTTGACCATTTATCCATTGGGGAATCACTTGCATTCTTATAAATTTGACTCAGTAATTGATATATTTGAGAAATGAAGCCTTTGTTAGAGAAACTTATAGTAAAAATTATTTTTCCTAGCTTTTTGTTTTTGTTTTCCTCCTAACCTTGCACTGGTTTTGTTTTGCAACCCCTTTTTAATTTAATGTAGTCAAAATTACCCATTTTGTATTTCATAATGGATTACAAATTCTTCTTTTATCCATAGATATGACAGGCAAACTATTTCATGCTTCCATAATTAGCTTATGGTAGTACTTTTATTTTTAAGTTATGTGACCATTTTGACTTTATGTTGGTATACAGTGTAAGATATTGGTTTATACCTAGTTTCTCCCATATTGTTTTCCAGTTTTCCCAGCAGTTTTTGTCAAATAATGAGTTCTTCAATGACTTGTATTTTGTGATTTATCAAATTCCAAGTTACTATGATTGTTAACTACTATGTGTTGATTACCTAACCTATTCCATTGATTTACTACTCTGTTTCTTAACCAGTATGAGATAATTTTGATGATTACTATTATATAATTAGAATTAATAGCATAGCTATGCAAAATTTATATCCCCCTTACGTTAGTACCTAATGTAAGAGGGAACATGGGAAGCTGGGATTTAGAGTCCTGAGGTTCAAATCTAATTATACAATATTTTATAATACACTTTGAAATCTGATACTGTTAGGCCGCCTTCCTTTACATTTTTTTCATTAATTCTCTTGATATTCATGACCTTTTGTTCTTCTAGATCAATGTTGTAATTATTTTTTTCTAACTCTATGAAATTATTTTTTGGTAGTTTGATCAGTATGGCATGGAATAGATAAGGTTAGTGTTGTGGGGTGCAGATGTGTACCCCTAGGGTTTGGGAAGGATACCTTTTGCAAGAATGCAAGACTCCAAAACTTAGCTTAAAAACAAAAAGAGAAATTTATTAATTTAGGAAGTAATTTTGAGAATGGCCAGGAGGATAGCAAGGTGGAACAGCAAGATGGGGAGCAGTTCCTTTGAGGACAGCATGAATGGAAAAGCTGTTCCCTCAGACAACATCAGTTCTGGGGATTTTATACTTTTTACAACAGAGTGTTAGTCACCCAGGCATTTGGTGAGGTGGGGTGATCATTTGCCTGGGGACATAAAGATTCTTTAGTTTTAGGGAACAAACAGACATCTGAGATGTAGCCTGATAGGATTGAGGTATAGCCTGGAGGTGCATCTCTCTGTCCATCTCAAATCTAGAGGATGATCAAAGGAGAATGATCATCACAGGACCCTAGAGGGGTCATTGGATGTTTTTAGGCTCAGAGTCATGAGGATGTAAGGGAGCAAGGGAGTTTCTCTGATAATAGTTTGCCTGAGTTTCTGGGGGTACAATGCCCATGTCATCTCCTCCCTCTCCTAATATGTAAGGGAAAAGGGGCAATGGTCTCAGTCTTCTGTAACTTCTTCAGAACTGAGAATGAGCGTAGAATTGTTCCTGCCTATTGTTAGGAGAGAGAGAGGTATTGACTGTAGGCCATGTCCAGGGGTTCAGACTGGGAGGGTTGCAGAGGTCGCAATGGCATTTCCGTGATCCCCATGAGTGCTTTTACCCTAGAAGCAACTAAAGAGATGACAAGATTACAAATATAAGGTCCACATATCAAGATACCCCCAATTATCAAGATGATAGGGATAAAAGGGGCAAGGAGGGCATATAGCCAGGATTTCCAGGAGGACGAGCTAGGAAACAGCTTTCTATAGGCATCAGCCATCCAAGTGGATACTTCATGTAACTCTTGGACTCGTACTTCCACTTTGTGGGAATTATTGATATAGACACAGTAAGAAGTGTTCTGAACCATACAAACTCCGCCTTCTGCTGCCAGCAGATAGTCTAAAGCAATTCTATTGTCCATCACCACATTTGCCAGGGAATCCAAAGATTCCTGAAGATTCTCAAGGCCCAAAGCTGTCACATTGGAAATTTTCTCAATAACTAAGGTCAGGTTACTAAGCACAGCCTCTTGGCTTAAGTACCCTATCCAGGAAACTGTCAGTGATGTGGTCTTCTCCATCCACCAGAGGAAATTATCCCAATAACTCCTCTTTACCTTCCGTACTTCAGTGGGAGGAGTCAGGGAATTCTGGTATAAATGTACTTGGGGATCCAGGAGCCCTAAAGTACATTCCCCATAGTTGATGTAGGGGCTAAGGCAGGATGGAGTTAAAACTTTACTGACTCAAAAGACTCTTTAGGTGACCACCCTGGGACATAAAATGGGGCACTGGTCTGAGAGGCTAGAGGCACCATGTGATAGCCACAGATGAATCTGTATCCTGCAGGAGCACAAAGAGATCTGTCTGTGGATTTTAGCATTTGGGTAACATTAATTCCCCACTCAGAGGAACTATTGCAGGAGACTAACTTGCCAAGTCTAAGGCCAGTCTCATATAAAGTTTTCAGCACAGACCATGAGTGTGTGGGGTGAAGAGGAGGTGTTAGGGTGGAGAACTTCTTGAAGCTTTCCCCAGGAGTTTAGGAAACCAGTATGTACATATTGAGGAAAACATCGTTACACCTGCCTCAGTAAAGGTAACTGGATCCTCAGAGCAATTCCTACATAGTGCATGAGTCATGTTAAAAAGAAAAGGATCAGTGCCCCATCCTTTATCAAAGCACTTATACTGGAAGGGGTCTAGATTGGCCCACCCATCCTTGATTAGTGCCAACCCAGTGTGCTAGGCTTGGAGATATTCTAAAAAAATGAAATGCTACACTGTGAGAAAACAGGGGGCATCCTTCAAGGTATCCCATAGAGGAGTAGCCAAAACTAGAGTGGTTGCATATTTCCTTAAAACCTCAGGTTTTGGATATATCTTGGAGGCACTGAGACCTCAGGCTAGAGGCCTGGGGTTCTCTCCACTTTGGGGTGCTTCATACAAACTCAACAGTTAGAGGGACCCACTTTGGCTACTGCTTCCCCAAGCTGAACCAGTGAATTATCTTTCCAGCTGACTTGGTATGCATGATTTAAAATACCAAAAAGGACAAAGACTGTAAGGAAAGAGATAGTCATGGCTAGAACAAGAGATATTTAAGATAATAAGGAGGAGGGGATGGAGCTACTTATTCCAAAGTTTCCTTAGTTTGGGTCTTTCAGTGGAAGAGGAATTTGAGATCTTCCAGTGGCTCACAGGAATAAGTGGCTTCCGTTCCCCCTTCACCACCTGTTTCTGGAGGGATAAAGGGTTTAATATGAGAGACATGAGTCCATGTATTCTGCCCCTCTAATTTTACAGCTGTAGGAGTGGATAAAATAACCCTATGGGAGCCCTCCCATCGAGGTGTTAGGTGGTTTGATCCACTCCATGTCTTCATATATACCAAATCTCCTGTTTGGGCTGGGTGGAGAGATTCCTCTGTATCCTCTGTTGAGGGTTTGGGGAGGATTTGATTAGCGTATTCTCTCAGAACCTGGTGGATTGGGCCAAGTTGTCTAGAGAACTGAACAAGGCTGTGTATTTCTGTATCTAAAAGAGCATCAGAGGTTAGAAAGGGTCTCTCATAGAGCAATTCAAATGGACTCAGCCCTAAATTTGCCCGAGGAGAAATTCTGATTCTGGTTAGGGCAATGGGGAGAACTTGGATCCAATCAATTTTTACCTCCTCATATAGTTTGGTGAGGGCTCTTTTTAGGGTCTGATTCATACATTGTTCTCCCTGAAGATTGGGGATGCCAGGCCGAGTGTAAATGGTAAGTAATGCCCAATGCCTTAGAAACCATCTGAGTGATCTGTGAAATAAAGGCAGGACCATTGTCACTCTGAAGAGTTTTTGGAATGATTTCATTGAGTAAGGCCTTTGTGACATCTTGTGCTTTCTCTGATCTGGAGGGAAATGCTTCAGGCCAGCCTGTGAAGGTGTCTGCAAAGACTAAAAGAATCTTGTTCCTCTTGCAAGGTGGCAAATGGGTGAAATCTATCTGCCAGTCCTCACCAGGCGATTCCTCTCTCCTTTGGATGGGCTTAAAGAGGGGAGGTGGCCTAGGAGCTCCAGTGCAGTTAGTTTGGGCATAGAGGGCACAGGATCTGCAGATTTCCCGGATGGTTTTAGAGATGCCTTTGCCTGTGAAAAGTGGCTTTATCAAAGTGGTTAGTGCTTCTCTGCCCAAGTGTGTGGAGTTATGTAGTCCCATAACCAATTTCCACATTAAGTTACTAGGGAGGAGCAGTGGTTCAGAGGGAGAACGCCACCACCCGCTATCTTCAAGGGTGAATCCCTGAAGTTCTGCCTGTGCAATTTCCTCCTCAGTGTACGAGGGAGAAATGCCTTTTGGTATTGTGGGGTGTTGTGGGGTTAGGGTCAAAGCAGTCAAAGAAGTGGCTCTTGCAGCCTCTTTGGCAGCTAGGTCTGCCCTATGATTCCCTCGGGCTATGTTGGAATCTAGACCTGGATATCCTCTGCAGAGGATGACAACAATTTTGCTAGGTAAAGTGACTGCCTCAAGTAAACTCAGGATTTCCTTCTCGAGTTTCAAGGGAGAGTTTTTGGTAGTTAATAAACCTCTTTCTTTCCATATGGCCCCATGGGCATGTAAAACATGAAAGGCATATTTTGAGTCAGTGAAAATATTTGCCTTTTTCCCTTCAGCAAGCTACGATGCTCTTGTGAGGGCGATCAGCTCTGCTTTTTGTGCTGAAGTCCCTGGGGGGAGTCCCTTTGCCTTGATGGTGGCTGTCTGTGAGACTATGGAGTACCCTGCTTTCCTAACCCCACCCTCCATAAAGGAAGACCCATCAGTATACCAACTGATCTCTGCTTCAGAGAGGGGAGAATCTTTGAGGTCTGGTCTGCAGGAGAAGGTGTGGTCTATCAACTCCTCACAGTCATGGGAGATAGGTTCTCCTGGAAGAGGGATTCAATGTCCTGCATACCTTTAGGTAAGGCTGGGTGTGTCCAGTAAAAGAGTTTGGTATTTAGTGAGATGGCTCCCAGAGAACCATAGATGACCTCTAGCCTCCAAAATACTGAGGACCCGATGTGGGGTCAGAATTTCTAGGGGTTGATGCAGAGTTAGTTTAAATACCTCTTCTGCCATGAGAAGTGTGGCAGAAACTGCTCTCAAGAGTGGTGGCCATCCTTTGCTAACTGAGTCGAGTTGCTTAGAAAAGTAAGCAATGGGATGAAGGTCAGGTCCTAGCTAAAAGACCTAGGGCATATTGCTTTCTCTCATCCACAAGCAAGAAAAATGGTTTCTCAAGGTCTGGAATCCCTAGGGCGGGGCAGAAGAAAGCTGGGTTTTTAAAAGTGAAAAGGCTTGTTCCTGGTCTCCCCTCCAATCTAGGGGTTCCGAATCAGGCCTCTTAGTGGCCTCATAGAGAGGTTTTGCAATGATCCCCAAATTAGGTATCCAAATGCTGCAAAACTCTGCCATACCCAGAAAAGTTCGGAGCTGTCTTTTGGTGAAGGGGACAGGAATGAACAGTATGGCCTGTTTCCTGTCTGTGGTCAGAGAGCAGGAATTTGGGGTTAGGTTGTTTCCCAAATAAGTTACAGACTGGGAGACAAGTTGGGCTTTAGAAGCATAAACCTTATAACCCCGTTCTCATAGAAAAGTTAGGGTAGAAATTGTGTCTGTGATACAAGCAGCCTCAGAAAGACTAGATATCAAAATGTCATCAACATACTGCAAGATTGAGCTGCTTGTGAATCTCAGGGCTCTAAGATCTTTGTTGAGGGCAGCCCCAAAGTAGTGTGGGCTGTCCTTCAGGCCCTTTGGGAGCATGCACCACATGATCTGATGGGGTCAGGGGTCTAAGGGGAAAACCCACTCAAAGGCAAAAAGGAATCTGCATTTTGGGTGCAAGGGTATGCAAAAGAAGGCATCTTTCAAGTCAATGACAGAGAACCACTGAGAATTCCCTGGTATCTTAGAATTGTATATGGGTTTGGGATAATGGGGTGAACAGAAATTATTGCTTCATTAATATGTCTAAGGTCTTGAACCATACGCCAGGTCCCATTTAGCTTTTTCACTGGTAGGAGGGGAGAATTGGAAGGTGAAGAGCAATCCTCTAAGAGGCCATAGGTTAGGAATTTATCTATGAGAGGTTGTAATCCTTTTCTGGCCTCTGGGGAAATGGGACATTGCTTCCTGTGTGGATAAGGAGAATCAGGCTTGAGGTTTATCATTATGGGATCAGCCTGAATGTCTCTTCCTGGTATGCCTTGATCCCAGACAATGGACGGTACTTTCTCCCAGATTTCTGAGGATATTTTTTTAGGCTTTTGCATAGGACTGTTTGGGGAACTTAGAACTGAGATAGGGGAGAAGTGTGAGCCTAATTTCTTCATAATGTCCCTGCCCAGTAAAGGATATGGGGAGGAAGGAATAACCAGGAATATATGTTGGAATAATTTGTCTTCATGGGCACATGTTAGGGGTGCTGTTTCCCTACAGCCCCAACTCCAATTACCTTATGCTGCGAATGGAAGGTAGGACCATTGTGAGTTTGGAGAACAGAATAGATAGCTCCCGTATGGCTTAGAAAGGTAATTCTCTTACCTTCAACCTCGAGAGTAACTCTGGGTTTAGCCATGGTGTGTAAAGATTAAAATTTAGGAATATGGGGAGACGGAGGCAGGTAGAAATTAGTTTCTCTCTGCAAGGAGTATTATATTTTTTAGAGGTTTATTAAGGATTAAGGATTAACGAATATACAAGTAAGAAACATGTGCCTAGGCCAGAGGCTTAGACAAAATAACCTCACATCATGGAAGAGATGCCTCTGCTCCAAAACAGAAGTCCAAAAAAAGAGCCCCAAAAACCTTTGCCACCAGCTTAAATCCTTCCTCAATCTTGGCCCACCTCAGAATTCCCATGAGATTACAAAGCATTTTGGGGAAGTGGAGCAAAGGCTTGTGGGGATTGTAGTCCTGTATTCGAGTCTATTTTTTACAGGTGATAGAAACTGGGAATGAGCAAACCCTAGGGCATCTCTATTCCAAGTCCTCAGGAGACTGGGGGTCAGGAAGGTGCCTCTGGGGTCATAGGGGTCTCTGGTTGGTGAAGCACTGCTGTTTCCAGTACCCTTTTGGCCACAGGCTGGACACGGAGTTGTGAACAGTCTTTCCTTCAAAGGACAGTCCTTCGACCAGTGCCCATCCCATCCGCAGGTGTAGCAAGAGCCCCTAGGCCTCTGCCCATAGGTCAGAGAGATGAGAGCTGCTGTGAGAAGTTTCTCACGTCTCTGTCCTTCTGTCTCAACAAGCTCCCTGTTGTGAAAAACCTTAAAAACAGCATCCATTAATTGGTTAATTGGAATCTGAAGTCTCAGATCCAGCTTTTGCAGTTTTCGCCTAATGTCTGGGGATGACTGTCCTATAAAGTGGAGCCTTAAGATAAGTGCCCCCTCATCAGTCTCTGGGTGGACATTTGTACATTGCTTCATGGCTTCCACTAATCAGGACAGGAAGAGGGCTGGATTCTCCTCCTTTCCTTGAGTAATTTCTTTGAGCTTGTTGTAATTTACTTGATTTGTAATCCCTTTTTGCATGGCCTCAAGGAGACAGTCTATCATATGGTCTCTCCTACATCTGTCCCTTTCATTCATATAGTCCCATCCAGGATCCTGCCCTGGGACTGCAGTGGCACCAGGAACTCCTACCCATGTGCCAGCTAGGGCCTTCTCATCACCTATTTCTTTTTCTTTTTCTTTTTTTTTATATTTTATTTGATCATTTCCAAGCATTATTCGTTAAAGACATAGATCATTTTCTTTTCCTCCCCCCCCCACCCCCCATAGCCGACGCGTAAATCCACTGGGCATTAGATGTTTTCTTGATTTGAACCCATTGCTTTGTTGATAATATTTGCATTAGAATGTTCATTTAGAGTCTCTCCTCTGTCATGTCCCCTCAACCGCTGTATTCAGGCAGTTGCTTTTCCTCGGTGTTTCCACTCCCATAGTTTATCCTTTGCTTATGAATAGTGTTTTTTTCTCCTGGATCCCTGCAAATTGTTCAGGGACATTACACCGCCATTAATGGAGACGTCCATTACGTTCGATTGTACCACAGTGTATTAGTCTCTGTGTACAATGTTCTCCTGGTTCTGCTCCTCTCGCTCTGCATCACTTCCTGGAGGTTGTTCCAGTCTCCATGGAACTCCTCCACTTTATTATTCCTTTGAGCACAATAGTATTCCATAACCAACATATACCACAATTTGCTCAGCCATTCCCCAATTGATGGGCATCCCCTCGTTTTCCAGTTTTTGGCCACCACAAAGAGCGCAGCTATGAATATTTTTGTACAAGTCTTTTTGTCCGTTGTCTCTTTGGGGTACAGACCCAGCAGTGCTATGGCTGGATCAAAGGGTAGATATTCTTTTGTCGCCCTTTGGGCATAGTTCCAAATTGCCCTCCAGAATGGTTGGATCAGTTCACAACTCCACCAGCAATGAATTAATGTCCCTACTTTGCCACATCCCCTCCAGCATTCATTACTTTCCTTTGCTGTTATGTTAGCCAATCTGCTAGGTGTGAGGTGATACCTCAGAGTTGTTTTGATTTGCATCTCTTTGATTATAAGAGATTTAGAACACTTCTTCATGTGCTTGTTAATAGTTTTGATTTCTTTATCTGAGAACTGACTATCCATGTCCCTTGCCCATTTATCAATTGGAGAATGGCTTGATTTTTTGTACAATTGATTTAGCTCTTTATAAATATGAGTAATTAAACCTTTGTCAGAGGTTTCTATGAAGATTTTTTCCCAATTTGTTGTTTCCCTTCTGATTTTAGTTACATTGGTTTTGTTTGTACAAAAGCTTTTTAGTTTGATGTAGTCAAAATTATTTATTTTACATTTTGTGATTCTTTCTATGTCTTGCTTGGTTTTAAAGCCTTTCCCCTCCCAAAGGTCTGACATGTATACTATTCTGTGTTTACCCAATTTACTTATGGTTTCCTTCTTTATGTTTAAGTCACTCACCCATTTTGAATTTATCTTGGTGTAGGGTGTGAGGTGTTGATCTATTCCTAGTCTCTCCCACACTGTCTTCCAATTTTCCCAGGAGTTTTTGTCGAATAGTGGATTTTTGTCCCAAAAGCTGGGATCTTTGGGTTTATCGTATACTGTCTTGCTGAGGTCGCTTTCCCCCAGTCTATTCCACTGATCTTCCTTTCTGTTTCTTAGCCAGTACCAAATTGTTTTGATGACTGCTGCTTTGTAATATAGTTTAAGGTCAGGGACTGCAAGGCCCCCATCATATGTGTTTTTTTTCATTATTTCCCTGGATATCCTTGATCTTGTGTTCTTCCAAATGAACTTTGTTATGGTTTTTTCTAAATCAGTGAAGAAGTATTTTGGTAGTTCAATGGGTATGGCACTAAATAGATAAATAAGTTTGGGTAGGATGGTCATTTTTATTATATTGGCTCATCCTATCCATGAGCAGTTAATGTTTTTCCATTTGCTCAAGTCTAGTTTTAGTTGTGTGGTGAGTGTTTTGTAGTTGTGTTCATATAGTTCCTGTGTTTGTCTTGGGAGGTAGATTCCTAGGTATTTTATTTTGTCTAAGGTGATTTTGAATGGGATTTCTCTTTCTAGTTCTTGCTGCTGAGCTGTGTTGGAGATATATAGAAAAGCTGATGATTTATGTGGATTTATTTTGTATCCTGCAACTTTGCTAAAGTTGTTGATTATTTCAATTAGCTTTTTGGTTGAATCTCTAGGATTCTTTAAGTAGACCATCATGTCATCCACAAAGAGTGATAACTTGATCTCCTCCTTGCCTATTTTGATGCCTTCAATTCCTTTATCTTCTCTAATTGCTACTGCTAGTGTTTCTAGTACAATGTCAAATAGTAGAGGTGATAATGGGCATCCTTTTTTCACTCCTGATCTTATTGGGAATGCATCTAGTTTATCCCCATTGCATATGATATTAGCTGATGGTTTTAGATATATACTGTTTATTATTTTTAGGAACGACCCTTCTATTCCTATGCTTTCTAGTGTTTTTAATAGGAATGGGTGTTGTATTTTAGCAAATGCTTTTTCTGCGTCTATTGAGATAATCATGTGGTTCTTGCTAGTTTGCTTGTTGATGTGGTCAATTATGTGGATGGTTTTCCTAATATTGAACCAGCCCTGCATCCCTGGTATAAATCCTACTTGATCATGGTGGATGACACTTCTGATCACTTGCTGGAGTCTTTTTGCTAGTATCCTATTTAAGATTTTTGCATCTATATTCATTAGGGAGATTGGCCTATAGTTTTCTTTCTCTGTTTTTGACCTGCCTGGTTTTGGAATCAGTACCATGTTTGTGTCGTAAAAGGAGTTTGGTAGAACTCCCTCTTTGCTTATTATGTCAAATAGTTTATATAGTATTGGAATTAACTGTTCTCTGAATGTTTGATAGAATTCACTGGTGAATCCATCAGGCCCTGGGGATTTTTTCTTAGGAAGTTCTTTGATGGCTTGGTGGATTTCAATTTCTGATATGGGATTATTTAAGAATTCTATTTCCTCTTCTGTTAGTCTAGGCAGTTTGTATTTTTGTATATATTCATCCATTTCTCCTAAATTGGTGTATTTATTGCCATATAGTTGGGCAAAGTAATTTCTAATGATTGCCTTAATTTCCTCCTCATTGGAGGTGCTGTCCCCCTTTTCATCTTTAATGCTGTGAATTTGCTTTTCTTCCTTCCTTTTTTTAGTTAGATTGACCAGTACTTTGTCTATTTTGTTTGTTTTTTCAAAGTACCAGCTTCTTGTCTTATTTATTAAATCAATAGTTCTATCACTTTCGATTTTATTAATTTCTCCCTTAATTTTTAGGATTTCTAGTTTGGTTTTCTGCTGGGGGGTTTTAATTTGGTCGCTTTCGAGTTTTTTCATTTGCATTTCCAATTGATTGATCTCTGCTCTCCCTTGTTTGTTAATATAAGCATTCAGGGATATGAATTTACCTCTGATTACCGCTTTGGCTGCATCCCAAAAGGTTTGAAAGGATGTCTCGCCATTGTCATTTTCCTCGATGAAATTATTAATTGTTTCTATGATTTCTTCTTTAACTAAAAGGTTTTGGAGTATCATATTGTTTAATTTCCAATTGGTTTTAGATTTGGTTTTACATGTACCATTACTAATCATTATTTTTATTGCCTTGTGATCTGAGAAGGCTGCATTCATTATTTCTGCTTTTCTGCATTTGTGTGCTATGTTTCTGTGACCTAATGTATGGTCAATTTTTGTGAATGTGCCATGTGGTGCTGAGAAGAAGGTGTATTCCTTTTTATCCCTATTTATTTTTCTCCATATGTCTATTAATTCTAATTTTTCTAAGATTTCATTCACTTCTTTTACCTCTTTCTTATTTATTTTTTGATTTGATTTATCTAAATTTGATAATGGTTGGTTTAAGTCTCCCACTAGTATGGTTTTATTGTCTATTTCTTCCTTCAATTCTCCTAGTTTCTCCATTAGAAATTTGGGTGCTATATTATTTGGTGCATACATGTTGATTAATGATATTTCCTCATTGTCTAGAGTCCCTTTTAACAAAATATAATTACCTTCCCTATCCCTTTTGATCAGGTCTATTTTTGCATTGGCTTTATCAGATATCATGATTACCACTCCTGCCTTCTTTCTATCAGTTGAGGCCCAGAAGGTCTTACTCCATCCTTTAATTCTGACCTTGTGGGTGTCAACCCGCCTCATGTGTGTTTCTTGAAGACAACATATGGTAGGGTTTTGGATTCTAATCCATTCTGCTATTCGTCTACGTTTTATGGGTGAGTTCATCCCATTCACGTTCAAAGTTATGATTGTCATTTGTGGACTCCCTGGCATTTTGATATCCTTCCCTAATTCTAACCTTTTCTTCTTCAGCTCTACCTTTTAGTCCAGTGATTTACTTTGAATCAGTCCCCCTTGTCCCCTCCCTTGATGTTTCCCTTTTTAGTCCCTCCCTTTTTGTTCCCTCCCCCTTCCCCCTCTCTTTCCCTCCCTTTTTGTTCTCCCTCTCCCCCTCCCCCCCCCTTGGTTTTCCCTTCTCCCTACCCTTGTTGGGTAAGATAGAATTCAAGATCCCAATGGATCTGGATGTTTTTCCCTCTCAGAGTTGATTTCCCTGAGATTAAGGTTTAAGTAAAATCACCCCCTCTCTTCCTCTCCTTCTTAGAGGAGTTTTCTTCCCCTCCCCTTCCCATGTGAATCTTTGTGTGAGAAAGATTATTCTATTTGGTCTTTCTTTACCCCCTATTTATACATTACATTTTCCCCACATATTAGTATACATAGATTGATATAAATGTAGTCCTTATAGAAGAGAGTTTGAGTAAAAAAAGAAGATAACATTTTTCCCCTTTCCTTAATATTTACCTTTTCAGGTATTCCTTGCTCTTTGATTTTCGGTATCAAACTTTCCACAGAGCTCTGGTCTTTTCTTTGCAAAAAGTTGGAAATCTTCTATTTTGTTGAATGCCCATACTTTCCCTTGGAAGTATATAGTCAGTTTTGCTGGGTAGTTTATTCTTGGTTGGAGACCCAGCTCTCTTGCCTTTCTGAAGATCATGTTCCATGCCTTACGATCATTCAGAGTAGAACTTGCAAGGTCTTGTGTGACCCTGATTGGCATTCCTTTATATCTAAATTGTCTTTTTCTGGCTTCCTGTAGGAGTTTTTCTTTTGTTTGATAGCTTTGGAATTTGGCAATTACATTCCTGGGAGTTGTCTTTTGGGGGTTTAGTGTAGAAGGTGTTCTGTGAGCTCTGTCAGTGGCTGCATTGCCCCCTTGTTCTAGAATCTCTGGGCAATTTTCTTTGATTATATCTTGTATCACCATGTCGAGTTTGCTGTTTATTTCTGGCTTTTCTGGGAGTCCAATTATTCTTAAATTATCTCTTCTCCCTCTATTTTCCAGATCTATCACCTTGTTGGTGAGATATTTTATGTTCTCTTCTAATTTCTTGGTGTTTTGGCTTTGCTTTATTAATTCTTGCTCTTTTACATGATCGTTGTCTTCCAGCTGCCTGATTCTGGCCTTTAAAGCCTGGTTTTCCTTTTCAGTTTCATCATACCGGTTTTGTAGATGTGTGAATTTCTTTTGCATTATTTCCCACTTTTCCTCCCAGAAGGCTTCCATCTTTTTGGTCATTTCTGATTCAAATTCTTCATGGGTTTGTGGTGAGTTTCCATTTCCTTTGGAAGATTTTGGAGCATTTTCTTGTATATCATCTTCTATCTCCTCTGTATTTTGTATTTTGGCTCCATAGAATGTGTTCAAAGTCGCCCCTTTCTTTTTATTTTTCTTGGTATTTTGGGCCTTCTGTGCTTCTGTTGGGTTTGACATCTCTGAATGTGGAGGATTAGCTTTTCTTATCTCTGTCTGGTGTTCAGAGGCTTTAGTCCTGGGCAGATTGTCGGTTCTATGAGGTTTCCCTGGGTTAAATTGAGTATGCCTCACTGGAACTGGAGTGGAAGGGTTGGACCAGGGGGCCACACTCTCCCCCGGCTCTCTGGGTCGGGTTGCTTTCCGGAAGTTGCCTTCAGAATAGCTGGCCGTGAGGCTGTTTCGTCGGCCTGCGGGGGGATGGGCTGCGGCTTCCTGGAGCTCAGAGGGCAGTGACTTTCACTGAGACTTGGATAGCAGGATCCAGCCTGTGAGGCTGTCCTGCCTGCCCTGAGGGTTGCTGTTGTTTCAGACAAGCCTGCTCTCTGCTGGGGGAGCTCTGAGGGCAGTGACTTTCACTGAGACTTGGATAGCAGGATCCAGCCAGTGAGGCTGTCTTGCCCGCCCTGAGGGTTGCTGTTGTTTCAGACAACCCTGCTCTCTGCGGGGGGGGACCTCTGAGGGCAGTGACTTTCACTGGGACTTGGATAGAAGGCCCTGAGGGTTGTTGTTGTTTCCGATGACCCTGCTCTCTGAGCGGGGCAGGGCTGCGGCTTCCCGGAGCCTTGGACTCTGGGCTCCTACCCCTTAGGTCGGAGTGATCTCGGGTTCTGGCTTTTGAGGGGGGCCGTACCTTCTGATCCTGGTCCAGGTCCAGGAGGAGGATTCCCAGGGTCTATACTGTTGATCGTCTTGAATTTCGGCGCCTTAGGAGCTTATAGTTTGAGATCAGTCGGGAAGGGTTTTCTGGAGATCTGAACTTTAGCTTTCTCTAAGCCGCCATCTTGACCGGAAGTCCTCATCACCTATTTCTATAGCCAAATCCCAGATCCGTTTTTTCTCATCTGGCGTGCAACAGGTGGAGATAATAATATGCAGATATGTCACCCTCAATGAATTTGGTATGGTTCTCAGAATATCGACCCAAATTCTCCTTCATCTGGGCTAGATTGGTCATAGATAAGGGGACATGTACCCGAGCCAGCCCATCTGGCGAGGGTACCTCTCTCATAGGGAGGAGGTGAGCCCTGTCACCATAGCTCAATCTGCTCTGGATGTGGAGTGGGTTTGGTTGAGGAATGGGTGAGGTAACATTATCCTTAGGCAGTGGCGGGTGCAAAAGGATATTATAGTTGGGAGTAGAGAGAGGAGTGGTCTCAGGCTCCGAACCCTGAGAGTAAGGCAGAGGGTTTCGAGTTGAGGGTCAGGGGAGGGGATTCTGTGGTAGAAGTTACTCTTGGGGGAGGGGAAGGCCTTGACGGGGAAGGCCTTGACTGCTCCGCAGCCAGTGTAGGAGATATTATCTCCCTACCCCTCACAGAAGCTAAATTGCTTGAGAGAGCTAAGTCATCCAGAACATCCTGTTGGGGACTTTCCCCAGAAGGGGTCAGTAAGGAGGTGGCAAGGCACATGCGACATAATCGTCTTAGCTCAGGATTCTGGCTGAGTTTAATGAAAGCAGAAATGTAGGAAATGACTGTCCATTTCCCTTCCCTTCTGCAAAACAAATCCAATTGTCTGATGGTATTATAATTTAGAGTACCATGGATAGGCCATATCTCTTGATTACCAAGGATGTTACGTGACCAGTCAACATTACAAAAAGAAATTAGTTGCTTTTTCTTTAAGCTGTTTAGTGCCAATTTTTTCCAATTTTTAAGTTTATACCCCAAAAGGGAATCTCGGGGTATGCTCTGTCTCTGTCCCATTTAGATGCAGAATGGCCAATTCCACACCAAGGGTCAACAACTGTGCATCCACAGAGGTTGCCCGACCAAGAGCACTCAGTTTAACACTGAGGTGAGACTTCCCACACACCAGAACTTCTTCCAGCATAGAAGGGGAAGCGGATAGACAGACCCCAAAATCCAGTGGCCAGACTGATCTGGGGCCTATGGGAGAGAGCACGAAAGAGGTCCCACAAATATATCACCCAAAAGATGGGGGTTTCAGGAGTCAAAGAAAATGCTCCTTCCTACCTGAGAAGCTGTGTCTTCGAGGATGATCCAGGGTACAGGAGTAGCTTTCAGGAGAGCCCAAAATGGTGGGCACCAAGATGTTATGGGGTTCAGATGTGTACCCTGGGGTTTGGGAAGGATACCTTTTGCAAGAATGCAAGATTCCAAAACGTAGCTTAAAAACAAAAAGATAAATTTATTAATTTAGAAAGTAATGTTGAGAATGGCCAGGAGGATAGCAAGGTGGAACAGCAAGATGGGGAGCAATTCCTTGGGAGGACAGCATGAATGGAATCCCCAACGACATCAGTTCTGGGGATTTTATACTTTTTACAACAGAGTGTTAGTCACCCAGGCATTTGGTAAGGTGGGGTGATCATCTGCCTGGGGACATAAAGATTCCTTAGTTTTAGGGAACAAACAGATATCTGATAGGATCAAGGTGAAGCCTGAAGGTGCATCTTTCTGTCCATCTTAAATCTAGAGGACAATCAAAGGAAGATAGTCACCATCTCAGGACCCTAGAGGGGCATTGGGTGTTTTTAGGCTCAGAGTCATGAGGGTGTAAGGGAGCAAGGGAGTTTCTCTGATAATAGTTCACCTGAGTTTCTGGGGGTACAGTGCCCATGTCAGTTTTTAGGAATTTTTTTTATGACTTTCATTTCTTCACATACCCCTTCTAACTCCTGCATAGTATGCTAGACTTTGTAACAAAAAGAGAAAAAAAAAGTTTAATAAAATTAAAGACCACATCCAGCCAGTCCTACAGTGTCTGCAAACTATTTTTGTATACATTTACACATATACATATATATTATATGTGATAAATAAATATATGCATGTTCTCCCCTACTCATGTTATCTCTGTGTCAACTTGGAAAAACACAAAACCACTGAAGTAGTCAGCAAGACCAAATCTTTAATCAGGACAAGATACAGTGCTTAATATTTGATTGCCACACAGAGTCAAGTGCTTAAGACTACACAGAGCTTAAGCTCTGGGACTCTGGGAACAGTGTCTCTGGGAGAATGAACCTCCTATGATTATTCTCCAAAGAATAATAGAACATAGGGGTCTTTATAACTTTTGGGAAGTTAAGGACAGAAAACATGCACCAACTAGTTACAAACAGGCTTGGGAAAGAGGCTGTAGCCAGGGACTAGGGTATTAGGGATTGTCCTGAGCTACAATGGATACAAAAGGATGGTTCCTACCAGGGACTGGCCTATGTGGGAAAGGTCTCTGAAACAATGGGAGAATTTCTAAGACAAAAAGGGCACTTAAAATTTTATTAGGTTTACTAGTCCACCTAAACTGGCATCATTAAGTACTTTAAGGTTTATTGTTCAATTTGAACCATCAGTCTGGGACTTCTCTCTATGCAAGTTCTCAGGGGACAGGGGCAAACTTGGGGTTCCCCAAAACCAGCTAACAAGGGTGATATGTTTCATTATCTGTCCTTTATGATCAAGATTGACTACTATGGATACACAGAATTTGGCTAATTTTTTGTTATCTTTTTAAAAAATTTGTTATCTTTGTATATCTTCTGCTAACTCAACTTTCCATGTTCCTCTGAATTCCTCAGTTATTTCTTACTGCACAATAATATTTGATTATTTTCATATACTACAGTTTAAGTAGCTTCTTGGTTTATGGGCTTTTTTAATACTTTGTTCTTTGCTATCATAAGGAGTGCTGCTTTGGCCTCCTTGAAGTACGTGTCCCATATTAGAATCTGGATCAAAGGGTATGAAAATTTTTATTAATATTTCTCATATAATTCTAAATTATCTTCTAAAGTAAACGAAGCACTTCAGGACTCCACCAATTATTATTATTATTATTATTATTGTTGTTGTATGTATGCCTGTTTTCCTATGGTACCTCTTACCCCCCCCTCCTGTAGCCAACACTCAATTCCACTGGGTTTTACATGTGTCACTGATCAAGACCCATTTCCATATTATTGATATTTGCAATAGGGTGATTGTTTAGAGTCTATATCCCCAAACATATCCCCATTGACTCATGTGATCAAGCACTTGTTTTTCTTCTCTGTTTCTACTTCCATAGTTCTTTATCTGGATGTGAATTGCATCCCTTCTCATAAGTCCCTTGGAGTTGTTATGTATCTTATTTTCTAAAAAAAAAACCATACAAAAACAAAACCCTTACCTTCTGTCTTAGAATTGATACTAAGTATTGGTTCCCAGGCAGAAGAGCAGTAAGGACAAGGCAATTGGGGGTAAAGTAACTTGCCCAGGGTCACATCGCTAGGAAATGTCTGAGGCTAGATTTGAACCCAGGATTTCTTTTCTCTAGTGCTGGCTCTTTATCTACTGAGCCATCTAGCTGTTCACAATTATGGGTCTTATTTAGAAGGCTTTGCAGTATTCTGGAGATTGGTATAATCAGTTTGAGGCTATTTCCATGTGGAGTACCTTACCATCCAAAGATAATCTTTTTTCAATTTGGACTGCATCATGGAGAATGTCTAGCACAGTAATAAGTATTTTTGGTGAACATGTATCTAACTGTATATTTTGCTTTATATAATGAGAGGGTCATGGGAAAAAAGTTATCTCTGTTAAATCTTTCAAGGAATCTTGTATGATTTTAACACATGACTTAAGGCATCTTGGAAGAGAAACTTTAAAGCTCTAATCTGTTCAATGCAAAAAGCAAAACAAAACAACAACAAAAAATCCCCAACCAACCCAGTGTCCTAATAGTAAAGTGTTGTAGTCCTTATATCTTTTAGTCAAGTGTGCGATGGTAAAGATATGATGTCCTGTAGGATGAAATGTGTGAAAGCCTATCTCTTCCTTTCTAAGAAGGACACTTATGGGCAAGATTAGTTTAAATTTAACTAAGATCAGTATTACAAAGATTTTTGAAGAGACAGAAAAGTAGCAATAAGAAACTAGTAATTATTGATGTTTTTCTTGATCATCCATTTTATAATAATAATGGTCAAAATTCTTTCAAAGAATTTGGTAACCTATCCTTTTCAAATCACAGGTAGACAGAAGTAAGGGCCTTGAAATCCAGACCTCAGCTATTCTTCACCTTGCTAGCCCCTCCTCCCTATTTTGGATGGGGGACAGGATAGTTAGGGCTATTTTGTTTGCACTGGTATATTGAAATCATAAACTTTTACCCACTAGTCAAAGGGAATATACTAACTTTTGCCATTCCCTTAATTCTGTCTCTCTCCCTTTCCACTTCTATCCCCTTTACACATACACAGTGAGGGAGAAACAACTGAGCATGCAGGGGCCTGGCCTGGGTCAGGTAAATGGGCAAATGATAATTTCTACTTATTCATACGTTGTTGAAGGTGTCAGCCCTTTACCTAGCTCTTCCTCTGGCCACATACACATACCTAACTAGCAATAGGTAGCTATTATCCTATATTTTTCCTTCCACTTGTAAGGGGGAAAAGGGGTTAATTTATAAAAAAAGTTTGGACTGGATTATATTTAAAATAGAATCCCCAGGAATTTAATTTATTCTGAAGAAATTTATTTACAAAATATAGAAAGAATGAAGTAGGAAATCAGAGAGAGGATAGGGTAAGATATCTAGCCTAAGTAATTTATTTGCTCCTGGCCCCTGGCTCAACCTGGACAGGGAGAGTTAGTCCTTACCTGGTCTTGGCCCTTGTAGCTGAGGACCTGGGGATACAGGGAACCTCTCTCAAGAGGATAGGTCTCTTGCAGCAGATTCTTCTTCAGACTCTACTCCAAGTAGAACTGACTCAGGAAGTTATAACTCCCTTTTAAAGACACTTTCTTTTGCATCACTTCCTGTGCCTTCCCTTATTTTACATTTATCAATCACAGTTGAAGCTTTGCTTTAAGACTGCCCAGGGGCAGTTAATTTAATTCTGATTTGTCACCCACTATTGCACACATAGGTCACAGACCACCCCCACTCAAGTATGAATGGGGTGTTTACATCTTTGGTGATTAAATCTAAAAATGGGCAGATCTCCTCACTCAATTTTTAAGTAGGGTGTTTACACTTTTGGTGATTAAATCTAAAAATAGGCAGGGGTTACAATTTAATCTTCACAATCAGGGGAGAGTTAAATTTAATCTTCACACATTTGAAGCAAAACTGTTGGGTAAAAACAGTCTCTTTCTTCTTATGCCAGCACTCAAATGAAACTATTTACTCCAGGTTTACCAAGAATTTCTTAATCCTATTCCTGTTCTTTGTTCTTCTTGTTCTTGATTCCTCTACAACTTTTTCTTTTAACCCTTACTTTCCATCTTAGAATCAACACTGAGTATTAGTTCTGAGGCAGAAGAGTGATATAGGCTAGACAAATGGAGTTTAAGTGACTTGCCTAGGTAGTGTCTGAGGTCACATTTGAACCCAGGACTGCCTGTCTCCAGGGTTGGCTTTCTATCACCTGAGTCACTTAGCAGTCTCCCTACAACTTTTGACATTGTAGTCTACTTAATAGACACTTTCCTCCTTTAGCTTTCATGTCAGTGCTCTCTTTTTTCCTACCTGCCTGACCAATTCTTCTCAATCTCCTTTGCTGAATCATTCTATGGGCCTGCTCACCAACCAGGGGCACAATTTTGCCTTTTTATATATATAGAGATGGAACTGGGCTGACAGTTTAGAACTAAAAGAGACCTTTAAATTCCAGAGTCAGAATCTTAAACTTCCTTAATGAGGCCACTGAACTTATTACTCTGAGAGGCTCAAAATAAACACAGGCCTAAGAAAAGTTTGGGAGGTAAAATAAACATTCACAGATGACTTAAGGGAAATTAGCTTCATTCTTTAGGGTTATCTGTAGCAACTGAGTCACTTTTGTGACTTTGTTCATTTTTGTCAGAGTCAGAATTCTAGGTTTGATGGATTGAGCCAGGACAAGATGGGGTGTGTAGATGGGTTAAAAAAGGGAAAAGATAAAGGGAGAGCTCATTTCTGGTTCCTTGCAGGCCATTTTTTCTATGAAATAGTAATGAAGAGATGTGGTTCTGAAGAAGATTGTAAAAATGACATCACAGATTTATATGGTTTCAAGTTATGGACTAAGGAGAAGATCTGTATGAAAGCTGCATTTGCTTTGACACCCAGAGGTCCAGTTCTGACCACCATTACAGTACTATTGGTCATCATTGCTTGGTTGCAGTTGTTCTGAAGAACTTTACAATAGATTATCCTTCTATCAAGTCAGCCACCAAATCACAGAATCAACATCTTCTAATTTGAAGGAATGTATGATTCATTAACAACTATAATTTTTACTGACTTTTTTTTTTGTTAGTAGTTAAGTAGTTATTTATTTTTATATATTTTATTTATATATATTTATATATATTTATATATATTATATATATTTATATATATTTATTATATATATTATATTTATATATATTTATATATATTATTATAAGTAGTTAGTAGTTAAGATGCTATTTATTCATTTTTTTTGTTCATTTCACTTCCCTAATGCAAGAAAGTTTGTATGATTTTTAGTGCAACAATATCAGACCAATTCTTTGTATTATACTTAATTGCTTCCAAGTTCTATAACTCTATGAACTAGCTATGAGTTTACATTATTTAATTCTATCCTTTAATAAAATATTGTAGGGAATAAATCACAATATTTTAAGAAAAAAAGTGAATTCTAAATCATTAATTCATTCAACTAGCATGTATTGAATTCCTTCTTATGTATCTAGGTCTATATGGAGATGATTGTGTGAAGATATAGAATAAATTAAATGACCAGTTCTTGAGCAACTCAGTGGTATTAGTAACACAAAATATTAATGAAAAAGAGAGAAGTTAACTAATGCTCTTAGCATAGTTTGAGTATATTGATCCTGGGGAAGTGATAGATAATGGGATGTGTACACTTAATAATGATAGGCTTCTTGGAAATGAATTTTTAATTAGGATTTAAATGAAACAATATCAGGCAGAAGGAAGAGCATGACTCAAGGTAAAAATGAACAGGGTATGTACAAAGGCATGTCAGGCAGGTGTTAGAATTTGAGGCATGGAGTGAGGGCAAGACACCTATTCTGGGCAGAGGCAGAAATGGTGCACAAAAAGGGAAGGGAATGATAAAGACTTAAGATACTTGGGCCCCTGGATAAGAATTGTAATTAGGGATAAAAACACAATAAAAATAAACAGGCCCTGAATGGATTAGATAATAGGTTTCATAAGGGTAGTCAGGATGGTAGTGGAATAAGTATAATCAGAGAAAAAGTTGGAATGGAATGGAAGAAGGCTACCAGGAATTTTTTATCCTTATTTCCTATTCCTAGATATTTTTCCTTTGTTCAGTTATTTTTTAAAAATATAGATATCACAGCCACATGATGATTTAATTTCAGAACTTCCTTTTTGAGTAAGTATATAACTGATAGTAAAAGAAGGTAACAGACAATTTAAAACCACATAATTAAAATATCTGTTATTATTTAAAAACAATAAGCAAAAAAGATGATTTATGTAACAATTCTATACAAGATAAACTACTTGTCTATAACTAAAAGATAAAATTGTTTATGTATTGCTAAAATGATGAGTCCCTAATTTCTAGTTTATATTAATTTTGTGTACTTTCTCACCCTAGTGATATGTTCTATATGTATATCTCTTCTCCATCTGATCAAGTCCCATACCATTAATTTTCTCATGAGATTTGTATATCTCCCACTAATTTTAAGTTTTAATAATACCAAGTAATTAAGCAGATTCCATCCTCCCAGAGTCCCCATTCTCATTTCATTACTTATTCTATAGACACTCTGGAACTGTCCTGAGCCAGATACTAACACACCATTTGATATTTAAAAATTTTGCTCACTCTGAAAAGCAAAATATCTCTTTTCAAAATGTACAATATCAACAATAATAGGAATAATGATAGCTAACATTTATTATAGCACTTACTTATATGAGGGACTGTGGTAAATACTTAATAGTTATCCTAAATTGGAGACAAAGAGAAACAGTGAGAAAGTCACCCAGATCAATTGAGACCAGTAGCCTCACCTCATGCACAGCCAAAACCAGGGGCAGCAAATTTGTTCCCCATCCATAAGTCCCCATTTATAGGAGAGTAATTTAGTGCTAGCTTTCTGAAGGCACTTTTAGACCAGAGCATTTTTAAGAAGAAAGGAGATATAGGATAAAATAAAAGAATTTGCTGCATTTAGTTTTTTTTCCAGGGTACTAGTTACAAATCTGCCTATGAAGTTCAAATCAGAGGAAATGGAGAAGGATTCTAAGTGGAGGTATGTGTTCCTTTTATGTATATTGATTATGTGTCATGAAACTCCCTTGGTTTTAAACTTAGAATTGGATGGGGAGTACTCTTTTTTATGGCTCTCAGTCAATAAGGGTGTCTATTTTCTTATCATTAAGAGATAATCCTGCCCATTCTAAGGTGTCAGCCACAATGGCTAGTTGGTGTGTGTCCTACATTTCTTCTCTCCTACAGAATATGGCCTACCCTTGTTTTCATCAGAGCAAGGATGATCAGTTTCAGGGTTATGTGAAATACTATGGGGATAAGGAGTCAGCTCTACCTTAGCTATGCATAAATATCAATACTTGGAGAAAAACAATCCTTAGAATAGATAGAAGTCTTATTGTCCTGGTAGAATCTTCGCATTTACATTAATAGCCTTGTGCATACTGGTTAATTTTAATGCCAAACAGAGTTAAATGTATCATTCAGATCCAGTTCTGCCATCTTATTCATTCTTGTTTTGGATTTAGCATTATCTAAGACATTGCAGCAGGAAATTAAGTTCACTGTAGTCATCAGTTGGGGTGAAGCCCTTCTCTGGTACCTACTGATGCTTTCATTCCTAGAGCTCCAATTGTGTTTTCTTTTTGATAAGACTGAAATATTTTAGCCATGGTATCACCTAAGAATATCTGTCTTCATTTAGAGGGCAGGTTCTTATTACCTTTTTTGTATATTTGTATATCTTTCTACAATGACTTCAAGTCAAAGAAGGAAGAAGAAATTACCCTGACTTGTCCTTCCTGTATGCTCTCTGTTCTTTCCTTCAATTATTTATTCCCATTGTTATTTGAAGGATCCCTGCCAATTGGCACCCACCAATGACCAATTTGTGGTTAATTGTATCAGCACTGATGGAGATTGGGAGAAATGGTTAGTCTGGAGAAAGTAAAAGACAAATCTAGCCTCTAGGCTGAGATAGGGAAAAGGCAGAAGAATGATTGCCTGTTAGAAAATCATAAACTTTTGATATCATTCTGTGACAGTATTCATTAACCAAAACAAAGTTGATTTATGGGAAAAAATGTAAGAGTTAGAAGAGAATGACTTAAAGTAAAACAAATGTGCCTTAATATAAAAGATATTTTGCAAACTAACTCAGGGAGCTTTTCATGTGTACTGTGTTTCTTGGATTTGGGATCCTTTGCCAGTGTACATGTTGTTCCATAAAAAATACACATATCTAACCTCTATAAATAATATATTACATGTGAGTATATCTGCACCTTCTCCCTTTATCCCAGCCCCATTCTATATCTTTCTTGGATATTATACTTAATTTTAGAATTAGAGGGAACCTGAGCTATTCTAGAATTAAAGATTCTTTAAAAGCAGGGAGTGTTTTGCATCTCTAGAGGCCAGCACCAGTTGGCACATGGTAAGAGCTTAATAAATGGTCATTGATTTATTGATAGGGTAGGTGAGAAAATAATCCTGGTGAGAGGAAATACTACGCCCATCCATAGTCAAATAACTAATTAGTGGTAGTTTGAATATTGGGTTGAGTATTTCATCAAAGATGAAACTCAGTAAGTATGTATAAAGTATTATGCTCTGTAGGTTTTTAAAATCAAGTACAAGATGGAGGAGACATTCTTAGCAATTATTTTGAAATGTGAATTTTAGATTTTCTATACCCTGCTTTGTCCTTAGAAATTTAGCAACCAAGGAATGTATACACCCCCACTTAAGGATAACTGTGAAGAGGATGGCCTATGACTGACATGCAAGTGACAAATCAGAAACAACTGACAGACCCCCTGGGCTGTCTTAAGTCAAGCTTAAGCTACCATTGGTACATGTGAGACGCAGGAAGTGATGTAAAGAATGGTCTATATATTTCACATCACTTCCTCTGTCCAGTCTATCTTGTGGGGACATGGAGTCTTTTCAGTGTTGGGAGCTCGTGGTGGTGTCCTTAGCGTGCTTGGTGAGTGGTTTAGGTTGATTCCTTTTTTCCTTTACCTCCTAAAATGCTATCCTCCCAGGAGACCCCTCTTCTCAGAGGAGGCCTCGTGGCTTGTAGCCGAGCTAGATTGAGAAGGCCCCTTGGCCAAGGCCTCTGAACTCCTGCCTGGCTCAGCCTGGGCTGGAACAGTTTAAATTCTCTTTTCACTCTCTTCCTCTTAATTTCTTCCCTCTATTGTAATTAAACCACCATAAAAATTCCAAACTGACTTGAATATTTTATTGGGATTGAATTGATCCCTGGTGACCACTAGTATAATATATTCAGTCAATAACCCTTAAATTTTACCTCTTACAGAAAACAAACAAAATCTAGACATTTTAGTGGACTGCAAGCTCAAAATGAGTTAGCAGTATGATATGACAGCCAAAAAAGGGAATGCAGCCTTGTTTTACATTGAGAGACACAACTTCCATTTATAAAGAGTTGATAGTCCTTCTGTACTGGCCAAACCTCATCTGAAGTATTATTTTCCATTCTGGGTACCAAGGTTTAGGATTCTCTGGAAAGTATGCAGAGAAGGACATCAGGATGGTGAAAGGCTTTGAGTCCATACCATGTCAGGATTTGTTGAAAGAATAGGAAATGTTTGGCTTGGAAAAGAAAAGATCTGTAGTGTGATTAAATTAAATTTATATCTCAAATAATAAAAAATATTATAGTTTAGGAGTTTTGCTAAATGATCATTAGAAACCAAGGAATAAAGAGGATACAAAATACAAATAAAAGCCACATGCCCATTGCTGGTTAGACATTTTCAAATTTCCCCACCTTACTACCATCACCACTGATGCTACATCATGCCCAAAGAGGACAGGTCTTCCCCCTGGATATTTATTCCTGTCTAAAGGAAGTACGTAATGACAGGAAGTCAGTGGGCTCTTGGGAAATGTAGTTCCCCTTTAGGGTAACAGATTTTCAATTATATAAGTGGAGGTGGTGGTAGTCATGTATGTATGTGCATATACATAATAGCTGGGTTGATACATGTTCCTCTCTTGACCACATGTGCATTTAATTTCTCAAATGGTTCTTAAAGATTTTTTAAAAAATTAAAAAAAAACTTTTTTTTTGGTTATAATACTCACTTTATTTCCCTCCTTCCCCTCCACCCCCCCTTCCTGTAGCCGATGCGTAATTTCATTGGGTATTACTTGTGTCCTTGATCAGAACCTATTTCCATGTTGTTTGCACTAGGATGTTCATTTAGAGTCTACATCCCCAACCATATCAAAGATTTTCTAAGGCTATTCTATGAAGATATTACCCTTGAGATAGTGGTGTATGTGGGTGTAGTTGCCATTCTTTTTGTCCCTGTTTTCTCTTTGGTTTCCTGTTCCCATATTCTTTCTAACCTGATCTTAGAGAAGACCAGAATAAGACCTTCATTCTCTTTACCTGCTTGTCCCATTTGGCTGTGGTACAAATGTGGAATGAAGCACCTCTGATCAACTGCAGGCTCCCTAATTCTGCGCAGTATGCTAAACTGAACAAGGTAGTAATCTTATCCATACATGCTGAACCCATTACTCTTATGGTAATAGAGACATCGAGGAAGGTGTTGGCTTGGTCTTGATGGAATTATCATATGTTGTTAGCTTAGAAAATTAGACTTGGAGAACTATATCTGTAATCAATTCAACAAGCCTTTAAATAAGTGAGTAACTTTAAATTAACCTTTGGCCTTTAAGTAAGTATGTAAGTAATGTTATAAGGAAGAGAGGATTTGAGCATATGAGGTGGGTCTACAGGGAGATGCAGATGCAGGGAAAAGATTCTAGAATGTGGAGGGGAAAGTGTGAGCCAGTTAACTGAGGTTAGAGCTGGGGTTTTTCTCTGATTTGACCTGGAGGAACTGGCTGCTTTCCTTTTGGTTGCTGTTTCTACCTTGTCTTTCCCATCCTATCTGCTTACCTGCTGGCTTGTTGTCATCCACTGAGCTTCCTGGTGTGATCCTGACTGTAAGATTAGGTCTGGGGTCCTTCTGGATCCAGAACCTCTCCCTAGGCCTTGTCCTGCCAAATTGCCAAAACTCACTACCTCCATTACCATCAAAAGGGGTGGGGTTTGGGTTAGTGTAGGTTTATCTACATTAGGGACAGGGGTCTTTAGACAGGTAAAGATTAGGTTAGCTCAAAATCTGTGAAGACTCTCAGTGACGAGACATTTAGATCTGGGGAAATTTAAGTAGTTATTAGTTTAAGACTATCCAAATTCCCTTTTCACCTTCCTTGTCATAATAAATCCAACATCCATCCCTGTTATATAGTGGTCTGTGTTTGTTACCTCAGGATAGGCTCTGCCTGGACTGAGTCTGTTAGCTTATCAACTCACCGACAGCCTACTGACACTGGTTCTGTTGGCCTTCCCAAATCAGTTACATCTAGAGTCAAGATGGTGGCATAGAGGCAGTGCAAGTTCAGACCTCTGAAAACCCTTCCTCACCAATTAAAAACCAAATGCTCCTAGGGGACTGAAAACCAAATCTAACAATAGGACAGAGCTAAAGAACCACCTTGCTGGACTCAACTTAAAAGGTATCTCCCCCCCCCCCCCCCACCCCAGCCTGAATTCGAGAACACTCGGGTTTAAGGGGAAGGAAGAAGGAAGGTTCTAGGACCCCTCCTACACCTATAGTACTGAGCCTCCAGCAGTGGCTACAATCTCTGGGCAGGCAAGGGGTCTAGTCTGGAGGGAGTACCTTGTGGGCAAAGCTGTTCCAGGCTTAGGGCTTTGAACACAGGCAGCTGGAGGAGAACCTCAAAGAAGGCAGCCCAGTCGCAGCTGAGACACTCCATATTGCCCACCCCCCTTCCTGAACAAAGAGCAAATGTAACAGAGGAAGATCAAGGAACACCAAGCAAAAACACAGAAACTCCAGTGAATTGGACACAGGCTTTGGAAGAACTCAAAATACAATTCAAAACACAATTAAGAGAGGCTGAAGACAATTGAAAAGAATTTAACAACCAAGATAAGTCATCTGGAAACAGAGACACTTGAACTAAAATGAGAAAATAGTGTCTTGAAAGCCAAAATTAAACAGCTTGAAAATGAGGCAAAGGAGATGAAAGATGAGGCAAAAAAGATGAAAGATGAGGCAAAGGAGATGAAAGATGAGGCAAAGAAAATGAAAGATGACCTCCAAAGAAAATCAGACTAGAAGGAGAAGGATTACCAAAAAGTCAAATCAGTTACATCTTCTGATACTGGCCCTATCTGAACCATCTAATCCCATCCCCAAACCACCCTCCATTACAGTAAGAACACTTACTATATACAGAATACTAGTCTCCGGGAGAGATATGAAGTTTCCATAGGATCCAGTCCCTGCCTTTATAGAGCTTACAGTTTAGTAGGGATGTGTAACACAAATATTTATAATCTAAATGCATGCAACTGAGGGTTGAAAAATAGTCTTGGGGGGAAAGATCCTTACCAGTTAGGTATGTTAAGAAGATTTGAATTGGGTATTTAAAATGGGTAATAACTCAGCAAAGGAAAGGAAAGGGCAGGGAATATTCCAAGCACAGCCAACAACATGAGCAAAATAAAGCTCAGGGTTATTCAGAATGGCTAGTTGACTGGGGATAATTAATTCCCTATCTCTCTTTCCACAAAAGCTATTCCAAACCTCCTTTCTTTCCTCAAACCATTTGCACCTCCTCCATTCCATTCTCTCTCAGTTGAGTTTCTTGCTTCTTGGTTTATATGAAAAATGGAGACCATTCAGGATAAGCCACCTCTTTTCCCATTCTTTTCATCTCAAAAATCTTCCCATGGTCTCCTCCTTTCCCCAAGTTTCTGTCAAAAAGGCAATCCTTTTACTTGGAAAGGGCATCTGCTCTACATGGACACCTAATTCTATCCCCCTTTTTCTTTTCTAGCAGATTGAATCCTCAGTTTGAGTCTGCTTCCCCCTCCCTTCTTAAAATCTTCAAAACTCTTCGCATTGATTTCTTATCTATTGTCTTCAAATATACACAAGGCTCCCTGATCTGTATTTTATATGCACTTGTTAACCTTCCCCTTGAAAATGTAAGATTATTGTGAAGATTGTTCCATTATTTGCATTTTTGTAAGTGATTAATAAGTATTTGTTAATATTTGAGAAGATGTAAAAGTAAGAGAGTGGCAAATTGTGGAATGTCTTCAATGCCAGACTAAAGAGTGTGAATTTTATTAAGTAGGAAATAGGGAAAATTTTGAGTAGATGAATATCATGACCAGATCTTTCAATAAGGGAGGAAATAGAATTCATAAGGTGATAGTCTACACAATGAAATGCTGAAGAGAGTTCAAGAAAGGTTAAACTTGAACAATAAGCCATTGGATTGAGTGATTAGGACACACTATTTTAGATAGTTGGTACTAGCTTTTCATGATTCCATACCTTACAATTAAGTTGGTTTAGGGAGGAAATCTCTTTAAGTCAACTCAATGAGAAAAATCAGTCAATATAATTATTAGTTGTTATGTACATGTACTGACCTTCTCTCTCTCTTTTCCAAATGAACTTTGTTATGGTTTTTTCTAAATCAGTGAAGAAGTATTTTGGTAGTTCAATGGGTATGGCACTAAATAGATAAATAAGTTTGGGTAGGATGGTCATTTTTATTATATTGGCTCGTCCTATCCATGAGCAGTTAATGTTTTTCCATTTGCTCAAGTCTAGTTTTAGTTGTGTGGTGAGTGTTTTGTAGTTGTGTTCATATAGTTCCTGTGTTTGTCTTGGGAGGTAGATTCCTAGGTATTTTATTTTGTCTAAGGTGATTTTGAATGGGATTTCTCTTTCTAGTTCTTGCTGCTGAGCTGTGTTGGAGATATATAGAAAAGCTGATGATTTATGTGGGTTTATTTTGTATCCTGCAACTTTGCTAAAGTTGTTGATTATTTCAATTAGCTTTTTGGTTGAATCTCTAGGATTCTTTAAGTAGACCATCATGTCATCCGCAAAGAGTGATAACTTGATCTCCTCCTTGCCTATTTTGATGCCTTCAATTCCTTTATCTTCTCTAATTGCTACTGCTAGTGTTTCTAGTACAATGTCAAATAGTAGAGGTGATAATGGGCATCCTTTTTTCACTCCTGATCTTATTGGGAATGCATCCAGTTTATCCCCATTGCAGATGATATTAGCTGATGGTTTTAGATATATACTATTTATTATTTTTAGGAACGACCCTTCTATTCCTATGCTTTCTAGTGTTTTTAATAGGAATGGGTGTTGTATTTTATCAAATGCTTTTTCTGCGTCTATTGAGATAATCATGTGGTTCTTGCTAGTTTGCTTGTTGATGTGGTCAATTATGTGGATGGTTTTCCTAATGTTGAACCAGCCCTGCATCCCTGGTATAAATCCTACTTGATCATGGTGAATGATCCTTCTGATCACTTGCTGGAGTCTTTTTGCTAGTATCCTATTTAAGATTTTTGCATCTATATTCATTAGGGAGATTGGCCTATAGTTTTCTTTCTCTGTTTTTGACCTGCCTGGTTTTGGAATCAGTACCATGTTTGTGTCATAAAAGGAGTTTGGTAGAACTCCCTCTTTGCTTATTATGTCAAATAGTTTGTATAGTATTGGAATTAACTGTTCTCTGAATGTTTGATAGACTTCACTGGTGAATCCATCAGGCCCTGGGGATTTTTTCTTAGGAAGTTCTTTGATGGCTTGGTGGATTTCATTTTCTGATATGGGATTATTTAAGAATTCTATTTCCTCTTCTGTTAGTCTAGGCAGTTTGTATTTTTGTATATATTCATCCATTTCTCCTAAATTGGTGTATTTATTGCCATATAATTGGGCAAAGTAATTTCTAATGATTGCCTTAATTTCATCTTCATCGGAGGTGCTGTCCCCCTTTTCATCTTTAATGCTGTGAATTTGCTTTTCTTCCTTCCTTTTTTAATTAGATTGACCAGTACTTTGTCTATTTTGTTTGTTTTTTCAAAGTACCAGCTTCTTGTCTTATTTATTAAATCAATAGTTCTATCACTTTCGATTTTATTAATTTCTCCCTTAATTTTTAGGATTTCTAGTTTGGTTTTCTGCTGGGGGGTTTTAATTTGGTCGCTTTCGAGTTTTTTCATTTGCATTTCCAATTGATTGATCTCTGCTCTCCCTTGTTTGTTAATATAAGCATTCAGGGATATGAATTTACCTCTGATTACCGCTTTGGCTGCATCCCAAAAGGTTTGAAAGGATGTCTCGCCATTGTCATTTTCCTCGATGAAATTATTGTTTCTATGATTTCTTCTTTAACTAAACGGTTTTGGAGTATCATATTGTTTAATTTCCAATTGGTTTTAGATTTGGTTTTCCATGTACCATTACTAATCACTATTTTTATTGCCTTGTGATCTGAGAAGGCTGCATTCATTATTTCTGCTTTTCTGCATTTGTGTGCTATGTTTCTGTGACCTAATGTATGGTCAATTTTTGTGAATGTGCCATGTGGTGCTGAGAAGAAGGTGTATTCCTTTTTATCCCTATTTATTTTTCTCCATATGTCTATTAATTCTAATTTTTCTAAGATTTCATTCACTTCTTTTACCTCTTTCTTATTTATTTTTTGATTTGATTTATCTAAATTTGATAATGGTTGGTTTAAGTCTCCCACTAATATGGGTTTACTGTCTATTTCTTCCTTCAATTCTCCTAGTTTCTCCATTAGAAATTTGGGTGCTATATTATTTGGTGCATACATGTTGATTAATGATATTTCCTCATTGTCTAGAGTCCCTTTTAACAAAATATGATTACCTTCCCTATCCCTTTTGATCAGGTCTATTTTTGCTTTGGCTTTATCAGATATCATGATTACCACTCCTGCCTTCTTTCTATCAGTTGAGGCCCAGAAGGTCTTACTCCATCCTTTAATTCTGACCTTGTGGGTGTCAACCCGCCTCATGTGTGTTTCTTGAAGACAACATATGGTAGGGTTTTGGATTCTAATCCATTCTGCTATTCGTCTACGTTTTATGGGTGAGTTCATCCCATTCACGTTCAAAGTTATGATTGTCATTTGTGGACTCCCTGGCATTTTGATATCCTTCCCTAATTCTAACCTTTTCTTCTTCAGCTCTACCTTTTAGTCCAGTGATTTACTTTGAATCAGTCCCCCTTGTCCCCTCCCTTGATGTTTCCCTTTTTAGTCCCTCCCTTTTTGTTCCCTCCCCCTTCCCCCTCTCTTTCCCTCCCTTTTTGTTCTCCCTCTCCCCCTCCCCCCCCTTGGTTTTCCCTTCTCCCTACCCTTGTTGGGTAAGATAGAATTCAAGATCCCAATGGATCTGGATGTTTTTCCCTCTCAGAGTTGATTTCCCTGAGATTAAGGTTTAAGTAAAACCACCCCCTCTCTTCCTCTCCTTCTTAGAGGAGTTTTCTTCCCTTCCCCTTCTCATGTGAATCTTTGTGTGAGAAAGATTATTCTATTTGGTCTTTCTTTACCCCCTATTTATACATTACATTTTCCCCACATATTAGTATACATAGATTGATATAAATGTAGTCCTTATAGAAGAGAGTTTGAGTAAAAGAAGAAGATAACATTTTCCCCCTTTCCTTAATATTTACCTTTTCAGGTATTCCTTGCTCTTTGATTTTCGGTATCAAACTTTCCACAGAGCTCTGGTCTTTTCTTTGCAAAAAGTTGGAAATCTTCTATTTTGTTGAATGCCCATACTTTCCCTTGGAAGTATATAGTCAGTTTTGCTGGGTAGTTTATTCTTGGTTGGAGACCCAGCTCTCTTGCCTTTCTGAAGATCATGTTCCATGCCTTACGATCATTCAGAGTAGAACTTGCAAGGTCTTGTGTGACCCTGATTGGCATTCCTTTATATCTAAATTGTCTTTTTCTGGCTTCCTGTAGGAGTTTTTCTTTTGTTTGATAGCTTTGGAATTTGGCAATTACATTCCTGGGAGTTGTCTTTTGGGGGTTTAGTGTAGAAGGTGTTCTGTGAGCTCTGTCAGTGGCTGTATTGCCCCCTTGTTCTAGAATCTCTGGGCAATTTTCAGCTGCCTGATTCTGGCCTTTAAAGCCTGGTTTTCCATTTCAGTTTCATCACACCGGTTTTGTAGATGCGTGAATTTCTTTTGCATTATTTCCCACTTTTCCTCCCAGAAGGCTTCCATCTTTTTGGTCATTTCTAATTCAAATTCTTCATGGGTTTGTGGAGAGTTTTCATTTCCTTTGGAAGGTTTTGGAGCATTTTCTTGTATATCATCTTCTATCTCCTCTGTATTTTGTATTTTGGCTCTATAGAATGTGTCCAAAGTCGCCCCTTTCTTCTTATTTTTCTTGGGATTTTGTGGCTTCTGTGCTTCTGTGGATTTTGCCATCTCTGAATTGGGAGGATTAGCTTTTCTTATCTCTGTCTGGTGTTCAGAGGCTTTAGTCCTGGGCAGATTGTCGGTTCTATGAGCTTTCCCTGGGTTAAATTGAGTATGCCTTGCGGCAATGACTTTCACTGAACTGGAATGGAAGGGTTGGACCAGGAGGCCACACTCTCCCCCGGCTCTCTGGGTCGGGTTGCTTTCCGGAAGTTGCCTTCAGAATAGCTGGCCGTGAGGCTGTTTCGTCGGCCCTGAGGGTTGCTGTTGTTTCAGAGGACCCTACTCTCTGCGGGGGGATGGGCTGCGGCTTCCTGGAGTTCCGAGGGCAGTGACTTTCACTGAGACTTGGATAGCAGGATCCAGCCCGTGAGGCTGTCTTGCCCACCCTGAGGGTTGCTGTTGTTTCAGAGGACCCTGCTCTCTGCGGGGGGATGGGCTGCGGCTTCCCGGAGTTCTGAGGGCAGTGACTTTCACTGAGACTTGGATAGCAGGATCCAGCCAGTGAGGCTGTCTTGCCCGCCCTGAGGGTTGCTGTTGTTTCAGACAACCCTGATCTCTGCCGGGGGAGCTCCGAGGGCAGTGACTTTCACTGGGACTCGGATAGAAGGCCCTGAGGGTTGTTGTTGTTTCAGAAGACCCTGCTCTCTGAGTGGGGCGGGGCTGCAGCTTCCCGGAGCCTCGGACTCTGCGCTCCTACCCCTTAGGTCGGAGTGATCTCGGGTTCTGGCTTTTGAGGGGGGCCGTACCTTTTGATCCAGGTCCAGGTCCAGGAGGAGGATTCCCAGGGTCTATGCTGTTGATCGTTTTGAATTTCGGTGCCTTAGGAGCTTATAGTTTGAGATCGGTCGGGAAGGGTTTTCCGGAGATCTGAACTTTAGCTTTCTCTAAGCCGCCATCTTGACCGGAAGTCTTCTCTCTCTTTTCAGCAGGTGATGGTGATATAAATTTAGTCCACATGACACCAAAATATCCAACAATTCTGTCAAAAATTCAGTCAATTCAGGGTTAACTACTTAAATCACCCAAAAGTTAACCAGCCATTTTGTTTTAGGGAGCTAATGAGGTACAGTGGTATTCAAAGTCAGAATACTTGAGTTTGAATCCTATAAAATGAGGGGATTGTTAAATCCCTTCTGTTTTTGAATCTATTATTCTAATCTCATGTTTTACATATACAATAATCATAGAATTTGAGATTTGGAAGGGATCTCAGAATCCATCTAGTCCAGCCTTTACTCAAAAGTGCCCCACTATAATATAATTGATATATAGACCCCCAACCTTTGCTAATGTACTGTTGGTAGCACTGTGAACTGATTTAATCATTCTGGAGAACAATTTGGAAGTATGCTCAGAGGGATATAAAATCGTGCATACCCTGTGATCCAGCATTACTGCTAATATGTCTGTATCCCATAGAGATAAAAAAAAGGGAAAAGGACCTATTTGTAAAAAAATATTTATAGAAGTTCTTTTTGTGGTGGCAAAATCAGAAACTGAAAGGATGCTGATCAGCTGGGGAATGACAGAACAAGTCATGGTATATAATATTAATGGAATACTATTGTTCTATATAAAGAGAATAAAGAAATCTGGGCCAAAATTTTGAGCTGAAGGTCAAACTTCATTTTGTTGTGGGCAAAAATAAGTTGGAGGTCTCATCACACAGGTGATAAAAGACCTTATTTAAAATGTTCAACAGTGTGTTTTATAGGCTTTTGAAAGTTAATTAGCATGTGATTAACAAGACAAAATGTTCTAAGTATGTTAAAAATATGTTATGACATTTGGCAACAAGTTTGGTAATATTTGATAAGAAGTAATAAATTCTAGTACAAGGTTAGGATAAATACATTATAAAGAAGTTTAATTAATCTTTTAACTACTATCATACTAATTCTGGAAGGACTTAAGTTAAAGAAGTCTATCTTGGCCATAACACTCTGGGGAAACTGTAAAGAGTATGAATCTTCATAGGATCAAATAACACCTGGACATGCCAAGGATGTTTTCCTATTATCTCATTAGGCCAACTGTCCACTCACCATTCCAAATGAGCACAGCTCATTTCCTGCTGCATGAGTTTTAGTTTTCATAGACCTGAAGTTTTTATCCCTCCAACATAATCTCTCAATATAGTTATTATAGTTAGTTGCTATAATATTCAAATACACCAGTCTATATCCTTTCTAATACTATAGTTAATATTCTATTGTCATAATTGATATCTTGTACACAGTTTTATAACTGGGTCTAACTCTAAGAATCATAATTACAGCTACTACATAAAGGATTGGTGTATGATCAGTAACATAAAATCAATAAAAATAATTTTCCTTTCATATGTAAGAAATGATGAGCAAGAGGATTTCAGAAAAACCTTCTCTCTCTCTCTC